>NC_060138.1:135888357-136513357 GCF_021461385.2 Schistocerca piceifrons | reverse complement strand
TGAAAAACAAATTCAGAGAAAAGAGAAATATGAAACAACTAGCAAATATGCAGGAAGTTCGTGACTCCAGAATAAGTCGCGTGAATGAAAGATTTTCATTCGTGAATCACCTTGTTGTTGTGGTTGGCAGGAGAGCTAACACCGTGTTACTAGAGGAAGCTGAAAGGCACGCGTTTTAGCTCACGCAGGCTGGCGTGAGGTCTGGAACAGGACAAGGAAATTAGAATTTAGAAAACACGGACGTAGATGGTGGAATACTTAACTTTAATCCATAAATGGTGAACGTCGCTCTTGACTGTACATTATGCACAGTATCAATAGTAACTGGTAATGGCGCCTTGCTAGGTCGTAGCAAATGACGTAGCTGAAGGCTATGCTAACTATCGTCTCGGCAAATGAGAGCGTATTTTGTCAGTGAACAATCGCTAGCAAAGTCGGTTGTACAACGGGGGCGAGTGCTAGGAAGTCTCTCTAGACCTGCCGTGTGGCGGCGCTCGGTCTGCAATCACTGATAGTGGCGACACGCGGGTCCGACGTATACTACCGGACCGCGGCCGATTTAAAGGCTACCACCTAGCAAGTGTGGTGTCTGGCGGTGACACCACACTTGTGACATCAAAATTATAAGACGTGAGCTCATTTCCTCTACTGTCGACAAATTTACCTGGGAGAGAAGTTGACATTACAGTAGATACTTATCCATGGTCTTTGAAGACACAACTGAGAACCGAGCGAGAAGCAGTCTGCACCAGATAACACTTTCTACACAGCTTCTACTGTATAGGAACTCGGCTCTAGATACATTTCCGCAGTGAAGTGAGCTAATAAGAATTATTATAACCATGCTTTTTACAATAGTTTAATGTGAACGCTGTTTCTCAACAACGAATATTGAAGCTATCCTCGAAACACTATTAAGGAGGACGGGCTTTCGGCATTAGCAATGCCTGCAGCCGAGAAGAAAAAGTTTTGGATGATATTAAGACTTCAATCGTAGCTTGATCTAGCTGTCTGCGCGATTGAAAAACAGAAAAATGGCTTTGCTTTATAAACAGACAGCGTCAATCATGTTGCCAAATAATTTTCTCTCTTTAATGCGTACCTACAGTGCAGTGTAACATTCATTGATATTCACTATTGTGTGTACTATATCGAAGAACAGGTGATTTCATAGCAAATAATTATGCCGTTTGCCTGGTTCAGAAAATGAGACTTGCGGAGTGACGCTAATATTTGACTGACGATATGAACAGTGGCGAAAGATTACTCATTAGTAAATTGTACTTGAAAATTTCACAAATGCGTTCTTTCTTTCATAAGAAAAGTTAGGCATATAATTATTATTATTATACTTCGCAGTTGTTTCAGTTGCATAAATTTGTTCATAATGATAAATATACAACAGATGCAATTTCACACTTTCAATTTTATTTGAACCTAAGAATTTGTGAACGCCCAAAATGTACACTCACAAGCCGCCACTGGCATTCAATTTAATGTACTATAATGCGAGATTGAAGACGTTTCAGCTCTGTACAGGACACTGGGACCCTTAACAGTAGTGGTGTGTAGCGGTTCTGAACAACAGTGCTGTGAATGAAACAGCAAGGACATCTGAGACACTACCGTGCCCTAGAATGAAACAGCTAACAGCATTTACCTCTCCTGAATATCCTACATCGCTTAAAAAAACTGTGTGTATACGTTGTTCTGTATAGCTACTACCTGAAAACCAATAAACTGAAAAAGAAGAATTAACGCCAGACTTTTTCAGCATAAACTAAACATAAATCACGTTTAACACACGAAGAAGGAATATTGCTTAAACAGAGATGATTCGAAATAGCGGCGTAATATTTTCTTGGCATGTCAAGGGGATTAAATAGCACCAATTATGATAGAAATATATATTTGTATATTGTGTTTTAGATACCTCTCCCTTCACATTGACGATAAAGAGTACAAGACACGTTGCCCAGCGCTAAACTAATTTCTAGGAAGAATGGTGTGTTTAACAACTGTAATCCTAGTGGTACGGTTCTTCTGTTAGGTCGAGCGCATGTTGCTGAAACATTGGCTACAGGTTGGTCCGCAAAACAGCCTGTCACCTCAGCGCAGCTAATGAAGTTCAGTGATATTGGTTTTGATACACTTCCTTCCTTGTCTTTCTACTTCTTCAGTAAAATGAATACCAAAATAACAAAGGACAGCTTATGTAATTAGGGATTTGAATGCTCCACTACCAGTATTCATTTTAATTTCTTGTGGGCCATAAACGAATGTCAGAGTGCCATACAGCGCAGCGCAGTTAAGTGGCCAAACCAAAGACAGAAAAATTGTTTACGATGCCATATCAATCAGTTCTCAAAGAATCTTGAATTTCGAAACTTTTGATCAAGTTGCTGAATGATGTAATGGCACTCCAACACCAATATGATAAAAATTTAAAAAAAATGTTTAGCTGTTTAGTTAAATGTTATTACATTAATTACATTTTTGTCAATAATTAATTTGAGTCGATTTAGATCAGTATGTTTCAGTTATTGTCTAGCTGGGAAAGGGGCAGTAAAAATGATTTTCAATATTCCGTGCAATTAGTAGCTGATTTAAGAAAATTTAAAATGCTGTCGTATTCCACTCATTAAGAGGTATAATCATATATTAAAACTTATGTATTGTAGTTAGAAACTGTGTTTGTCTAGAAGTACCGTAACTGACGGCACACAAATACGCAGACTTTATAAATTTATTTGCTCTCATTTCTATGAGAGCACATAGCGACTTACAACAAACTTTGTACACAAGTTCAAACCTTTACGAAACGTTTTCTACATGACCAACCCAAAAATAAGGAAAGGGGAAAAGTTTAATAATTACATTCTCACTGTTCATGCAGTAAAAATTCAGCATCAGACATGACGTTTTAATATCTTACTTCTTTACTACCAACTCTATCCACATTACTGTTTGCTGAGGGTGTCCACAAGTACCACTGAAAGCACCTGAGAAATTATGTCACTGTACGACCCATAGTTCAGAAGAAATGGCGTCATAAACGTTGACGTTCGTGAAAAACTTTCGTTTGCTGAAAATGGAGCTCAAATTACCCAGACAAATTTTATTCATTGTTTCACAGTGAGAACACTGAGCCACATCCAACAAGCATTATGCATAATTACAAACCACTTCCAAACTTCGTCTCGCTCACATGATTAACATTAAATAATAAACATATAAACTAATTTCTAAAGTAATCAGACATCAGAAGTTGTTTTACGCATGGCAGATAGATTCTTTAAAGGGTCGGGTGTTCACTGGTAAATACCATTTGCATTTTTTGTACAGTTAGACACATTGTAAGTGCGAACCACTTGCCACAACATTACTTACTTATTGTGTGAGACCATAGACTTGACTGTGGAACTTTTATTGTAACGTAAAATGAATCCATTCATTGTCAATGTGACTGATGTTAAATTTTTTGTCTCGCTTAGGTTTTAAATAAATTAGGTAAAGGTCACCACAAAAGAATCCGCTACGATTCCTGCTGTGACTACTGTAATGTGTGTAAAATCTTTGACTGTCAGTGGTCTATGTTTCAGCTAGCGATAGGGTATTCAGTATGAAATAACTCCAACAATAACTCAGCATATGATTCTTGTTGCCATTTCGGGAAGCTTAACAATGACAGTGTTGCTTAAATTTACAAAGATTTTATTGAGAAATTATTTTTTCTTTATTAATAAATTAGTTGTATCTCTGTATATGATTCCTAGTGATGTCAGCCAAGACATTATATCGCTGACTTTTGTCCACATCCCTGCATTTGTTTTAGAAGTTAGTCTGTCTTTTGTCATCTCTCTTCTCGGTTGCGATGGTGTAATGAGGGGTACAAGTTCTGGCTGCTCCTTTGTTTACTCATACTGAACGAAGAAAGTACATGGACTGTCGATTGAGGACCTGAGCTCTAAATATATTTCTATGTTCTAAAAACTCGACACCCAGTCTTTATAAAATAGCATAAGGAAGGTTATGCGTGAAGCGTTCAGTGAATTCGAAAGTAAAATTCTGTGTACCGACTTGACGGAAAATCCTAGGAATTTCTTATCTTACGTTAAATCAGTAAATGGCTCGAAACAGCGTATCCAGACACTCCGGGATGATGATGGATTTGAAACGGAGGATGACACGCGTAAAGCTGAAATACTAAACACCTTTTTCCAAAGCTGTTTCACAGAGGAAGACCGCACTGCAGTTCCTTCTCTAAATCCACGCACAAACGAAAAAATGGCTGATATCGAAATAAGTGTCCAAGGAATAGAAAAGCAACTGGAATCACTCAGCAGAGGAAAGTCCACTGGAACTGACGGGATACCAATTCGATTCTACACGGTGTACGCGAAAGAACTTGCCCCTCTTCTAACAGCCGTGTACCACAAGTTTCTAGCGGAACGAAAGGTTCCAAATGATTGGAAAAGAGCACAGGTAGTCCCAGTCTTCAAGAAGGGGGGGCATTAGCATTTGAATTTAATCATTTCCACGAACGGCAGTTTGTATCTGAAGGTGGCTGTTTACCGTACAGGTCACTGCGCGCACAAAACAGTAAACCGGCTTTAATGTGGAGTGTCAACATGCACTCTGCTGAGTATATTTTAAGCGCTAACAGAAAATTAAATTACAAGGACAGGTTAGCTACAAAGGAAATTTGGCTTCCCAGTTTAATAAATGTGACTTAATGAAGAAGTATCCAGTAAGCATAAGTAGTTGTGTGGGGGCAACGTGGGAAATTCACTGTATTCCTTGTGTGATTCTCAGCAGGGAAATGAATTCGAGGATTTATTTAAATGTTTGGGATTCTGTAAGTTTGTCCGAAAAAAATGAAAAAAGCACGAAAACCTTCACTTATGCAAAAGTGACGACACTGAAATCTCAATGCTTGCTGAAGTGAATACCAGTTCGACACTTGACAGCGTATACAGAGAGCCTGTGAGAAAACGTAACGAGAAAGTGCGTAGTGAAGGACATTAATGTCCAACCTAATAAACTGCATAAAATTATGCGGTGATTTGGAGTCAGCTCTACGTAGTCACAATGAAAGTGAACACCAGAGAGCACGTCTCAAAAATTTTTTATATTTCTGGTATGTTTCTATGGGACCAAACTGCGGAGGTCATCGGTCCCTAGACTTACACACTACTTCATCTAACATAAACTTAAACTAATTTATGCTAAGGACAGCACATACATACCCATGCCCAGGGAGGACTAGAACCTCCGACGGGCGAAGACGCGCGAACCATGGCAAGGCCCCACACACCACGCGGCTACTCTGCGCTGCAACGCCTCAATGAAGGGACAGATAGAAGCTGCAACTGTGTTTAAAGTTACATCCAAAGCTGTTCAAAGTGGACTTCTGGATTGTATGCAGAGAAATAATAACGAAGGAAATTTTAAGTGTGCGTTATTTGACTGTAACGTTTGAGGAAACAATACACGCCCCTACCTAGGAATATGAATGTCATGACTCTGTGTGGAGAGATTTTGGGCCTTCCTTAACGCTGACGTACAGGTTGCTGAGATATTATTTAGGGCAACAAATTCTGACCTGCAAAAGTGTGCGGGCACAAAGTAGGAAGAGGTAACCGCACAATGCTGCCACGGTGCTGCTTTTTGTGCGGAGGCTTCAACTGTGTTCAATAAGCATTAGGAAGATATATCCTAGGGTTTATTATATCCACTGCTCTATTCAATAATTTGGTGTGGTCGTGCCAACGGCTGCGTCTATAAACAAATCTGCCAGAATAATTTTTTCTAATCTCCCTTGCTTTTCGGCCTTTTCTTCCATATCGTCACACAGAACCAGTGGACTAGATAGAGTTGTGCAAACTAGGACTTCCAAGAATAGTAGCTACAAGGTAGGTGTTTAACATTCGGGTAGTGAACGCAATTAAATAGAACAAGGAAGGCCTGACTGAGTGTTTAAAAGAAATTACACTCTCCGATCGTGCAGATGACAAAACCAGACGAGAAATTTGTGGCCGCTTCTACAATTTAAAAGAGTTCATATTCTTCTTTTTCATCGGATTATGACACATCCACACATATTATTTAAGATACCACAACATAATCTTGAAGCAACAAACAGCTATACAATATCTGCCGGAGTTGGAAGATATAATTAGAGGAATAAAATTAAAAGAATAAGATATGCTCCTACTGAAAAACAAATTCAGAGAAAAGAGAAATATGAAACAACTAGCAAATATGCAGGAAGTTCGTGACTCCAGAATAAGTCGTGTGAATGAAAGATTTTCATTCGTGAATCACCTTGTTGTTGTGGTTGGCAGGAGAGCTAACACCGTGTTACTAGAATAAGCTGAAAGGCACGCGTTTTAGCTCACGCAGGCTGGCGTGAGGTCTGGAACAGGACAAGGAAATTAGAATTTAGAAAAAACGGACGTAGATGGTGGAATACTTAACTTTAATCCATAAATGGTGAACGTCGCTCTTGACTGTACGTTATGCACAGTATCAATAGTAACTGGTAATGGCGCCTTGCTAGGTCGTAGCAAATGACGTAGCTGAAGGCTATGCTAACTATCGTCTCGGCAAATGAGAGCGTATTTTGTCAGTGAACAATCGCTAGCAAAGTCGGTTGTACAACGGGGGCGAGTGCTAGGAAGTCTCACTAGACCTGCCGTGTGGCGGCGCTCGGTCTGCAATCACTGATAGTGGCGACACGCGGGTCCGACGTATACTACCGGACCGCGGCCGATTTAAAGGCTACCACCTAGCAAGTGTGGTGTCTGGCGGTGACACCACACTTGTGACATCAAAATTATAAGACGTGAGCTCATTTCCTCTACTGTCGACAAATTTACCTGGGAGAGAAGTTGACATTACAGTAGATACTTATCCATGGTCTTTGAAGACACAACTGAGAACCGAGCTAGAAGCAGTCTGCACCAGATAACACTTTCTACACTGCTTCTACTGTATAGGAACTCGGCTCTAGATACATTTCCGCAGTGAAGTGAGCTAATAAGAATTATTATAACCATGCTTTTTACAATAGTTTAATGTGAACGCTGTTTCTCAACAATGAATATTGAAGCTATCCTCGAAACACTATTAAGGAGAACGGGCTTTCGGCATTGGCAATGCCTGCAGTCGAGAAAAAAAAGTTTTGGATGATATTAAGACTTCAATCGTAGCTTGATCTAGATGTCTGCGCGATTGAAAAACAGAAAAATGGCTTTACTTTATAAACAGACAGCGTCAATCATGTTGCCAAATAATTTTCTCTCTTTAATGCGTACCTACAGTGCAGTGTAACATTCATTGATATTCACTATTGTGTGTACTACATCGAAGAACAGGTGATTTCATAGCAAATAATTATGCCGTTTGCCTGGTACAGAAAATGAGACTTGCGGAGTGACGCTAATATTTGACTGACGATATGAACAGTGGCGAAAGATTACTCATTAGTAAATTGTACTTGAAAATTTCACAAATGCATTCTTTCTTTCATAAGAAAAGTTAGGCATATAATTATTATTATTATACTTCGCAGTTGTTTCAGTTGCATAAATTTGTTCATAATGATAAATATACAACAGATGCAATTTCACACTTTCAATTTTATTTGAACCTAAGAATTTGTGAACGCCCAAAATGTACACTCACAAGCCGCCACTGGCATTCAATTTAATGTACTATAATGCGAGATTGAAGACGTTTCAGCTCTGTACAGAACACTGGGACCCTTAACAGTAGTGGTGTGTAGCGGTTCTGAACAACAGTGCTGTGAATGAAACAGCAAGGACATCTGAGACACTACCGTGCCCTAGAATGAAACAGCTAACAGCATTTACCTCTCCTGAATATCCTACATCGCTTAAAAAAAACTGTGTGTATACGTTGTTCTGTATAGCTACTACCTGAAAACCAATAAACTGAAAAAGAAGAATTAACGCCAGACTTTTTCAGCATAAACTAAACATAAATCACGTTTAACACACGAAGAAGGAATATTGCTTAATCAGAGATGATTCGAAATAGCGGCTTAATATTTTCTTGGCATGTCAAGGGGATTAAATAGCACCAATTATGATAGAAATATATATTTGTATATTGTGTTTTAGATACCTCTCCCTTCACATTGACGATAAAGAGTACAAGACACGTTGCCCAGCGCTAAACTAATTTCTAGGAAGAATGGTGTGTTTAACAACTGTAATCCTAGTGGTACGGTTCTTCTGTTAGGTCGAGCGCATGTTGCTGAAACATTGGCTACAGGTTGGTCCGCAAAACAGCCTGTCACCTCAGCGCAGCTAATGAAGTTCAGTGATATTGGTTTTGATACACTTCCTTCCTTGTCTTTCTACTTCTTCAGTAAAATGAATACCAAAATAACAAAGGACAGCTTATGTAATTAGGGATTTGAATGCTCCACTACCAGTATTCATTTTAATTTCTTGTGGGCCATAAACGAATGTCAGAGTGCCATACAGCGCAGCGCAGTTAAGTGGCCAAACCAAAGACAGAAAAATTGTTTACGATGCCATATCAATCAGTTCTCAAAGAATCTTGAATTTCGAAACTTTTGATCAAGTTGCTGAATGATGTAATGGCACTCCAACACCAATATAATAAAAATTTAAAAAAAATGTTTAGCTGTTTAGTTAAATGTTATTACATTAATTACATTTTTGTCAATAATTAATTTGAGTCAATTTAGATCAGTATGTTTCAGTTATTGTCTAGCTGGGAAAGGGGCAGTAAAAATGATTTTCAATATTCCGTGCAATTAGTAGCTGATTTAAGAAAATTTAAAATGCTGTCGTATTCCACTCATTAAGAGGTATAATCATATATTAAAACTTATGTATTGTAGTTAGAAACTGTGTTTGTCTAGAAGTACCGTAACTGACGGCACACAAATACGCAGACTTTATAATTTTATGTGCTCTCATTTCTATGAGAGCACATAGCGACTTACAACAAACTTTGTACACAAGTTCAAACCTTTACGAAACGTTTTCTACATGACCAACCCAAAAATAAGGAAAGGGGAAAAGTTTAATAATTACATTCTCACTGTTCATGCAGTAAAATTCAGCATCAGACATGACGTTTTAATATCTTACTTCTTTACTACCAACTCTATCCACATTACTGTTTGCTGAGGGTGTCCACAAGTACCACTGAAAGCACCTGAGAAATTATGTCACTGTACGACCCATAGTTCAGAAGAAATGGCGTCATAAACGTTGAGGTTCGTGAAAAACTTTCGTTTGCTGAAAATGGAGCTCAAATTACCCAGACAAATTTTATTCATTGTTTCACAGTGAGAACACTGAGCGACATCCAACAAGCATTACGCATAATTACAAACCTCTTCTAAACTTCGTCTCGCTCACACGATTAACATTAAATAATAAACATATAAACTAATTTCTAAAGTAATCAGACATCAGAAGTTGTTTTACGCATGGCAGATAGATTCTTTAAAGGGTCGGGTGTTCACTGGTAAATACCATCTGCATTTTTTGTACGGTTAGACACATTGTAAGTGCGAACCACTTGCCACAACATTACTTACTTATTGTGTGAGACCATAGACTTGACTGTGGAACTTTTATTGTAACGTAAAATGAATCCATTCATTGTCAATGTGACTGATGTTAAATTTTTTGTCTCGTTTAGGTTTTAAATAAATTAGGTAAAGGTCACGACAAAAGCATCCGCTACGATTCCTGCTGTAACTACTGTAATGTGTGTAAAATCCTTGACTGTCAGTGGTCTATGTTTCAGCTAGCGATAGGGTATTCAGTATGAAATAACTCCAACAATAACTCAGCATATGATTCTTGTTGCCATTTCGGGAAGCTTAACAATGTCAGTGTTGCTTAAATTTACGTAGATTTTATTGAGAAATTATTTTTTCTTTATTAATAAATTAGTTGTATCTCTGTATATGATTCCTAGTGATGTCAGCCAAGACATTATATCGCTGACTTTTGTCCACATCCCTGCATTTGTTTCAGAAGTTAGTCTGTCTTTTGTCATTTCTCTTCTCGGTTGCGATGGTGTAATGAGCGGTACAATTTCTGGCTGCTCCTATGTTTACTCATACTGAACGAAGAAAGTACATGGACTGTCGATTGAGGACCTGAGCTCTAAATATATTTCTATGTTCTAAAAACTCAACACCCAGTCTTTATAAATTAGCGTAAGGAAGGCTATGCGTGAAGCGTTCAGTGAATTCGAAAGTAAAATTCTATGTACCGACTTGACGGAAAATCCTAGGAATTTCTGGTCTTACGTTAAATCAGTAAGTGGCTCGAAACAGCGTATCCAGACACTCCGGGATGATGATGGATTTGAAACAGAGGATGACACGCGTAAAGCTGAAATACTAAACACCTTTTTCCAAAGAGGAAGACCGCACTGCAGTTCCTTCTCTAAATCCTCGCACAAACGAAAAAATGGCTGATATCGAAATAAGTGTCCAAGGAATAGAAAAGCAACTGGAATCACTCAACAGAGGAAAATCCACTGGAACTGACGGGATACCAATTCGATTCTACACAGAGTACGAGAAAGAACTTGCCCCTCTTCTAACAGCCGTGTACCACAAGTCTCTAGAGGAGCGAAAGGTTCCAAATGATTGGAAAAGAGCACAGGTAGTCCCAATCTTCAAGAAGGGTCGTCGAGCAGATGCGCAAAACTATAGACCTATATCTCTGACGTCGATCTGTTGTAGAATTTTAGAACATGTTTTTTGCTCGAGTATCATGTCGTTTTTGGATACCCAGAATCTACTATGTAGGAATCAACATGGATTCCGGAAACAGCGATCGTGTGAGACCCAACTCGCTTTATTTGTTCATGAGACCCATAAAATATTAGATACAGGCTCCCAAGAAGCTGCTATTTTCTTTGACTTCCGGAAGGCGTTCGGTACAATTCCGCACTGTCGCCTGATAAAGTAAGAGCCTACGGAATATCAGACCAGCTGTGTGGCTGGATTGAAGTGTTTTTAGCAAACAGAACACAGCATGTTGTTATCAATGGAGAGACGTCTACAGACGTTAAAGTAACCTCTGGCGTGCCACAGGGGAGTGTTACGAGACCATTGCTTTTCACAATATATATAAATGACCTAGTAGATAGTGTCGAAAGTTCCATGCGGCTTTTCGTGGATGATGCTGTAGTATATAGAGAAGTTTCACCATTAGAAAATTGTAGCGAAATGGAGGAAGATCTGCAGCAGATAGGCACTTGGTGCAGGGAATGGCAACTGACCCTTAACATAGACAAATGTAATGTATTGCGAATACATAGAAAGAAGGATCCTTTATTGTATGATTATATGATAGCGGAACAAACACTGGTAGCAGTTACTTCTGTAAAATATCTGGCAGTATGCGTACGGAACGATTTGAAGTGGAATGATCATATAAAATTAATTGTTGGTAAGGCAGGTACCAGACTGAGATTCATGGGGAGAGTCCTTAGAAAATGTAGTCCATCAACAAAGGAGGCGGCTTACAAAACACTCGTTCGATTTATACTTGAGTACTGCTCATCAGTGTGGAATCCGTACCAGATCGGGTTGACGGAGGAGACAGAGAATATCCAAAGGAGAGCTGCGCGTTTCGTCACAGGGTTATTTGGTAACCGTGATAGCGTTACGGAGATGTTTAGCAAACTCAAGTGGCAGACCCTGCAAGAGAGGCGCCCTGCATCACGATGTAGCTTACTCGCCAGGTTTCGAGAGGGTGAGTTTCTGGATGAGGTATCGAATATAATGCTTCCCCCTACTTATACCTCTCGAGGAGATCACGAATGTAAAATTAGAGAGATTCGAGCGCCCACGGAGGCTTCCCGCGACCCATACGCGACTGGAACAGAAAAGGGAGGCAATGACAGTGGCACGTATAGTGCCCTCCGCCACACACCGTTGGGTGGCTTGCGGAGTATAAATGTAGATGTAGATGTAAATAAAAACTGAAAGGGGAAAAATTTAATAATTACATTCTCACTAGCCTATATTTGTCAAACTTTCTTTTGCGATGTCGAGATAATAAGCTAAGGACGACCGCTGCTCCTGGGAGAGAGATATTGTTTAGTCATCCCGGTATGTCAACAGAAGTGAGTAAAATGAACCAGACGAATTACAGCTGCAGATAAGATTACGACAGTACTACTGAAATTTTATCATCCAGGAAGGGCGAAAAAAGAAGACAGAGGTTTAGGAACCAGGTAATCGAATGTATGACATTTCCAGGGGCATATGTACACTCTGGCCATAACTTATTGGTTAAAAACAGTAGATTAAAACTTATGAAATACCAAAAAGGTAGGAAATGTAGGTTTCCAGACGTGGATGAACTGATAGAACAATAAGTTATTAAAAGTTCCAGAAAAGGATTAGGAAATGATTAACTGTAACTATGGAAACAAATACATTGGAAAACGAATGAGTACCTGTGAGAATTGAAACGGTGAAGGCTCCAGATGATCAAATAAGTTAAACGATAATGCCTCGCAAATATCCATGGATATCACAGGGGATATTGAATTTAATTGATAAGAAGATAAAATATTAAAAGGCAGCAAATGAAACAAGCGAAAGGAAAAGAGTGGCAGAAAGTGCAGTACTTGAAAGCAGAAAACGATGCAGGAAAGATACAACTGGATAGATGCATGCATAACCAGAGGAAAGGTATTTACTGCCTGTAGGAAAATTAAAGGAATTTTTGGAGAAAAGACCAGAAGCGGTATGAATACCAAGAGTTCAGATGAAAAACCGATACTGAAAGGTGGAATGAATACATAGAGAGGCTCTACAAGGGAAACTAAAGTGATGGTATTTTCACAGAAATAAATCAAGAATTAGATTATTATGAGATGAGAGGTGTAATACTATGGGAATAATTTGACAGAGCTCTGGAAGACATAATTCGAAACAAGGCCCCTGCAGTAGACGACATTCCCTCAAGGCTACTAATACCCTGTGGAGAGCCAGCCATGTCGAATCTAGTCCATCTGACGTGCAAGTTGTACGAGACAGACGAAATACTCTCAGATTTCAAGAAGAATGTAGTAACTCCATTAAAAAGAAAGCAAATGTAGAGAGATGTGGATATTACGAGACTAAAATTATGGATGCAATATATTAACATGAATTATTTACCGACAAATGGAAAGAGTGGTTAAAGCCGTCCTCGGGCATGATGAGTTTGAGTTTCGGAGAAATGTAGTAACACCCTAGGAAATGTTGACCCAACGCTTCTTCTCAGAAAATGGGCTAAGGGAAGGTAAATCTAGCTTTTTTAGGATTTGTAATTTTAGAGGAATCTTTTAAAAATATGGACTGGAATAGACTTCTCGGAATTCTGAATTTAGCGGTTGTAATATACAGGCAACGAAGGCTTTTGTACAAGTTTCGGAGAACCCAGACTGCTTTTAAAGAGTCTAACGGCTTGAAAGGAAACAGTAGCTGAGTGGGGGTGAGGCAAGATTGTAGCCAATCTCCGGTGTTATTCAAGCTGCACACCGAACAAGCTGTAACATTAGGCAGAAAAATATAGAATCATAACTGCATTGAAGCTGAAGGAGAAGAAAAGAATTGAGGTTTTCCAACGACATTGTAAGTTTATAGGATACAACAAAGGACTTTGAAGAGTAATTGAAAAATGGACAGTGTCTTGAAAGGAGGTTTCAAGATGAACATAAACTATTGCAAGGCAAGGGTACTGGAATGTAGTCTAATCAGATCAGGCGATTCTGACGTAATTAGATTAAGAAATGAGATAGTAAAATTAGTAGCGAGTTTTGCTCATTAGCCAGCAAAATACGTTACGATGGTCGAAGCAGAAAGTAGATAAAAAGGTAGATTGGCCATGGGAAGGAGATTGTTTCTGAAGAGGGGAAACTGGCTAACATCGTACATAAGTTTAAGTACTAGGAACTCTTTTCGAAGGGTGTTTGTCTGCGGTGCAGCTCTGTTTGGAAGAAAAACACAGTAGATACTTTTTAAATGTGGTGTTGCAGAAGAATCGCGAAGATCAGATGGGTAGATCACGTTAGTAATGAGTATGTATTGAACTGAATTCGAAAGACAATAAATTTGTGGCTCATCAGGTCTAAAAAAAAAGATTTGTAAGTCTGATATTGTAGAGAATTGGGGGAATGGGTTTGGAGGGGGGGGGGGATGGTGGTACAAATATAGAGGCAAACGAGGAGATAAATACAGTAAGCAGATTCAATTGGATGCTGATTGTACTAGTTATTATGGGATGAAGAGGCTTGTACGGGATACAGTAGGATGGAAAGCTGCGTCAAACCAGTCTTGGGACTGAATAGCACAACAACAACACAAGTTTAAGCCTAAAAAAGGATCTCTTCATTTAATACATAAGCGTTTCTGTGCCCTATTAATTAAGTATGTAAACAGAGAAATTCCCACTTTTTCACATTTCGATTTCGTTGTTAGGTTTGGGTTATAGATTCTAAATAATTTCTCGAGCTGGCGTTGGTACAGTATGGTGACCTGCTTGTACTGGAAACAGTGAGCTCACACAACAGTTCTGTAGCTTCAGGTGGCGTAGTCTCGCAAGCAGTTGAATGTTTCCTCCTACTTCATGGGCATGAAATGTCACCAACTTCTGAATACTCGTAATTGGGTAAGTTTGTTTATATAGCAATGTCAGTGTACTATGTGATTATTATTCATTTGTCATCCAGGTACGTGTGAGTCGTACATGATACACTGTGGCGAATATTTCCAATATTTTTGCAGCAGACCAATAACTTTTCAAGATATGTCATTATTCTTTAGCAGAGGTGATCACAGAAAAGAACGTAGCTTCACGCGGCTTCTTGCGTTCGATGAAGTGCGTTAACGCCACGAAAAACACTATTGACATGGTTCTCCGCTGATTGAATCTCACTGAGAACCAGCAGGGGTCCTACATGATATGTCTGCGCTGTAGACGTGGACCTGGTATCACCTGTCTCACGTACAACGTAGAGAAGTAAGTTTCAAAAGTAACACTTGAGAGAAAGATCAAATTAATATGCATGCTTATGCTGGAACTTAATACATCCTCATGGTATGGACCAGTAAGTTAATTTGATCCAGTACCTACTTCACTGAACAAAAAGGAACCAAGCTAGAGATTCGTTTATCATGCAGGCCGTAGGAAGGAACTAAATAATTAGACATTTTTGCTAAAAATAGCTTGGGAACACTTTTGGTGCAATTTGTTTCTTCAGAAGCACATGTCTCTCAATCCTCTGGATGATACAAACACAAGGAGTAATTGAAGAGTAACAAATATTTACCATGCAGCTATTAGGTAATATGGCTCTGAGCACTATAGGACTTAATTTCTGAGGTCATCAGTCCCCTAGAACTAAGGACTACTTAAACTAACTAACCTAAGGACATCACACACATCCATGCCCGAGGCAGGATTCGAACCTGCGACCGTAGCGATCGCACGGTTCCAGACAATAGCGCATAGAACCGCTCGGCCACTACGGCCGGCTATTAGGTAACATGTCACTAACTTTATGTTTGAAAGGTGTTTCTACCAATAATAGCTTCCGTACGTTGCACTGTTGGAAGGAGAGAGGCTCTAGCAAAGATCATATGTAGTGCCTCACTTATGAAATTGTACAAGTATCACGAGATTAGTGACAGTCGCACTAACAGTGGCCGGAAAGATACGAAGGGCGATGTCACAAAAGCCGATAGCGGAAACTCGTAGTCTGTCCATTGGAAGTAACAGAATGTCGCAGCCTCGACAGCAGCAGAGCAGCTCTGTCGGTGCGGTTAGCTGCCGAGGAGCACACCCAGCTCACCAACAGCTGGCGACACAATATGTTAGTAAGTCCAGATCCGATCATCAGTATTTCCGTAGTGTCATCCGTTTCCTGTGCCATGACTATTGTCCAACGATGAAATCTCCCAAGACGGCCAGCAGCAGTGCGGGTCCGAAGTGTAGACCGCAGAGGCGAGCGCAGCAGTGGAGGGCCATCTTGGCGCGCTGCAGCCGCCACACCTCCGCCCCCGCCGCCCCCACCGCCCGCGGCTGTCCTGCTCGCGTCGCAAGCTCCTCCAGCTCAGCCTCGCTGCCTGCCGTGGGTCGGGTAGTAATCAGCAGCTGCCCACAGACGATGCCCATCCTGTGCCGAAGTACCAGCACAGCAGCAAAGAACGGAACTCGCCAGACCGTGACGAAGCCTTGTAGGTACACAGAAATGGCGTTTATTGGATTACGTATGAAGAAATAGCTTGCTAGCACGCTCACTGGTATGAAAATCCAAAGAAGCACTGTAAAGAAAATTAAAGTAGCTTTCTGGCGCGTTTTGCGATATACACTCCTGGAAATGGAAAAAAGAACACATTGACACCGGTGTGTCAGACCCACCATACTTGCTCCGGACACTGCGAGAGGGCTGTACAAGCAATGATCACACGCACGCCACAGCGGACACACCAGGAACCGCGGTGTTGGCCGTCGAATGGCGCTAGCTGCGCAGCATTTGTGCACCGCCGCCGTCAGTGTCAGCCAGTTTGCCGTGGCATACGGAGCTCCATCGCAGTCTTTAACACTGGTAGCTTGCCGCAACAGCGTGGACGTGAACCGTATGTGCAGTTGACGGACTTTGAGCGAGGGCGTATAGTGGGCATGCGGGAGGCCGGGTGGACGTACCGCCGAATTGCTCAACACGTGGGGCGTGAGGTCTCCACAGTACATCGATGTTGTCGCCAGTGGTCGGCGGAAGGTGCACGTGCCCGTCGACCTGGGTCCGGACCGCAGCGACGCACGGATGCACGCCAAGACCGTAGGATCCTACGCAGTGCCGTAGGGGACCGCACCGCCACTTCCCAGCAAATTAGGGACACTGTTGCTCCTGGGGTATCGGCGAGGACCATTCGCAACCGTCTCCATGAAGCTGGGCTACGGTCCCGCACACCGTTAGGCCGTCTTCCGCTCACGCCCCAACATCGTGCAGCCCGCCTCCAGTGGTGTCGCGACAGGCGTGAATGGAGGGACGAATGGAGACGTGTCGTCTTCAGCGATGAGAGTCGCTTCTGCCTTGGTGCCAATGATGGTCGTATGCGTGTTTGGCACCGTGCAGGTGAGCGCCACCATCAGGACTGCATACGACCGAGGCACACAGGGCCAACACCCGGCATCATGGTGTGGGGAGCGATCTCCTACACTGGCCGTACACCA
Organism: Schistocerca piceifrons; assembly: GCF_021461385.2. NCBI lineage: Eukaryota > Metazoa > Arthropoda > Insecta > Orthoptera > Acrididae > Schistocerca > Schistocerca piceifrons. The sequence continues at coordinate 136,496,093 of NC_060138.1, read as the reverse complement.
CTGGTGATCGTCGACGGGACACTGAATAGTGCACGGTACATCCAAACCGTCATCGAACCCATCGTTCTACCATTCCTAGACCGGCAAGGGAACTTGCTGTTCCAACAGGACAATGCACGTCCGCATGTATCCCGTGCCACCCAACGTGCTCTAGAAGGTGTAAGTCAACTACCCTGGCCAGCAAGATCTCCGGATCTGTCCCCCATTGAGCATGTTTGGGACTGGATGAAGCGTCGTCTCACGCGGTCTGCACGTCCAGCACGAACGCTGGTCCAACTGAGGCGCCAGGTGGAAATGGCATGGCAAGCCGTTCCACAGGACTACATCCAGCATCTCTACGATCGTCTCCATGGGAGAATAGCAGCCTGCATTGCTGCGAAAGGTGGATATACACTGTACTAGTGCCGACATTGTGCATGCTCTGTTGCCTGTGTCTATGTGCCTGTGGTTCTGTCAGTGTGATCATGTGATGTATCTGACCCCAGGAATGTGTCAATAAAGTTTCCCCTTCCTGGGACAATGAATTCACGGTGTTCTTATTTCAATTTCCAGGAGTGTATTTCCGTTCTGTAAGTGTGATGTCGCATAGCGGGCAATGCATCTACCGGTTGCAACAGATCCATGTTGCTACTAACGATATGATGCCCAGTAAACAGAGATCTGCATAGAATTGTTCCAACACAGACAGTAAAACAAAGGACACAAATTCCAATACGGGACAGCGCATTTATTATAATTTGATGCATTACTAAGTAAATGCAGTAAAAACCTGAGGCACTGATACAGATAAGCCACATCAAGCATTTGACGTAGCCTGTTTGTCTGTTTAAGAATACCCCGAAGACACAAGATGCAGAATTTTTGTTATCACTGATGATGGGAACCAAACCAATAATTTGAAATAAAAGATACAAATGTCTGCGCTTTCGAAGCTACGACCACTCAACTGAGAAACAAAAGTGTATGGACTGTTCATTATCCAACGAGATACCCTCGTGTAAGCGAACAGCTCTCACGACTGAGCTATGATCTAATTGTCAGACAGAGCACAACATGACATTTCCAATTTTGTTGATGGGATAACGATCGAAATGTAATTTCACGAACACCAGTAGTATGTCATTAATGCTAGTAAGTCGTTAACTTGACAGCTTAACGCCTTTGTGAATCCTGTGCGAGTTGTTTATGACATGGAGTCTTTTCAGAGGTCTGCGGCTACGCTGCACTTATACGCAAAATTTTCTAATAGATCTTCCGCCTTTCAAATTTCCTGCATGACGCGTTTTAGTAATATCCGTTACAGAAAAGCTCAAACAGTCTTCAGAGAAAGTAAAAGATATTATGCAAACAGCTACATAAATGCAGTATAAAGCAATAGGAAATGCCTTTTTGGTACTGCGGTTCCCAGTACGCAGCCAGGTACAACACAACCCTCGTACTCTAGCTTAACTTGTGCAACCCTTTTCGTTACTGAATAACTACTGTATCCCACGTTAATTTTAACCAACTTATTATGCTCATACATTAGTGCCCCCCCCCACAGTTGTTACTCCCCACTTGCCTGCTTTACTAAACTGCCTGTTTCCTCATGCCTCAGGGTGTGTGCCTATTAACCAGTCCATTAATCTAGTCAAGCTGTGCCATACATTTCTTTTGTGCCCATTTCGATTGAATACATCGCGATTTGTTTTCTGATCTATCCACCTAATCTTCTGTATTGTTCTGTAACACAACTTTTCAAAAGCTTCTATTCACTTTCTGCATGAACAGCTTCTTTTACACGTTTTATTTCTGTATGAGGCCACACTCCAAACAGATCCCTTCAAAAAAGACATTCTATCGCTTAAATGTACATTAGGTATTAATAAATTCATTTCCAGACACGACCTGCTTACTGTTGTCTGTCCGCTTATTTATCCTTACTACTTCGGTCATCGGTAGTTTCTTTGCTGCCCAAGTAGCACAAATCATCTGCTATTTTTTAGTACCTCATTTTCTGAAGTAAGTTCCTCAGCATCACTTGATTTCATTCAACTACATTTTATTACCTTCGTTCTACTTGTTCTTATGTTCATCTTATAATCTCTTTTCAAGACACTATCAGTTCTCTTCAACTACTCATCCGTGTCCTGTGTTGAATCTGACAAAACTGCAGTGTCACTGGCTAACATCAAAGCTTGTATTTCTTCTCTCTCAACTTCAAATCTCCGTTTTCACATTTCCCTTCAGAAGTTTTTTAAACTTTTACATTTCTTGAGCATTGTATATATTTGTTGACATCAGGGGTAGGATCCAATTCTGTCCCATTGCCTTCTCATCCACTGCTTGCCTTTAATGTCTTTTCACTCTTATAACTACATAGTGGTTTCCGGAGACGCTTTAAATAACCTTCCGTTTCCTGTATTATATCCCTGCCATTTTAAAGGTTTTGGGAACAACAGTGAAGATCACATTGTCAAAAGATTTGAAAGGTGAGCAGGTATGTGACCTGAAACGCTGTGTGATTGACAGCTCGAGCTACGTCTCCTGGAACAGAATCTTTGCGTGATGGAGGCGTGGCACATTTGCCTCGAGTGACGTTCTGGCCGTTTTCCGGGAAAGACAGTCCGTGAACCAGCATGTATACGGGACTTTAGTGGGGCAATATGCTGTCTGTTTGGTCGAGTAGGTCTGGAGGCTAGCGGTGGGTCGTCGTCATCAACACATCTCCTAGCGCCGGCCGAAGTGGCCGAGCGCTTCTAGGCGCTGCAGTCTGGAACCGCGCGACCGCTACGGTCGCAGGTTCGAATACTGCCTCGGCCATGGATGTGTGTGTGGTCCTTAGGTTAGTTAGGTTTAAGTAGGTGCCGAAATCACGAGGTGTTCTTATAAACTAATGGGTTTTTAGCGTGCTGCTTCTGTATCGGGCTCGGTTCAGCCTCCTGTTGTGGTTATTCTCTGTCCATGTGTCTGGCCGGGCGATTTGAAGAGCGTGTCGCTAAAATGAAAACATAATAATTTCATAACTGCCATGGAGTTATAACGACAGTGTGTTTTAAATTATTCGGATTTTGTAAATTTCTTTATGTTCAGTGTCATTAATTATAACGTAAACAATATTTTTCTTGTCTGGTACATTGTGTAGTAAATCGCCAATTATTTATTTAGCTATTTGTAGCCCGCAAGCATATGTGCCTCACCTGGGCATACCTTTTTGCTCGTATTTTGGTGGCCTATAATCCCAAGCCAAGCTTGTGATTACATAGGTGAGATGCATTAGCCAACCGTTTACGTTTTCCTTCCAGCTAATTTTTCCTTCCCGTGAGACGGTTAAGTGTTTACCGTTTTACATTTTGCTGTGCTATGGGCCATTTCCCCTATCATGTATTCATCAGTTGAAAGAGACTGCAGTACTTATTTACCTGACAAATCAATTAATAGCTCTAAAACATCTCGAACGTGAGAAGACAATAATTCTGTGACATGATGCTACCACAGGTACCACACAAGTCCACAGCAACGTACATCGTCCTATCTAATTCATTTCCTGGAAAACTAGCTAGCATGCAAGGATTGTATTTAATTCTTTTGTCAGCCTTCAATCATTGCTCAATGTGTACAGACTTAATCATCAGAATTAGTCAGCCTTTAGTTTGTCTTGTAACATGACCACAGTAGGGTGGCACCCTGTCTGCTGCACTCTTAAGTAGAGCAGGAATGAAAAGAATGATCTTCCCGATGAATCACTGTGCAATATGTGCTGTTGATAATACGTGCACTGTACCTCTTATGTATGGGCACGAATTACATTCTGATGATTAAAATTCTCCCTACATCACTCTTTACAAAACAATGCTTCTGTTAATGGAAATGTAAACCGGTATCATCCATGCAAAACTGACCTTGTATTTTTCATGTCCTTAACATGGTAAAACTGTAGATGTAACAGAAAGAAATGAAGTTAAAATGGTGTAGCAACCAGTCTCCAAACATCTGATAATTGACAACGTCCTCAAGGCTAATCCACGGCCTATGAATACGTAAAAGTACGTAGGTGTGCACACTGATAGAGATGAACACCGAGACTAATCTCAAACTGTAGAGCGTATTTCTGCACTGTATATCAATTGGAATCATCTTACCAGTCGTTTTGCTTATCATATGAACTGTTCAAGATGATGGCTCTGCATTGAACAAAATATCGTGAGAATAGCATCCTTCCAGAAATATAAGTGTAGAGCCACACATTGCACTAAAAGGACCTGTAAAATGAATCTATTGGTTGAATTCCTTCGAACAAGAAAGCACATCAGAAGGACAATTCCTTCATAAAAGCATTCTATTGACTGGTGCCCGTGACATCACGGTGAGGCTGCAAAGTACAGAACGGCAGAGTGATTATACGGCAAACGATTCGCTGGCTCCAGGGCTACACCTCCTAGTCTCGTCCCATTCAAGGTCTGGCGACGACATTCTACATTTACACCCTCAGTTGTGCTACGTAAGGATTCTATTTACTAATTAGGCCTGTCAATCTTTAGCTCTACTGCTATCTTTTTTTGGTTCTATTTCTGTTATTGGCAAAATGCTCTCTGTTAGCCTTGTGTTCCATCTCTCGCTGTTTTCTGTCTGCTTTTTCATACAATCTTCATGCCTGATGCTTTTGGCGCTTACTAACCTCTGGGAGGCAGTTAGCAGCATCGAGTACCAAACATCACCCAGCTGCCACCTTTCTTCTGATCTCAATGCTGCTTCCTGTTGCAGCTGTACATTGCAGCCATGACAGGACCCCTTCTAGAGGGTGGATAGTGATATGGCCAGCAGTTGACTGTAGGTCTCCTACTCAGTTCTGCTGCTCCCACAAATTTGCAACTGGTCTCTGTCTGTCTCCGGGGTAATCTGACTCTGTGGTCGTCAGTTGCTGGTGTCATCTGTCAACAGGGTCGTCTGTTGCTGGCGTCGTGTGCCTCTGAGGTCATTCAGCCTCGAGGTCATCCAGGGTCATCTGGCCTTGAAAGGTTTGTGGTCACAATGGCCATCTCACCCCCATGGTCAACTAGCTTCAGCAACAACAGCCTCCAAGGCTCTGAAGGTGAACCTCCTCCAAGGCTCCAAGGGTCCATTGCCTCGAGAGTTCCAAGGGTCCATTATCTCCAAGGCTCGAGCAACCTGTCATGGTTGCCCATGCAGTGGACTCCCTTGAAATGCTGGCTTCTTTCTCAGCTCAAAAGGAGACCCATTTTTTATTCCTTAACTCAGGCTAAGCTATGCAGACTACGGTAGAAAGTACCAAACAGAGCGCTTTCCTCTGATGCTCTGACCACTTCCTTTCCTTGCTCTCGTACACACCACAGCAGGTGAACGGACATTCATTTCTGGTACTCTACCCTTATCCTATTGTTCTCCTTCATGTCGGATCTTCTGGCGATTTTGCACTTTGTGGATAACTCTGGTGCTCTGACCTTCTATTTCTGTGTTCATTTCTTGCAGCATCTTCCCTCACTTTGCGCCACTGGTCGTTCCATGACGCCCTACTCTTAATTCGTCTCTTTTTCAATTACACCTATTCTATCTCACTTTGCTGTCGATGCTATCTAAATGGCAATGACTGTCAAGCTCCGGTACTGATTCTAGGATATGGGCTGCAGCCTCCTAATACTTTCCAGAGGAGGCACCATCCTCATGTGGATGCCTATCGACACCACACTTTGCTGCATTAATTAGGAATCACTGTATCTCTCTCTCTGTCTCTCTCTCTCTTCTCACGGAATGGGGAGAGAACAGGCTCCACAGCAATGATTTGATGGCTTCATCAAGATGAAGAAACTGTAAGTATGAGCAAGATGGGTGCGCCATCTTCTCTACAAAGAAGAAGGGATAGTGTACCCACAACTAGACAACAACTGTACACACAAGCAGACACACACACACACACACACACACACACAAATTTCTTGGGTGATCTAGCTTCAGGTATCAGTTAGCATAGGCATCTGCAAGCTATAGCGACAGCAGTTCTGAGTAGCAATCTAGCACAACAACAACAACAACAACAATACTAATTGGCTTATTAGCACTCAGTGCACCACCATGACAGTGCTACGTCACCTCTAGTGACAGTAGCTGCAGCAAGTGTGGGACTGTTTCCCTCTGCAGTTCACATGCCTGAAGACAGACGTATGCCTCTGCCTTGCACACAGCCTCTGAGAAATCAGTCATAATTGGGAGTGACATAGGGAAATTGCATCGACCACTCCACTGTTTTTCATTTGGAACAACTCCTGACCTACACTAACTACCACCGATCTGATGCATCCTTTATTTAGTACAAACCACCTAACCGATGTAGGTCTTGGACTATACCTTACAGTTAGGGCTTCATCATGCATCATCAAAAGAGTTAACGAGCTGTTGACATCTTCCCTAGTAACACCCTATGTGGTTACTTGCTGAATGCTGTGTCTTCCTGTAACCAAGAGAAGAGCGACTGGCTTGCCCTTTTTGCATTTGGGATCACTATCTGCTCAGTCACCAGCTGCCAGTTTTTTCCACTGCTTCCCAGATGACTCAGGAACAGACTTCTCAGGACGTAAGCCAACACCAGTTAATGAATGTGTTCTCCTTGAATTCGATGTGGCTATCGGAGTGTTGTCAGCAATGAGCCATACATAATCTTCACAGGTGGCCTCAAGTTCTGAGCACTCCACTAGCATGCGCCGCGCCCCTTGATTTCTTCACATACAATTCTATTCCAGAATAAGAACTGTATATTTCAATTTAAGACTTGATAATTACTCCCAATCCGACCCCTTGTGGGTGGGACAGGATCGTGAAAATTGGGATCGCCAGATAGCATTTAGAAAAATGTTGGACACGTATTTTTCCGGAGTTTAATGCTATTCGCTATTTTTGAGTTTTTTTACTGTCTCAGGAGCAACAGTGTTTCCTGACTTATGAATGCTTTTATACAAAGTTTGTAAAAATTGTTTAATACCTTTTCCTGCCTCGATCGCAGTTACATAAAAATAGTCAGGCAACAAGTTTATGAGATTATTGTAGCAAATGATTACACATCTTGTCTCATTTTATGAATTTTAAATTCGCACTCAATTTTTTGTAGGAAAGCCAGAGTTTTTAAACATGTTAAAGCCCGCAAGTCGTTATGCAAGATATGGATAAAAGAACTGCATGCTAGAACATAAATGCATTTACTAGGCAATCTTCAGGTTGCACTGCTGTATTTGCCAACGAAAGGCATTTTTTTCTATAGCTTTAATACGTTGCAAGCGTCAGTCGTAGTCACAACAGAGTAGTGTGAAGTTGTGAACGCTTTATTTTGGAGCCAAGTGAATTCGAACATCGACAAATTGTTGGTGCTCGTATTGTGGGTGTTTCCATAACCAATATGGCTAAAATGTATGGTGTTTATACGGTATGCCGGAAATGTGGAAAAACCTCATGTGCTAAGTCACAACGGGGCAAGTGTGAATGTTGCGGGATCTTGATACACGGTCACTGAAAACGATTCTGAAGCACAATAAGAGGACGACAGCTGCAAAAGCTGCTGTAGGACTGAATGTCGCACTTGTATACCCTGTCAGCACCGAAACATCATAGACTGAGCTCCCTTAGCAGGCAGTTTCAGAGCGAGCTGGAATTTCAAAATCACACATCAGTTATGCAGATGGCCGTAACAAGAAAACGTGGTGCCAAAGCCATGAAACCTAGACTATGAAACAATGGAAGAATTTTAGTTGGTCGAATGAGTATTGTTTCGCACTGTTTATAGCCTCTCGCCGAGCTTACGTCCAGAGATTGAAACATGGCGGAGGTTCGGTGTTGATTTGGGCACCAATATTCTTGGTATTTTATAGTCTCCATGACTACTTTACGAGGTTGCATTGTAGTGTGACCACTTTGTCTGATCAGATCCATCTCTTGTTTGTTGCCCATTGGTGACCCTGTGCTCACACAGCATCATCCGGTACTGGTTTCGTGAGCATGATGATATATTGTCGCAGTGTCCTCTGGCCACCACGATCATTCCCAGTTTATTGAGGATTTTGCTTTCTATTTCGAAGTGACAGGTGCATGATTGCTATTCGCCTCTATTTTGCTGTAAGACTTCTATAAGATTCCATTGAGAACCAAACAGGACACGAATTTCTCCATTACCAGACGACTGCATGCTGTTTCGAATTCCAACGGTTTTCCTACACCGTATTAGGCATGGTGATGTGTTGTGCTTATAGCGTTTTCGTATTTTTCTTCAGTATCTCTTTCTTCTTTTTTGGTTGGGCAATGGAATGATTTTTGATTCCAAATATAACACTTACTCCTTCCTCCTTCTGTTTACTTATCAGAAAATATACGTTCGGATCTATTGATTTACTCTGGATTTTAATTTACTATGCCAGCCATCGATAGCATTCGTGGACTTGTGCCATTGGTTAAAAACATTCCACATTTAAATTCGTCTTCATCAATTCTTTTTGGTAGGAGATGTACCACTGCGCCACACTTGCGGTGGAACTGTCGGACTATTCTCTATCCCTGCATCCCTCCGTTAATTCCAGTTCTTGCAATTTCTTGCACAGTGAAATTTACAACTGGAAAGGGATGTTTCTGGGATCACTGATTTCGTAGCTTTAATTGTAGCCATTTCAAAGTGTATCACCGCAGTTTTCGGTGACGATGAATGCATCTCGTTTTTCAATTCGGAAAAAATTCTTTTATGTGTATTTTCAATTTTATGTGGTAGAAAAGCAAAGAATAGCGGTAATACCTGTCACACTTCTTCTGCGCATCTGATGTCAGTGTGTTGATGTGCGTTAGTTTGAGCCGTTTCGAACAACTCTGCAATATTTCGTCCATAAGAACTGCTCCATTTTCACTCGGGATTTTATTTACTTCTTCACAACCGAACACCATGAATCTTTCATCAGGAACAGACCTACGTCAGTTTTCATAAAAGAGATACCGTCAGTAAATTTCAAAATGTTTTCACCCTGTTGAATCTTGGAACTAATGCCAGCGTTATGGTTCGTCTCAATAGTTTCGCTTCTTGCTCTTCACAATACAGTTTTGAAATTCTCATAATTTGGCCCATTTTCGAAAAAATTTAAACCTTATCTTCAAATATGGAATTTGCTCTTTAAAAATTTGGAACACAGGCACTATATTTTCTTCGTGGACGCTTTTCCTTCAGTTACTAAACCGTTTCTTAATCTGCACATCTGCTTCGGCAGGTGGGCAAGAATGCTGTCCTTCAGCAATGATTCTGCCACTTACAATTTTTAAACGACCTTGACACTTACTCCGTTCGCAATGTACAAACAGGTAGCTCGTATACTCATAACATTTGCTGTGCATCTAGTAACAATGAGTATTCTTGAGAAGACCATTGTCTTCCCTTTCGTTGTTGCAATTCTTTACATTACTCATAGTGTCCAGATCTTACGTGGTTTAGGCTTACGAAACTATACGGAAACGAAGACCTTCGACAAGCGCACTGCGCGATTGACAGCAGCAAAATATCCGCCGTTGCTGAGCGACTGACGCGAATCTGCAGTGGGGGAGGCTCTGGTCGGAATACACACGGAGTGGAGCTGCTTTGGTCGAAAGCCCCACGGTACCTGAGGCAGCTCCAAAGAACCGGAAACACGACATGTGGAAAGTCCACGAACCCAACTTACAACCGTGAAGCGCTCGTCTGTGGTACGTCTGCGAGAACACTTGTTGTGGTGTGATAGGCCCTGAAACATTTCCTGATACAACTATATATAGCCAAACCATCGGAATGGGAATATATTGTGCCTCGAAGGCTAAAGTAATTGAAAGATAGAATCGGCTTTCAATAATCGCACGTTTCCCCACCACTAATTTTATTATATTTCAGAAGATTACTATTAATTAACTGCTGATTTCTATGTTCCAGTGCAACGGACTTTTATCTAAGCACGTTGTGGCTTCATTTCTCCTCCCCCTTCCATGCCTTCTACTAGTGAGTTTATTCGCTATTACGATACGAATATGAATGATGTCCTTGACACTTTATTTAAATACGTCAGCACATTGGCTTATATGGAGTCTCTCCCTCTGTATCTGATGATTTTGAACTGTAATTTATAACAGAATATGAATGATATATGAATATATGAATGATGTTCTCACTATTTTGTGTACATACTTGATATATACATGAGATTAATATGTGAGCACTCCCTCTCTCGTCTCCTCTTCTCCGTGTACCCCGTTCCCTGTTTCGTATAACTCTCTATTTTTCTGTAGATTATTTCGTTTTGTTCAGAACGAAAGAGCGGTTAATACGGAACAGTTTAGTATAAATTTATATTTTAATTACATTAGGATACAGGTAGTCGCTGCTCATATGCATTAATGAAAGTCGATAAACCTTTAATTAGGTTTATTTAGCTATGAGGTCTTTGTGACCGATGTCACGTGTATGGTAATTCGGAAAGGCAGTTGTGACAATGCCCACTCCTTTCCTGTATCGTTAATTTCCCCTCTTTATCTGGATTGGTGGTATTCTACGTTTTGTAACACTGATATGCGCTTAATAACGTTTTTAGATATATATACAATACATGTAATATTGTTCAACACTGATTATACAAATCACGTTTTATACAGCTCGCTCTATCTAATCTACATTTGACATTCCTGTTATTAAGTTTATTTAGCTGTGGACATTGTAACTAATGCTATGTGTGTTGTGTTTAGGAAATTGAGCATCTAATTATCCTGTTGCTTATATCATGAGCATAGGTATACGTTATAATGTGCCATTTCCAACCCCATATGCTGAAAAAAGTGATAGGAGAGATTTCTTTAACTACCGACCTGTTTCACTGCAGACATCATTTTCCAAAATTTATGAGAAGTGTATTTTATAGTATTATTTAACCTGAGTAATAATATCATTATAAAATCACAGTTTGTATTTCATTAGGATTGCTCCGCTGAGAATGCTACTTATATGTTAATTCGCCAAATTTTACAAACATTAAGTAAGACAACAGCGCGCGATGCTACTTTCTGCTGCCCATCTGAGGCATTTCACTGCGTGAATCACAATATACTCTAGGATAAAATGAGTGTTTATTGGTTTGATGGTATTGACAAACAATGAATAATATCATATCCAACCAAACAATGCATAAAAATGTGTTCAAGTGACTCAACTGTGTAATTTGTGGACAACATTCTGAGAGTCCAGAACTCACATATGGGGTTGTCCAAGGCCCAACCTTAGGTGTACTATTATTTCTCCCAAGTGTAAACGATCTCCAGTCTAATATATAAAAAGCAGAATTAGTTCTTTTTTGCTGACGACAGTGGTACTGCAATCAATCCAAGCTTATATACAGAAACAGAAAAAATGGTAAATTGTTCTTAAAAGTATGCCTATCATTGACCTGGCTTTCAGCGAATGGTGTCACCCTCAGTCTTGAGAATCTCAAGTGTCCATACTGATGAGAATTTGAATTGGAGTAAGCAAATTTTGGAAAGTTCAAAACAACCTCGTTCAGCCACACATTTAGAATCATTGCAAACCTTGGGTAGCGCCAAATCTGTAGACTGACATATTTCTCATATTTTCATTCGGTAATGTCCTGCGGAATAATCTTCTGGGGTAACTCATGTTTAAGAAAAAAACTCTACATTGCTCAAAAACAGGCCGTAAGAATAGTATGATCATCTAGTAAATATCTACTTAAGAAGGTGGGCATTCTGACTATCGCTTCACATTATATTTAGTTCCTCATGAAGTTTGTTGTAAACAGTCAACTACAGTTCAAAAGGAACAATGGTGTACATAATTACGACACCAGAAGGAAAAATTACATTTATTGCTCCACACTCAAGTTTGTCTTTAGCACAAAATGGGGTACACAATGTTGCAACAAAAATTTTTGATTATTTAACCAGTCATACAAAATATATGACACATAGCAACATAAAATTTGAGAACACAACGAAACTGTTTCTTCATGACAACTTCTTCTATTCCATAGAAGAGTTTCTGTGACTGCAATGTGTAAAAAGTGATGGACAGTTATTAGTAACTCACATCCATGTATTGTTTAAAAATAACTTTATGAAAGTTCAGCATGTAGAAATATTTACGAATTAATTTTTGATGTGAATGTAAAATAACTCATTCCACATCATTACTATTTATCATGATCCATGATCCGTGAAACATGAAACTAACTAACCAGATATTGATATAAAGAGTGATCTCTATATGAAGCTGTAGTGTCTTTGGTAATATCTTTGATATACGTTGGAACAGCGGTTTTGGACTTAAGTCTGCATGTGAACATGTAGAGAGTAAGCTGTTGTACAGTTTGGGAATTATGTGTATTTGTAGTGGTTGGACGTTAAAGATGTTCTTAAGTTATATTGTACATAAGTCTACAACATGTATTATAAACATTCTGTTCCTATTTAGTACAGATAATGATAATATTTATAAATGGTTCCACATGTGGGCTAGTGGACTGATTTGTGTATCACATTTGTTGCAATATGTTGCGTAAAGGTTATCTGAATGCAAATACTATAGGCTGTATCCCATATTAAAGCGAAAAATGTTCTATTTGGTGTGTTTTTATATGGATTTTATACATGCTCCAGTTAATCGAATTTTTCAACTGTTGAGGTCTTGAGCTAATGGGTCTGTGATATGTAGGGTGTTGTGAGGTTTGAACGTTCTGTTGGTCAGCTGTCACCATGATATGTGGCCAGTGAACACTATTTTGCTGGATAAGGCAGACTCAGTATAACAGATGTGTACCACAGTAAACTATAGCTCACAGTCTATAGGGCAGTTAAATGCATCACTTAATTATTTAAAACTTCGTTCGCCATATGGTACATATAGGAATTAATTTCCTTGTGATGGATCCACTGATGCAGCAAACTTTATGTAGCTATAACCGTTCTGACACAATATTTGTATTAACAGTTTTAGAAAACGGATTCCATTGTTTCATCATTCACTTTTCTGCACTCTTACTTTATACCTGCACATAGTCATTAACAAGTGATTGAAAAGTCAGAAATCCATCTACTCTTACCAGCCATACTACCCATATATGAGTCGAGACTGAATCGTTCTGGAATCTGCTCTCTTCAGAACACATCTCATAATTTGTTGCTTGGAAAGTTCGCAGTCCAATACCTCCTGCCAAACACTTTGATATTATTCGGCGATATCAGATATAGGTAATTTGGTTTTCTCATTTAGATACTAAATATCCTTTAGTAATCATCTACTCCTTTGCGAATCTCCATGTGTAATTTACTTAACTGACGCAAAAGAGGTGGATTGTGAAAGTAGCACTCTGAAAATAGTTGTTTCCATATACTCATAAATTTGTCAAGAATTTCTTATAATATGCGTCCTATAGTACAAACAATTCCCATTCTGTTGCTCGGTCCCATGGTGTTGTAGTAGAGATCTGCATTCATATTTTGCTTATAATTTTTTGAGTTTCGATTTCCAACATTAAAATCATCCTTAGAATGTTGCTACGTTGTCAGCTGTGTAAATTCTAGCTTGCCTTTTTTATTTTTGTATTTGAAATTGTTATGTTGTATACATAATGAGTATCTGCAGAGATATGATACTTATCTCCCGCCATCATTGCGAGCACATTGTTATTGACATTAATTTCATTGCTACAAATTGACATTCCCACTAAGCAAGAACTGAATATTCCTAGCTACTTCAAGTTCATCTGATTTAGTTCTTCACTCTACGTATTTCATTTAATTCCACATTTTTTTTTATTTCCACTTGTTAAAGTTTAAAATGACGTATATCCCAAGAGGGGAACAGCTTTCCCTTAACATCATTAATCGTTTTGCGTAATTCCCTACACGTGATTATCGAGGTACTAATTCGACTTACTACTATATTACAACTCACCAGCAAACATCATTCATTGTACATCAACTATGTTAGCAATATCTTGCCAAGAGAACAGTACTTCATTTTCTTTCGAAACAAACCTGATATATCACATCGTACCACAACGTGGATAGGAATCGGGAAGAGTATTCAGCCATCTTTTTCACAACCTTACTTTTTCCTGTGTGGGTAATTTACTAAAGTGACTGATTTACATATAAGTTATTAGTAACACTGTGGTGTCACCGCCAGACACCACATTTGCTAGGTGGTAGCCTTTAAATCGGCCGCGGTACGCTAGTATATGTCGGACCCGCGTGTCGCCACTGTCAGTGATTGCAGACCGAGCGCCGCCACACGGCAGGGCTAGAGACACTTCCTAGCACTCGCCCCAGTTGTACAGCCGACTTTGCTAGCGATGGTTCACTGACAAAATACGCTCTCATTTGCCGAGACGATAGTTAGCATAGCCTTCAGCTACGTCATTTGCTACGACCTAGCAAGGAGCCATTACCAGTTACTATTGATGCTGTAAAACATGTACCGTCAAGAGCGACGTTCACCAATTATGGATTAAAGTTAAGTATTCCAGCAGCTACGTACTTTATTTGCTAGTCTCAATTACTTTACCTGTTCCAGACCTCACGCCAGCCTGCGTGAGCTTAAACACGTGCCTTTCAGCTTCCTCATAGTGGCTTGGCTATCTTGCCAAGCCACAACAAACACATCATTCATTATAGTATAATTTGCTAGTACAGAAACAAACTTCAGTTGTGGAGTACTGAGTTAAGAATTAGGGTATTTCCCAGCGTGGTAAACATAGGATAGAGATAAGGAAAATTGGGATCTAAAATTACAAATTTCAACACTTTTATAGCTAAAATGTTTTAATAGATCCAAGAGAGTACAAAGGTACTTGCAAATATATTGAAATACGCACACACATATATCCACACATCAACTGATTGTCTGCACTGCCGCTCCCCACGTCTACACACATCGATGCCTACATAATTAGCAACAGTCTTTCCATTTCCCTCCAGCAAGGAGATCGTTGTCACTTCAGAAGCTCTTGTCTCTGTATATAGAGAAAAGGCTACTCAAGCTCAGAGCCGACCTGAACTCAGATCGATGGTGACTGTAACCAGAATGTAAATATTCTGTAAATACTCTAAGAACGACGCACCAGTGAGGCGCAAGTGTTCCTGAGAACGTAGATGACCAGGAAAATGAGCACTGCGACCAGCGTAGGCAGGTACGGCCTCCTCTGCAGACCGTCCAGCAGCGGGTGCCTCCTGGAAGCCGCGCCGTCGCCCCCACCTGCCGCCCGCCGCCTCCACGCCTCCGCCACCCTGGGGTGGTTGCGGAGCTCCGCCCTCAGCATAGACATGTGCCTGGCCTGCCAGCTCCGCCTCTGACGCCGGCGTGGGCGCCACACACGCGCGGGCTGTTCCTCCCACCTGTGGGGCAGAAACACGCAGCTCAGCGAAGGCCCTCACAAGAACCGCCTGCAGTTTTTTTTTTTTTTTCATCCTTTCGGAAAGTGTCTCCCGTCGCCACACAGGCGCCCAGGAGTCAACAGTTAAAAGTTCTTCCAACGCAGAACCTGTAGCACTTTACTGCCGCTGTTTCCAGGAGGCCTCGCTATTTTCTAAGCCCTCCTATTGGACGTCGCTTCAAATTGTTCGAGAAGCTTCTACAACATTTTTGTAAGAACTGCTCTGAGGTGGTCAATAGTATCATGTCTAGAAAGAGTGGGAGGAAATCTGGTTGGATGAGTGGAAAGCTCAAATCAGTGCACCGAGGTTTGCTAAAATTGAGGCAGAAGGTGTCAAGGACTCTCTGGTGGGTGTCCAGTCTCACTCATTGCGGGAGAGTGTATTATTTGTTTGAGACATTACTAGCAAATCGTCCAGTGATGATTCACAAACATAGTCTGGGACAGTGCCGATTGTGCAGGATGAAGCAGAAACATTATGTTTCTCTGCAAGCAGAGGGACAAATCTGGGCTTCTCTGTGGAGCTTTAGGAATTCCGAAGGGCTCACTTATGACTGCACTCTTGAGTCAAACGTCTGCTCTTGGAAAGTGTGTAAACAGATTGTCTTGATACATGGACGGATAAGAAGCGTACAATTTTGAACATGGCTGACGTTTGCACCAATCGTATACACAAATTTGAAAAATATGTAAAAATCTGCCAACCGGTTGCATAGATTTTCTATATACCTTGACCAGATTTCCTCACCTCAAAGGGTGACTTCATCATAAGGTAAGGTAATTACCTAAAATGAATATGTCAGATTAAACATTTATCTAATAAAAGTTTACATAATGTAAACGAGTGTAACACAAATAGAACTTACATGAAGAACATATCGTCAAAGATGTACAGTGGTTTAAGAATTGAGTTGCTCAAGTCATACATTAAAATAAAAGATATAATGTTCTTCAAAAAGTCAAACATTAAAACGTAAGTAAAACCGGTGTGGTGTGAGGAGACTGACTCTGTGGCAACTAGTCACGCTGCCAAGTAAACGTTCTCTCCTCCTTTTCAAAAACATTACTTTACCTCTGTTAAGTTACGCTCATTACTAACACACCAGATGACCTCTGTTCCCTCGTTATGCAAGCTTTTTTTTTCAAATTTTGTGTCATATAACGAACTGATATTCTTCAGTACGTATATAATTCCAGTCGTATTTAACTCTGGTTCTACCTGTGCTACGTAAAACGTAGCGAACTTTGTACTATTTTATCCCATTTGAAGCTCATTTATAAATGTTGCTCAATAATATGTAAAATTAATTTTTGTTAAAAGCTTTATTGGCTATACGTATGATTCACTTCAGAAAATGTGTAATATAGAAAATTGTTTTGCTCGCGTTACTAGTGGCCCGCTTGTGGCGCGCCCTACATTACGTTTACTTGACAGCATAACTAGTTGCCACACAGTCGGTCTCCTCACACCACACCGGTGTCAATTATGTTTTACTATTTGACTTTTTGAAGAACATTATGTCTTATATTTTGATGTATGACTTGAGCAACTGTACATCTTTGACGATATGTTCTTCATGTAAGTACTATTCGTTTTACACTCGTTTACATTATGTAAACTTTTATTAGATAAGATATATTCATTGTTAGGTAATTACCTTCCCTTATGATGAAGTCACCCTTAAAGGTGACGAAACCTGGTCAACGTATATAGGAAATCTATGCAACCGGTTGGCAGATTTTTCAGAAGATTGTCTTTATTCGTGAAGGGACTCTGGACTTGAGTAAATTCCAATGTCGAAGTTTCGGATGCAACAAGATGTCCTCTGTTTAGTTAAGTTCCCATCTGCAGATCAAACATCGTTTTCACGCCGACCACAGCCTTCTGAAGATGCATGTGGCTGACGTGCGCTCCACTCAATCGTTTATGATGATATACGCCCCACAACTTGAGGAATAAGGAACTGTAACAGTAAATGTGTTATTCAGTTCAATGAGATTGTTCCCTGAGCTCTCTGTTGTCAGCGTAAGTGAGGGTGGAGGTTTTTACTAGCAACGAGGCCACACAGTATGAACCTTTTAAGTGTTCCTGTCGTCAAAATAGGGGGAGGGGGGGGGGGGGAGGAGGCGGCGCAATTTCTGCGTTGTGTCAGTCTTAAACTTAGACTAAGGAGTGGACTTGTGCAGATTCCATTTTGCCGCTTCCCTGATTTCTTTGTAATAAATATCTCGATGGCATCCTACTACTAGTCTTTAAATAGTCTTCAACTCACTGATCCTGAGTAGATTATTTAAGAACACAAACCAGTTAGTATCAGTTAAATAATTTTTGTGTAACATCGGAGGTGGTTCATCCGTAGCAGGGTTAATCAGGTCGCACCATCAAAACAACAAAATCACTACCTACCCAGGGTTACAGTGTCATCTGATTTAGCAATACTCTCTATTTCACTTGAAAAACAAATCACCAAACTCACCTATATTACATGCATCCAAATGTGGTACCTCCTTAACCAATGACCAGGAAGTGCGATCATATCCAATCACTTGCCGCAGCTTAGGCACAACTACTAACTAAATCGCTAAATATAGGCGAAAATACGCAAACAGTATGTCATCACTGGAGCTAACCTAAATACGAGTTGGAAAAAAAAAGAAGAGAAGAGAAGGAAATGTATAAAAGGTGAGGTGAAATAAGAATGCTGCTATAGCCGTTTCTGTCAGGTTGACTGGTGTTGTTGACTTCTTCCACTTACCTTGATGTTCTTGCCATTGATACTGTATATAGAGAGACCTGTTCGGTGGAAAATAAATGAAGCACCTGAGGTGGACGACGCAGCTGTGGGTGGATATTTTCCTAAATTTTATCTCATACCCTCTGGCATTGCTAGATCTGAACAGCCACTCACTGAAATTCTTAGACATAAAATTCTGAATCGAGTAAAACCAGGAGAGGCTGCTGATGAAAAAACTGAGGACATGAACACAGCAGGGCAGTACAGCAGGCAAGATGACGATGGAGAAAATGCTGAACAAGATGAACAAGAAGAAGAACAAGAAGAAAAGCCTGATATTCAAATGCTGGTAGTTATGATCCTGTAGCTATAATCTCTAAAAGAAACAAAACAAAAAAACGCGGAATTTATGTAAAGCACTGACAACAGAGACATTGTGTGCCACTTGATATGTCTGTATTATGTTGAAAGATTGTATATTTACTTTTAATAGATTATTTTTCAGAAATACATCGTGTCACGGAAGACACTGTTCTTGGGAAATTCACATTTAAAAGATAGGCAAATGCCTCGATGTGATACACTGCTCCAATGTTCGGAGTATTCTGGCTGTGGTTACAGAACATCGAACCGTCGACGAAAGCCTGCTTCTAATAGGAACAACACACTGTCATTCTGCCAGAAGTTGTGCCAGTGTCTGTTGTGTTTGTGGCGTCCATTGGAATGTAAATAACTAAGCAATTTTTTTCTGTAGGCTGTCAACGTGAAGCGTCCGCTTCAACTTAACGCTAATTGTGTAGCTACTGTCCAGTTAATGTTATTGATCTACATTCCTATATCAACGACTTCTTTGTTGACAGATTCCTAGCAAGTTGTTACGTGGAACAACATTTTTGTTTCAACAAACAATTTCATGCCTTTTTTCGTGGGGCTGTATTCAGTAACCACTGTTATTTACTTCAATCTCGATTTTTTTACATGCTGCTGACGCTGCACACAACGTGTGCAAACTGTGCAGCTTGACTGAGCGATGTGGTTGCTTTCAGGAATGTTGTAGTTTCCATGCATTTGCTGCCAAGACAGCACTTAACCAGGCACTGCATGTACTGTCTTTTGGGCAGTCAGAATGTAATTATTACACCTTTCCTGTCCATGTTTCTACCTGTCAATAAACATATAATTAGCTTTCACAAGAAAACGCGTGTCATACTGGGACTCTGTTATCAAAGAAACCGCAGACACCATCGGAATGTGCAACAATAACATTAAATCGAGAGCGGCTACACTCTTAGTGGTGAATGGAAGCGGGTTCCCTACTTTGAAACACTACGCATAAATTCGCCCACTTAATTTCGTTCCAGCGGGCACCACTGGCATTAAGGACATCGTCACAATCTCTGGCAGCATAACGACACGGAATTGCTCATGGCCAAGAGGAGAGAGGACCTCGCCAAAAGTTTGGGTTTTATTCAAATCTAACGCTGCCGGAATACCTAAAATATTTTAACTAGAGCTTGCTGAAAAGTGTTGCCTCCGCATTTTTATCCTGTTCTCAATATCGGTTCAGATATTATATGTCATACATTTTGCTCTGTCGAATTTCCCTTCTGCCGTTAGAAGGCTCCAAATTGTAACGTTGTAACATGGCAGTGTATAACGTAACATGGCAAACAACGCGCTGTCATCGAGTTTGGAATCTGAAGATTCGTCCGCACATGGAGCAGCGTCTTCATCAGGGTGACAATGACAGACCACACATGAGCGCCGACTCATCTGTAACAATCCGACGCCTGGGGCTCACTGTCAACAATCATCCTCCACACAGTCCAGACCTGGCCCCAGCCGATTTTTATCTGTTTCCAAAACAGACAGAAAGCCATGGAGCGCCTCACTTTGATATTGATGAAGCGGTGTAAGTGTAGGTGAGGTTGTGGTTCCGTCAACAAAGTCAAACCATTCTACAGTGACGGTATCAACAAACTGGTCGCTCGTTGGGAGAAACGCTTCCTTCACCAGGGTAACAATGTTGAGAGGTTTATACAGACATGAAGAATAAGGATGTAGAGTTTTATAAACCTCTAAGAATTTTCAAATAAAAAATAGGAGATTTAAGGTTTCCTCACGTCCTCGTTCAATGATCCCACTGCGGGAAACTTACTCCTTGCATTCCCGGAGACACTACTCAACACTAAGCCTCTGCACAGGACAAGAAATATGGCAGTCAGTAATACTTGTCAAAATAGTGTCTCGGATAAATAGTGTCATGAGGGGCGTTTAGCAAGACAACATGAAGTAATTGCCAGGGTAGTCTCAAATAAGGAAAAGCGAACTTTTTATTTCGAACTACCTCCGCCTCCAATTCCAGTTACCGAAGCATGCTTGCGTAGTGATGCTCAGCTCGGCAGTAGTCTGTTCGAAGCATGTTAAACAGAATGTTCTTCTCACCATTACGTGCCTGGAAGGGTGAAGAAAAGTAACGGTGTAAATACCTTGACCGCTTTCAGTTAGTGTCCTAAATTAAAATCTGGGCTTACTCACTGCGTGCCATAATCTGGAAACGTTTTAGACATGAGACATAACGAAGGTCTGTCTATAGAGTGGGGAAGCTGGCTTCAGCAACCCCGCCACGTGGCGCTATTAGGAAGGAGTAGTCTGTGTACCGACATAAAAATTTCAGCCATTACATAAAATACCAGCCGTCCCCGTATCATGTACAACACAAACACGACGCCAGACTGTGCTTGCGCACATGACGGCCACTAGAATTGTGCATCTGATGTTATGGAAATAAAGGGTCCGTGAATGGCCTCCAGATGATTGTTTCCACCTTGTTAATGAGCAACACAGAAGTGAAATAAGTTTGTAGAGAAAAATTGTTGGTCTCAAGCAAAGAGAATTACCAAACCTTGTCATTGTACCACAATTTCCCAGTTACCAGTCCCAGGGAATAACTTCAGTTTTCACTCCTTTTTTTTTTTCTTCAAGAAAGCAGCTAGGTGACAGAAAAAAATCAAGTTTACGTCAGGTTTCTGTCGTTTGCTTAGAGATTCAGGCAACATAATACGTTCAGTGGAAACCTGCTGGGACTATAGTTACAGGGTTATTGACGATCGATCTTAAAGTGCAAAACTGGAAAACGACATCATCATGCACTCCTGTTCGATAAGACAATATACTGACTGAGAGGAGGCAGTCATTAATGAACTGAACTGTCATTTTCAGCTGGGGGGGGGGGGGGGGGGGATGGAGGATCGGGAGAAAAAGCAGGGGGCGACGTCCAAACCAACGTCCGGCCACCCTCTTTCAGTTTCCTTAACTCACTTGTAGCGAATGCTGCGGTGGTTCCTCCGAAGAGGCCCCGGCGGTATACATTTCCCATCTGTTTCCAACCATAACTAGTGTTCTGTCATAATAAATGACCATGTGGTCACACCAGACATTGAAGTGCGGTCTCATGAATCCATTACAAATGCTGTGTTCCGATAGTAAAAGAAAAAGCCCATACTAGTTTGTAGCTGTATTTACTAAATCCCGTTGAAATACGCAGACATATTATACATTTTACTCCTGTAATGAACCGCCTATTGGGCATATAATGTTACCGCTAAACTCCAACGAAGTTCTCTACCCTTTCAGAACAGGGCCAACGGTAAATGCTGTAGCAGCCACGTGTTGCTTTACTCTGTAACGCCACTGTTTCTGAAAGGGCTCTCTGTTACTGTAAGGTAAGAATTTATTTCTACTTTCTGCCATCTAGCATCCTCCACCAGTCTTCTAAAAAATTTGGCACTAGGATGGTAGTCTGCAACAACTAGCTTTCTAGTAGCTGGAACTCGTGGTTTTGGTCGCAGATAACTTGAAAATATCTCGGAATATCTAAGTTGTATATATATTTATTCATACTGACTAGGTTTGAGGAGAATACTTTTGGCAACCTATCGGCACACCAGTAGCCAACAGAGCACTAAATGAAAGTTAGTGCGTAATAAGATCGGCAGAAAACTTGTCTTTCGTTAGTTGATGTTACTTAATTAGCAGGAAATTAAATAGTCATTTAATACGTTTGTCATTAAAATGATGGGACTTCTGTTAGAATATCAGAAAATAACAAATGGGGGATGTACTTGACGAAATGTTTGGGAGACACAGACACTGAAATGCCTAGAAACAATTAAATGTAAATGTGGGACACTGCAAAGGATATTGTTGTGGGGTGCACCAAACCTGTCAGAAGGCCGATCACTGCCCAAGACAGGAAAGTGTGAGTATGTGCCGGTTTTGAGAAACACACTGCTCCCCGTCTAGCAGCTATTTATAGTTGCTCACTAGATCGATGAACCGCTCCAAACGATCGGCTAATGGAGGTCATTACTGCTTTCAAGAAGTGTTGTTGAGATGATGCGTGTAACTGTAGGCATGCAACCATATTTTGTATCTGTGGCTGATTTATGGAATTAATTTTATGCTGTTTCAGGAAACTGAATATCTTCTCTGTAGGAAGAAATACAGGCTCCACGAACAGCCATCTTGTGAAAATACGTTCTATGTGTTCATCCATGAAATTCGAAAATTAATAAGCCTCGATGATGGCACCCAACTTAAGCGGAAGACATTCTCATGCTTACCGTTATCCAATAGCATCTCGGAAAATAATCCACGACCTTACAAAGTTTCCATACTTTTGCCCCTACTCTCTCCTGTAATATAAGTTTGGTGAAATTTATTTATTTTGAAACAATAGCATTCACTTCATGGGTGCTGTTGTCTATTTTTGAAATTACAAAACTTACTCTTGAACAAGTAAGGCTCTTCCAAACGTGAAAAACTGTTCCAATGTACAAGATGGTCATGTACGGATGGGCAAACATTCTGTTTGAATTGAGAAGTGTTGCAATAGAGAAAAACTTGTCTGTGCTGTATTTAACAGCCTTTGTGTTACGCCCTTACTCTGCTACATTCCAATATATCAGTAAGTGAAATCAAATTAAGAAGAAGCCTTATCTAAAAAGTATTTCATCTCAAAATGCATTTGAAACAGAAGTTATTGGCAACTAACACAAATTTCCGTCTTCAAGACACAGAAAATAGTTAAGACACTACATAAATTCAGTTCATTTGCTAGTACCACGTGTTGCATGAGAGAAACAGTTCCATATCAAGGCATAAGACAGTGCAGGACACGACGCACGGCTTAACTGCCCTCACCATAAATCTCTGTGACTGAAGAATTAACAGAATCATCCAAATTTCTGTAAAATATTACTCAGCACTTAAATATTTAGAACTTGTAGTATTTACAAGCGCTGAATAAAAAATACACAATGTAATCTCTCGTAACAACGAAAACAGTAGAAAATGTCAGAAACTCTTGTGGCATTCCCTAACGCGCTTCCTTCATGTTATTCTACAATCGGTCTCTAGATTTAAACACCAATCAGAAAACATGGATTGTTCGTAGGTACGATATCCTCCAGGCACAGCCGGCCGGAGTAGCGAGCGGCTCTAGGCGCTTCAGTCGGTAACCGCATGACCGCTACGGTCGCAGGTTCGAATCCTACCTCAGGCATGGATGTGTGTGTTGTCCTTAGGTTAGTTAGGTTTACGTAGTTCTAAGTTCTAGGGGACTGATGACCTCAGGTGTTAAGTCTCATAGTGCTCAGAGCCATTTGAACCATCCTCCAGGCACAATAAACACTCTTTCCCCTATGGAAAGGTTGCTATGCTAGAAAATTACAGCAATCAGCAAGAAAATCTGTTGAAGATGGACGGCATAAAAACTAGCAGCTGATATTATTCAGAAATAAAATTTATACTTGCACGTAAACATGCGGAAGTATCATTTACTGTTTCATTACGCGATTGGCGAAAATTAGTGAAATAGTAAAAAAATAGAACCTGAAGTGGGGTGACCACCTGAAACTAGGAGTAGGAACAGCTGCCGCCTGAGTGAGAGTCACTGAAAGAATCCTAAGAATATTTGTTTTCACCCCTGTAAAGAAGCAGATCACAGAAACCTCTTGCCACCAATTCTTGACCAGCGATCTTCAGTGAGGAATTCTCACGATATAGAGTTAATAAAGAAACGAAAGGTAATCAGTTGAAGAGTAGAAGATTTCATCGCTGCTTCGATTAGGCTTTGCGAACACGCAACGCGTTGTGCATTTCAGACCGATTAACTATAAATTTCTGTGAGTTTACGTTCCAAGAATAGCTAGGTAACATACAGTATGTCTTGCTCTCACACACATTTCATAAAATGATGTTTTTCGCCTTGCTCCTGTCATCAGCCCTCTGGCTGAAGGTAGAAAGACGTCAATCTTCATTGAATTAATCGTTTCAGCCGCGAATATGAGCTTCTTCTGGCATCAGACTTCTGCCTTTGTACTACCTCGTCCTGGAATTTCTTCTGCTTTCCGTCCTACTGCGTGAGTGACATAATAAATGACTCTCTTCAGTTATTAACAATAAAGTGGTTCCTCTGATGGACAAATGAGACATACGGGAAGTTTTTCGGAGGCTCGTAGAATGTTACTCCCTGGCTGATCGAATAAGAAAAATGGACACGAGAGTGATATCCAAAGTACCCTCCGCCACACAGCGTCAAATACCCCGGCAAATGTGGAGGTGCATGTAGGATATATTCACCTGCCCAAGTCTAGATAAAGGATCCACTATAAAGCCATCAAAAACCGGTGTTTGCCTTGGGGGTCGTATTTGTGTTTTTCACAGGGTTCTTACCTACATCACCAATGAAAAGGACGAACTGCCACCTTGTTCTACTAGCGAGATGATCCTCAAGATGACAAGAGTATTTATGACCATACTGAAGGCGCATAATGATCAAGAATGTACATTCCTTTTCATACACGAGACTTCCCACTGGCTAAAAAAATATTTCATTTATCTAATTATTTTCAATTCTGTTGTTTACAAGGCACGTGAGCAGAGGTGTAGCGGACATCAGATTTATTTGGCATACGTATGTTAAAGCAAAAAAACAGAAGTGCGTTCAACTAACTGTACGGTGTATACATTTAGCAGTAAGCGAAGACTGTGGCAGTTTTCAATAGTAGATAATTATTCGCAAATGTTATTGATAAGCTACGATATACTTAGGAGGCATTTATCATTAGTAATAATGCCTGCCTTAAAAGCAAGCTTAATATTTTCATGTTGGCTTATTTATTAGTTTAGAACTTTAGAATCAACATGTAAACTTGTAAGTAGATGGTAATTATAAAAATACGAAACATATGTATTACATAGACTTAACGTCGCACTTAGAAAATGGAGGAACTCCTGACCCAGTAGAGTATAGAAGCGAACTCAGTTTAAAACTACAGTAAGTCATTATTTTTACTACATACTACCTAATAATACACTGCTGAGTGCTTGTAATTTATACAAACACATCGTGGCAAGCCAGTCCCATTTCACACCACATTGTTTAAATCTCTAAAGCCGGTACACATACACTAATCATCAGGCAAATAAGTAACCCGATTCAACAAATTGAGGTCCTCACTTACCGTGGATTCTGGTTGCAGCATGGTGTCTTCTCATGAATTTTCGTCAGAGATAGCACACACATAACCTGAAAATCGTAACAGAATTATTAGTTACCTAACAAGGCTGAACAGTAAATTT
The DNA here is from genome assembly GCF_021461385.2 of Schistocerca piceifrons. Classification (NCBI taxonomy): domain Eukaryota; kingdom Metazoa; phylum Arthropoda; class Insecta; order Orthoptera; family Acrididae; genus Schistocerca; species Schistocerca piceifrons. The sequence continues at coordinate 136,470,292 of NC_060138.1, read as the reverse complement.
GCAGAATACATGTACAGATATTATTCAAGATAAATTAAACATTGCCGTTTCCTAAAGAAGACGGCTCACCAATTTCAGTTCCGGTTATACTAAGTACTGTGTGGTTGGTAGCTGCAGCATTCAAAAATGTGGTGCCACCGTCAGACACCACACTTGCTAGGTGGTAGCTTAAATCGGCCGCGGTCCATTTAGTACATGTCGGACCCGCGTGTCGCGACTGTGTGATCGCAGACCTAGCGCCACCACAAGGCAGGTCTCGAGATAGGGACGAGCACTCGGCCGAGTTGTACGACGACATTGCTAGCGACAATACGGACGAAGCCTTCCTCTCATTTGCCGAGAGACAGTTAGAATAGCCTTCTGCTAAGTCCATGGCTACGACCTAGCAAGGCGCTATTAGCCTTACATAGTTTGAGAGATAGTATAAATGTCTCCAGAAGAACGCTGTAGTCATCAACTAATAAAGTTAAGTATAAAGCAGCTACGTACTTTTCTTGCTACCATTCAATAGTTATCCTGTTCCAGAATTCACGCCCGTCTGCGTTAGATAGCGTGCCTATCGGCCCCCTCAAAATAACACTGTGTCGGCCCTTCTGTCGACACATCAAAAACAGTTGGATAACATAGTATAATATACGAGAGTTGTTGAAAGATTACTAGTAGTAACAACACTGTACACTGTATATGGTGTTGTACTTGGTAATTACTACATGCAGTATACGCCCGCTCATTGTGACAGTACCACATTTTTATAGCCTATAGTGCTATGTAACATACATTTCCCACTGCGCTTATTGTTTGTAATAACCATTTACACTGGAAGTTCCCCAAAACTTGTATCCCTGTGGCAGGGATTTCGGAGTCGCTGTAATGTAATTTTTGACACCTCCAGGTAGACGATTATGTAACAAGCATTTAGCACGTTAAAGCTTATTCATAACTGTTGTTGTGCATGCAATCACAAACACGATAATGTGTGAGTCTGGGAGTTAAATTCAAATTCGTGAAGAGTGGGAATCTATGTTGCTTTATTTGCGAGAATCATTTCAAACGAACAAAGGAAAAGGGCCTTATAATAGGTCACTGTCCTTTACTTTCTCCACCATTTTTCCCCGGCTGAAATTCTACTCCATCTCCAATTACTTCACTAATTTTCAAGATCCTTCTATGGCATGCATCTCAAACGATTCCAGTCTCTTCTCTTATGGTTTTACCGCAGTCTCAGATTCCCTACCTTACAGTGCTCTGTGCAAACGTACATTCTCACATACTGCTTTCTCAAATTAAGGCCGATCATTAATACAGAAATCTTGAGACTTTCGTGACAGCTTGTTGACAAGCTGCCTGTTGGATTCTGTCTCGGGTTCTTCGGTCGACGATTATTTGAAGGTTTTTCTGACGTTTCACCAGCATGAGTGGCTGCATTGTCAAAGCTTCACCCACCATTACGGATGGTGGACAGGAGTCGATAACGGAGCTGTAGATCATATGTACCTGGCGCACCAACGTCCAAGGGCTGTTCCGTAGTCACTAGCACTGCGATTATCCTCTTGCTGTATACAACGGTTCGTTCGCTGCAGCACAGGAATCCATGGTCTGTTCACCTTGAGTCTTTCTTTTTTCTTAGTGAAGCTGTTCTCATGCTTGTGTATTCCTATAGCTTCCCTGAAAAAGCGGGTGTGACAGTTTCAAGAACATCCGTGTCGGCGAATTTTACTGTGTAGTCTGTCTCACACAGCGTGTGCTCCACCACGGTCAATTTGTCGACCTGTCTCAACCTGCAATACTGCTTATGTTCGGTGATCCTACCCTGCTACTGGGTCATCGTCCTGTAATTCCGACACAGACTTTTCCGCGTGTAAATGCTATGCGGTATATTTCCGACGTTGCATGTGAATCTCTTTTCCCCTTTGCCGATATCAAACACAATATACAGCCGATGCTGTCCGTCACTCTGGGGCTGTATGGCAGAAAGGCTGTACCTAAGTTTACTTTTTCCGATGTATCAATTTTCTAAGTTTTTGATTCTGTGACACTTCTTACGTAACTGGTGGAGTTCCCATTAACACGCTCGTAACGCGAGCGATACGAATACGTGAGCCGCAGCATGTTAGAAGCGAGATACAATACCTAGAAAAGATACTGAGGAGCAATGGCTACTGCTATTCACGACGGCGAAACGTCTGAAAAATCGTCTAACAAACGTCGGCCGAAGAAGCAGACAGAAGCCGACAATCGACGTTTATTACTGGTAGACATTTCTTGGTCAGGAATGCCTTCTTTGCATGTGCTAGTTTGCTTTCTGTTTCTTCTTGCTGGTGTCCACCAGGTGTTATTTTACTTCAAGGTGGAAGAATCCCATAACTTCTTCTATTGCGTGGTCCCTAACCTTGGTGTTAAATTTCTTATCACTAATCTCATTCATGACATTGCTCGTTACTTTCATCTTTCTTCAGTTTACTCTCAATCCATATTCTATAGTAATTAAATAGTTCACTCCGTGCAACACGCCCTTAAATTCTCTGTAATTCTACATCATTTTTCTGATAACACCCCAAATTTTTCTTAAATCATGAGTTCGTAAATGTTTATCCGAATTTATTTCGTTTAGCGCCAATATCACAATGATTGGTTCTCGCATCTTGAAACGCACACAAAGTTATCGATCTCTCCACGACAACAGGATGATTTCTTCCTCTATGGCTGCTACATAATTAGTGTGCTACTCACGAAGCATGCACTGTTGCAGTCAGAAAAGTAATAATAAGTCTCCAATGTGAGAATACTGCTGACGCAGTAAAATCCACCTGTTGTGGTTATCTGTTTACTGTGATTCTTTTACATGCTCCAGTGGCACATAAGTTAATACTGAACTCTGCTTGACATTTTCGCTACTATAGTAGCAGCCATCTGACACATTCAGCAGAGAACAGAAACGCTTCCAGACAGGAGAGCGTACGGAATGGAACTACAAACCATTTCTGCTCTCTTTGGATCATACGGTAATGTGGCAGACTAGAAGGACGTCTAAATATCAAAAGCCAACAGCTACGTAACATGCGACTTTACAGTCGCACAAAAGAGCTTGCAGTTATTTATAAAATGTTCCACTAAACAAACTCATTTGGCGTGAATTGCAGTGTCAGCTATCAGACAAAATTGTATAGTGGCATCTAATTAGGGCGATTACCAACACTGGCGTAGTATGTATGTCTCAGGATAACGTAAGAACAGTCAGAAAACATTAAACCTAGCAATATGTGAAAAATAATATGAAATCGAAGACTGCTTACAAGGTAGTGTACGCATATTGACCCGCAAAGGAAACAGTCAACAGCTCGCCTCGAAAATTTTGGAGTAAGTACACGAAACTATTTCTAAACTGCACAAGCAGGATTTCTTACATCAGAGGCCCTAAATTAAAACGTAGGACCTATCTCTTCGTTACTGTGACGCAAATGTCGTGCGCGAGTAAAGCTAAACAGCAAACACTTGCCAGAAGGTGACATTCAAATAAAATGTGAGAGACAAGTTGACCCATTGGAGTTGTAAACGTAGTTCTCTACATCAGATAAACAATTTAACTACACATGCGCTAAACACCGTGCAGCTTCGAAATGAGGGGCTCCCATAAAAATTACGGGACTTAATTTGAAAATGATGGGACGTATTCTGGTATGAAAAGACACCCTAACAGGTCTGACGTTGTTTAATGAGGCATAATTGGACTCGAGAAATTAGGACTGTAGTAACCAGATGGAAACACCGCACTTACAGACTTTTCTAACTGCAATGAAAGAACACGGCGCCATTATGGAGGCCAATAAGTGGCTAAGCCACCAAACAGGAGTGGCATCACGAGATGGGAGATAAAACGAGAGGCGATGCCTGGGAGAGGAGATGCGTTAACGTTCTGTCGACATGGAAGAAGAAAAAATGAGCATAATTAGAGCAATGTGAAACATTATATCAATTCGGAAGTAAAAATTTTCCACCTAATGTGACTAAGCTGTTTTGGTCCTACGTAAAGTAAATATGACAACAAATATCCGAAAGACTTAGGTCATCTGAAACTGTTTCACAGCGGAAGACCATAAAATGTTATCTTCCATCAATCATCACCCGGTCGCAGAGGTGACAGATAGAGATAAGTAATCGAGGAATATAGAATCAATTCACTGAACAGTGAAATGACATCTGAACCGGATAAAATACATGTGAGATTGTACAGAGATGGCATATTGCCCGTGCAGAATTATGAAAGGTTACTTGAAGTAAGCTCTAGGCGAATGAATCTACCATGTTGCAGGATTTGCACCACATCCTGTTCCAAGAGAAATAGGAGAAAATAGCGAAATAACGAAGCTGGAGCAGGAAAAAAGTGCATCGCACGCATGGGCAACAACATTACCCACAACAACTACGGTTGAGAAAAAGCTTCCTCAGAACATCGGTGAAATAGCAACCACTGATGTAGACGCCAGGCTGCAACTATAAAGGCCTGAGACATTCCACCCTCCTGGTTGGAAAAGATTTTCAGAATCTTTATCACTGGTCAGGAAGAGAATGGACCAAACTGGAAGTTCCTGAATAGGTTGAGGTCTGGAGTGGGCAGATCACGGGCTAACCTGGCAGAATGAGAATACACAGAAAGAAACAAAACCCAGTGTGAATAAGGGGAAGAACAACTTGTACAACATATGCTTCAGTGTCGACTGTGTTCACCCACTTACACAGAAGAAGATCTTCACCAGGCAACGGAAAATGCACTGGGAGTGGCCAAATTTTGGTCAAAGATTACATAACTTGTATTGATCTGTCATTAATTTTATAAACTGTGCTTTATGTATGTTTCTGACACGAGATACACTAAGCAGGTAGATACAAATAGTTCGTTCTTAACGAAAGATATTGATGTTAATTCGGGGATAACACAAGGGAGTGTTAAATGGCTACTACTGTCTATAATAAAAACGTAAATGATCCATTGGATAACGTCAGAATCTTCATGAGGCTGTTCGCAGACGATGCTGTTGTCTGTAGAATGGTTGCAGTGCCAGAGGCTGTGGTGATGTGAGAGATAACCTTGTGATGGACTCACAGGTAATGCTGAACGTAAATAATATAACGGTTTGAGCATAAGAAGAGACGCATTACTGTTATGTTGTTGTCGATAAATCACTCGGAACGGTAACAACCTCAAAATACTAGGAGTAGCCGTATGGCGAGATCTACAACTAGCTGAAAGACAAGATGACAAAAAAGAAACGTCCGAAATAGGTCATGAGGGTCCAACGGTACCGACCGGTCGCCGTTTTATCCTCAGCCCTTAGGCGTCGCCGGATGTGGATATGGCGGCGCCTGTAGTCACCACATCGCTCTCCCGGCTGCTGTCAGTTTTCGTGACAGGTGCCGCTACATCTCAATCAAGTAACTCCTCAATTGGCCTCACAACGGATAGGTGTACCCCGCTTGCCAGCAGCACTCAGCAGATCCGGATGGCGAACAATCCAACTGCTACCGAAGCCCGACAGTGCTCAGCTTCGGTGATCTGATGGAAATCGGTGTTACCACTGCGGCAAGGTGGACCACAGTAATAGAAGAGGTGGGAAAGATCCAATGAAAGCGGCACTTTCTTACACAGGATCGTGCTACCAAGCATGAGGACGTTAAGGACGTGCTTAGGCGGACTCCAGTACCACACGGTACAAGAGAGGCGCTGTGCATCATGGAGAAGTTTGTTGTTGAAATTCCGAACGTTACAAAAAGGTTCAGGAAACTTGTTACTTCTTCATCCACACATCTAAGATGGCTTGCGGGGTACAGCTTCACATTCACGCCCCCAGTGTCTCAAGTGCCTATATGTAAAACAACAAATTTCTAGACATTTATTAATTCAAACTTCAACCTCAGACTTGTTTCAAACAATTATCTAAAGACCGAATATTCAAAATATTTATGATTGTAGTTGTAAGTCTATACTCAAAATTTGAAAAATCGTGTATATTACTACAGTAAACAATGGTACTTGAATGCAGCACAAAGACACCACTCTCAATACGATGATTATTATTTTAGCCGTATCATTGAGAGCGACACGAAGCAGCAAAACGTCCGCCAACTTCTGTTGACTGAGAACTGATGAAAGATTGCAACAAAAGGATTACTTGTCGTCTATGATCGTAACACGAAGCAAGGTTATCGAGATGAACGTCCCGTCGACGACTAGCGATGTAGCCAGAATTCGGATTTTCCGAGAACTGGAGAGGAAATCGACCGTGACCTTTCTCCAACGAACTATCCCAGACTTCACGCTTAACGACTTAAGGAAACGTAGAAGCTAACGCACGGTCTTGATTACAAAATTAAATACTGGGCCACGTATGTGGAAGATGTTCAAAGTTTATTGATCGATACCGGTAGACTATCTAATACACTGTTGCAACATTTTAAATTCCAAACGCCTGAACTTAAAAACGCAATAGAGCTGTGAGACTCTTCTGTAAGTGTCTTTAATATCAAAGTAAGCTTTAGCACAATTATAGAGCAACTTAAAAAAAAACAGTAGATACCGATGTCTAATCCCTGAAAGCTCCAACATCCAAAAAGTAATAAAAACTTAGCTTTCCTTTCCACGGAGCATGGGCTCTTATAACTGACATCATCCCAATGAAAAATAATAAGGCAGCCGGCCAAAACGATTTAAAGACCGAATTAAATTAGACGCTATGGGCCAAAAACTCTTACGTTGCTAACTGACATAATGAGGAGCTGCTTCAACACCAAGCATATCCGCAGTGTCTGGGAAAAAGTAGGAGTGGTGTTCTATTAAAATCAGGCAAGCATCCAATAGATGTTAAGCCATGTCGCCATCTCTGCGTTGCCACCTTTTTAAGGGCCTTCGAGAAAATGGTGCTGAATAGAATATCCAAAACCTGTAGATGAGATAGTAATGCCTGAACAAAACGGATTTGGATCAGGTCTCTCATGCAGAGGACAAATTTTAAATTTAACCCAATACACTGGAGATGAATATGAAAGAAAAAAGGTGTCTAGTGTGGTTTTCATTTCTCTCAGCGCAATCTGTAATACTATTACCCACAGTAGATTGATATATAAGGCTTACGGGGTGTCTAACGATTTTGGATTTTTAATGGGCTCTGAGCACTATGGGACTTAACATCTATGGTCATCAGTCCCCTAGAACTTAGAGCTACTTAAACCTAACTAACCTAAGGACATAACACACATCCATGCCCGAGGCAGGATTCGAACCTGCGACCGTAGCAGTCGCGCGGCTCCGGACTGAGCGCCTAGAACCGCTAGACCACCGCGGCCGGCTTTTGGATTTTCAAGATTTGTGCAGTGTTTACTACAGAATAGATGTTTCTAAGATACCATGTAGGGCCAAAATTGTCGGTGGAGAATCTAAGAAAATGGTCTCGCTCAGGGCACTGTATTAGCTCCGTTGCTGACCAGCCAACGCATCCCGATGGCAGGCAGTTTATATATGCTGATGACACGGCCGTGGCTGCCCAAGGGAGAACCTTAGAGGAAGTGGAGGACAAATTAACAAGCGGCCTTGGAATACTTGGGGATTACTGTTACCAAAAGGAACTGAAACCAAATCCAGCAGACGCAAGTTTGCTGTTTCTACCATCATAATAAGGAAGCCAAAAGAAACGTCCATGTTGGTAGCAAAGGGCAAGAGTCAGAACAATGTTATATCTCTAGATACTTAGGCGTGAAGTTGGCAGTACTCAGCCATTTAAACCGCACTGTTTGGACACTAACCTGACCAGCATAAACTGGAGTGCTCACCCACATGTGTTTCGAGCAACAGCCATTTTACTCATGTTTTCGGCAGCTGAAAATGGCGTGCCTGTGTGGAAGAATTCGGTCTACGTGAAACACATTGCTATGGCCGTAAATGAGTCATCCCTCATCACATCAGGATGTCTGAGGTCCACAGTGACAGAGGATTCAAATGGTTCAAGTGGCTCTGAGCACTATGGACTTAACTTCTGAGGTCATCAGTCCCCTTGAACTTAGACTACTTAATCCTAACCAACCTAAGGACATCACACACATCCATGCCCGGGGCAGAATTCGAACCTGCGACCGTAGCGGTCTCGCGGTTCCTGACTGTAGCGCCTAGAACCGCTCGGCCACTCCGGCCGGCAGTCGCAGAGGAGATCTACCCTCTTATAGGTATGCTTCCCCCCCCCCCCCCCCCAGTATATGGCGGCAAGCAGCTGCCGAGGTGAACAAACAGACGACAGATAATCGTCACATTCTACACGGGGACCAATAGCAACCCGGCGGCGTCACCCAAGAAAGAGCCACCTTTGGAAGTCAGCGCCGACCAACGTCACCATCGAAGACAGGAGACTTCAGATATGGGAAGAGTCAAATCCTGCTTTGTAGCTGAAGGAAGAACTTGTGGCTGGAAGTAGCAAACACTTCCTAACCTGGAAGATTTTCAACAGGTTGCAGACTAGGGTCTCAAATTGCAAGTATTGCCTTGACCGATGGGGATACTTCGATGGGGGATCACTACGAGACTGTGGGGTTGCCAAAACGGAGGACAATCTACAGACGGACCCAAACCTCAGCAAAGAAAATAAAATAAAATAAATAAATCCAAATCTTCCTTCCAATCTGAATTGCGGTGCAACAAACTTAACGCTCTAAATAATGTCTACAGTCTCTAGCTGATTGATAAAATTGTATGAAAAAGTATAAAGCGTAAGAGTAGTCTACATCCGTACGCTAGCCAGGTGGAACCATTCGGTAGTTACAAAAACTAGTGTGCTATACCGTATGTTAGCACAATTTCAGTAAAAAAAAAAAACTTAGTCTCCCTACCAGAGACCTTCACTTTGCAATAATAACAACAGAGCTACATTATTATGCAACAGTAAAAACACAGTGAAGTCTTTGGCACAGAGTGGTGTGTATGAAAATCATCTACGAGGACAGCGGAAAAGTATGAGGCTGTGAGTCAGGTAGAGCTGCAGAAATTAGGTTATCCGGGACGAGAGAAAAACTGTACAACAGAAAGCGCAGATTTACCTTTTATAGAACCACTTTTAACAGAAAATTACTAATACGATGAAATTTGCGTTGTTTTACAGACTGTCAAGAAAATAATAAATATGATACTGACGAAAGTACTAAAACTCAATAAACGTATGACACAGAATGGGATCTTAGTTTTAAATGATCAGGCACAATTTCCTTTTTCTTTTCATTACATTAAGCTTAAGTTGTGCAGACGTTAAATTCTAATAATAAATTCCACTTGATTTTTTTCAGTTTTGTGAAATATACTATTTTAGAATACATTAAAAGTAATTCTTTCCCTTGTAGATAGTCTGTACATTCTGAATCTCTATCATCAATATCTGTGTATGTGGCACGTCATTTTTTCTTTGGTTACAACATTCAGCTGCCTCGTAATGGTCAAAGAGGTTAAAAGGCTTTTGTTGATTAAATAAACAATGGATTTTGTAATGCCGGAAATGCATATCCTCCTATTTCCATCTATTGTACTATTATTTTTTTTCCTTGTTTTGTTACCTCAAGATATGACATTTCTGTCTCTTTATATATTGTAATTGTTTTACTGTTTGTATATATATATATTTATGCACTCATGTCGATGTATAATTGGTTTGTTTCGTAAATATTATTTGTATTTTTACGCTGGGTCTTGCCTAGGGAAAACTGCTATCGAACGATTACATCGATAGGTCGTGTAAAGAATCAAAGTTTGTAGGATCTTTGGTAGTGTTAACTCTGCCGCGTGGAGCGCGGGCGGAACAGAGGGAGTCTGGCTGGAGTAGCGAGTGGAGCAGGTGTGTTGTGTGACGCTCCCGCGAGTTGCCGCGCTTTCGGGGTTTGGCAGCATGTAATTGCGCTCGACTCGCGATGATAGTTTCTGACATGGTGTCGCGGACGGGAAGCATTAGCTGGCGCACATCAAGAGCCCGTTTCGCCTGGTGACCGTGTCGAGAAGAAGGCGCGCCAACATCCAGCTTCTGCAACAGCGACGGCCGACAATGAGTGACTGTCGCCACCTCCTCGATCGACGGCTTCAAACCTTCAATCAACCAACAAGGAAGACTAAAAGCACGTAAAGTTTCAGAACTGTATGGCAGACCTCAGCTTTTCAAATTGTTCCATTTGCCTCGCAAAATTACAGCAACTTAGCATGAACCTCTGTTGCTCATTGTCCCAGTTGCATTGCCAAGCAGGGTCCCTTCCTTTTCCGAAATGAACCCGAGTGTCGTTGAAATTCAAACGCCAGCATAATTCCATTTCACTGCTTTAATTTCAAAGTTCAATTCAAGCATTAGCTGGCTACAATAGTTAGATTACACAAGCACAAATTAAGAGTGCGAGTTTTGTTACCGTATTTTAGCTTACCTGTGACTGCAGCTCAGCTTGGTACGTACTAAATTTTACTATTGTTAATTGTTCAGAATCGTTTAATTCAAGTTCAAAGTTAAATCTCTTATTTCTAAATTGCGTAGATTCAAGTAGTTTTTGAAATGATTGTTGAGGTAGTCCAAGACTAACCGTATTTTACTGAATTTCGATGTGCTTCAGAAAGAAAGCTCACTATTAACTTCAGTCACTAAATTAACTTTCGATTTTCCGGTCATTAATTCTTTTGCTAAATTAAGTCAGGGTGTAGCGAAATTTATTACTTCTGACAAACTTTCAGTTTTCACACTACACGTGTCAACCTTCAGTTGCCACGCTTCTAGTGTTAATTATATGTGTAATAACCTTTCTTTTTCAGTTACTATAGTAATTGTCCTTAGGACTGGCGACCGTGATTTCCCCCAAATCTCAAATATCTAATTACCGCTAGTTAATTGTTAACGTAACGGCCGCACATTTACTTTCTTTATTAACTTTACCCCTTTTCAAAATTAATTTCCACCAGTTTCATTAGCACATTTCCTTTCATTTAGATGTAACCCTTTCCTCCCTCTTTACCGACAGGTTAACTTCGGTGACGATTGCTTTTCCAAAACTCCCATTAGGTACACGCGGTTTCATTTTTCACTGTCATTAAGGTCGGAAAGTGAGGGGGAGGTTACAATTTCCAGAGCCTGTCAACTACCATGGAGGATTCACTTACAGTTATCAGTTCATCACTTAACAAAGTACATCATTCTGTCTCTCGTAAGTTTATAAATTCTACCATTCAACGCGCTACTCTTTCTTCAGCAACCCCCCCCCCCCCTCCAATAAAACCACCTTCCAGTAATTTTTCTTCCGCAGTTTTAGGAAATTTTATAACACAAGTAGGATTAAAGTAAATGAATCGGTATTCCAACCATAACATTATTAATCAGCCAGAGAAGCCGTAGTCTAGAATTATTTTGGGGTTCCGTACCTCCAACGTAAAACTGAAACTGTTGTTAATGATGAATGAAACCAGCTCAGCTGTGTTATTGCACATTTACTGTGCTACGAACGATATAATTGGTTGAACACCTTCAGTTTACTGCACGCCATAGTTCCGCCATGGGGTCGATAGAATGCTTATGATCAGTGGTTTTGGATTTGGTCCTTAACGTTACCTCCGAAAACCAGACCATTTATGTATGACTTTAGCACAACACGGCAACCTGAAAATTTTTAACAAACGAAATCATCCGTAACACAATATATGTGTAATGATACAGGTGAGGTGGTTTTGATTAATCATAACGGTGGTGTCAGATACTCGCACTTCGCCCATTTTTTTTATTGGTCAAATGTTTGAATGGAACGAAAATAAGGCTCTCTAGAACTTACATAATGAATTTTTGTCCGAATTTTCATAGCGAAACCAAGAGTGGGAAATGGACAATTGGTGTATCAAATTTACTAGCATCAGTTCTAGATCTACAAACAAAGACTAGCTATGTAAATGATGTGTCAATAAACTTCAAATCATGGCATACATTTATTTCTTATTTCTTGTTTTGAATACTCTCAATAATAATGGAAGAGCGATCGATATTTAGATATACTTCATTGCATGATTACTGAACAAACTTGGAACTAAATGATACCAAACTGTTAAATGTTTTGTGAAATTATTTTTCTAAACAGAAGACATGTCTCTGTATGATGCAAGATATCATGTACAGCAAATGAGGTGCCGACAGAAAATCGGTTAATGTCAGTGTATAAATTAGAATGTTAGAATTTATAGAGTACTCACTGATAACGTATCATTATTTCAATTGCTGTTTTTATCATAAAATATTTGACCGGTTCGTTTTTCAAAACAAAACAAAAAAACCTGCAGATCTTACAAGTACCGCATCAAACTGCTATTCGGACTCAATCTTTCGACGACCTCCTCCGTCCTCACCGACAGGAGATTTCAGTAGGCCACCTCGTACTTAACTCGGTCGGACGAATTGTTACATCAGGGAATCGTCACGAAGTCGCGGACCTTCCTTAAGCTACAACATTATGTCGTTATATGATATACACTACTGGCCATTACAATTGCTACACCACCAATCCTGCAACAAACACCACTGACATTCTAATTCACCCTACTTTTAGTTTATTAATGTCAATAGACATTGATTCACTTAGAAAGTGTATGTTTGACCAAGAAATGCACACACTAAGTATTATTGCAATCTGTTGATGGGCTAACAAGATGAGCCCCTGGATACCAATCCATTCTGTGAGAACCGCCCATCAACAGCTGTTTCCATTACCGCAATATCTGAAGCGCACGTTTTAGGTGATTCATCCAGTATACCCTCCACTGCTAGTGCTGCCTCCTACCGACTGTGTGTGATTATTGCACGTTGTCATTGAACACGAAATGTGGTCACATTAAAGTTATTGGACCGTGTAGATTCGTTATGCGGAGCCGCACATCGTCCGCTTCCCGAATGTATTCCAACCTTGCGCGGTACGGTTCCACAACGCGTGACATCACAAATATTACCACGTCTTCTCTCGATGACTTAAAGGTGAATCCAGAAATTGTTCCAGATAAAAGAACAAGGCCGAATTCCCCGTCCATCCTCAATCCGTGCTTGTGCTCTATCTCTAATAACATTGTCGTCGATGTCTTCCTGCGGTCCTTCCTTCTGCTCACCATTGTTACTCTACTGGCCATTAAAATTGCTACACCACGAAGATGACGTGCTACAGACGCGAAATTTGACCGACAGGAAGAAGATGCTGTGATCTGGAAATGATTAGCTTTTCAGAGCATTCACACAAGGTTGGCGCCGGTGGTGACACATACAACGTGCTGACATGAGGAAAGTTTCCAACAGATTTCTCATACACAAACAGCAGTTGACCGGCATTGTCTGGTGAAACGTTGTTGTGATGCCTCATGTAACGAGGATAAATGCGTACCATCACGTTTCCGACTTTGATAAAGGTCGGATTGTAGCCTATCGCGATTGCGGTTTATCGTATAGTGACATTGCTGCTCGCGTTGGTCGAGATCCAATGACTGTTAGCAGAATATAGAATCAGTGGGTTCAGGAGGATAATACGGAACGCCGTGCTGGATCCCAACGGCCTCGTATCACTAGCAGTCGAGATGACAGGCATCTTATCCGCATGGCTGTAACGGATCGTGCAGCCACGTCTCGATCACTGAGTCAACAGATGCGGACAACAACCACCTGCACGAACAGTTTGACGACCTTTTGCAGCAGCATGGACTATGACTTCGGAGACCATTGCTGCGGTTACCCTTGACACTGCACCACTGACAGGAGCGCCTGCGATGGTGTACTCAACGACGAACCTGGTTGCACGAATGGCTAAACGTCATTTTTTCGGATGAATCCCGGTTCTGTTTACAGCATCATGATGGTCGCATCCATGTTTGGCGACATCGCGGTGAACACACATTGGAAGTGTGTATTCGTCACTGTCGTATCAACCGGCGTGATGGCATGGGGTGCCATTGGTTACACGTCTCGGTCACCTCTTGTTCGCATTGACGACACTTTGAACAGTGCACGTTACATTTCAGATGTGTTACGACCCGTGGCTCTACTCTTCATTCGATCCTTGCGAGGCCCTACATTTCAGCAGGATGATGCACGACCGCGTGTTGCAGGTCCTGTACCGAATTTCGTGGATACAGAAAATGTTCGACTGCTGCCCTGGCCAGCACGTTCTTCAGATGTCTCACCAATTGAAAACGTCTGGTCAATGGTGGCCGAGCAACTGGCTCGTCACAATACGCCAGTCACTACTCTAGATGAACTGTGGTATCGTGTTGAAGCTGCATGGGCAGCTGTACCTGTACACGCCATCCAAGCTGTGTTTGACTCAATGCCCAGGCCCAGGCGTTATTACGGCCAGAGGTGGTTGTTGTGGGTACTGATTTCTCAGGATCTATGCACCCAAACTGCATGAAAATTTAGTCACATGTCAGTTCTAGTATAATATATTTGTCCAATTAATACCCGTTTATCATCTGCATTTCTTCTTGGTGTAGCAATTTTAATGGCCAGTAGTGTAGAATTTATGGAGTACTCGCTCACTAACGTATCATTATCTCAACTGCTGATTTTATCATAAAGGATTTGAACTGTTCATTTTAAAAATAAAAACTGCAGATCTTACAAGTACTTAGCTCCTAAAGGCTTAGGTGCCGAAACGCACGTCTTCAACGAAACAAACCTCGCCTCCCACCCAGTGATAAAAGTCAAACGTTTCGATTTTTGATTTTTTATTTACATAATACAACTTCGGAACGGAGCTCATATTGTTTCAGTTACACTGGAGGTCTCTGAAGTTGCTCACAGGCGTAACCAAGGGACAGTCGATACGAAGGATAGCGATATGTACAGGCAAATTGTAAGTACTTTGCGATATAATACAAGTGTACTGTTTTAAACACCCAGTATCGACTTGTTCCAGAGAATTAAGAAACAAAATCCTGAGAGGTGTCAGAACACCGTTCTGGGCGAAATTAATCCTTAGATCGTACCAAGAAAAACTTCAGAACTGCAAAAACACTGTCTGGAAGTGCAATTAAATTACACGTCCCCTCCGCCTTTTCTGTTCCGTTCCAGCACCGTAGTATCTCACTCAAGTCCGCTGCCGATAGTGAAATAACTTACTTGTTTCAGCAAGTATTCGCCGACCTTTGAAATTCTAGAGTACCGCAATGAAGTTAACAACAGAAGCTGCGCTGCTGAATATGAGCCAGCTGTGTATGCGGCAGATTTGTGAAGCAGGCGCTACGTTCTGAAATAAATCACGTGAGCAGTAGGCGTCTGTTCGATTGTGTTTGCCGACTTTTTATTATTCTGCTTGTATGTAATGACGGTGTGGCGAGACAGCATGTTGACGGTTGTCAGCCGAGAGAAAAGAAGATTGGAACATGAGCGATAGAACTCAAGTACCTCACCGGGATAACACAGAGTGTCTAGTTAAAAAAAAAAAAAACTTTCGTTTCATTTAAATAACAAACTTTCGTTTTGATACGATTAAGGCGCAACGAATTTCGTTGTAAATAACACCGATCCTTAAATGAGTTATGGAATGGTCAGTGGTAACGTCATCAGAGGCCGTCAGCAATCCTTCCCCCCGCCCCCCCCCCCTCCCACCCCCGTAAGACCACTAATAGAATTTTTGCAGCCGCCTCGTTGGTAGGATGGGCTACCAGTGGGACAAGGCAGCAAGTTAACAGTTCCAGTTATTACCACATCATAACGGTATACAACTTTATCACAGTAACTTTTCCTGGCCTGCAAGGATGCAGCATGCAGCACTTAACAGGAGGCAACGCAGTACGAGACTGACTAGTAGATATACGTAATGTAATGATGAGGCAGTCATAAAATGGTTCTGAAACCAAGACACAACGTGAAAGTGAACATAATAATGTTTTTTTGTTTTTTTTTTTTACAAGTCGCTGAATAGTGACAAAGGAAAACTTATCCAGTACACCGTAAATGAACGTGTGAAGCAAACAGGGCATTTGTACACGTGTTCGTAAATACTAGTAACGCACACATGTTAAAATGTTCTCCTATCTGATTCCCCCTATCAGAAAGACACAGACGAACTACTGTTCCGGACTTAACAGGCGGGACAAAGTACAAATAGTACTGATCGCAATGCAAAAAGTATTCCATAATCCAAAAATAGACAGGAACCGTGGAACCGTAAAAATTACGGGATCCATCTTGCTGCCAGATTTTATGAACATTAAAGCAAATCGGAATTAACTTATGAGTTTTATGATCAGACATTAAATAATATTAGAAAAAAATAGGGAAAGAGAAATTGTTCGAAAAGAACTCTAAAGTTATTTATGAAAAGGTTGCTAATATTTCCATCACTACGTTGAGAATAATTTCTCTTTTTTCCTTTCTGAAACTATACTTCTGAATATTCATGAAACGAGCCGACTAGATGCAGTCTGAGAAGCGCCCTCGCTTTCGTTAAAATATTGGCATATATTACATTATTTCGAGTATCACATAAAGTTCAGTGCTACTGGTATGTTAAAGCTTATAATCAGCAGTCTGCACAAATGTAATGAAAGAGAAGAAAGGAAGATGTTTACATTACACACAGACATTATCGTTTAGTAGGGACCACAAAATACAGAAGTGCGTTATTAAACATTCCATTTTCGTATCGTTAATACGTTCCAGGAGGTGAAGCATTTCATTAGAAAAAAAAACAACTGCGTTCTGTGTAAATGAGTTACGATATGGTGAACGGTAATGCCACCGAAGGGCGCCTAGAATGTGAGAAACCGTGTACCTGTCGGTTTGATCAAACGTTAAATATTGTTCCAGAGTAAACAGATGAGACAACTCATAAATGATGCCGTTTAAAATGTGCTCTTCTTGTCAGAAATAGACAGAAACCTTAACAACCACGGAGTCCGTTTTGCTGCCTGAGACAACAAAAGTAGTGTAAGTGAGAGTAAATTTATTGCGTGACTTGTGGAGAAACTATACATACTATTACAAAGAAAAATATAAAAACAAAGAGAAATTGTTGGAGAGGCGACGTCAAATTAATAGCGAGATTATTGCTAACGCGTAAATCACCATGTTGAGAATCAAAGACTACTTGATTTTTGTTACTGACGTAACTAACCGTATGCGAAATCTATGCACTACATATGTCAATAGTCACCAAAATGTAAGGAATATCGGACAGCGCGCTGCTCACTTACTTCGAAAACCATGTAATTTGAGCTCGGAGCAGGTGCCGCCTGCCCTTCTGTCGACGAACTCTCCTTCGAGAACTCTTCGTCCGATTCTCCGTGCGAAGTTGACTGGGGATTCATCTCCAACGTGGCTTTCACAGCAGAACAAACGACACTAAGTGACGCTTCATCAACCGAACACTGGTTCACTCCGTGTCACCTCAGTAACTGGTCCACTGCCTACGGGCTCAATAGATGTAGCTGTGACTCGGAATGGTACTGGAAGGGGAGGGGTTGGTGGCAGCGGTGGAGGGGATGGAACGCGAGAGATAACGAGGAATTGTTTGCGAATCCAGCAGCTCGTAATGCCACGTCATCACGTGAGCCGCCTCCCCACCCTCCAGGTAGCTGGACTCGAAGAAGGACAAAAGATCTGGGACTTTACGTCGCCGACGAGGAGGACAATACAGACGCAACACATGTGCGGATACTCTTGGGGCAGGAAATCTTTCCCATGCGTTTGCAGTATTTAGATTCGGGAAAAGTTCAGAGAATCTAGATGTTGATGACCAGATGGGACATTTCAGTAAAGCTCTTTCGTTCTTGAGACGAGGTCACGTTGTTCGGTAGTGTCTCCAGCCGATCACCAGTGCGTGTCGCAAATACTGTCATTCTTTAAAAGTCCCACAGGAAGTCGGTGTGCACGAAGGAGAAGTTCCATGGCACAACTTGTATTTATTCAGAGCATTATGTCCTCATTTTAAATGAACAAACACCATTTCTAACTCAGGAAGTAGCATACTTGAACATTTTTTTATCTTACATTAATGTGCAGTGACAAAAACTTTAGGTCAAAATTAATCATAAGTTGAAATGTTTTACAGTATTGTTCATTGTGGATTTTAATTTTTAGCATTGTAGTCAAAATGAGCATATACATTTTTCATGAAAAATATTCTAAAATACAGTGTAAAAGCTACTTCTACAACAACAAATGGTTTTTTCCATTGGTAATAAACCAACAATTCTTCCGCTAAGATCTGCAAAATAAAAATATTTAGTAACTACCTAGTGCAGTTTCTTTTCCATTCTAATGAAGATCGCAGCAATGTGTGCACTGCATTCCACCCATTGAGTGGAAAAGCCTCAAGTCTTACTAAAAGTGAGATGTAAGATACCTGCTTTTTGAGCTCTAAATGTTCCTGATTCCTCAAGTTGCCAGTTCGTATGTTGATGAAGTTAGAAGTTTTTCGTTGAGCTTGGGTGTTATATTCTTGCTACATAATGGGATTACTTCTGCCTCCGGGGGCACTATGCATCTTGGACGAAGATAACGATAACGGAAAGAACGAAGAAGTAAAGTTATGATAACTCACGCCCCCTTGAGAAATTTTACTGTTTTTTTTTTTTATGTATGCATTCACTACCTTCCTAAACGAGTTTTCGTGAATACTGGGATTCGAAATACGTACATGACCTGCCAGTGTCGGAGAGTATGTAATTTCCCCTTGACGGGTAGAATGGCTACCAGAGAAGGTATTAATGTCATCCGTGTGTTGTTACCAGGTCTAGCAAGGCACGTAGGGGGCACGAACAGCATCGGATGTTGAGTGATCACTGTGTAGCAGACGAAGAGGCTCCATACCCGTATGAGGCGGCGTTGTTGGAGCCTAACGTAGTTTGAAAGAAGCCTCATTGTGGCGACTGGTCGAACCGTGCAGTCGCCACAATGAGGCTTCTTTCAAAATATTCGCGTATTCGGTTGTGATAACGGGCACGACTTTGGACTACATGGGAACCTGAAGACAGGCGTGCTCGTCCTTTAACTTCAGACTGACCACGTCGGGCCACCATAAGTGAGGATCGCCCATCTCCAAACGCATCGTAACCCATTCGCATCTCCGTCTGCCATCCAAGATGAAGTCACAGATACCCTCCCACCATCTGCGTCATCGCGCATCATTAGTCAGAGACTAGCAGGAGCCAGACTAGGGAAATAACGTCGCAAGCGAAGGTCACTGTTAACAACAGAAACAGCCGTTTCTGTAATACTGCCGTGACGCTGAGAAGTGTCGCACCGTGTTCAGTGATGAACAGCTGTACGACGCTGCAGAGAGTGAACACCGTCAGCGAGCGTGACGGCGGCCATGGGAGAGGTCCCTTTCTTCCTGTGTTTCGTAGAGGCATAGCGATGTTGCTGCTGGTGTAGCGGGGGGAGCATTCCGGTGTGGCCTCAGATCACAGCTGGTAATGACAGAGAGAATTCTGCGGACAGATCGGTACGTCACGGACATTCTGCGTCCTCAAATGTTACCTCTCATGTGACAGTATCGCAGTGCTACTTTTCAACTGGACAATGCTCCCCAACACACGGAACCAGTCCCTGTGAACTGCCTGCTTCTTGCTGAGGTACTGCTGTAGCCCATAAGATATGTTGTTGATAAAAAAAACATGTGGGGTCAGTTCGGACGTCAGCTCCTTCCCATCACCTGTATCCCAGGTGTCAAGGATCACTTGCAACAGTCGTGTCCGAGCTTTCCTCATGAGTCTGCCTTAGGAGATGATCTAACGGCTTTATGACATCCTTCCCAACTGAATCAGTTCGTGCATCCAGATCAGAGGCGGTGCAACTTTATACTGATAAGTGGTCTTATTCTATCAAGTTCTTTGTAAAGTTCGATTTTCTAATCACTGAAATAGCATCAGATGCCCTGTCAACCGGTGAAGTGCTTTATTTGTCTTGTCAGGCAGAGTCAATGGCGCATGCAGTTATTTTTTTAATATTTATTCATCAGTAATGTGAAAAGCTATTGGTAACCTCATCGACTGCAGAACATACGAATGAATGTCTTTGACAAAATTTCCATTAGTGGGGCTCCTCGATGTTGTTTAACGGTCCGTAATGTAAAGCCTCTTCGAGCTCTGACCTCAAAGTTACATTTAATCTACAGGTTTGTACGTAATGCAATTGTATTGTCATCTAGCAAGGGCCTACATTGAGCAATCAGCTAAGTCTTCCGACATGTCTTCGGAAACTTGTGTTGTACATATGTTAGATATCGTTACTTTATTCAGCATAGAGACTACATTAAATTCCACTTACAACAATGCTTCTAATGGTAGATGGCGTTACGTGGGTCGTAGTATAGCTAACCACTGATTAGGCGAAATGCTGGTTCAGTTTCGGGCTGGAGCAGCAAATGGGAAGAGCGACGCAGCGCTTTGGCGGTTAACAACTCAGGAACGTTGTTTGTGATAATACAAGTCAGTGCTCAGACGCAAAAAAAAAAGAGAACAGACTGCGTTGGACCAAGAAATACACTGGTTAATGAAAAGCATGAGGATATCCCTATGTAATACGAAATGCACCACCTCATCTTGTCTGAGGCGGACCTGCAACTATAAGAGGACACACGGAGTATTGTGTTGATAGTAGAGAGGGAGAAACAACTGACGGATAGTTTGGGAGAGGCCAGTGACTTTGAACGTGGAATTGTAGTTGACTTTCAGCTGAGTAACAAATCCACCAAGGAAATTTCAAATCTTGTAAAACTGCCCAAGTCGACTGTTGGCAATGCGATTGTGTAGTGGTAACAAAAGGAACAATCACAACAAAACCAAGACCAGTTAGACTTCGTATACTGACGGCGAGGGACCATCGACCACTGCGGAGGATGGTTGTAAGAAATTAGCGAAAAAAATCACTCATGAGTTTCAAAATGCTACCAGCAGTCCACCTGCCACATTGACTGTGTGTGGGTAATGAACTAGAACGCGCTATAGTGGTGGAGAAGCTCCTCATAACCCCACATCTGTGTAGTCAGTGATACGCGACACTTGAGGTGATGTAAAGAATGATGCCACCGGTCAGAGTTTGAGTGAAAACTAGTGATTTGGAATGGAGAATCATGCTCTGCCCTACTGCAATCCGATGGAAGGATTTGGGTTTGGAGAACGCGTAGAGAATGACTTCTGCCATCGTGTGAATTGGCAAGAAGTACAAAGGAGATTGCTAATACGGAATGGGGTCGTTTCTCTTGGTTTCTTTATTGCCCGTAAGAAAACACTAGATTTGGCAAGAAAAGAACATATTTTACGGTATTGTGTACTGCGTACAGTGACGTAATAGTTCTGACACTATTGTTGTTCGTATTCGCATGTCAATGGACCATGTCACACAGCAGTTTGCGGACAATAACACTCTCTTTCAAATACTCTTTTTCAAATTCTGAACGTGGCAGGGGTAAAATATAGGGAGCGAAAGGCTATTTACAATTTGCATAGAAACCAAATGTCAATTATAAGAGTTGAGGGGCATGAAAGGGAAGCAGTGGTTGGGAAGGGAGTGAGACAGGGTTGTAGCCTATCCCCGATGTTATTCAATCTGTATATTGAGCAAGTAGTGAAGGAAACAAAAGAAAAATGCGGAGTAGGTATTAAAATCCATGGAGAAGAAATAAAAACTTTCAGGTTCGCCGATGGCATTGTAAGTCTGTCAGAGACGGCAAAGGACTTGGAAGAGCAGTTGAACGGAATGGATAGTGTCTTGAAAGGAGGATATAAGATGAACATCAACAAAAGAAAAACGAGAATAATGGAATGTAGTCGAATTAATTCGGGTGATACTGAGGGTATTAGATTAGGAAATGAGACACTTAAAGTAGTAAAGGAGTTTTGCTATTTGGGGAGCAAAATAACTGATGATGGTCGAAGTAGAGAGGATATAAAACGTAGACTGGCAATGGGAAGGAAAGCGTTTCTGAAGAAGAGAAATTTGTTAACATCGAGTATAGATTTAAGTGTCAGGAAGTCATTTCTGAAAGTATTTGTATGGAGTGTAGCCATGTATGGAAGTGAAACATGGACGATAAATAGTTTAGACAAGAAGAGAATAGAAGCTTTCGAAATGTGGTACTACAGAAGAATGCTGAAGATTAGATGGGTAGATCACATAACTAATGAGGAGGTGTTGAATAGGATTGGGGAGAAGAGAAGTTTGTGGTACAACTTGACAAGAAGAAGGGATCGGTTGGTAGGGCATGTTCTGAGGCGTCAAGGGATCACCAATTTAGTATTGGAGGGCAGCCTGGAGGATAAAAATCGTAGAGCGAGACCAAGAGATGAATACACCAAGCAGATTCAGAAGAATATAGGTTGCAGTAGGTACTGGGAGATGAAGAAGCTTGCACAGGATAGAGTAGCATGGAGAGCTGCATCAAACCAGTCTCAGGACTGAAGACCACAACAACAACAACATTCCTGAAATGGAGTGGTCTGCCAAGAGTCCTGACCTGAGTATAATGGAACACTTTTGGGATGAGCTAGAACGCCGACTTCTCTCCACATCACTACAGTCTGGTTGGGGCTCTCGAGGAAGAATGGGTTGCCATTGCTCCACAGACATTCAGACACCTCGTTGAAAATGTTCCCAACAGAACTCAAGTACTCATAAACGCGAAGAGTGGACACAGTTCATTTTAAAGTTCACCAATAAGTGTCAGGATACATTTGGTCAGTTGGTGTAAGAACTTATTTTGAAGATGACGCAATAGATCCCTCGTCTAAATGTCTCCAAGCATTACAGAAAATCATCCATTAGTACTATCATATGTTCCTGGGAACAGTCTGGTGGTAGCTATCTGATTGACAGTAAAACGTAAGCACAAGCTTCTCTCTGCAAAATTCTTTAATTTTCATTGCATAGCAAAATAGTGCAAGACACGTGGAGCGT
Source organism: Schistocerca piceifrons (assembly GCF_021461385.2). Taxonomy (NCBI): domain Eukaryota; kingdom Metazoa; phylum Arthropoda; class Insecta; order Orthoptera; family Acrididae; genus Schistocerca; species Schistocerca piceifrons. Next base: position 136,447,379 of record NC_060138.1, on the reverse strand, counting down.
ACCGGCAGACGCCGTGGTAGAGGTGTCGTGCGTGAACAAGCCGCCCCCTCCCACCTAACCGCCACGTCCCTGTGTCTTTGGAAGTCGCGGCCGTCGTGCGGCGGAACTTGCAGGAACCACAGCGAGGCAGTGTTACGTCTAACATCAAATGTTCAAATGTGTGTGAAATCTCATGGGACTTAATTGCTAAGGTCATCAGTCCGTAAGCTTAACACTACTTAACCTAAATTATCCTAAGGACAAACACACACACCCATGCCCGAGGGAGGCCGGGCGGTTCTAGGCGCTACAGTCTGGAGCCGAGCGACCGCTACGGTCGCAAGTTCGAATCCTGCCCCGGGAATGGATGTGTGTGATGTCCTTAGGTTAGTTAGGTTTAATTAGTTCTAAGTTCTAGGCGACTGATGATTTCAGAAGTTAAGTCGCATAGTGCTGAGAGCCATTTGAACCATTTGAGCCATCCTAAGGACGAACACACACACCCATGCCCGAGGGAGGACTCGAACCTCCGCCGGGACCAGCCGCACAGTCCAAGACTGCAGCCCCTAAGACCGCTCGGCTAATTCCGCGTGGCGTCTAACATCCCTCTTACGTTTATATAATGTCTGCCGGGTATTGTTTATTTTTCAGTCTATGAGTTCCATAGCCACGCGGCCTCAATCTGCTTTCGTTCACATCTACATTCAGATCTCATCTTTTCATAAAGCAACCGTCATGCGTTGCCGTGCCTTGTTTTGACGCTTGGCAGCTGCAGCCGTGTTTGCGACACGTAGCCATGAATGTCTCCCCTTATCTCTTGTACTAATCTCGTTACCTGCGCTGACCGCCACGCGGCCGGCACATTCCCGGAATTGGTAATCGCACCGGCTGGCCTCCACTTGGCTCATTATTTCTGGGGTGCTGCAGCTTTCAGTCAGAGCGTAGGAAACGACGAGACGAAATAAATAACGCAGAAGAAAAAATTTTCCAGGCTGTTGATTTCTGACTTTAAACTATTCAGCACGCAGTTTGCTGTGTTGTTAAATTGACAATCTTATTATTGTTTTAAGGATAGCTGATTAATTCCCTTTAAATTATTTTCGATATTATTTTAGTAAACCAAGGCAAAACTTGTGTGTGCGTTGTTTTCACCTCCGTAGTTTGCTACTATCTGATCAGAGTACCGCTGTAACACACGTAACGCTCACCCGTTTTAACTCAAGACGTGAATAATTCTATTGAAATGACTCTGAGCACTATGGGACTTAACTTCTAAGGTCATCAGTGCCCTAGAACTTAGAAGTACTTAAACCTAACTAACCTAAGGACATTACATACATCCATGCCCGAGGCAGGATTCGAACCTGCGACCGTAGCGGTCGCGCGGTTCCAGACTGTAGCACCTAGAACCGCTCGGCCACCCCGGCCGGCAATAATTCTGTTACGTGCTTGACTGATTCATATGGTTGTGAGAGAGAGCAGGTTATATTATTTCAAGATCTGTGAAGGATGTGATCATAAATAGGAAGTAACAAAAGATTAAAAGCCACGTTTACGGCTTCGTCATCACAGACAGAGCAGCAGAACTGCCGTTAACCCTCAAAATCCGCACTACGCTGACCCTGTGTTCTTCCCCTGACGAGGATCCGTGACAGTCACCTCCATTTAGGGTGTTTAGAACACCTCTCGAAACTTTATTACCTAAAAAATTTAGGTACCTTTTAATTGAATGGTTGTTTGTCGTCCACGGGGGTTGTCTTTGCTTCAGCTGCCACTCCAACTGTTAACCCTGCACAGTCACCACCGTATTTCTGCCTCTACACCTACAACCATACTCCGTAAGACACCTTAACGTACTCTGTGTACTATTGTCACTCGCTTCCTCCTCACCCTTTTTCCTGTTCCTGTCGCGAGTGTTTTGAGGGAAGAACGATTGCTGGTAATCCCGCAAGTATAATCTCTCCAATTCTCAGTGATCTCCGAAGTCGGCAATGGATTGTCGTTTTCGACGTCCATGGTGAACTGGATGTTACTGTCAGCGCTGTTGAAATATTCCAAGAACTTGTCAGCCTTCTCATGCATGTGGGGTCAAATGAATAGCCTTTAATGACGCTGTGCCTAATGCATTATCCTAGAAATTCCCCATGAAGAGGTTTTCAACTGCTGGAGCTAATGGGCTTTTTATTGAAACGCCATCCTTCTGATCTTGATGCTGGACGTTATACACAAAATAAGAAGACATAGGAGTGTGCCTAAATAACTCTACTACATCACTCAAATGGAAGGCTAATTTTTCGCTAGTCTTTTTACTGCGCTGCCGTGACGAAAAGTCAATTCCACTATCTGCTGTGGTATCCCATCAAATGGAACACCCTCACCTGCTGGAAGATACTTCGTCGTGTCAGAAAGGGTACAAAACACTAGGTGATAGTTGTATGCAAGTAGACAGGCACTTATATAGCCTTGCATCAGCAATTATCATGGATGCTCACAGCTTTTCACTGGGATTGGTTCGACGCAGCTATAGTTTCCCAATAAAAGTAATCACAGAACAAACTAAAGCGGAAAGGAAAGTTCAGACGCCTTTGCACCAAGAACACGTTGTGGACCCTTATCTTCAGAACAGATGGTCATCAACCTGACGGGTGCAGTGTCTGCTCATAAGAAAGGACTTAACTTCGTACCTTTGCTGTGGGGCACCCCTATCTTCGAAATAATAAGTGCTGTCCAAAGGTACTGAAACAGTGGATGAAATATGGTGCGAAATGATCCGTATTCTCACGAAAGTAAAGCATTCAGCACCCAACGTGACCAGGGCTGACTGCAATGGCCTGCACGCACTAAGCAGTGATTAAGCATTGTGTTGCTTCGTGCTGACAAGGGCAATGCAGCTGTAATTATAGAATACGGGGCCTGCGATACGAAGATCTGCACGCTACTGGACAACGATACTTACTGGAAGCTCCCATGCAACCCGACATCGACAATAATAAGGAAGATATCTGATTTTCTCAAGCTCTTTTCGGTGAAAGACAGTTTGGTTAAGCATCTTGTCCCTTAAGTCCCTACACAAGCTATAGCTTATGTTTTACTTAAGACTCAGGAGGACGGAACGCCATCCCGTCTCACTGTATCCACACTGGCTCACCAACATACAGGCTGGCGAAGTACTTGGCCAATCTCCTCACTCAATTTATGGGAGACGGTGAACATTATATTGAAGACTCAGCTGCGTTAATCATCTTCGGTTTAGTGAATGTGACATTATCGTCAGTTCTGGTGTGGTCTTGCTGTTTACTAAAGTGCCTATCAAAGACACTTCAGACATGGTATCAGAGTTCCTTGTAATTGACGTGGTACAGCTATTTAGGCACAATCTTATGTCTTCTTATTTTCTGTTCAACGTCCAGTATTACGATTAGACGGACGGCGTTACGATCAGAAGCCCGTTACCTCCAGCTGTTGGAAAGCTCTTCATGGAGAATTTCGAAGATATTGCCATAGACGTGGCGCCATTAAAACATAGTTGCTTCCTTCGACACGTTGATAACATATTCGTCGTTTGGCTCCACGGACGACGAGCTCTTGGAACATTTGAACAGCAGTTCACCATGGAGGAAGACAGAAACGTCCTCTGCCGACGCAAACGAAATTTTCTCCTTGGCTCCATCGTCTGTTGGGAAACTACCCACACCGATCTTTACTTGCACGCCATCAGCCATCAACACCCGGCACATTAGCGCACTGTATTACAAACTTTGACGCATCGTACAAGGATGATATCAGATGCTGATAACATGCCCCATGTCTTGAACTGTATTTGGCCTTTGCAATGGTGAGATAATAAATAACATCCAACATTAATCGTCAGCTACTGACTAATTAACCTCACCAATGTGCCCTGCAAACTGCTTGAGAGGGTGGTCAGTTACGCTGGGTTGTCGAATCTCTGTGTCTTTTGACACCTATCAGTATGGTTTCCAGGAGGGATGATCCACAGTTGACCCTCTAGTTAGGGTAGAAACGGCAATCCAGTAAGCTGTTTCTAAACGGCAGTATGTCATTGCATTCCTTTTTGACCTACGCCAGACATAAGACATCTATTGAGTCGATCATGTTTTATTTAGACACAGGTCAGTAAAGTAATATTATGTCACGAAGACGTCCGTATCTGCTACCAGAAAACCGCGCAGCACACTTTTCGACTTGATGATTACTATTTAAGAGAAACTACAAGTTTCGTATCCGAACTTCGACTATTTTTCTTGAGAAGCTATTTCCAGTCAATGCCACAATAGCTTACACCTATTTCATTGTTTCTGGAAAAGTTAACATTTTTGTCTTGGAGATAGTGGCGGACTGAATTTTTCATTGTACATTTAATAATTTAAGTCGGTCTGCAGGCTTTCGTGAAGATACGGTATAATCTTGCAGGTTGTCACGCCGCGACATAGCTCTTCTATACATTCTAGGTTTCGACCCCCTCCCTGCTGGTATCTACGTTGTGTTCTTGTGGTGTCCACGGTTAACGAAATAGTGTCATAGACCAATGTCGCATTACCTTGTAAAAAGCAGTTTTCCCGCGCTCATACTGGAGAAGTGGTGTTATTTGTTGAAATTCCTGTATGTGTGTGTGTGTGTGTGTGTGTGTGTGTGTGTGTGTGTGTGTGTGTGTGTGTGTGAAGGAGTCGGCTCTCAGAGGTGTTCAAGAGATTATAGAATGTGTATTTACGCGAGGTTTTCTTAGAAATAACGTAACCGAATTGATGTCTCATTACTTCGCCCCAGAAGAACTCGGTTTAATTCCGAATTGTGTGGACGCGGAGAATGTGGTTCAACCTAGTCACTAAATTATGTAAATCACACACAATTCTGCCACTAAACCCGCGAACACTGCAAGATGAGACTATACATCCTTTCACTAATCCCTGTAATCGTCAGCTTTCCAGTTATTAATCATAAAAGTTTGTAACGTGACGAAGTACGATGTAAGCACAATCTACGTGGTTTGACGGCTGTCATACTCAATTTGCCCTCGCCGCGAATCTTAGACTAATAAAGAACGAACAACTTTAATTCTATTGGTCAGTGGCGAGAAACTAGTGAGAGAAATGGCGATTTACGTGCGCGACCTCACCAAACACTGAGGTATACAACTCACTTTGAAAATGACCCTCCACACACGTCTGTAAACCATCCCCTTGAAAGGCAAACAAAAACCTGCAGCTGCAGCAGCATTAATTTAAAAATAAGAGATAGTTTGAATAAAACAAGAATACTTATAAATAATGATGGGTGAAGATGAATTTAATAGTCCACTTCGAGCAATTTTATTTGCGCAGCGAAAGTTAAGAATGATAATGGTCTTATAATGAAACAAACGAGTTACAGTCTGACCTGTGAAATTTTGTTATGTCAGCTAGGGTAAGAGCATGGCGATGCAGCTGATCTGTTGCCTGCAGGAATCGTGTGGCAGCGTGTTGAAATGACGGCGGCGGATTGTGATGTTGCAGTCGAAATTATTATAGCAACTCCTTTTGTCTTATTTCTATGGCGAAGTGCCTTGGTGAGGTCCCTTCTTGGTTATTCATCAAAGTCATCGTCAGCGGTGCATAACAGGTATAGCATGTACACGTTTATTACTCACTCGAAGGGAACGATCTATTGATACGTAATCAGCGTGGTTTCAGAAAGCATCGAACTTGTGCAACGCAGTTAGCTCTTTATTCGCACGAAGTAATGGCCGCTATCGACAGGGGATCTCAAGTTGATTCGGCAATTCTAGATTTCCGGAAAGCTTTTGACACCGTTCCTCACAAGCGACTTCTAATCAAGCTGCGGGCCTATGGGGTATCGTCTCAGTTGTGCTACTGGATTCGTGATTTCCTGTCAGGAAGGTCGCAGTTCGTAGTATTAGACGGCGAATCATCGAGTAAAACTGAAGTGATGTCAGGTGTTCCCCAGGGAAGCGTCCTGGGACCTCTGCTGTTCCTCATCTATATAAATGACCTGGGTGACAATCTGAGCAGTTAGGTTGTTCGCAGATGATGCTGTAATTTACCGTCTAGTAAGGTCATCCGAAGACCAGTATCAGTTGCAAAGCGATTTAGAAAAGATTGCTGTATGGTGTGGCAGGTGGCAGTTGACTCTAAATAACGAAAAGTGTGAGGTGATCCACATGAGTTCCAAAAGAAATCCGTTAGAATTAGATTACTCGATAAATAGTACAATTCTCAAGGCTGTCAATTCAACTAAGTACCTGGGTGTTAAAATTACGAACAACTTCAGTTGGAAAGACCACATAGATAATATTGCGGGGAAGGCGAGCCAAACGTTGCGTTTCATTGGCAGGACACTTAGAAAATGCAACAAGTCCACTAAAGAGACAGCTTACACTACACTCGTTCGTCCTCTGTTAGAATATTGCTGCGCGGTGTGGGATCCTTACCAGGTGGGACTGACGGAGGACATCGAAAGGGCGCAAAAAAGGGCAGCTCGTTTTGTATTATCACGTAATAGGGGAGAGAATGTGGCAGATATGATACATGAGTTGGGATGGTAGTCATTAAAGCAAAGACTTTTTCGTCGCGGCGAGATCTATTTACGAAATTTCAGTCGCCAACTTTCTCTTCCAAATGTGAAAATATTTTGTTGAGCCCAACCTACATAGGTAGGAGTGATCATCAAAATAAAATAAGAGAAATCAGAGCTCGAACAGAAAGGTTTAGGTGTTCGTTTTTCCCGCTCGCTGTTCGAGAGTGGAATGGTAGAGAGATAGTATGATTGTGGTTCGATGAACCCTCTGCCAAGCACTTAAATGTGAATTGCAGAGTAGTCATGTAGATGTAGACTATACACAATTCCAGTTTCAGTATTTTATACAGTGTTCGTGATAAATTCTGACCACGGTGTAACTGTTCGTCGCGTTTGCATAGAACTATCGCGATCCCGAACTTAGCCAGTAAAATCGTTCTTACACATGACCCACAGCTGTAATCCTGTTCATCGCGACAGTTACGACTTCAAACACTCAGCTGTTCATTAAGAAAACCAATATATTAACAGTTTTATGGAGCCTTGGCTCTCGCGATGCGGTTAAATGTAAAAGCAGTTTCACACAGACGGTAGCAGTAGCTACAATGTTTACTCGCGTAAGCATTGCCAGTACCGATAGAGACACAGTCCATTTTGTAATACTGAAACCATACGATTTTTCTCTTCAGCTTTCATTACAAACTGCGACAGAAATCCCAGTCGTCTGTCCTAAAGTTCGACAATTCACTGTCTCGGGAAGTTTCCGCATCTCAAACCAACAACGCGCGTTCACTGTATTATCGCCCACACATTCACTAACTTTCCGTCACTGTACATCGCTCCTCATCTGTGCTTTCTATATCACTCTTTGTGCTTTTGTGTTTACGATTTACATAGCAGCTCTTCACTTCACAAGTAGTATGACAAATGCAGATACAGTAAACAAAATAATTTAAAGGCTTTCCATATTCAAGCAATAAGAATAACATTTCCATTAGAGAAAAAAAAATAAATTGTAGTTACGTGTTCACATTATTACGAAACACAGCTATGTTACACCATCAAACATATGAATACTTAGTCTAAGTAAGCGAAAAGATTGACAGAAAAAAAAAAAACAGAAGAAATTTCGTATCACTAGTGGCTTTATCTCCACATGTGGCTACCATTAGGGGGAGGGGGGAGGCATCGTCATCGCATAGTAAATGTTATTTCCCGCGCTAATGCTGAAGAAGTGAGGTTATTGGCTATAATTCCTGTGGTTACCACCGGTTAGCCATCGTCTTTAGATAGAAAGAGACTTTTCCTGCACTTACGCTGAAGAAGAGATAATGATTAAAACTCTTCCTACAGATATTGATCGGCGACTGTTATTGGATACAAGTGAAATGGGCCGAGGAAGAGACGGACAGCACATATTAAAAAAATATAAAAAGAGAGAAAGAAAAGAAAACAACTTCTTCAACAAACCGCCGGGAAACTTCCTTTTATAAGAGAACGTGACACTGGCCTTTGACTGTCAGCATTATAGGAGAAATATAACGTGGTTTAACAACCGAGAAGATTTTATCTTCGATTAATATTTTCTTTGGCATAATCACAGAAAATGTTTTATATCGTTAAGCGGTATAGAGATAATCGATTATCGTCAGAACACCGACAAGCTGCATCACGTGGACACTAAGTAACGCTTTATCTATTCAATTGTGTTGTTACCATTGTATGTCACAAGTTGTTCGTTTATCTCATCCAGTCACATTGAGTTTGATTTGCCATTTTCTTAAGGCATTGCTACAAATAGTCGATGGCCAAAACTTTGCCCTTCCGCTGCTCTTCACTATGACTTCTGAATCAGAAAAGTGGCCTCGCTCCCTACGGCGAATTTAACGGTACATTCCTGTTTATGCTCAGCGCACATAACTACTGAAAATATTCAAAGTTCTTATAAAATATAGGAAGAAATTACAAATCTAACTGACTGAAAAAGACGTATGTCATAGACAATTGGAGGAAAGCCCCATGGCCCAATGGATAGTTTGTCTGAATCTATAAATAATTTTCAGTTAAGTTTGCTTCTCTCTTAGCCATAGTTCCCACAAAATAAAAACAAACTATGCCCTGTAATATGAGTAATGTGCAGGTTACATACATCTAAAAGAAGGGGAGCAGAAATGATCAACAAAGCTACAGTATAGCGTAGTTTAGATTAGATTTACTTTCATTCCAATTGATTCGTAGTGAGGAGGTCCTCCAGGATGTAGAACATGTCAGAAAAACAACAATACATGACAAATACTTACAACTCAAACAAATAAGCTAATGTACCATTCCACAGGTCCCAAGTGGAATGATCGTCATTTTTTAACGGACACTATATGAAAGAATCATTTTACAAATACTAACGCACTGAATTTAAAATACACACACACACACACATTTACAATAAACACATTACTGCACTGAAATTGTGCTGAAGTTATATTATACTTATATATATACACACACACAAATCAGTTGGTTCTAGTGAGATATTCATCAATAGAGTAGGAGGAGTTGGCCACCAATAAATCCTTTAGGCTTCTCTTAAACTGAATTTCATTGGTTAAGCTTTTTATGGCTGCTCGCAAGTTATTGAAAATGTGTGTTCCTGAATACTGCACACCTTTTTGTAAAAGACTAAGTGACTTTAAATCCTTGTGAAGATTATTCTTATTTCTAGTATAGATTCCATGAATTGAGCTGTTGGTTTGAAAAAGCGATATTTTTAATGACAAATTTCTTTAAAGAATAAATATATTGGGAAGCAGTAGTTAGTATCCCTAGTTCTCTAACCAGGCTTCTGCAGGATGTTCTTGAGTTCACACCACATATAACTGTTACTGCACGTTTTTGTGCTCGGAAAACTTTAGCTTGGCTTGATGAATTACCCCAAAAAATAATCCCATATGACATTATGGAATGAAAGTAAGTATAATATGCCAGCTTTTTCATTTCAATATCCCCTATGTCTGACACAATTCGAATTGCAAATAGAGATTTGTTAAGACTCTTCAGCAGTTCTGTGGCGTGCTTTTCCCAGTTGAGTTCATTATCAAGCTGTAATCCCAAGAATTTAACACTGTCCACTTCTTCTATCTGCTTGTCATCCTATGTTAGGCATATAATCGTGGGACACCCCTTACAAGTTCTGAACTGCATGTAGTGTGTTTTTTCAAAGTTTAGTGACAAGGAATTGGCTAGGAACCAGTGATTAATGTCCACAAATATTTTATTTGCTGATCTTTCTAAGACTACACTGGATTTGTTATTTATTGCAATGTTTGTATGGCCGCCAAACAAAACAAACTTGGCATCTGGTAATGTTACTGATGAAAGATCATTGGTGTACACAAGAAAAAGTGAGGGCCTAAAATGGAACCTTGTGGGACCTCACATGTAATTAGTTCCCAGTTGGATGATGCCTGATAGCTTGATACAGGCATCATCCAACTGGGAACTAGTGCGGGGGCAATTTTCTAAATGTAGCGTAACTACATTCAGCTTCTGCAGGAAGACGTGCCTTCCAGGAGGGCTTTCCATATGCTATTAGCCACAAATCTCTTGTGCCTTCTGCTTCCTCAATTCAGGCACAATTAAAACAAAGAGGAATGTCAAGAAAGTCTCCCAGTGTGTACAACTCTGGTTGAGCCGCCCGGACAGTCGTGAGTGTCGGTTCGCCGCTTCCGGGATTCGCGCAGCTGCACTGGCCCCAGACATCGAATGTGGAATTCGGCTGGTGGACGAGCGCCGGTCTGCCGGACAGCTTGGATGTGTTTCTTATGCGGTTTCTCACATGCTAATAAGTGATTGCCGGACTGGTACCCAGTTTCTGCCTCAGTTACACGATTCGCAAAGGTTTCGGGAAAGGATCGCACACTTTCACTACACGCAGAGATTTGGGGCACCCATATTCCATCCAGCGGCAACGGCCTTGCCACAGTGGATACAACGGTTCCTGTCAGATCAGCGAAGTTAAGCGCTGTCGGGCGTGGCGGGCACTTGGATGGGTGACCATCCGGGCCGCCATGCGCTGTTGCCATTTTTCGGGGTGCGCTCAGCCTCGTGATGCCAATTGAGGAACTACTCGACCGAATAATAGCGGCTCCGGTCAAAGAAAACCATCATAACGACTGGGAGAGCGGTGTGCTGACCACACGCCCCTCCTATCCGCATCTTCTATGAGGATGACGCAGGGGTCGGATGGTCCCGTTGGGCCGCATGTGGCCTGATGACGGAGTGCTTTATATTCCATCCAGGAGGGTAATGTGGTGGCAACGAGGGTATCCGGCCACCCTGTAAAATTACACGTGCCAAATCCGAAATTAACCACGCCGACGCCGAGTAGATGCGGGACAAGGGCGAAAGAAAATAAATAAAAGTACACAGCTCATTCAAACTACCCTGGCCACGTCTCCAAAGCATTTAGCGTAGTTGTTTCAGCATTTCTAGTCACTGATTCATCTAGTCAATATACGAGATATATGTTTCCTACTGGTTAGATCTGAATACGTAGTTCTTAAGGGGACGAAATCGACAGATGTAAAAGTAAGTTTGGGAATGCCTCAAGCGAGTTTCCTGGGGACATCATTCTTTACAATAATATAAATTACCGTGTGAACTACGTCGGAGCCACAGACGATGTTGTTGCAATACCGCAAGAGTTTAGAAAAAATACAGCAAAACCCGTGGAGGATCTATGATTGTAAAATGTTTTTGTTTATTTACAGACACAATCACGTGTTTATGACACAGTCATAACCGGTTTCCACCATACAATGACCATATTCAGATGCTAAAGGCGGCATACACTGAACACAGGTTCATGGGTTGACAACGTTTGACAACGCATGAACCTGTGTTCAGTGTATGCCGCCTTTAGCATCTGAATACGGTCTTTTTATCGCCAAAACCGGTTATGACTGTGTCATAAACATGTGATTGTGTCTATAAATAAACAAAAAATTGTACAAGAGAATCAAACACGCACTCCATAGACAAAATGTGGTTTTTCCAGGATGTGTGATTGATGTTGGGGCAGGTAGTAATTCCTAAACGTAAATAAGTGTTACGTCCTGCACATAAACAGACTAAGGAAATCGTTAGTTTTCGATTACGTTACAGCCGTGAAACCGCTCGAAACAGCAACAAGCGCGAGATTCTAGGAGTAACTGTCCGGAGCTGAAGTGAAATGGCCACAAAAAATTAACTCTAAGAAAAGCAGATTCCAGGCTGAGATTCACTGGAACAATCTTTAAGGAAAGGTAATTCATTCACGGTGCGAATGGCTTACAAAATACTTTTACGATTAATTATGAGTATTCCTCACCATACTGATGTAAAAGTTTGATTAACGCAAGGGAGTGTCCTTTCACCTGGTCTGTACACAAATGACCAGGCACACTAGCTGGAAACAAAGAGATGGAAATGCAGATGGCACAGCCATTACTTCTCAACGAATAGCATCTGGAAAGGTTGAAATAAAACTGATAGAGGCTTCGGATACCTTGGGGAACAACTGTAAGGAAAATAACTCTCTACCTAATCTACAAAAAATACAAGTATGCACATTCCACCTGCATAACAGATGAGCCTAAACAGTAGGAAATAGAATGGACAGTGGCTACACTACAACACTGTAGCAAACCAAAGTACCTGGGACTCAGCCTAGACCATATACTGTCATTTAAAAAAATCACTACGCTGATCTAAATGTAAAAATATATGCAAGAAACAGAATAATACGCAAACTTGCTGATTCAGCATGGGGAGCCCTACCTGAAATTCATCTAACATCAGCAATGGAATTCTATTTTGCAGCTGTAGACTATTCGGCAGCAATGTGGCCTATAGCCACTCCAGGCAAGTAGACGTCAAGTATAAGAGACCTTCAGGATTGTCATCGGTGCCTGAGGCCTACATCTGTCCAGAAAATTCGCTCACTTGCAGCCATAGTACCACCAAATGTCAGACGTAAAGTAGCCATTGAAATAGAGAGGAAAAAGCAGCAAACGGACCCACGGAAATTAATGAATAACCATCAAACTGCTCTACGTATTTATGTAAGAGTTTCAAAGACACACTTCATATTTAGAGAACCACAGAGAATTTAAGTCGTGCGGGTGTTAATTGTTTCCAGCCTACTTTAAAAGAACAAGAAACAGCAAACCATCTTTTTTAATGATTCTGTTTCGACTCAACCTGAGCAGTTGAGACGTCGCGTCTGTGCATGGTGGCATGTGGAAGGGACCTCACAGTCGACCTGCTGTGCCCGGTTGTGTTCTGTATCTGGCTAGCAACGCTTTGTTTTTTAATGGCAGGTGTTGCGAAGCTAGCGTATCTGCATCACTAGATCTTTATTTTGCTGGTAAGTATCATCGTGTTAAATTTAAAAGAAGCCACTGCAAATGAAAGTACACGCAAATCGACCAAAAATTAAGAAAAACTCTTACGAGGTCCCGCCTTTAACCACAACTGAAAATAACTGGGGTAATTTTAAAGGAAGACGACTATGATGGACTGCGTCGCTTTCTTCAGAAAGGTGGTCCTTTCAACACGGGCAGCTGCTATGGATGCAGCCGCACGCTCGAGTGGCAACGGGTATGTCAGGTAATTCTGCGGATTTAGTTTAGATTAGCGTATTAGATCTGTAAATGTGCATACACCCTCATCATTGGGAAGATTTGTAAATTAGCTGTTCACGTCAGACGATAAGCTTTTAATTGGGAATTGGGTGCGATAAGTATGTCTTTAATTTAACAAGAGTCATGGGATTTCTTAATGCCACACTCAGGTTCAGATTTATTTTTGTTTTTGATGATGTGATCTAATTCTCTCGTAAGTAAATAACAAGGAGCGTTTGTTTTCAAGTGTAACTATTTCCAGAATAAATGCTTCACGGAGTTATTGCCGCATCAGATTGCTATTCAGTTTGAAACTTCCGACGACTTCCACCGTCCTCACAGTCAGGAGATATCAGTAGGACACTTGGTACTTTATTCAGATGGTCGAAGGCGTCGTCAGGAACTCGCTGACCTTCCATATGCTACCATATTATATATCGACATGATCTTGTAGCATAAGGAAGGTCCGCGCCTTCGTAACGATTCCATGATGTAATAATTCGACCGAGTAAAGTACGAGGTGGCCTACTGAAATCTCCTGACGGTGAGGACGGAGGAAGTCGTCGAAAGTACTCTGAGACGCATTATGATCCTCTTGGCATCTTTCCATCAATATCCATAACAGGAAAAATTCTCTTTCACGGTAAACGGTGTAAAGACATACGTTGGTGGCGAGATCTTACCTCCACACTTAACCCCGTGATGGAAGTTGAGGACATCACAACTCACTCATCTGGAGTCATTCAGGGTATCGAGATGGATAGGTATGCAAGTCAAAATCCGCAAATTTCACAAAATCACATTTCTTGTGATGCCTCAGATAGGACAAACGGAGCACTGCTGTACATTCGAACATCCGACACCAACAATAAATTTGACCTTTTGGTTGTGAGTAAGAACAGAATTTCTCCTATCAAATGGGTAACGATTCCGCAGCTTGAAATAATAGCTGACCTACTGGGGTCACATCATCGGTGATATTTCTACCAGGCTTCCGGATTTGACACAGCAAACAGTTAGCCGTTGTGGCCGAGCGGTTCTAGGCGCTTCAATCCGGAACCGCGCGACTGCTACGGTCGCAGGTTCAAATCCTGCCTCGGGCATAGATGTGTGTGATGTCCTTAGGTTAGTTAGGTTTAAGTAGTTGTTAGTTCTAGGTGACTGATGACCCCAGATGTAAAGTCCCATACTGCTCAGTGCCATTTGAACCATTTTGACACAGCAAACACAATAACGTGCATCGATTCCGAGGTGGAACTTAACTGGATACGAAGCGATCCAAATCGCTGGAGTACGTTTGTTGCTAATAGGGTAACTGAAAACCATGAAATATTAACGCCATCGCTGTGGAAACGCTGCCCCACAACAGAAAATCCGGTAGATTTGCTATCACGTATAACCTCGGTAGACAGATTACAATCATCGGTGCTATTGTGGTATGAGTCTTCATGGCTAACTCTGAAACGTGAAACTTGGCCTCAACGACAAATCTGTTGTGACCCATTACCAGAGACAAGAAAGATATACAAAGAAGTCCTAGCTATTAATGCAGGGTGTGTCACATTGACGCATCAAAATACAGTTCTTATTGGAAACTGTTGCAAATAATGGCATGGCTTCCTCGTTTCATCCATAACGTTATGAGTCAATAAAATGTCGAGGATAAACTCACTGCCCATGATCTAGAATCAGAAAAACTAAATGAAGTTGCATACGGATGGCCCAGCAGAAAAGCATTCCAGCAGAATACCACAGTCCAGCAAAATCAAAGATAGAACATTACAGCCCTTTTATTCAGAATGGACTCGTACGACATGGAGGAATCTTCACTTTGCGCTCTTGAAATGAAATGATTGTACGGCACTGTTTGCCGTGAGACCCCATGCGGGGTGTTAGGCCGCCGAAATTGCAAATCCTTAAAGCTGACGCCACTTCGGCGACTTGCGAGTCAATGATGATGATAAAAGACACACAACACCCAGTAATCTCGAGGCAGGGAAAAATCCCCTAACCCCACCGGTAATCGAACCCAGGACCCCGTGCGCTGGGAACGAGAACGCTACCGCAAGACCACGAGGTGCGGACTTTGCGGTCTTGAATATACTGGGAAAGCATGCACTAGTCTTACAAGGTTCTCTTTCATTTGCAAAGTTACTTATTCGACAAACGCAAATATGCTTACACATAGAACTTGCTATAGAATTAGCTGAGTTACGGAATGACTTTTGGATTTTAAGGGGAAGGCAAACAGTAAAAGGAGGACCCGAGGCTGCGGGAGAGAACCTCCTCTGCCACTTGACCGCATTAAATTCACTAAGCTATTTGCAGTAACAGGTTTAGATTTCGCATTACCGCTTTTCGTCAAATTCGGCAACTCGTTACGAAAATGTTATATGTTACCATTTACATGTGCTACTACAAGAACTCTCCACCTCGAACTCGCATCAGATGTGAGCACAGATAAATAGACGACAATCAGCTATTCGCTCACATATTGGACGTATATTATGGCATGGGCGGCTTGGTGGGGAGGCTGGTGGAAAGGCATGGTAGGGACTACGAAACGTTGCTTGCGGAAGATTCTAGGAAAATCACTAGCGGACGAAGTAACACTTAGGTCTTTATCACTAGAAACTGAAGCCGCCATCAACTAACGACCAATCGTACTTGGGGAATCAGATGCTCTGACACCAAGCTATTTCACAGCGGGAGAAAGGGGAACTACAATATCCACAGCTCCTGAACCGAGTATACAGAAGGATCTACGAAGGGAAGCAAGGCTACAAGAAAAGTTGCAAAATGATTTTATGAGAACTTAAAAGAAAGAATATTTGTTAGAATTAAGAAACTTTCATGAAGCACAGCGTCATAACAAGAAACCGCTTAAATGTAGTGTGGTGTCACCGCCAGACACCACACTTGCTAGGTGGTAGCTTAAATCGGCCGCGGTCCATTTAGTACATGTCGGACCCGCGTGTCGCCACTGTGTGATCGCAGACCGAGCGCCACCACAAGGCAGGTCTCGAGATACGGAATAGCACTCGCCCCAGTTGTACGGACGACATTGCTAGCGACTACACTGACGAATCCTTTCTCTCATTTGCCGAGAGACAGAATAGCCTTCAGCTAAGTCCATGGCTACGACCTAGCAAGGCGCCATTAGCCTTACATAGTTTGATAGTTATCGTATGAAATGTCTCATCAAGAACGATGTATACAACAAGGACGATTAAAAGTTAAGTATTAAAACAGCTACGTACTTTTCTTGTTACCACTTATTACGTATCCTGTTTCAGACCTCTATCTAGCCTAAGAGAGATTACGCGTGCCTTTCGGCTACTTCAGTGTGGCGTAGCTGTCTTGTTACGTCACAACATGTAGAGTGGGAGACATTGTGCTTTCACAGAAGGGTAAATAGCGAAGACATATGTGGAAGAGAGCTCACATCATGAAAACGAGAACAAGGGTAGATGGAATAGTGCGGACCTAAATTCTTCTAGCCCCGGATGGAACATATAATACTAGGCCGCTACAACTGAAGACTGACCAGGGTTGGGAGGATAATGAGGATTAAATGCATACTCTGTTTGTAGTGTATTGAGCTTTCTCTGACTAGTAACGTAAATAAATCTGTAATAAAATTATATGAGGTCCTGCCAGCTATTATACAATACGTGAAAAGTACCATTGGAACATTATAACCACATTTAACTAGTAAAGTCATGGAGATATTCTTCTGGAGCTCTGAAGGGGCTATTCTGCTTTGTGTCCTCCATCATGGGCAACGATGGACTCTGGAGAGTATTGTGCTGCCCTGAGGATACTTAAGAATCTATTTCAGGGTGTTCATATCAAAAAAATGTAAACTGCGTTCTCTTTCGCCATGATAACCAAGGCCTCATACGAGTCTGTGTAACGGAGAGGAGCTCACTAAGCTTCATCGAAATGATCTTCGTCATCCACCTGGATCTCGCACCTGCCGA
Organism: Schistocerca piceifrons; assembly: GCF_021461385.2. Lineage (NCBI taxonomy): Eukaryota > Metazoa > Arthropoda > Insecta > Orthoptera > Acrididae > Schistocerca > Schistocerca piceifrons. The sequence continues at coordinate 136,430,224 of NC_060138.1, read as the reverse complement.
CTTACGTCTATCGAGCCCAGTGAAGGACGCTCTCCCCTGAAAGCAGCGTGTGGATGATGGGGACAATATTGATGAAACAAGGCGTTGGCTACGACGTCGACCAGTATAGTAGAACCAGTAGGTCCTCCCCGTAAGGTGCCATAAGGACGTCGCATTCAACGGAGATTGTGTTAAAAACAAGGTTTTTTAGCCAGAAGAGTGGGCAATAATATGGTGTAGTGGAATCCTGAATGAAACCAACCTGCTTTCACGGATAAAATGTGTTGCATTACTTACTTAACGCCCCTCGTATTTTCAGCATTCCAGGATGATTTTAACAATATGATGAAATGAGCTTCAAATTGTTAAAGCTAGTAAAACAGCAGGCGTATGAGGACGATAAGACATTCACAATTTGTCGCGCCTCACTCACGCTGAAACTTACGCGGCAATTGTAGACCAATTTGATGTTGTATCCCAGTTTGATAGGCCAAAAGTGTCCTTTAGCAAATTATTCGTCTCTACGTCCCATATACCACAGTGGTACGTCATAACAGTTACCGTTTACAACCTGTATGACTGAACTAGCTCCCTACTGAACCTGTAGGAAGATACTGTATTGTTGTTCATAATGGTCACGTGGAGGCCTACGTGATCGAATAGCAATGCCTGTAATACGTTAGGGGTGACACAATGTCCTCGCGCGCCCCCCCCCCCCCCCCCCCCTCCTTACCACCAGAATGGCAGCGGTTAAATGTTCTAATGGTATTGTTGTGGTGTTCGCCATCTCGGCGGGAAACTACTTGTGCTGACGGTCTTTCCTGGCATAAAGTGGGAAAGCGTGCAGAGTCTACGCTCTAAACCATCGTCATCAAAGAATGGTGACAAGCTTGCAACAGTTTCATTTGTTATATGTTGTAAAGTTGTCTCCTATTCTTAATTTTCTTGTGTGTATGGATTTTAATGTGAACATTCAATTGAACAGTGCAAGTGATACGCTTACACGAAAAGTATCTGATGAAAGGAATCGCCAAACCCATCTGAAACTTTCTAACTATAACCGCATTAACTTTTACTAAGAACAATTAAAAACCTAATACTGCATACTCAAAAAGCTGTGACGTGAAACTGTGACATGCAATGCAATGAATAGTGTTATAATGTGTGACGTCACACACAGCACGTATCTTAATTCTAACGTGCTAAACGAGCAAAGTAAAAATCCTGCAGAAAGTTATAAACTGAACTTGGAAATAATAAATGTCCAGAAGGCTCCTGTTAAATGCCCTGCAAATTCAAGTGCCTAAACAGGCTAAATAAAATTGCTAACACTGAATGAAACACACGTGATCATGTAACACTGCACTGTAAGCGTAAGAATGTCAGACAAAGGAAATGAGGCCTGTGCAAAACTGTAACTGATCTGACTCTGATAACTTCTAATGCATTGCTTGACAATAGAGCCCTAACAAACTTTCGAGACTAAACTTGTAGCAACGGAAGCTCAGTAGTGTACGAAAGTGGTAAATGTTAGAAGACAGCACGGAAGCAAACCAGCTAGAGAAAACCTTGTCCAAGAGCAACACAAGAAAAGCAACTACGCTAAGCATATCATACTTCAAGCTTGAAGTGCTCCGCTAAGTGCAAGGCGGTGACACTAGATTACAAAGGAAAACTTTAGCAGAAACTTTAGTAGAAACTAAACTTGCCGAATGATATGTAAGGGACTGGCATCTAAAACGAACTGTATTATGGAACTGACTTTCAATGACTACATCAATCTTTACAAAATTAACTTTTCATAAAAAATATAACCCTGCCATGTAACTCTTTGATGAAAAGCTGAAGGAGTGGTGAGTCAATGGTTCTGAGTCCAAACCATGTGAGCAGATAATTTTGTTGAACTCTTCTCGACAGTCAAACTAACTGACCTCGATAAATAAAGAAAAATTGTACTGTAAATTTTTCCTTTTACCAATTCGCCATATGTTGTTGTTGTTGTGGTCTTCAGTCCTGAGACTGGTTTGATGCAGCTCTCCATGCTACTCTATCCTGTGCAAGGTTTTTCATCTCCCAGTACCTACTGCAACCTACATCCTTCTGAATCTGCTTAGTGTATTCATCTCTTGGTCTCCCTCTACGATTTTTACCCTCCACGCTGCCCTCCAATACTAAATTGGTGATCCCTTGATGCCTCAGAACATGTCCTACCAACCGATCCCTTCTTCTGGTCAAGTTGTGCCACAAACTTCTCTTCTCCCCAATCCTATTCAATACTTCCTCATTAGTTATGTGATCTACCCATCTAATCTTCAGCATTCTTCTGTAGCGCCATATAATACGCGCAAAAAAGGACTCCAACGGCAACATTATCTGAATATCTTCTGATTTCTAAAATCAGTCTTTACAAAACCATATTTCCAAATTATAACATCCTCTGCATCTGCGTTTCTGTATTATTCTCCAAAGCCGCTCAACAGCGTGATCTGTTACTTAATATACGCGAATGCCACACAGGAAATGACAACTACTGACAACCAAGGATCGCACTGCTTGTAGTCAGAACCTTCGAGGCGTGACATTTCGACTATCTAAGATATCCTGAGAACTATTATGAGGTATGACTCATCGAATAAAAAGAGAACTCACATCAATCATCGACTACCGACAATAAGCTGAAGACCTTACGTCACCTTACAACTGTGCAGCGCACGCAAGCCGCATCACACCCCGCTTCACGACAGTGTTAGAGCGTCCGTCATTACAGTACTGAAGAAGTAGGTTTATTTGTAACTTCTTATACGTACGGCTTTGCGTAGCAATTTCCCCTCATCAAAAGGGTGTTCCAAAAGAGGTTTCCGACAAAATAAAAAATGATGATAGCAAAAACAGTTTTTTGCTGTTTGTATTGTACATCTAATAACTCTTCAGAACGGCAAAACCACGTCAGTGCGACTCATTGCTATTATATTCAGTGAGGTATTGACATTCACTGATGTTATCCTCAGACACAGACTAAGTAAGTACGCTTGTTCCTTTGTATGTATACCTGTGAAAGGCACTACGATGATCTGTTTTATATTAACGCTAATAATATCAGTTTATTAACACCAAATCTCATTTGTCGGTTATGTACAGTCCTTGTTCCACGGCGTACTGCCGTACACTATTAGCCTTCCAATCACTTCCATACCCTTTGAGGGTTTCACCTATGTTTCACGATGTTGCGTTATTTATATAATAGGCATCAATCTAGATAATTTCCGTCCTTTCTTTTGATTCCACTAAGACATAGTTGAAAAAGTGCTATACTCTGCTTATGCTTAGAGTTCTCTAACAGATGGTTCAAATGGCTCTGAGCACTATGGGACTTAACATCTCTGGTCATCAGTCCCCTTGAACTTAGAACTACTTAAACCTGACTAACCTAAGGACAGCACACAACACCCAGTCATCACGAGGCAGAGAAAATCCCTGACCCCGCCGGGAATCGACCCGAGAACCCGGGCGTGGGAAGCGAGAACGCTACCGCACTCTAACAGACTCCATCTCCATGAAGTAATGTGTGCCTAGAAAGTTGCTGTTTAACTTGCTGTTTTCTCGTATCTTCGTATTTGAATTTGTTATCTCAAAATATATTAAATAATCCAGCATATCAGTTCTAATATACCATTATTGGTACCATTACTTTCTGACTACAACCTACATAATCGATTCTTCATTTGTTTTTCCCAAAGAAAAAATAGTAAAATTCCTAGAATATAACATTTTCTCCTAATAACATAATCGGTGCAGTTCAGTACACGTGATACTTTTAATGCTGTCCAGTTTTGCTGACGCGCTGCTACAAAAAATATTCACTATTTATACAGGTAACCTGTACCATATCGAGAGTCTCCTTGTCAGCATACTCTTACTCCGTATATTACAAAAGTCTGTGTCAGATGTGTGAGTAAATGTGCCTGAAAGCTCTTTAACCTCAAAATGAAAATATCCGAATTTTTTTCACTGATATTTAGTGGTCTGGCGCAACCAGGACTTGCTACTGTGTTTGTTTCACATATTGATGATCAGTGGGGTACAAGTCAATTTTGTTATTTCAGAACATTTTATAATTCTGTTACGTAAACAATATTTAATTGGGTGAATAACGTTAATCAGGTTATGTGACAACAGAGGAATTTGTTCATTTGAGTACTTAATTACGAAACAGCTATGCTTTGGTCTGGGCCTGACGAACATAGGACAGTGATAAGGAAGGGAAATCTGTAATTATCAATTTAAACACAGTTTTAGATTAAACTTGTTTTAATGAACACAGCACGTGACACATATTACATGACAGTATAAAAGTGCACAAATATCTGTGGAAAATATTAGAAGTAGACAAACTTTTTCACTGATTGCCACTCTGGCTGTTTGCACATTATCTACAGTTCACCAACTTTTCAGTCGTCTGGCTTTCATGAGTCATACCGCAACGAGGCAGCAATGTTTGCTGGAGATCAGGTTTCGTTGTGCGCGTGTGTTTTTTCCTGCAAATCCAAATAGCTGCTCTTACTTTACGCATCGATCGGTACATCAAAGCCAGACAAAGTGTCCATTTGATCGAAGCTCATCCCTTCAGTTGGGAACAGTGGACAGTCGTCCTATTCTTCTGCTGGTGTAGCCCGCAACAGTGTGAATACCTTCGGATCCTATTCACGTGCGTCCCGGTCCTCAGGCACTGGCTCCCATACACACATACCCTTATCAGTCATCGGTTCCGTCTGATTCTTGCCATGATCTTCAGTCCTCTGATCCCATTCACTCACGCCTTATCTTGAGTCGTTTGACGCCATTCACATGCCTCCTGATCTTCGGTTATCAGATGCCATTTAGACACCTCCTGATCTTCAGTCATCAGATCTCCTTCACACACATCCAGATCTTCAGTCAGCATAGCCGGTTCCACAGTAGGTGGACGATAACGTGCTTCGGAAATGGGTAGGGGGGTCCGACGCCAGGTGCCGGCTCCCTGGTCTCGGGAATCGCCCGAGCGTCGCCAAGGCTTTCGCCGCCTGGACCCTCCCGGTGCAGCCGCTCCTTCGCCTCGCTGGCGTTCCTTAGCAGCGACAGCCGTCCGCCATCGCAGCGCTGCCGACGGCCCCTGCGCGGCCTCCAGAACCTGAGCTTCATCCACCTGCTTGTCAGAAACAAATGACTGGTTAAAGGCTTCCACTACCTGGTCTCTGCATCAGTAAACATGCAGCAGTTAAAAGTCGCCTATTTTACTGCTTCCAGGGTCAACAAAATTTGATTTTAATTATGTCGTGTAATGGATTACTGAATTTAAAACTTTAAAATGGTCAGTGTACTCATTGAGAGATGTAATATTATGAACGCCTAAGATTATACGCTTTGTAAGAAAGTTAGAAACTATATACATGTTTAGAGGTAGCCTAACTCATAGCGAGCAGTTCTCCCAGACTACATTCGTCCAGTACTACAGGATCAACCACTGAGCGACGTCAACACTCCTTACACTTAATTTAAAAATTTTCCGCAAGGTTTCCTCTCTGGCACTCCACGTAATATATCGAAAGGAAAACGATTTATGGCGTACCGTATTTTCGAAATTAATGCACTAAAACTTCAGCATCGGACTTGCTTTTCCAGTTTATTACTTCTTTACTACTATTCACTACATATTTTGCTGATAGTATTCACAAGCACCACTGAATGTACGTACCTGGGAAACTGTCATTTTATGATACATTGATCAGGGTACATGATCTCTCATACATGAGAGTTTGATTCTTCAAAGGGTGGGGGGGGTGGAGGGGGGGGGGGATTCATTTCTTACAGATTACTTCATAACCTTGCACAGTTTCCTACGATTTAGCAGAGCTAAGACACATTCATACAAGATGGTAAATTGCTTTTACGTTACGTCTGCATCCATAGAACTGGTCAGTATTAGGTCAGTTAACAGAACTGTGTGTGAAAAACACGTTGTCGTTGACATTAGGCCGCACCACATCAGTGTCACGTAACGAACTGTGTTTTCAAAATAGCGAGTGATGTGAGGCAGGCTTTCACTTTCAACGGACTGTAGACCTCTTTGATATAATAGACGAAATAATCTCGTTAGTCATAACTGACTGGCTTTTCTTTCCATCACCAGGTTTTGGTACGTTAAAGTAAAAGTAAAAGATATCGTAATCATGACTACTTCAGAGGGATTAGATATGCAGGTAAGTAATAAATTGTCTCACTATCTCACTTTCTGAATGTATGGAACCAAACGCTCAAATTTACTATAGTGATTGTGTATTTATAGGAAAGGTTTATGTTTATAGAGAAACAGACTGTTTTCAGAGAGGATGAAGCTGTGGGAATCAGTTTGAATCAATTTACAGATAGCAATTCATTCGAAAATTACGGAAATGATGTTAATTCAGACACGGGAAGTCGGAAAAATAAATTAACTACAAATACATAAATGTTTATTTCTTCCTATCAAGAACAAATTATTGGCCCTGGCAAATTGTTTTAAAGGAAAACACTTTGCTAGCATCACATTTCTCATGACATACGTAATCGGCAATTCACTAGAAAAAAAATTAAGTGCCAAGAAAAATTATGTTAATACCATGTACCGATCCAACTCCCGGACTATTGGCTCTGAAATCAGATACTGCCCACTGCGCCTCGAAACAGTATTTCGTGATTAGAAATGCAATAATATTTTCAGAGAAAATGCTGCATTATTTGCCACATGAACGATACCACAGGGAGAAAAGCTCTGCACTCGTTTTCCGAGCTTTCCGTTGTGCCCTCCATCGTCTTCGGCAGTAGTACGTCACGTGTCGCCAGAAGTTGTGTCGATATCTGCGACGCTAGTGGCCCCACTTAATGCGTTAACATCTCTGCGAATTGTTGTGTGCTGGCTGGACGTCAAGGCACTACTGACATTGCCGCCGTTGTCCTGGTTAGGTCATTGTTGCACAGTCCTAGTACGATGATGTAGTAAGTAAGATTTTTGTTTAATCAGAGATGATTCTGATTCGTGAGAGCGTTCTCAGTAAGCGACGATTTTTTTGTGTCGCGACTTTCAATGTTCCACTAGTGTTCTGTGAACATGTGAAAGCTGTAGGGATTGACTTACCGATATAGTTGCTACCGCACTACGGTATGTTACAGAGACGCTCAAACCAGGACTGTTCAACTGTGTGGAGGAGTGCTTTTATTTACTTGGATGATCGGAAAATATGCCTTGCCTGGCCAGGACCTACTTCACAGATAAACCAATCTACATTTGATAAAACGAAAATCTCTTCCAAAGAGTCATACACTAGGCAAAGACTATATAGAGGTTAGTCAGATACGTTGATGTTTACCGGTACTGATGCTATAGTTTTATGGGTGCATGGAAGTGGTCTCTGGAGGTGCGATACTCAAAGTTTTGGTTATCATCCCGAAAAAAAAAAGTTCTGTAATTAATTTATCTGTTGGCAAGTACATGACTGCAGTCTTGGTACACGGTGAAATCTTCGCCACAGTACCGTAGTGAAGCGACTAGAGCAGCCAAAATAAAATGATGCAGAGCAGTCTTAACGCGGCACATCGCGCGGTAATTCACTTTCGGCAGCAGCGGCGACGTCGCGGCTGTGTTCACGCACTCCAGAGGGCTGAGGAAATCTCTCGCGGTTCAACGTTCCCAAGGCCGCGACTAACGTCGCAGACGTTGACACAATCTCTGTTAGCACAGCATTAAGTTGTTACTGGAAAGGACGAAGGATACTACCATGAAAGAGGGAGTTCTTACCGGACACTGTAACAATGTCGAGAATACTTAATAAAGATTGCCATCGGGAGAAGCATCATGACCCAGTTTCTTGATGTAACGCTGGCCTCTGAACCTGAGGAACAGTGTAGGAAAATCTGGAGATGGGATGTGGCGTCAGCCATGATTTTAGAAACAGTTACCGAGACAAATAAAGGTTCCGAGCAGATCCGAACAAGACAACAGGAAGTCATAGGCAAGTAATGGTCACCTCTTCCCCCTGAAGTATCCTGCCTCCAAGTCCAGCCACTACCGCGTATCTGAATGGTTAAGTTTGACTGATAAGCAGGGGCTTCGTATGATGAAGGAACAGGTTTCAGTCGCCTTTATTTGGATTGACGGGTGAGAAGAGATGCCGTACAATTCATGTTTGTGAGACTATAGCAATGTCCCGGATGAAACTAGAAATATGAACCGTGTCCATTGCTGTATAGACCAAGTACAGCAATATACCATCATTTGACGCGGACTATTCAGGAGTAGTTGTCTGTGACCGACTCAGAATTTGACGCTCTCCCTTCCCTCTCATGATCACCAGTAACGACACAAGCACGACAATACTTTACGCACGCTCATCATGGTAACTCACTATACGTCTGACACGATGGACATGCATGTGGTAGAATGAACACCACATCAACGTTTTCCTTCCGGTAATGAGCAACTCATAAAATAAAATTATCGGGAAAATAAATGTTATCCTTCAACATACAGAAGGTACCACTATTTCCGAGACTGTAGACCTAGGCAGTAACTATATGACAAGTAGTTATAGGTCCCTGTCAGAGAAAACAACCCGCAAGAAAATTAAGTACTCAGACCCCACTTCTGAAATAAATGCACTTTATCAATAGACGTCTGGTGGAGTAAGGATTGACAATGGCGGACCATTGGTCTTTAAGGTCAGTAGGCTCAAAGGATGACCTCACAATGCACTCCAGTCCAATGAAATAATATACAAATAGTGGGGGTGGGGGCGGCAAGTTTAGTGTAGTGAACTGGAAGGTGGGGAGGGGGGTCAGAGAAAGGTCACGACCTCATCCAGCAGTTGAGGTCTCCACAGGAAAGAGCTGAAATACTGATCTTTTCAAATCAGATGACATCATCAACGGAACATTGAATTCCACGTTTTCTTACTGCCAGAATAACTAAAAAACTTTTTGTTTAGATAATAAAATAGATAGTCTTAACAGTTGCTGTCTGAAGTCACAGTCAAATTCCTCAGTTTATCACTTTCTCTTGTGATGTTTTGCACAGCAGGTGCGTAAGGCCGCTGACAGACGCAGTTCCCGAAACTGACGTACCGTTCCGCTGATCAGCAGTTACACCTAATCATGTCCCAGGAAAAGAGCGAACGAGCTGTGTATTGTCTTACTTTGTAGCGCCCTAGTTGCATATGGGCCTCGATATTATAGTTAAGGATTTTCATTCTCTTCCCATCCACTAGTATCCTTTATCTGTCTCAGTAGCATCTTTCGTTCTACACTATGTCTGCTTCCATCTGCTGTCTTGCAACTATGTTCGCAGATAGGTTAAACATAACCACGTTTAATCTAACGTAGTGGCTACTAGTTTACTCTTGCTTTGACAAACTACCAGTATACTTCTGTTACTGCACCAGAAGGCGAAATTGCACCAAATTATGTCACATGCGTAATTACATCTGCCGAAAATAAGTCATGATTAAGTTGACTTTTTCAGTTAGAAAATTCATCATAAGCAAAATGATGGAACACGTAAGAAAACATCAGGAAAAAATTTAAATGGCAGTACAGAGTCTTCTACGCGGAATATTGTAGAGGAAGATAAAAATTAAAATGTCCAGAACAAAATAACTGAATACGTTGGCTGAGATAGATCGACGTACGATAGAAATTCGTTATCCGAAGTATCAAACATGCCGGAAAAAAGAAATCCAGGACAACTATAAAAAATGTAGGAATACACATTGGGTTATGAGTTTGTGTAGATTATGAGAAAACGGCCTCCTACCGTTATAGTAGCAATTTATCATTAGTCTCTGACAACGAAGCGTCCCAGATGATTGTGGAAAGGCGTAGGTAAAATCTGTTTTCGAGGACAGCCGTCGCGTGTAAACGTTTAATAGAAGAGCGGTATCGCTGAAGCCGATCTGGGCAAGGTTTTTGAAATATGTAATTTATCAGGTTATCAGGATCCTTGCACTGCCGCGTACATAATATAAATTTCCACAGAGTAAAGAAATGTGAAAGTCGATGTCACAAATTGGCAGTTATGAACGCTAAAAAACACTTGCGAATCTTTAACAGGCTCCGCACATCGTCCGTTGTAGTCTGTCCCTTCGCAAAAATTTTAATTTTCATGCTTTTTCAAGTTTTCCTCCCCTTTCTCTGACACTTAGCCTTTAATTCAGAAGTAGACATGTACGTAAAATACACTCCTGGAAATGGAAAAAAGAACACATTGACACCGGTGTGTCAGACCCACCATACTTGCTCCGGACACTGCGAGAGGGCTGTACAAGCAATGATCAAACGCACGGCACAGCGGACACACCAGGAACCGCGGTGTTGGCCGCCGAATGGCGCTAGCTGCGCAGCATTTGTGCACCGCCGCCGTCAGTGTCAGCCAGTTTGCCGTGGCATACGGAGCTCCATCGCAGTCTTCAACACTGGTAGCATGCCGCGACAGCGTGGACGTGAACCGTATGTGCAGTTGACGGACTTTGAGCGAGGGCGTATAGTGGGCATGCGGGAGGCCGGGTGGACGTACCGCCGAATTGCTCAACACGTGGGGCGTGAGGTCTCCACAGTACATCGATGTTGTCGCCAGTGGTCGGCGGAAGGTGCACGTGCCCGTCGACCTGGGACCGGACCGCAGCGACGCACGGATGCACGCCAAGACCGTAGGATCCTACGCAGTGCCGTAGGGGACCGCACCGCCACTTCCCAGCAAATTAGGGACACTGTTGCTCCTGGGGTATCGGCGAGGACCATTCGCAACCGTCTCCATGAAGCTGGGCTACGGTCCCGCACACCGTTAGGCCGTCTTCCGCTCACGTCCCAACATCGTGCAGCCCGCCTCCAGTGGTGTCGCGACAGGCGTGAATGGAGGGACGAATGGAGACGTGTCGTCTTCAGCGATGAGAGTCGCTTCTGCCTTGGTGCCAATGATGGTCGTATGCGTGTTTGGCGCCGTGCAGGTGAGCGCCACAATCAGGACTGCATACGACCGAGGCACACACGGCCAACACCCGGCATCATGGCGTGGCGAGCGATCTCTTACACTGGCCGTACATCACTGGTGATCGTCAAGGGGACACTGAATAGTGCACGGTACATCCAAACCGTCATCGAACCCATCGTTCTACCATTCCTAGACCGGCAAGGGAACTTGCTGTTCCAACAGGACAATGCACGTCCGCATGTATCCCGTGCCACCCAACGTGCTCTAGAAGGTGTAAGTCAGCTACCCTGGCCAGCAAGATCTCCGGATCTGCCCCCATTGAGCACGTTTGGAACTGGATGAAGCGTCGTCTCACGCGGTCTGCACGTCCAGAACGAACGCTGGTCCAGCTGATGCGCCAGGTGGAAATGGCATGGCAAGTCGTTCCACAGGACTACATCCAGCATCTCTACGATCGTCTCCATGGGAGAATAGCAGCCTGCATTGGTGCGAAAGGTGGATATACACTGTACTAGTGCCGACATTGTGCATGCTCTGTTGCCTGTGTCTATGTGCCTGTGGTTCTGTCAGTGTGATCATGTGATGTATCTGACCCGAGGAATGTGTCAATGAAGTTTCCCCTTCCTGGGACAATTAATTCACGGTGTTCTTATTTCAATTTGCAGGAGTGTATATTGACGTCAATTCTGATTCTATCAAGTGCTAATATGTTTCAGTTCGATAAGAGAATGTAGTGGGAACACTTTCAGTAAAAGAAAACCTCTACGGCTTTGACGGAAAAGCGTCTCAGTAACACCCGCGATTCCTACGAAAGAAGCATATTCCATGCAAAATATCTTAGGGCTATTACTGTAGAGCATTAAATTTGGCCACTTGAACTCCGAGGAAAAACAAAACGAAGGATCTGTTACACTTGTAAAGCACACGTTAAAAGCATTTTTTCTACCCTAAACTACTTTTAAAAAGAACAGCTACAGTAACAATACCATGCAGGTATCACCTAATATTATGCAGCTCTCTGCTTATTCACGGTAGAACCACACAGGAGTGGTGCTGGATCTCTAGTCCCACTCATGTCCTCCCAACCACGGGAGCCTGTTCATGCAGCAACTTGTTGCTTACTGCTACAAAAGTAATGTGATATTATAGTGGCCTACCTTTTTTGCACGTTTGGAGGAACTCACTTCCTTACTTCATCATCGTCAAAGTCAATCTTTTCTGCTTCTGCGGTGTAATTATCTGAATCCCTGTTATATCTTCAGTAACAAGAATCGGTTCATCGGATTGGCCATAGATACAATACATGTGTGACCTTTGTGTAGATTGCAAATGGTACTACATTTCGGACTATCTTTCCTGCTCGGACGATCTCCAAGACAACTTTTGAACGTAGTGTTTTCGGCATCTTCTCTGGTGCTGCTTCGGTGGAAGTGCCGGATACCAGGAGACCGAATGGTGACATCTTCCCGTCTCACTGCGGTGGGCCTAGTTTATTGTTCTGCCATGCTTCCACAAGAAAAAAAAAAAAAAACATTGACATGGGGACGATCCATTACGAGGAAGAGGAGCTAGTTTAAGTGATTTCTTTGTTAGAGATGTTTCAAAAGTATCATAGCGCAGCACGCAAATGATTTTCGTCTGTATTGAGGATGGGGAGCTATGAATTGATTTTCAGCTTCACAGCTAATTAGCAGCAGTGGTGACCGATTTTCTGAATACGTGTGCTTTTTCTTCAAGCTCGTATTGCTCTCTACTGCCTTAGGTAACTTCAATTTCACATTTACAGAAAGTGGCGAAGTTGACTCGCAACCCCTAAATGCCTATAGGAGTAATATATTGTACTTAAAAGTCAGAAACTTAAATTTAGGGCTCTATGGACAAAGATATCTTCTCTACATGTATTAGGCAGAAAAGTTTATCAGTGTTTGGTACTAGTGCAGTTTAAATCGCTAAAAAAGTTCTGTGTTCTCCCCAGCGACAACCAAGCTGTCCGAACACTGAGCAATATCAACAGCATCAGCCACAAAGTATGTACATCATCAATTTATCTTCCACATATTAACCGGAAATGATGGGACCATATTTGTTTTGTTCGTTTGAAAATCTTACTCTGCCTATTTCACTCATATTGACTCAAACCTGACATCGATGTACTTTCTTTTTCTTTAGTCTCCCAGGCGTTTAGCTGTTTCACACTACTCCCACTCGCTATATGTAAACAAATTCTCAATGTTTTACTAACTCTGCCTTTTCAAATGGCTCAAATGGCTCTGAGCACTATGGGACTCAACTGCTGTGGTCATCAGTCCCCTAGAACTTAGAACTACTTAAACCTAACTAACCTAAGGACATCACACGCATCCATGCCCGAGGCAGGATTCGAACCTGCGACCGTAGCAGTCGCACGGTTCCGGACTGCGCGCCTAGAACCGCGAGACCACCGCGGCCGGCTCTGCCTTTTCAGAATAAACTGATTTTTAATAGGATTGATCAAATCATATAACTCAGCTTTGGTAATGGTTATTTTATCCAACACAGATAGGATATGGAGCCAAATCATACCGACAATATTTCCGAAAATCTTCATTGGACTTCTTGAAGACAATTCTGGAAAATTTTCGAGCATTTGCAGGGAAAATTTTGATTTGAAATGCCGTAGCATTTATTTTAGGGACTGGTCGATGAGAATATGGAACAAAGAAGGGTCTGATGAACTTTTGTCCGGAAATGCATGGTTTCCATTCTAGAGACCATTATTTTAATTATATATTGTTACAGAAACTGCAAGTCTAATATACGCCGTACCATGCTGCCGCAGTTAAAGTGTGTGTGGTTTCCTCCTAGAAGGTGGTACTGTTCCTCACACGTCATGCCGTAGCGCCCTCTCCTGCCATGGTAATTGGTAATTGTGTGTCCAATTCACTTGTCCTGCTAACTCATCTTTAGTGGATGTCATACAGCGTTATACACAATGTTTTCGTATTCGAGTCGAGAGCTTGCCGACGTGGTGTTTACTTACGGAAGAGCAAATGGCAACTGGCGGCGGGCAGCAAGGTTGTATGAAGAGACCTATTCCCGCCGACAATAACCAAAGCATACAACGTTTGCAACTGTTTCGCCATTTTTCTGAGACAGGGTCGTTTCAGAAAGCAGGAAATTCAATTCGGACACCATACGTGGAGGAAAATGTGATTAACACAATGGAAGGCGACCGCCGTGTCTGTACCAGGCAGTTGGCCCGCCAGTACAGGGTAAGCCAGACGACCGTGTTGAACATTCTCCATGACAATTGTTACTACCCTTATCACTTAAAAGCGAGTGCAGGGCTTACTAACGACAGACTTTCCACATCGGGAAGCGTTTTGCAACCCGTTTCTGTACTAGTCACTCACGATTCCGAGATTCGTGTCAACCATCCTATTCACAGATGAGGCCTTCTTTGCGTGGAGTGGTGTCTTCAGCTTTCTTAACAGTCATCTGTAGGATAGTATGCAGAACCCCAATGGCATGGTGACAGGGAATAATCAGCATCGGTGCAGCCTGAGTGTGTGGACCGGGATAATTGGCGACCGTATTCTGGGACCAGTCTTCCTTCCACGTCACCCAACAGGCAGGAACTATCGGTGTTTCTTGTGGATGACTTTACCTCCCCTGCCGGAAGAAGTGCACTGATGATTCGAAGAGTTATGTGGCTGCTACATGATCGTGCTCCAGCCCACTTCGCCTTTAGCGTCTGGACGCATCTTAATCGTGTCTTGTCTGGTCTATGGATCGGACGAGGGGGCTCAGCTGCATGGTCTGCTCGTTCATCGGATCTCAAGCCGTACAATTTCTGTTTTTTTGTTTTGGTTTTAGGGCGCGAAACTATGGTCATAAGCGCCCAGTCCGTGACTTAGGAAACAGTAAAAAACCCAAATTGAAAATCAGCAGCAATGGGAACGAAAGTCATAAAATTGGAGAAACTAAAAGCAGAAGGAAGGCTTAAAAATCCCCAAAAAAAAAAAAAAGCTTCAAATGACTGACGTCATTTCACTGGCACTAATGAACGTGAGAAAGCGGTCAGCTGAGCGCGTGTCATCTGCTAAAATCGACGACATATCAGGCGATAGCTGTAGACGGGAGCGTAACGGATTAAAATAGGGGCACTCAATTAAAAGGTGTCTTACCGTCCACAGCTGACAGCAGTGGGGACAGAGTGGGGGAGGATCGCCGTTTAAAAGATGTCGATGGCTAAAAAGACAGTGCCCTATCTGGAGTCTAGTTAAAATTATCTCCTCCCGACGACGCGTTCGGGAGGAAGAGGTCCAAGCACAAGGAAGAGCTTTTATGTCCCGCAATTTATTTTGGGTAAGTGTCGACCAATGCGTGTGCCATAAATGAACAACACGTCGACATAGAACGCTCCGCATATCGGCGAAGGGAATCGATTGAATAGCTGGCCGAGGAAGAGAGACTGCAGCCTTGGCTGCAATATCGGCCGCCTCATTTCCACAGATAACAACGTGTCCCGGGAGACAGAGGAACAACGCCGAGACGCCCCCCAGGTGGAGCAAGCGCAGACAGTCCCGAATCCGGTGGACCAGAGGGTGCATAGGATAAAGAGCTTTGAGACTGAGGAGAGAGCTGACAGAACCTGAGCAGATAACGTATCCGCTGATGGCGGCGGATGTAGTGGACAGCCTGGAGAACAGCGTAAAGCTCCGCAGTATAAACCGAACACTGGTCGGGAAGCCGAAAGTGATTTGGGGTGTCGCCAACAATATAGGCACTCCCTACACCTAACGATGTTTTCGAGCCGTCGGTGTAAATAAATGTGGCGTCCGTCACTTGCGCACAGAGAGCAGCAAATGCCCGACGATAAACAAGTGAAGGGGTACCATCCTTGGGAAATCGACAAAGGTCACGGAGCAGGCAGATCCGGGAACGGAGCCAAGGCGGTGCTGTACCCCAAGTTGTCAAGAAGGTTTTAGGAAAGCGGAAGGAAAGAGAATAGAGCAGTCGACGGAAGCGGACTCCCGGTGGTAGTAGGGAGGAGGGGCGGCCTGCATACCCTACATCAATGGAGGCGTCGAAAAAATGTCATGGGCTGGATTAGCAGGCATGGAAGACAGATGGCTAGCATAACGACTCAGAAGGACTGCTCGCCGATTGGACAGCGGAGGTTCAGCAGTCTCAGCATAAAGGCTTTCCACAGGGCTGGTGTAAAAAGCTCCAGACACTAAACGTAATCCACAGTGGTGGATAGAGTCAAGACGCCGAAGAATAGACGGCCGAGCTGAGGAGTAGACTATGCTTCCATAGTCCAATTTCGAGCGCACTAAGGCGCTCGAGAGGCGGAGAAGGACCACTCGGTCCGCTCCCCAGGAGGTACCATTCAGGACACGGAGGGTGTTGAGGGATCGCAGACAGCGAGCCGAAAGGTAGGAAACGTGGGAGGATCAACACAGTTTTCTGTCAAACATAAGACCCAAGAATTTAGCGACGTTTGAAAACGGAAGGTTGACAGGACCTAGATGTAAGGAGGGCGGAAGAAACTCCTTACGTCGCCAGAAATTAACACAAACGGTCTTACTGGGAGAAAAATGGAAGCCGGTTTCGATGCTCCAAGAGTGGAGGCGATCGAGACATCCTTGAAGACGTCGTTCAAGAAGGCTGGTCCGTTGAGAGCTGTAGTAGATCGCAAAATCGTCCACAAAGAGGGAGCCCGAGACATCAGGAAGGATACAATCCATAATTGGATTGATGGCAATGGCAAACAGTACAACACTCAGCACGGAGCCCTGGGGTACACCGTTTTCTTGGGAGAAAGTACGGGAGATAGTAGTGTTCACCCGCACCCTAAATGTGCGCTCTGCCATAAATTCGCGAAGAAAAAGGGGCAGCCGACCTCGAAAGCCCCAAGAGAACAGTGTGCGGAGAATGCCTGTCCACCAACAGGTATCGTATGCTCTCTCTAGATCAAAAAATATTGCTACTGTTTGGCGTTCCGGAGAAAATTGTTCATGATATAAGTCGAGAGAGCAACAAGATGGTCAACTGCAGAACGATGCTTTCGGAATCCGCATTGGGCAGGTGTTGGAAGACTGCGGGATTCCAGCCACCACGCTAAACAGTAATTCACCATACGCTCCAAAACCTTACAGACACTACCCGTGAGAGAAATGGGGCGATAGCTAGAGGGGAGATGTTTGTCCTTTCCAGGTTTCGGAACAGGAACGACGATAGCTTCCCGCCATCGTCTGGGTAAAGTACTGTCGGTCCAAATTCGATTATGAAGGCGAAGGAGGTAACGCAGACTATGGGTTAATAAATGCCGCAACATTTGGACGTTGATACCATCTGGTCCTGGGGCGGAGGAGCGAGAAGAAGAGAGTGCATGTTGGAGTTACCGCAAGGAGAAAACAGTATTGTAGCTTTCGCGATTTGTAGAGGAGAAAGCAAGAGGTCGCACTTCCGCTGCACGTTTCGTCGGGAGAAACGCTGGCGGGTAATTTGAAGAGCTCGAAATCTCAGCAAAGTGCTGACCCAACGAGTTAGAAATTGCGACGGGCTCCACTAATGTGTCACGCGCGACAGTGAGCCCAGAGACCGGGGAGAAACTAGGCGCGCCTGATAACCGTCGAAGCCGACTCCAAACTTCCGAGGAGGGAGTGAAGGTGTTAAATGAGCTAATAAAGAATTTCCAGCTTGCCTTCTTGCTATCGCGGATGACACGACGGCATCGCGCTCGGAACTGCTTATAGCGGATACAGTTGGCCAAAGTAGGATGGTGGCGGAAAACGCGGAGAGCACGTCGCCGCTCACGTATTCCATCACGGCATGCCTCGTTCCGCCAAGGAACTGGGGGGCGCCGGGGCAATTCGGAGGTGCGTGGTATTGAATGTTCCGCAGCTGTAAGAATAACGTCGGTAATATGTGTGATCTCATAGTCGACGCTGGGAAAGTGACGGTCATCGAATGTCGCTAGAGACGAAAAACGTGTCCAATCGGCTTGGGCAAACTTCCAGCGTCGCGGGCGCATATATGGCAGTTGACGCTGCAGTCGAAGGACACATGGAAAGTGGTCACTCGAGTGTGTATCATCAATGGCGAACCATTCGAAGCGCCGAGCTAGCGGAACGGTACCGACCGCAGGGTCCAAATGAGATAAATTTGTCGTGGAGGCAGACAAAAATGTAGGGACATCAGTGTTGAGGCAAACTAGATCTGCTTGGTGGAAGGCGTCTAGCATTAGTGAGCCACGTGGACAAGGATGTCGAGATCCCCAAAGCGGGTGGTGGGCATTGAAGTCCCCAACCAGCAAATATGGGGGTGGAAGCTGACGAAGAAGATGAAGGAGATCAGCTCGTACCATTGGTGTGGACGATGGAATGTATACAGTACAAAGAGAGAACGTGTGTCCGGAAAGGGAAAGACGGACGGCGACAGCTTGGAGGGAAGTGTTTAAATGGATTGGGTGATAATGGAGAGTTTCATGGAGAAGAATCATGAGTCCTCCATGTGCTGGAGTGCCTTCAACAGAGAGGAGATCATATCGAACGGACTGAAAATGAGGGAGAACAAAGCGGTCATGGGGACGCAGCTTTGTTTTCTGAAGACAGAAGATGACTGGCGAGTAGGATCGTAAGAGGATCGACAATTCATCCCGATGGGCTCGAATACCGCGGATATTCCAGTGGATAATGGACATAGGGTGAACAGAAAATGACGGAATGTGACCAAGGTCGCTGTCAACTCAACGACAGCTCAGAGCTTGCGACCGACTGCATGGAATGGCATTCAGCCGAAGGCAGAAGACCCTGATCCATAGGTTGGTCAGGAGCAGCTCCTGCCACCAGCGATCGGCCGGTTGATCGGCCGCCAGCAGTGCGCCTCGGCGACAGAAGACGGCCGAGGGCGATTTCCGCCAGGTGGTGCTGTAGATGGGACACGCCTTGGCGGAGAAGGAGAGGAACTGGGTTTCGTATGAGCCTTCTTGGAAGTATGATGTTTAGAGGAAGGAGGAACCGATGGTTGGGAAGCTGCGGTACGTAAAAACTCGTACCGAGTATGCTCTTTTTTCGAAGTCTTGGTGTCTGACTTGTGGGCTCGAGATTTAGCAGAACTCGACGAAGGGTGAGCCAGAGAGTGGGCAGGCGAAAGTGGTGAGGTTGAACGGGCGATCTTTGCGCTGGCCGATCTGACGACCGTGGCACTAAAGGGGAGGTCGCAAGTCTGCGTGGCCGCCTCCTTTGTTGGCCGAGGAGAAGCAAGGACAGTGCTGTATTTTCCTTTCTGAGGCACGGTGGGCTGTCGGCTGGCGAATAATTTTCGAACAGCAAAGGTCGACACCTTTTCCTTTACTCTAATTTCCTGGGTGAGCTTTTCGTCCTTAAAAACGGGACAATCTCGAGAGGAAGCAGCGTGGTCACCCGTACAGTTGATGCAGCGAGGGGATGGAGGTGGACAAGCACCCTCATGGGCATCCTTGCCACACGTAACACATCTGGATTGGAACAGGACTGGCTGGTGTGATTGAACCGCTGACACCGATAGCAACGCGTAGGGTTTGGGACGTAAGGGCGAACGGAAATTATCTCATAGCCTGCTTTGATTTTCGATGGGAGTTGAACTTTGTCAAATGTCAAGAAGACAGTGCGGGTTGGAATGATGTTCATGTCAACCCTTTACATAACCCTATGAAGAGCCGTTACGCCCTGGTCAGACAGGTAGTGCTGAATTTCTTCGTCAGACAATCCATCGAGGGAGCGTGTATAAACGACTCCACGCGAGGAATTTGAAGTACGGTGCAGTTCCACCTGGACAGGGAAGGTGTGTAGGAGTGAGGTATGCAGCAATTTTTGTGCCTGGAGGGCACTGTTTCTAACAACAGGGTGCCATTCCGTAATCTGGAACAAGACTTTGCAGGACCTGCAATTGCGTCGACACCTTTCTGAAAAATGAAAGGGTTGACCGTGGAGAAGTCGTGACCTTCGTCAGACCGAGAAACAACAAGGAACTGTGGCAACGATGGAAGAACTGACTGTGGCTGAGTCTCAGTGAACTTACGTTTGTGAGCAGACATAGTGGAAGGTGAGGAAACCATTGCGGAAGAACCCCCCATGATTACCGGCGTCTCCGATGGCGCGCTCCTCCCTCGTGGGGGCCCTCTCTGAGGGCACTCCCGCCTTAGGTGATTGTTCACACCTCAGGTCACACCTCCCGACAAACGGACGGAGGGACCAATCGGCACTTTCGGAAGGTATCAGCTCGGGTAATCACCCCTCCCTGGGTCTGGGCGTTACCAGGGGGTACATACGTGTCCTACCTGTCTACCCGGGGCGGGGAATTACGCGTTACCCCGTCACCGGCTACGCATGGAAGTGCGTGGGTCGGCCTTCAGACACGCACAGGGAGGAAGAAGGAGAAAGGGAAAGGAAAGAGAAGTCTAACGCCGCAGCGGAGAAATGGATAAAGAGAAGAGGTAAGAAAAAGAGAAGGACAAAGGAAGGATGAAGACATACAAGCAAGGAAGGCGAAGAATGCGGTACATTTACAAGCGTCCGTCTCCGGACGTAGGCACAAACCATACTCCCAGAGGGGGAGAAAGGGAAGGAATGAGCCAGAGGTGAGGGGGGGGGGGGCGAAGATGGGGGATGGGGAAGGATGCGGAAAGGGAAGGTATGCAGCCCGGAAAGGAAGAAAGGCCACATAAGCTCGGGGTCCCGTGCTCGCTACGCACGTATCCATAAGAGAGTTGTGGATCCCTTGGGGGGACAATTTCTGGTTATGGGGCATCTCCAATGTGCCGTGTTTGCAGAGCCCATCCCAGATGTGGAGAAACTGGAGTAGCGTATTCAAGGTGTCTTTGTTCGGATGCACCCTGCCCGATGTGAACATTTGAGGCAGAACATGCGGCGCGTAACGCAAGCGTTGAGGTACGGGAACAACATTTTCAACACATACTTTAACAGTGGCTGTGTGGTACGGCGCGTATTGGACCGCCGTCTCTGTAACAATGTATGAGTGAATAAATGGTTCCTAACATGGAAACCATGCATTTCCGGACATAAGCTCATTTCATCTCTTTTGTTACATATCTTCTCAGCGATATATCTCTAGAGTTTGTACACAGTGGTGAAAACAATCCTGTATTTTTCTCCCCCTACCTACCTTCAATTTGCGAATAAGGTATCACTGCTGCAGATTCTGCGTGGTGTCTGTTCCTTCGGACTTCATTCATACAGTTAATTAAGCCTAGCTGGGCAACGGACCCGCCCTCTTGTGTTGACGCACAAATATCTGTCGGAGTCGAAGTAGCGAGCACGGAGGCCATGGACTACGGAAAGGTAACGCTCGATGCTATTGTGGATCGGCCGGGAGTCGTGCCGAGGTAGTCCGCTCAGTTGTGGTGACGCTACGTCCCGAATGGCGCAATGGTTAACGCACCTTCCTAGAGAGCAGGAGATCCCAGCGTCGAATCCGGTCCCGTACACGTTTTCACTAGTCGACGCTGATTCTGTGTATTGTCCACACGCAGCTGACAGCAGTGTTTCCCTCCCTTTCCTTTTTCCCCTTATACACCTTTAATTTATATACAATCGATTGTGTTTTTCTTAAGCTTCACTTTACCGAACTTGTCCCCCTTCTTGGTAACACATTTGGTTTCATCAGCTTTGTAGAAATCTTGATCACCCACTATCGCAGAGATGACAGTTTACGATCTCAATAACAGGCATAGCATCGCGAGACGAAAATCAGTGATACGACTTCCTGGAATGTAAGCCGTCCATATATATTCTGACAGCTCTAGCAAGCACATGTTACTTACTAGGTCGCGGTATATAACCGCTGGACTTTGCTTAGGATGTCAACACAGCAGGCACTGAAGCAACTCGCCCCGCCAGAAAGCTATCTACTAATTTTTCTGGCGTGTGATAAGCCACAATATATGCTTCGCAGATGGTATACGAATTACATAAAACATGAAGTACCTGACTTTTGGAACATCTTCCTGGATTTGCTGGAAGTTTTTGACGCTTGATAATTTTGATCTTATGGCGTTTTGCTGAAAATATAGTCGTTTCTTAGGTATTTCACGTATTGTTGAGACAAAATGGGCTTTCCAATCAAACTTAGTGAGACTACATTCGTTCGAAGATGTGTTTCTATAACGGTCCTCAAGTGAACAAAAACTTATTAGTACTTGACAGTCTACGTATTTAATGCTGTATCTGGTATTCAGTGTTGTGTAGTTCTGAAGTGAAGGGTTAGAGGGAAAAAATGGAAGACATTCAGAGAAAAGTTCGAAACCTTAGAGAGATTTTTCTTTCCAGGTAGCGGCGGAAGCTCAGCTTGAAAGGGAGGACACAGCAAGATTAGCATTAATGAAGGATTGCCACAGTGATGAAAATGTTTTCCATACATTCTCCAAGCCATCAATCACCTTTCATAGATTGGATTTTAAAAAAGCCACATTGCTACTTTATTAAGAAATGGGGAGTAATCCCTAAACACCAACAGCAAAACGTCCAATTATACATATATATTGAACGATGAAACGGAACTTTTTGCAGGAAAAGCAGCTGCGAGACTAATTCACGCAATAATTGTAAGGGAATTAGAATCAGCTTTGTAATAGGTAGCTTAGAGCCATTTTCTCGACAAATACTTGAACATTACTCGTTTGCCTGGGAACACTACGCTATGGGATTAGTAGAGGACACAATAGATTCAATGAAGAGCAACACGTTTTTATGGGTACGTTGAAAATCTGAAAGAGGAAAAAAATACGCCTTCTGGATCACGTGAACGTTTTCTGTAAAATTCTATGAGCGTTCGTTCGACGAAGAGTGAAACAATATACTGCTTCCGATCAAATAAAAGCAATCCGTCTTCAGGCCACGAGTGGCCTACCGGGACCATCTGACCGCCATGTCATCCTCAGGGGAGGATGCGGATAGGAGGGACATGGGGTCAGCACACCGCTCTCCCGATCGTTGTGATGGTATTCTTGACCGAAGCCGCTACTATTTGGTCGAGTAGCTCCTCAATTGGCATCACGAGGCTAAGTGCACCCCGAAAAACGGCAACACCGCATGGCGGCCCGGATGGTCACCCATCCAAGCGCCGACCACGCCCGACAGCGCTTAACTTCGGTATTCTCACGGGAACCGGTCTATCCACTGCGGCAAGGCCGTTGCATTCCTATCATATAGATCTCACAAAATTAATTTTTTGGTCTTTTTTCTCCTCAACCTTGGGATTCGAAACAGCTATACGCTCTTACGAAAATCCTCTCTGCACCAATCGCATTAGTTGGGAATGAGGGCATCATCTAATGACTTTATATGACAACTCTGCCTGTTAAGGCCTCCTTTCTGTGTAAATGTGCACCAAGATGATGGACGTAAATTTCCGATGCTTCTATTGCTCCTGCTCCCTATCACTGTTAATGAACTACATTCCTGTTCTGCGTTTCTCTCTACCTCTAATTGTCTACTTATACGACAAATATACTTGAAAGTAAACACCTGTCGAATACGACCTGATAAGGATTCTTACCGGTGGCTGCTGTTTCCGGTTAACATTTGTGGATAGACTGGGAAGTGATGAAATGAAAAAGAGGGGGCCGAAGTATCCGACGCCACAAATAGTGAAACAGTGTTCGAAACACATGCAACCTTCTGCGTATACGAAGACTGAAGCACGGTGCCTATTCAGGTTCTTTCTTTCACTGATGGGAATTCTTATTTGTATTACCAAGAAGTCGGGCGAGTTATCCAACCAGCCCTAAAAACGAAATCATTTTCCCAGTGGCAGTGTCACCTACGCTCATAGTCACAGTGTGCGTTATTTTGACACTAAGAAGTCAAAGAAGAAAAGCTCAATTTATTAGGTTACAATTATTTTAATCAACAATGTTAACATTTAAATCTGAGAAAAACCATAATGAAACTTCCTGACAGATCAAAACTATGTGCCGTGCCGAGACTCGAACTCGGGACCTTTGCCTTTCGCGGCAAGTGCTCTGCCAGGAAGTTTCATATCAGGGCACACTCCACTGCAGAGTGAAAAAATCTCAATCTGGAAAAAACCGTAACATTTAAAAAAAGAAAATATGATGTAGTCTTAACGATATGCGTTGCTGTTGAAAATGAAGAGACATTTCACAGAAAAGCTGATTACATAGACAGGCAAGTACAGCATGAAACCATTCGTGTTCTAACAGCCATTAGATCATTCTATTACTATGTGCCGGCTAGTAATGCAGTAGCGACGAATGTTTGTAGTCCGTTAGTACATCATGGGAGGTCAGACCCATTGCATACCCCATTCCATACAGCCGCTACGCATTTATTAAACATCACGCAACCATTCTGCTCGATTCAACGAAACAGTGTTGAATTCGTTATAAATATCTGAGACAGTTTCACTTACCGTGGATTTCGGTTGCTGGAAGGTGTCTTGGCACAAATTACGTTCAGTGAATGCGCAGAGGCGACGCACTCCGCTGCTCGACTCGCTGCGGCTCACTTCGTTACCGTCGCTTGCGCACGCCAACGCCACTAGCCCAGCGCCATGTCGGGACGCGGAGGGGGAGGCAAGCTGGCTGCTGTGGTTAAGCTCTCTGCTCACGCTGGTGGGAGATGGCCGGGGCAGCAAGAAGAAGCGTAACAGGCTGCAGCACAAGAGGCAGTGTTTCCGCTGCCGGAAGGTCGGGCACGTCGCCAGGACATGCAGGGACAGAGTCGCGATTTGAAGTGTGTGCATGAAACGAGACTCACAAACCGCGAGACATCGCGTCCACGTGCGTGAACTGCGGTGGCGCGCACGCTGTAAAAAAAATTTCAAATGTGTGTGGTATCTTATGGGATTTAACTGCGAAGGTCATTAGTCCCCAAGCTTACACACTACTTAACCTAAATTATCCTAAGGAGAACACACACACACACACACACACACACACACACACACACACATTCCCGAGAGAGGACTCGAACCTCCGCCGGGGCCAGCCGCATAGTCCATGACTGCAGCGCCTGAGACCGCTCGGCTAACTCCGCGCGGTTTACGCTGCAAACTCTCGCAACTGCGCGTACCTGAAGCAGCAGACATCCACCGCCACAAGGGAGAAAGCGGTACACGGAGAAGTTGCGGCCCCGTCATCTCACTCCATAGGGGGGAAAACGGACCGCGCCACCAAGACGGCGAGGTTGGAGTTTCGCCCATCGCCGCCACCGACGACGCAATGGCTGCTCTCAAAGCCGCAATGGAGGCAGAGAGGGCAGCCATTCAGAAGGAGCTCGTCCCTGTCCACCGGCAGCTACAACAGATGCAGGAAGAACTTAGGTTGGTGCAGAAGACGACACCCACCCCCGACGCCACCTCTATGGTGAGACCATAAGCAGGGGTGGAAGTGGCGACGCGAAAGGACCTTCCTCCGGAACCTGTAGCAATACAGGCAACCGGGCAGACGCCCATGGACGTAGCGCCATCTGCTCCTTCCCCACCTCCCGTTGGGGACATCAAGCTGCAGGGGAAACAAGAACATGTCCATTCCGACGTCATATCGTTTCCAGACAGTACCGACATGCCACATGTACTGAAGATGACTGCCGTCATGGTGCGGGATGGGCGCTAAAACGCCCATAAGCACCGTGTAACGGAACTGAAATGATGGTGGGCTGACAGTAATTTGGAGCCCGTGCGTCGGAAACGGGCGCGCTGGTGTGAGACAGCCAGGGAGTGCACCCTGATGCCATCTATTGGCGAAACTGGGAATTAGCGCTACCTGTCAGACAATGCACTAAGCTCTCGGAGTCAAATATATTTTTTTCCTTGGTAATTATAAGTTATTACTGTATGATTTAATGTTATAAAGCGCTAGTAGTAAATTATTATGACTGGTATGAACTCCAGGGTAATAAATATAAATATTCTTAAATACTAAATGATTTCGGTGAGAAGTTGGTAGGGGAATGCCCCCACTCTTGGTGATACGAGCGTAGCTAGAGGTAGCTGGAGACACAGGGACTGAACAATGGAATGGCCTGGGGAGTGTTGACGTGACCGGACGTGCGTAACTGTGCTCACGCAAAAGTGATTGTGCAACAGCGAACAGGCGAATATCGTCGCCGTTTGTGGAGTAGAACGCGATGAGTGGTTGTCGAAGTCGTCTATGCCACTGGGGCTGATTGTAAGAGTTCCTACGCTCAGATTTTATGGCGGACGTGCAGTAGCTTATACGAGTGCTACAGCTCGTACTTCCAGCCGCCATTGAGGGCATGAGGCGTGAAGAGCTGCGTTAGCCACATGCGTCTCACCACCAGCACCGACACGTCTACCCAAGGCAAGACTGCTTGCAATTGTTAAGTCGAACTTTGTATACATGTAAAAGGAGAATACCAGTTTCCTTTTATGCAAGTGCAGAGGACAGAATATAGTAATGAGTAAAATTACGACGCATGTTGTTCATTGTAAAGTGTAGTAACCTCAAACATAGTATAGTGAAATCAGACTGAGGCCACCATCGCCTCTCATTTACAATTCTTTTGGTTGTAGAACATTTTAGCGTAGAAGAATGTTGAAAAGAGCAATGGTCACACCAGAATGAGTCGCCTATTTATAGTTACTTAAATTTTTCTGAGTAACTTTTCAAGTAAAGTCACTTAACTAATTCTATATCAATTGTCCAAAGAGTAATATCCAAAATCATTAAATAAGTTGAAGGATAGGATTTTGTTAACCTAAGTTGCATAAATTGTCTTGGTAGTAATTACCTAGCCAACTCACAGAAATTGAGAGAGTATTTGCTTTGTAGAATCACCTAGAATGATCAGAAATAGTAATATTCAGAATTAAGTTTAAATTCAACTCAAGCCGTTTCACTTTGAAACGAGCCAAAACATTGATTTATTCTTTTGCTCCTTCAGAGCTGGCGACCGTAGTTATAAGTATTTTCAGGAGGATTCGACGGTAAGTCTGCTGCTCTCGTCGTGCTGATAGGATTATCCACTGCTGCTAGCAGTGGTGATTGGATACATAAGCTCACCACCAAGTTAAGTGGGTCAGGTAGGTAGTGTTACCGTGTGAACTGTAGGGCACTGTAGGCCGTGGATCGAACCCGTTCAATCATCACAGCTCTTTCGGAAATAGTCCGGTTAGGAGTGTACTAATCATTAGGTAAATACTGGCGAGTAACGGTCAAAAATGTATACGCAAGTGAATTTAGCAAGGTCCATGTAGCACCTACTTAATGTGGTGCAATGGCGAGGGTAGGAGTGGAGTAAAAGTGAGCTGAGCTTGTGGCAGCTGCGCTGTATCCGAAGATTAATAACGTGAATTCACTACTACCTCTTACCATTAGGACTGAGCTATTTACGGTTTAAATACGTAGCAGTAAGCGCAATGGCGTGACAGCTACAAGTCCGTATAGGCTTTATACATACGGAATTAGGAAGCGGGTCATTCCGTCAGTGGAGGGGGTTGAAACAACCGAGTCAGTTGAGAACATACCCCATTTACTGATGGAAAGATTCGGCGGTTCGGTCGCAACCCCTACCTCTTCACGCAGGTAGAAGGTAGACGGAAGCCAACACTTCCACACAGGCCGTTCGAACTACGCGGGTGGTATCGAGAAATCATGCTAGAATTAGTCAGCAAAAAGGACCTGAACACCATCAACACGAGCCGTGTCTTCACGCCGTGCGACTGGGACTTCATCCTGTCGCCCGGTTACGGAAGGAGGTCCGCGATGGAGAAGGGAAGCTGTCAGCTGAGCTGGAGACCGCACTGAACTACATAATGCGCGACGGAAAGATGAGCCAAAACGCCAACTCCCACGGCTAGCATGCCTGCATGCTGGCAGTTAGGAACCACCACCAGTACAAGCGAGTTCAAACCACAACGCGAGGCATCAACTCAATCCGCAAGGAACTAAGGAGGAACAGTTGTTGAAATCTTTAACTCCCACACCTCGGCCCAAGGCAAAGTCCCGTCTGTTAGCGTTAGCGCAGACACCACCTGAAAATCGTAACAGGAATCACATTACATGGCCACATTCCTCAGGAAGTTTGCAAAATATAAACAGACATTATTGAAGATAGACTGGCTGTTTGCATTTTCCTGCTTATGATAACTCATAACGTGCAGTTCCGTTCATGCCAAGTACCGAGTACCAACTTTTACACTAAAAGACAAATGAAAACTGAGGTACTATATTCAGTATAATTAAGACTCATGCAGTGTTTCTTACGTGAAAGTTTAGTTTGTAATTTCTGAATTAATTTTTGAATAAGATTTCTCATAACGATTTCAGCTTTGTGGCCATTATCAAGGTGAATGTAAAATAAAACGTGTAGACAATACAGTACTGGGCATATTATAGAGAATAATAAAGTCATTAAATACTTAAGAAGCATTACTCACAGACGAAAAAACGTCCAAATGTCTGAAGGACATTCATCTTCGAAATATTACGACATATATCTGGCCATATTCGACTCGTTACAGGGTGTGGTTTCTTATCAAAAATAATGTGGCTGACAGTGTGGACAGAAAAAACACTATCACCGTGCGTTGTGTTTATGGCGATCGATACTATGCTGTGACGTGCATACACCACATTCACACCTCAACGAACTTCAACGTTTGTCAAAACCACTTCATAAACTGTTACAAAGGATACACCAGTGCGCTATGTGATCTCTGAAGTGCCACTGTTATTACCTGGAGAACGGGATTATTTGTTTGGCTTTGGTTTGACACATATTCACGATCATACCAGCATCTTACAAAGAATACAGCCCATACAAGCAGGTCTCAAAGCAGAGATATATCCTGTCTGAGATGCACAACAAATCGTGGGCCGAAAAGCAGTCTGCAGTGATGTTACAATATAAACCTGTAAGCTAATTTCTCCTGTTAAGTTACACGAGCAAGATGAGACATACATACGGAAAAACATCGAACGAACTGGTGCCACAGTATCCTCTATATGGCATCCAATTCGAATAAAAAAAATTTGTCGCCATAGTTATTTAATACCGTAACAAATTAAGACATTTGTTTTGGTTTGAAATCGTAATGCATTAGCTCCAGTTAACATATCTAAAAAGGAGGGGGGGCACAGCTATATGGTAAAAAGACAACAGTCACACACCAGCTCATCAATTCACACTGAATTCTTCTGAACAGCGAGGCTATGTCACGACACTCCAAGTCGTATACTATGACACAAACATGATACTAGCCGCCAGACTCTGGACGCTATGATTATGTTCGCGAGCAGTGGAGCTCAAGTAAGAATTCGACTATCGTGACTTGTTTCTCCAAAACGTTTGAAACGAATGCTGTTATGGTTCCCTTAACTAAGGCTTTTTTCTTTTACTTTCTCTCCCTTTTTGTGCTGTTCAGAGCTACACTGTGAGTAAAGATCTCAGCATTTGTGAGACATTCAGATCTAGGGTTCCTGCTCTGGTCCGTTCCTGAACAGCTTCCGCTTCACGCTGGATGGAATACACAGTTAATGAAAGTCTAAGTGCAAAGACTATCTTCTCTGCCACGTGTTAGTCACCTGCTGTTTACAGCACTTAAGTTCTTCACTGTGCACCATCTTTTACACAGACAGCCGGTTTTGTTTCCTGTAGCGTCAGTTTTATAAATGACGTCGATTTCATCTTTTGAACCGAACACAAAATCGTCACCTGTGTATTGTAGCAGAAATATTTCGTTAAGATGTGCGTTTACTCGTAGTATACTGCTCTCATCGCATTTATAAACTGACGGGAAAAAATGCAACACCAAAGAATAATTAATGTAGAGAAAATAAGAGCCATTAAAATTGCTATATCACAGGGTAATGGAAGCGTGAGATACGCCATTGCAAATGTGAAAACCTGGTACATTAACAACCGGTGTAACCGCCAGGATGTTGATTGAAAGCTTGCAAAAATGCATGTGCTGTGGTGTACATGTACCCTACATCATCTTGTGGGACGGATTTCCAAGACTGTTGCATTTCGCCGGTCAATACAGGAACGGTTAACGCTGGAGTTGTCGTCCGATGATGTCCCATATCTGCTCGATTGGAGAGAGATGTTGATTGAGCAGGCTAAGGCAACTTGTCGACACACTGCACAGCATGGTGTGTTACTACAGTGGTATGTGGACGAGCGTTATCTTGTTCGAATTCTTCATGGTTGCTGCTCATGAATGCCAGCGCAGCATTTCAAATCACCAGGCTCGAGTACAAATTTGCACTTACGGTACGTATGATAACTACTAAATTACTCCTGCTGTCATACGAAATCGTTCCCCCAGGCAATAACTCTAAGTGTATGTCCCCATACCTCCACCATTGGCACCGAAGCAGCACCGGTTTTTATCAGGAAATACCTCCATCTTGCCATTCAACGAGCTCTTGCTTTACACCATTGAAGTCGCAAATGGCGGTGGTTTGGGGTGGATGGAATGCATACTGACTCAGAGCTGTTCTTGAAGTAACAGATTTGTAAGAGTTCATTGTGTCACGGTGGAGCCAACCGCTGCTCGAATTGCTGCTGCAGATTCAGTAAGATTCGCCAGATCCATACGACTAACACAATGGTCTTCTCTCTCGGTAGTGCCACATGACCGTATCGAGCCCGGTCTACACGAGAGCATACATTATGAACACCGGTGACAGCAATCATGCACAGTGGCTACATACTCGCCAATTATTCCTGCAGTATCGCAGAAGGAACGTCCAACTTCTAGTATCCCTTTACACGACCTCGTTCAAACAGATTTAGATAATGCCGTCCTAGTCACCGTAAAGGTATTCTTGACTAAGAACAGCTCACTACATCCAGTCACAAACGTAGCTAAAGCTCACAACCGTTAGAGCGTGTATTTAAAGCAAACCTGTCTGGCATCCTGAATGTGGCGCTAGTAGCATCACCCTTACGCGACGGCGCGGAATTTGAATAGACAGTTTCCAGTTGTAGAAACACGCCTACCAGCTCATTGATGTTGATGCCGCGATTTTTTTCCCCGTGAGAGCCGTTTCGCAGGTTTTGGAACTACACAAAGAGCGACCTAATACTAACTTCGAATCCTGCCTGGGGCATGGATTCCTGTGATGTCCTTAGGTTAGTTAGGTTTAATTAGTCCTAAGTTCTATGGAACTGATGGCCTCAGATGTGAAGTCCCATACTGCTCATAGCAATTTGAACCAATTTTGATGAACGTAATTTTCTAGTGCGTTTGTCCGTCATCGGTACAGGGCTATGAACGGATTTGGCGCGGCTAATTTAAGGCATGGCCGGATGACTTTCCTGTCGCCACCGCGTTGTCCCCTGGGACGGAATGTGTGCCTGCCACCCCCCCCCCCCCCCCCCACATGTCTGCGCGAGGTGTTATTCATATGAAACTGAGCGGCATTTTCCCTGAATACCTGCCAAACGTGTAAGTGAGGCATGGATTTGGTACCATCTTGGTATTCACTTAGATCAATGTGGGAAACAACCTGATATTCACATCCAGGCTAGCCGGCACACCCACCACCGTCGTTAATCTGCTAGAAGGATACGATCGGGGGTCGATACGACACCCGTCCCGAAAAGCACCGTTTTAATACACAGCTATGCGGGCGCATTCAAATTTAACAACGCCCTAATGTTCTGCAATTCCAGAAGAACTGTCTGCAATTGACATTTGTAAGCTATATGCTGCTGTTTGCCGTGACAAACAGAAGTTACGTCATCGAGTGTTGTTTCATTTGTACGAGTGTTAGTTGCCCCTATTCTATTCCTTGCCGAAATTAACAGATCCTACATTTATGTTTTCCTTTTCTTGTATTTACCTCTGGTGTCAGTTCTAACGACGTAACGAGCAATGTAACGTCAGTATCCGCTCTAAAGAACTCGGGTGACCCTAAGTTGAATACTGTTGCCATTGTGTGGAAACAGTCGCGCTCTGTGTGAACGGTAGATGCGTCTGCAGAATGCCACGAGCCATGGCGTCACTTTAGTTGCGGGTGCGGACACGGCTCATGAGCTGATGATAGCTGCTGTTAATTAGTTGCAGTTAAGTTGGTTTGTAACTATAGTCTTAGGCTGCCAAGCCGCTTACTAAAATCCATCTGCTGCGAAAATTGTTGTAAGACGCAAAACAATTACAGACCTTGGCTTCAAGCGAGCATTGATTTAAATCAATGGAGAAAGCTGAAAATTTGTGCTGGACCGGGATTCGAAACCCGGTTTCCTGCTTGCTAGGCACACGCTCTGACCGTTGGACACAATCACGGTATCAGGCTAGTAAGAAACTCGGGTTCAAACCCTGATCCGGCGTAATTTTTTAACTTTCCCTATTGATTTAAATCAGTTCCCGCTTGTAGACCAAGTCTGTAATTATTTTGTGTCTTAATTCATAGTGGTCGCTGGATCAAAAATGGTGTGTTCTTTCGGACATGTCCGACGGACTCCACATATATACAATTCAGGCGAAGATGGCCAATGATCTCTACAGTGCGGATGCACATCAGATTAGAACTTTTACGGAATCGGCGAAATACAGCGAGAAAAGGGAACAAACGGCAAGGGGCACGACGTTAATAGTGTTTGGATAAGTTGTGAATTTGAGCCTTGACGGGAGGGGTGATAAGTTATTCCGTGCAGCTCCTATGATCACTGTGTCCGGACATGTCCGAAAGAACAGACATCACATGTATAGAAAATTGTTTTGCCGAAAAAGTTTACCACGCTCTAGCGGGCATACGTTATCACAGGACTCAGCTGGACATGTCCATTACACTAACAGCTGCAGACTGAGACAACCAGTAGGCGACAGAACTACTTTAAGAATGGAGATCGCAATGGTTGCAATGGCACCATGGATTATAGCTTGAGAAGCTCGTCCGTGAAGGTGCTCTTGGTGAGAAGATGGCCGAGCTCAGAGTAGGTACGCCAAAAATCTATGAAGACTGCGAAGCTAAAAAGAGGCGAACAATCTATTCTCATATGTTCCCATGTAATTGCCTTGCTCAATGCAGTTCACGAATAATAGAATATTTACGGCCGAAACTGCAATTGTGGATATTGTAAGAAATGTAAAGTCACTGGCGAATATGTACTCAAAGATTTCGCAGGAAAGAACTTGCACATTTTAATAAAATGTTTTGTTGGACAACAAAGTTTACCTTTAATCTCACAGTTCTCGTAGGCTAGGTGACAAACTCAGGCCTAAAATGTTAACCTCAGGACCGCGCAGAAAACCATTAAATCTAGATCTGTTTGAAAAGTAATATGGATTGTAAGCCTACTTACAAAGTTGTATTAATTGCTGTCAATCAGCACTGTCAACAAGCACAAATTAACGCCGAATATTTCGGATTAGTCAGGTACGGTACACGGAAGTATCCGAAACCTTGAGAAGAGGATTCCTTTTCTTCGGAGGCATTAAAATAAAAGTTTGGGCCTACCTGCACTGTAGCTGCGAATCTGATATTCTGTACCATTACGGCTCACCAGAATGCGTATTTCGAAAAGTGGCCATCAAGTGAAATACGAGGCATAATTTGATACACAAAGGCTTAAAATGAAACACTGAATTTTAAATTAACCATTTAACTTCAGATACGAAATAACTGTGCAACAGATTGGACCCTTACCAAAGGCATTGAATATTTCTTGGGGAAAAAAATAGCTTTTAGTATCACCTTCACGGCTAGACATATTTAAATGGAAAGTCATCCTCACAGATATGATGTCTTATGATGAACCGTAATTCGACGCGAAAAAAGTGAGTAGATACAAACAGGCAGCCATATTTCTCCTGTGCAGAAGTGTTTCCTGATAGCAATGTAACAACATACCGCCAATGTGCCGCCACTCAGGAGTTCGAGTTAATGGCACAAGGTGAAAAATAAACAGGGAGAGGTGTGTTGGAAGCAGGTAGGAAAGCACATCCACACATTCTGTCGACATTGGAGCCAAGTTGACTTTTACACCACAAATGACTGAAGTTTTCTGCGCGTGAAACAGCGTGTTCTCACGATTCATTAATTTTACCTTTCAATCTCAGGTTTATTTTGTTTGACAGCGTTGTGTAAGCTATTCTCAAAACGAACGAATATTTCAGATAGACAGCTATTTGGACGGTAGACGATCCAAAAACATTTTCCTGGAGCTTGATCATTGTTTTTTATGTTTTATTTAATTTTTTTAGGGCGGCCCGGGCTGAGGGGTGGGGGGGTTGGTAAGAAGAGGGTCGTTAAGATGAAAGTAGCAATATTCTTCTTACAAAGTAGTGTCAAAGATTATGGTTCGCCCCTCTCCGCTTCCCCCCCCCCCCCCCCTTTCTCTACAACCCCCGCGACGCCTATTTCAACACAGATCAAAAAAAAAATAAACTTCGTGTTTCACTGGCCTACAGGTTGCCAAAGTAACACAGGAAGGTATCAGCGTGTTACAAACAAAATGTCATAGTCACTGAAATAGCCACATGTAAATAAACTTAGAAAAAAAGTATTTATCACTACAGCAATTGAATTTGGTGGTAAGCTAGCAATGGGCATAATATTGTCTCAGCGTATCGTTTGCTGTGACATTTAATAGCTCATATTAGCGGCACCCAGCTTCTCTTAATTCAGAACTAAAGAACGAGAAAAGAACCTTATCTCGAATGCGATCGCAGTTAATGCGACCATTGACAATTACAACATACAATCAGGAAAATTAATATGGAGTTCAATGTTCTGTCAACGGTGAAGTCATTAAGGATTTCGTACCACCTCTGATAGGAGAAGAACTGGAAAGAAAATCGACATAGACTTTTTGCCAGGAACCACGCGGCTGCCACTTAAGGAAAAGGCGTAGCAACTGACACATGGTCGGACGCTAATCTGACGCCATAGCTACTGTAAAACTATCGGCAGCTTCACTCTGAGTTAACTTACTTGTTGTTAACGTATTTAGAAAATCTTAATGAAGTCTTCATTCCAAGACCCTTACGCACTATCATGAACAGTTGGAGAGTGGAAACGGAAAACTCAGTGCCAAAGCTGACATTTGCCAGGCGAATAGAAATGTAATTTATCACTGTTTGCGCGTAACCGATTTATATCCAAAGAATTGAGATACTTTTCTGGGACCACAAAAGAGTACTTTCTGCCTCAGCATCGCAAGAAATAATCAGCCGATGTAGAAATTAAATATTTCCACTCGTACGTTCTAAGTGCTATGTAAGGAAACTGAGTGGTTCTAAGTGCCAATAAGACAGTTTGCAAGAAACAAAAAAGAAAACAGCAAACAACTATTGTTAACACTGCTATTTCTTTACAAAAATAAAGCCGTTATCCGTTTATAACCGTCAGATTTATTTTTAGACGGTGGTTAGCTGTTCCCAAACCACCCCCCCCCCCCCCCCTAACAGTGTTAACTACAACAAGCACAATGTGAACGACACAAGCTGTTTGAAAATGAAGTGGTAGGTTCGAGGCCGATAATAGTGCTGCTTGTGTAAAAAAACAACATTACAGACGGTACCTGTTTACTGTTTTCTTTTTCGCGAGACTCAACTTGTATTTTATACACAGACAGAAGTATATCAGTGTTCGATAAGGTAGCATGAAGAAACTTTTTGATCGTAAAGCCATTAATACTGAGACACTATTTTAGGAATAGAGAAATCAGTCTTCAGCTACACAGATTTTAATTAAATTAATTTTTTGACTGGTTTCGGCAAATTAATTTGTCATCCTCGAAAGACCATACAGTTAAAATTACATCGGAAAGCAGTCTTGAGGACGATATGGTAAAAAAGTGTAGAACAGAAATTTAGCGATTACCAGGGTCGAATCGCAATTAACATCACAAAAATAGCAATAATTGTACAATAATAAACAGA
This sequence comes from Schistocerca piceifrons, assembly GCF_021461385.2. Lineage (NCBI taxonomy): Eukaryota > Metazoa > Arthropoda > Insecta > Orthoptera > Acrididae > Schistocerca > Schistocerca piceifrons. Next base: position 136,394,385 of record NC_060138.1, on the reverse strand, counting down.
TTATACACTTACCACCGGTAAAATTTTTTGATTTTACTGTCAAGCACTTAAAAGCAACACAAGGAATACGAAGATCTGATGACCAAAAGAAACTTCGTATCGCAACTAAAATATTAAAAAGAAACATGAAGTATATGATGATCAGCACCAACAGACTAACAGTGTAAGTATAAAAAGACTTCACTTATACAAAAGGCAAAGAGCGCTAGGATACCTAAGGGCTTACAAAGATTAAGCACAATGAGGGCGCATGTGTCTATGACGTAAGTCAAACGAAATTTAACGTCAGTCCACAGAAATGAAACACCATTAAGACGCGTATAAATTTTAATATAAAAATGACGTATCGTGTAGAAAGAACTGAGGAATGTGTACAAAGGTAAGGATTATTTAATTTTCAGCTGATGGTGGCGCCGTAGGCCGATGAAGACGTGGCGACAAATTGAACTTCACAGTATGTTGACGCAGAGGCCGGCCGCTGGGTATGAGTTTTCAGGGACGCAATTAAGTGGGCCCGCCGCGGCTTACGAGGGGAGACCACGACGTTTGGAACGCGGATTTACTTCAAACTTCGTACACTCGTAGTACTCCATTAGGAAACCAAAATGTGTAAGCAGTAGCACGAACTTCTCAAGCGTTGTTGAGAAAATCGCAAGATAATTTCGGTTGACAAATATATACGTGTGCGTGGCCGTTTTTGCCATGAAGCGGCGGCAGCCGAGTGGGTAGCGTTCTAGCCCCGTAATCGCTGGATAGAGTACCCTTCGTCAGTTTTGTTTTCATTTCTAACACAGTCATTTTCTTTATCATTTATATTACAATTGATGTACTGGGAAAAATACGTGTAATCGGATGAACTTTGATTATATTTACAATGTTGTTTGACAGTCTACAAGTTTTTACTGTCACAAATAATATAATATTCATAACTATCCACTAGTAAACGACCGAATGCATAAAGTGATACTGAAAATGTATGCTTGTCCGTGTCTTCAAAATTGTTCGTATTTAATCGAAAAGGAACGAGAAATTGATTCTCGTGAAGACGCTATTAAAAGAAACTCGATACTGCATGAGCAATTATCAACGCCGATATTTGAGGAAATGCGGCGTTATGCATGGTTCGCTTCCAAATTATCGGCTGAAAGAGAGGACAATCGGCACTCTGATCGAACACGCTGAGCTACCGTGCCGCCATTCGGCTGCCGCCGCTTCCTGGTATAAACCGCCACGCACAGGTATATATTTGACGACGAAAATTATCTTGCGATTTTCTTAATGTCGCTTGAGAAGTACGCGCTACTGCTTACACATTTTGTTGTCCTAATGGAGCACTACGAGTGTACGAAGTTTGAAGTAAATCCGCGTTCCAAACGTCGTGGCTTCCCTTGTTAGGTATCAGACTCGATCCCGAGCGCGAGGTCTCAGAACCTCTGCCTATAGCTCTTACAAATACTAGCTGCAGCACAGCACATCTACGTTCATAAATTAAAACCTTAGCCAGATAACGGCGTAATATAGGGAAACGTATTGCGCACGCTGACCACTATAGAAGTGGGTTTCCCGCAGCTGTGACTAGCCATCACAGTTAAAACATATTTTAAAAATACAGTATATAAAGTATAAATTACGTTAAAACGCACTAAGACGTCTAGACTAGATAACAAAGTTGAGGAAAAGATAAACAACACATGGAATGGTCGTTCTTAACAAGCAGTAAGATGTATACGGGGAGGTTGCAAGTCACTTGAATCGACAGGTACAAATAGTTGTTTTTACTGTGTAATATAAGCCATTGTTGTTCAATAAATGTTCACGGAACCTAGCTTCAGTGCCATTCCTGTTTGTCCTATATAAAAGCCTGGGTATACACTGCATTGAATTTTTTGCATCTCAGATTTTAGATATTTATGAATAGGAGGTCTCTCGTTATGTAGGCAAAAATGCTTAGTGATATTATTAGTGATGAACGCCACGTTGAGGACGTATTTCCTCTCGGATTGGGAGATCATTTAAAAATTATCAGCTAGGAACGGAATGGAAAAAAATTTCTTTGCAGTGGGGCCGTCTATCCAGTAAGGATACACTAGAATTCTTATTCGTTCTTTCCGTGATAAGTGTTTGCACGAGATTGGCTTGATACCCATTACTGACAGCAATATGCTTCAGGTTATTGCGTTCTTTCACAACAGCTGACGTTTTCATTAATCACTTTGAGATCAAATTCCTCGAATATTCCTCCGTCCGGGCTTGTAAAATGTTTTTCTACACATCCTCCATATGCTTCCGATCGCTCCCCATGGTATTTCCGTGTTTTTGGAGACATTCAGGACCGACAATTTGGTTCGGACGAGGTGGTGCACGCCAGGGTTCAATCTGGTTCCATAGCGAACCGCAAACAACTTTCCACGAATGTATTGACCGTTTCTGTCACCGAGGCATTAATGTATTAAGTTATGGCGATTGCTTATGAAATGAGAGTTTACGTACTCTTTTTCCAACTGTCTCATTTTCATTTGTCTGTCCCATGATAAGGAACAGCAGACGCCGTATAACACTTCATTAGGAAACGCTATATATCAATTTTATTTTATTGCTGAGTTTCTGTAAGTTACTACCATCTGAAAGGACATCTACACCGGTTTTAGAATCCCTCATATACCTGCTGGGTTTGCCCTTTAACATTTATTTTTCAGACTGTGTCTTTTAGTGTGGTGGCATCTGTTCACCTTTAGCAAGACTTCACGTCTCGCCATGAATGTTTCACAGCGCTTTGTTTTGACTCTTGTCAGCTGCAGCCGTGTTCGCGACATGCCACCCTGAGTGCTGTGCCCGTATCTCCTGTTGTAATCCCGTTAGCTATGCTGACCGCCGTATGTCGGGAAGTGACACCTGGAATTTCTAATGGCCGTGGTCGCTCTCATCTACCTTCACTACTGCAAAAATCCCTCTGTCAGAGTTCTCAACGACGATACAAGGTATACATAATTGGGGCAATAATTCTCTGCAGACGATATGCTATTCTGTTAGGTTGACAGAGATATCATTGATATTTAGATATATAATTAAAATCCACGATGAAGCCGATATCTTCCAGTCTTGTCAGTTCAATATTTCACTACTCCGTTTTTGGCTACTCGATAAGAATTATTCTGTCCAACACGTATTCTCCACCATTCTGATTGGAGAAATGAACAATTTTGTTAACTTCAACGCGCGCCACCCATGAACAAATGGAGAGCAGTTTATAGTGTTCCACGAGCTGTAGGAATTATTTTTTAACTTCCCATCGACGACTAGGTAATTTGCTAGCGTTTGAGAAATGAGGAAGGCAGTAAGTTGCATCGATACCGGCATTTACCTAAAACAATTTAGGGAAACCATGGAAAGGTATACGTGGAATTCTGGAAGAGGATTTGAAATGCCACCCTCCCGAGTACCATTGCGAAACCTCGTTCGGTTCCAGAGTCCAGAGCAACTTGTTACATCGCATGGTGGCTGAAATATACAGACAGTACGTAATATTAATTCAATAAATAACGAACGAGGATCATGATCTTTGAGAGCCTTCTCTTGAATATATGTAATGAGACCTGTACTTAGATTGTGTAAAATTTGTTATTCAGCTGCAGAGAGAGTTCTTGCTCACAGGAGCACGAATTACTATCTTTAATAAGTACTCCTTATAAGAGGTGTGCCTATGTACACATCCCTGCGCCATGTTTAATGGCTTACAATTCGGATCTTTCCAATCTCTTGTTAAGCACCGCTAATAGCTGTATACCCCTTTTTTCTCGGTGGGGTGCATATATGTTCAGTGGTTTTAGACAACATTCGAAACAAACGCTGTAAAAGTCGCGGTGTGCACATGTGTGCTGTTAATTTTTGGAACACAACCTACGACCAGCTTAGAGACAGAAGTGATGACTCTTTCTGCTGGACATGACCGTCATTTTGCAGGACAATGCTCAAGCACGTAGCAGTCCAAGCTGTTACTGATTTGTTCGACTGATGGGGCTGCTAAGTGCTATACCGCCTATTGCACTCCCCTGACTTATGCCCTTGTGAGTTCAACTCGATTTCTGAACTGAAGGAAACACATCACGGCATTCGCTTCAGAACTGCTACAAATTCGTCGGGCAATGGACCGCGCCGCTCGAACTGTCAAACAACTGGCACTGCTAAGAGTATCCTACGACATCCACATCATTGGCAAAGGGTTACACACAATGCTGCTGACTGCTCTGAAGGTCGATAAAACTTTGAAACACATATCTATTTTGTAGGAGCTGTAAAAAAATAGTAGCCACTATTAAAGTTCCGGGGGCAACGGCCTTGCCGCAGTGGATCCACCGGTTCCCGTCAGATCACCGAAGTTAAGCGCTGTCGGGCGTGGTCGTGACTTGGATGGGTGACTATCAGGGCCGCCATGTGCCGTTGCCATTTCTCGGAGTGCACTCAGCCTCGTGATGCCAATTGAGGAGCTACTCGACCGAATAGTAGCGGCTCCGGTCAAAGAAAACCATCATAAAGACCGGGAGAGCGGTGTGCTGACCACACGCCCCTCCTTTCCGCATCCTCACTGAGGATCACACGGCGGTCGGATGGTCCCGATGGGCCACTTGTGGCCTGAAGACGGAGTGCACTATTAAAGTTCCAAGCCTCATAGTATAAAAATCCTATGCTATACTGTAAACGGAGAAATTAATGAAACGCTGTGTTACGACATGAGCATGGTCTGTAGTTATAGTAAGATACTTAAAACAATGACGTGTTAATAGAGGTTTTACTTGTCACCTGGAATTGGTTTGTATTTTCTTTCTCTTTTTTCCTTTGAAGCTTCTTGTGTAACTTTTTCTACAATGAGTTGCTTGCTGCACTTCTCGGTGAAGTGACCAACGGTAGTCCCCTATAATGTTGGTGTTCCGGCGGCGTTGGTAGTATTTTTCCATGACTTTAATATCCTGTTGAAAACGCTCTCCTTGCTCCTCTCTAACATCTCTCGTATTGTCCGGGAAGAAATCAAGGTAACTGTTCAAAAAGTGAACTTTGAGGCTCATTAAATATCCTAAGGTTTTAAACGTCTTTAACATTGTAGATATAATAGCTGGGTCTTTTTCATGTCCTAAGAACTTTCTAACGACTTGGTTGAATGATATCCATGCTTCTTCCTCATTTAAGGTCATTGTGGATTCAAAGTTAACATCAAACATCAATTTCCTAATGTCAGGTCCGATAAAGAAGCCTTCTTTTAGTTTAATTTCTGAAAGGTGTGGAAAATTTTGACATATACTTAAAACATGTTGCATCTTTAGGCAAAGCCTTTACAAACTGTTTCATTTGGCATAAGTTTATATGTGGAGGTGGTAGGAATATGTTTTTTGGATCTACAAGGTTCTTGCACAGGTCAGGTCTTTCTGCACCAGTGTCCATGCCTAGCCCTAATGTTCCATTCATACAAGAAACACGGAAATTTGGTAAAGCCGCCTTGCTGACCAAGGAGCGTACCTGTTACTTTTAGATCGCCACATATCATCCAACCATGAGCAGAACAGCCTGTTCTATCTATCAATATTTCTGTTTTCATAGCTTTCTTTCATATGTACAGACTAACAGGTATAGATGCATACGTATTACCACTGTGTAATAAACAGCCTTTAAACTTGGTTTGGATGAATCATTAAACAGCCTCCAGACTTTTTTTTGTATTCAGTACCAAACTCATTCATCAGTCTGGGAATGTCTGAGCAGTACACAAAGCCACCTTCTTGGTGAAAAAACTTGGAAAATGGCTGCTTTCTCTTTCCATACATGTATATGCTGGTCTCAACTGCCAATAAGTTCTTTTCTTTTAATCTAGAGGCAAGCAATTCAGCTTTTTCCTTCGTTAAGCCCAGATCCCTAATCAGATCGTTAAGCTCGATATGAGTAAACAATTTGGGCTCTAGACTTTCTATATTACAGTGGAATTCATCATCATCTGGTTCATCTAAATCAGTTTGTACATCAGGAAATACTTCTGTTGGAATAGAATTTAAATGATCTGGTGGTACAGGAACCTTCAAAACTACACCATGCCCTACTGGTCTGATGATGGACGGAAGGTTAGAATAGCTTATTACCTTCTTGTTTTTCGAATTATGACCAGTAATATCAATACTGCAAATGTAGCAATCATCGGAATGATTTATTGGCTTCCTCAAAGTCATAGGAACAGCAAATCTAAAGACTTTTTTCTCGTATTTGGACCATTTTCTCAGATCTTCAACACACACACATAACATACATTATGTGGCGCCCAAGACTTATTTTGATCACTAAGTTTAGATCCAAAGTACGATAGAATAACCTTTTTCACAATGTCTGTAATGTTTCTTTTGCGTTTTTTAATCATAAATTCACCACAAATATGACATAATCTGTCAGCAGAGATTTTACAACGACGATTAGACGTTGTACTGAGCATATGTAAAGGAAACAGGAAACTGATGTCAGGCTGACAGTAAAAAAAACACCATCTGTTCACACAAAAATAGAATCGACCTTTTTTTGCCAGCAAATGTTTTTCAGCAGTGCTAGCAACGTCATCTACATTAATTACACCTCCTTTTTAAATTATTTTAACTATATAAAAGCTGTTCAATTCTTTAAAAAATTGCTTAATTTAATAAATGTATGTGTAAAATATGAGGAAATGGTGGCTGATACAGTTTTTGAAGTATCATATTTGCATTTCCCACCCTAAAAAACATGAGAATAAGGTATTTTCAACAAAAAGGCTTTTCCACCGTTTGCGTGTGTAATCTGTGTAACAGCCCAAACATTGAATGCAAGCATGCAAACGTGCGAGCATTGTGCTGTACAAATAATGGATGTCAGTTTGTAGGATGGAGTTCCATGACTTGTGTTGTGTTACCAGAGGAGGCCGAATGCACGCGTTATAGCTTACGCAGGCTGGCGTGAGGAGGGAAGGACTATACAGACGTGAGGTCTGGAACATGACAGGGAATTAGAATTCAGAAAGCGGACGTAATTAGTTTGATATTTAACTTTAATCCATTAATGATGAACGTCGCTCTTGGCGGTACTTGATTCACAATATTATCTGTTCAGAATTCATTCTAATTACTGAATATGGCGCCTTGCTATGTCGCAGCAAATGACGTAGCTGAAGGCTGTGCTAAACTGTCGTCTCTGCGAATGAGAGCGTATGTAGACAGTGAATCATCGCTAGCAAAGTCAGCTGTACAACTGGAGCGAGTGCTAGGGAGTCTCTCTAGACTAGACCTGCCGTGTGGCGGCGCTCGGTCTGTAATCACTGATAGTGGCGACACGCGGGTCCGACGTATACTAACGGACCGCGGCCCATTTAAAGGCTACCACCCAGCGAGTGTGGTGTCTGGCGGTGACACCACAACTGGCACTTTGTCGATCAATACAGAGATAGTTAATGCTCTTTGTGGATGACGCTGGAATTGTCGTCCGATAATGTCCAATATGTGATCGATTGGAGACAGCTGAAGGTAACATGTTGTGACCCTCTGTGTAGCATGTTGGGTTCTAACAACACTATGTAGGCGAGTGGTATCCGGTTGTAAAACAACCCCCTGGATGCTGTTCATGAATGGCAGCACAGCAGGTCCAGTCACCGAACTGACGTAAAAATTTGCAGGTAGGGTACGTGAGATAACTAAGAGAGTGCTCCTGCTGTCATACGAAATCGCACAACATACCATACCGCCATGTGTGTGTCCAGTGTGTCTAGCTTGCAGACACTTGCCGCGTTTCAAGGCTCTGACGTTGTCTATACTGACGGTTCAATGGTTGCTGGTGGTGTCGGTTATGCTCTTACTCTAGCGGATCATTATGAACAACACTCATTGCCGGTTGGCTGCAGTGTTTTCACTGCCAAGCTGGTCGCCATCTCTCGCGTCGTAGAGTATCTCCGCTCCTGCTCAGGTGAGTCCTTCGTTATCTGTAATGACTCCCTGAGCGGTTTACGAGCTATCGACCAGTGTTTCCCTAGCTCTCGTCTGGTGATGGCTATCCAGAAGTCCCTCCATACTCTTGCCCGTTGCGTCCGCTCTGTGGTCTTTGTGTGGACCCCGGGTCGTGTAGGCATCCCGGGAAATGAACGTGTTGACACGCTGGCCAAACAGGCCGGTATACCAGCCTTGGAGATTGGCTTCTCTGAGAGTGACTTCAGGTCAGTTTTGCGGCGGAAGGTACTTCGCATCTGCGGTGAAGAATGGCGCACCAAACTTCGAGCCATCATGGACGCTACCAGTGCGTGGCGCTCCTCCTTGCGAGTCTCTCTCAAGGACTCTTGTCCTCTGCCGGCTGCACATTGGCCACACCTGGATGAACCACAGTTATTTATTGCGCCGAGAGGACCCACCTTTATATCGCTGCTGGTCAGCTCTGACTGCCCGATTTTAACTCCGCTCAGGCAGACGTGTGCGCTGCCTGATACGCTTCCTGCACTTTATCAGACGACGTTGCGATGGCAGGGGGTTTTTATCGCTTGCTCTAAGTGTTTGCCTTTTTTGTGTAGAGTCTGGCCATTGGCCTACGATTTTAGACTAGGGTTTTTAGTGTGTTTCTTGGTGGTTGGATTTTGCTGTTTTTGTTTGCCGGCCGGGGTGGCCGAGTGGTTCTAGGCGCTACAGTCTGGAACCGCGCGACCGCTACGGTCGCAGGTTCGAATCCTGCCTCGGGCATGGATGTGTGTGATGTCCTTAGGTTAGGTTTAAGTAGTTCTAAGGTCTAGGGGACTCATGCCCTCAGAAGTTAAGTCCCATAGGGCTCAGAGCCATTTGAATCATTTTTGTTTTTGTTTCTATGGTCGGCCAATCACTGTCACACTCGACGTGATTTTTAATTCCTTTTGTCTAATCTCTGTCTGTGGCTTTCTTGTCCTGTGTCGTCTCTTGTCATCTCCATTGTTTGTTTTTATTCCCTGTGGGTGTTTAAAGTTCATGGAAAAAGGTACCGATTGCCCTAGTAGTCTGGTCCCTTCAATGCCACACACCAACCAACCAACCAACCAAGCACGCAGACAGGTTAGTTGAAGGACGTGTATTTGGTCGGAGCTGTCCTTGAAGTAACAGATTTGTTAGTGTAGTTCATCGTCGTCCTTTGGAGCCCGGTCTTCTTGCGACTGCACATTTTCGTGATCACTCCTGCCAACAATCACGTACCGTGGCTACATTCCTGACAAGCCTTTCTGCAGCATTGCAGAAGGAACAACAACTCACCACGTCCACTCTCAAAGATAACTGACGCTCACAACCGTTAGAGCATGTACGAGGGCAGTTCAATAAGTAATGCAATACTTTTTTTTCTCGGCCAATTTTGGTTGAAAAAACCGGAAATTTCTTGTGGAATATTTTCAAACATTCCCGCTTCGTTTCATATAGTTTCATTGACTTCTGACAGATGGCAGCGCTGTACGGATCTGTTAAAATGGCGTCTGTAACGGATGTGCGTTGCAAACAACGGGCAGTGATCGAGTTTCTTTTGTCGGAAAACCAGGGCATCTCAGATATTCATAGGCGCTTGCAGAATGTCTACGGTGATCTGGCAGTGGACAAAAGCACGGTGAGTCGTTGGGCAAAGCGTGTGTCATCATCGCCGCAAGGTCAAGCAAGACTGATCTCCCGCGTGCGGGCCGGCCGTGCACAGCTGTGACTCCTGCAATGGCGGAGAGTGCCAACACAATCGTTCGAGATGATCGACGGATCACCATCAAACAACTCAGTGCTCAACTTGACATCTCTGTTGGTAGTGCTGTCACAATTGTTCACCAGTTGGGATATTCAAAGGTTTGTTCCCGCTGTTTCCCTCGTTGTCTAACCGAACACCGTAAAGAGCAAAGGAGAACCATCTGTGCGGAATTGCTTGCTCGTCATGTGACTGAGGGTGACAATTTCTTGTCAAAGATTGTTACAGGCGATGAAATACGGGTTCATCACTTCGAACCTGAAACAAAACGGCAATCAATGGAGTGGCGCCACACCCACTCCCTACCAAGAAAAAATTTAAAGCCATACCCTCAGCCGGTAAAGTCATGGTTACAGTCTTCTGGGACGCTGAAGGGGTTATTGGTCAAACGATCAACTCTGAAGTGTATTGTGCTACTCTTCAGAAATTGAAGAAACGACTTCAGCGTGTTCGTAGGCACAAAAATCTGAACGAACTTCTCCTTCTTCATGACAACGCAAGACCTCACACAAGTCTTCGCACCCGAGAGGAGCTCACAAAACTTCAGTGGAATGTTCTTCCTCATGCACCCTACAGCCCCGATCTCGCACCGTCGGATTTCCATATGTTTGGCACAATGAAGGGCGCAATCCGTGGGAGGCACTACGCGGATGATGAAGAAGTTATTGATGCAGTACGACGTTGGCTCCGACATCGACCAGTGGAATTGTACTGTGCAGGCATACAGGCCCTCATTTCAAGGTGGCGGAAGGCCGTAGCATTGAATGGAGATTACGTTGAAAAATAGTGTTGTGTAGCTAAAATATTGGGGAATAACCTGGTGTATTTCAATGCTGAATAAAACAACCCCTGTTTCAGAAAAAAAATGTGTTGCATTACTTATTGAACTGCCCTCGTATTTAAGGCAAACCTGATCTGGATCCTCAGAGTGAAGCCACCAGCTCCACTCTTATGCCACCGGAGTGAAATACATCGTTTTTCCTTTACTTCGCATGACTCCTCCTTGGTTTTGCGACTCTCTTTCCGTCAGTTTACATCATCCGAAAACTCTAGACTGAGAGTTTGTCAACATCGATAATTAATGAGGAGAAAATGTTCAAAGTCAGGCGTAGCTTGTGCGGGATTATGTTTTAAATTCGATACTTGTTTGCTCGTCGATTTTGGTGTTCCTTCCGTAATTTCAGGAACATGTTATTGTTTTATGTATGCCATACACTTAGTAATTTTGTGAGTAGTAGTCGGAGTCCGTTTCTCCCCAAAATGAACAGCGCCACATCGACGCAGCACGCAAGTGCCTCGATTCTCGCGCAGTTAAGGCATAACGAGGCATGGCACGTAATCGCACCCCTGTAGGCGAGACCACTGCTTAACGGTGAACATGGTTCAACTCTTCTGGACTAAAATCAGTTCTTGATAATTGTTGCTAGATAGGCATTTACACAGGATGAAATATTAAAAACCCTCACACGGAACGTCTTCGAAAATACACTTACGAAAAAGAAAATCACAGCGCCAAGAAGAAATTGTGAGCCATAAAAGAAATTTAGTAGGTGCGTTTCTAGTTTCGCACCAGTCGCATAAAAGTGGCGCTAGCAGCGCCGCTACGAGAATGCAAATCAGGTTCGATAAACGCTGTAACGGTCGTCAGCGTTAGCTCCTTTTGAGACTGGGCGTGGTGAGTCAGTCAACAATGCCATCAAGGCAACATAGACGTCGTTGTCTATACGAGGCCAAGTAAATGGGCTACAAGAAGCTGTATGTTCCTTCTGAGATACTGCAGAAAACTTGGGAGGAATGTAGCCGCTGTACACGACTGCTGTCAACGGTGATTACGGGACTGTACGGTCGTAAGAAGACTGGCACCGGACGGCCATGTCCTACTACGGAGAGGAAAGACCTTTGTGTTCGGCGTTATGGCTCTGGAGTATCGTGCTGCATCCTTAACGGTTCCTACATGACTTTCTGACTCAGGATCAACGGAAGAGAACTTTGTATTGCGTATGGTTCAAATGGCGCTAAGCACTATGGGACTTGAAAGCTGAGGTCATCAGCCACCTAGACGTAGAACCACTTAAAGCTAAGGACATGTCAGACACATCCATGCCCGAGGCAGGATTCGAAACTGCGACCGTAGCAGCAGCGTGTCACGTATGATTACGTCGAATCTTGTCCCCCATTTGAAAAGATCATCCCTTTGATATCATTTTTAACTATTACATGTCCAGCCTCCAAGATACGATTTCATGATTTTGTTAGATCTCATACCTGCAATTCGAAACGTGACTGTATTTGAGTCAGTCTGCTCTGAATCCGCTGCGGCGAGTTACATATCGTCATACATCACTAAAAGTAGTTTACAATAATGGGTAATAATAGCATTATTTAAATATTTATCACGTGTTTCTTGTTTGGTACTGTACTATAGATTGTAATTTAGGTATAAGCCGTGGAAGAAAATTCAGAATATAATATTGTGTTGTTGAGGCTCTTGAACATCGCGCAGAGGTTTTTGTTAACATCGGCTGCTGAACTTACTTGTTGTAGTGTGTCTACATCTGTGTGCGACTCAATTTTCAGTTGTTCCTTAAGAAGGATACATTTACTTTACGCCCATAATATGTGGCTGGTGCTTGCATGTCCACGTCTCAATACACTCTTTAGCGTCAGACGCAGTTACTCTACAATTTCCTTGGATATCTTCCAAAAATTCCGTTCCATTGCTATTAAGGTATTATCAAACAATTAGTTGCATATGTGAGGTTCTCTATCAAGACATTTGTAAACTGATAATGCCATAAAGTGGTGATGACTAAATAATTACTAAGTAACTAAGGTGTTCTGTTCTTCAAATGACCATTTACTGCTTGGTTCGAGCATTTCCTTCCTGCTTCTTTAGTATGCGAAAATACTTTTAATTTTCTGGTTACTTGAGGAATTTCTTAGATTCTCCATGTTTGCATTAAAACATCTTCCTCGGAAAGGTCTATACTAGACTTAATTATTTATGTGTTGGGAACGTCAGTTCTACACACGTTACACATTGTTACTGAATTAGATTATTCCTCCGTATAATCAGTAAAATGTATTCAAAATACAAGACATAATTATTCCACAGTGTTTGAGGGTTGCTTGCAGATGTCACACGACTTCTTACACACTACGTTTAACCTGTCTTACCGGTGACAGAATTAGTTTGAATCTCAAGTACATGGCGTCATATTATGAAAATCTTACATACTTCATCTTCTGTCGAATCACATTTTCGGTTTATATCACGTCTTGAAGTGTGACAGACGGACGCTAAGTTTGACATTTCAGTATGTGAGAATTATAATTCACCAGCTCACAGAATAGTTACTCTTTTAGAATACTTAAGAAATAGTTGATTACTACACAAGAAAACCATTTTAAAAGCCGGCCGGGGTTGCCGAGCGGTTCTAGGCACTACAGTCTGGAACCTCGTGACCGCTACGGTCGCAGGTTCGAATCCTGCCTCGGGCATGGCTGTGTGTGATGTCCTTAGGTTAGTTAGGTTTAAGTGGTTCTAAGTTCTAGGGGACTGATGACCTCAGAAGTTAAGTCCCATAGTGCTCAGAGCCATTTGAACCATTTGAAAATAGCGGATCTAAGGAGCTACGATTACTAATTCCTATACACAGTTACGATTTTCCTGTCTTTAATGGTCATAGTAATATAGAATGCAGATTAAAATTTATTTTGAAAGCAGACAAAAGCGGAGGAGAATCTCGTAACCAAAAAAACTCGTTTCGCTGTGTGTGGAGCTAAGGACCGGCAGACTACAAGCCACTGAGATCTCCCAGGTCCACCGGCTCGTCGCAGAAAGTCCAGGAATCAATTTAGTCGAGGCTGGGTATAAGGCAACGTGCCCAAATCCAAATGTGTGTGAAATCTTATGGGACTTAACTGCTAAGGTCATCAGTCCCTAAGCTTACACACTACTTAACCTAAATTATCCTAAGGACAAACACACACACCCATGCCCGAGGGAGGACTTGAACCTCCACCGGGACCAGCCGCACAGTCCATGACTGCAGGCCCTGAGACCCCTCGGCTAATCCCGCGCGGCGTAACGTGCCCCCGCTGCTCTACCGGTATGGCCAGCAGCTGCGCCAACACCACAGGGTCCCACACGCGCGAAACCTGAAACCCCGTCTACAGCCGACGCGGTGTGATCGTCCGTGGGTTGCTCTGGACCGACAGCACTATCTCTGCAAAACGAGTCGCCAGGAAGCACAGGCTTCCACCTCACGCACGACACATAAATAAACAGTACATCGCTCCGAGAGGCTAGTCAGTCAGATGAAAACTATATGGGAAATAGTCAAAGTTCAGACGTCAGTACACAAAATTCCATAACAATTAAAGTAAATGACAATTCACATGTTGTAAGTACTTTCTAATATGACTTCCTAAACGTAGGAGCTAATTTAGGATTAAATGGTTCACTGAAGAAGGAAGAGAATATATTAGAAACTTTTATCCCTCAAAACTTCAAGCAACTAGAAGTACCACCAACACCCTACACTGAAATCAATACAATTACAAAAATCTTAAGAAAAAAAGTTCATATGGGATTGATGGAACGTCAAACAAAATTATGAAAGGTTGTTCCACCTCAATAAGTAATGTCCTTAGCGATTATGTGCAATGCATCGCTGGCACAGAAAATTTTTCGAGACGTGTTAAAATATGCAATTGCTAAACCATTTCATAAGAAAGGTGACACGACACACTTACACATTTATTATCCAGTTTACTTCCAAAATACAGGAAAAAGTAATGTAGTCAAAAGTGGTCGCGCACTCAAGTGGAAACTATTTACTTCGAACATCGGAGTTCGGATTCCAGGAGGACTGGTGGACTGAGAACGCTGTTTATAGATTCACTCATCAAATAGTACAAGACTTAATAATATATCGCCAGTTTGTAGGGTTCGTGGTCTTTATAACGCCTTGACATTGTAAAACCTGTTACTTAGAGAAACTCAAGTTTTATGGAACTGATGGCTTTACACACAGTTAGCTTGAATCATTCTCAACAAAAAGAATGCAAAAGGTGGTGTTGAATAATTCAATGTCGGAGAGGTAGAAAATTTGAGTGACCTGGGGAAAGTCATATAGTGAGGATCCACTTTTGGATCCTCTCCCATTCCTTATACTTAAGTGCCAGAGGTCATGGGATAGCGAAGTGCACATACATTTGTACAGATGGCGACAGTATCGTATACGCAAGATGTAAACGGGCAATGCATTGGCGGAGCAGCCATCTGAGCCCAATTGATTCATATGAAAACGTTTCCGACGTGATTATGGCCACACGACGATAGTTAAGACTACTAACTCGAAATGGTAGTCGGAGCTATCAGCATGGAAGAAATTTCGGAAACTGTTAGGCAATTAAATATTCCAAGATCCACATTGTTAAGACTGTGCCTATAATACCAAATTCAGGCATTATCTCTTAAAACGGACAACGCAGTGGCCAATGTCCTTCACTAAACAATAGAGAGCATTGCGTTAGCACAGATTTGTCAGAGCTGACAGGCAAGAAACACTCCGTGAAACAGACGCAGAAAGCAACACGGGACGTACGATGAACGTATACGCTAGGAAAGTGTAGCGAAATTTGGCGTTAATGGGCAATGGCAGCAGACAACCGATACTAACAGAACGACATCGCCTGCAGCGCCTCTCCTGGGCTCCTGATCATATCGGTTGGACTGCAGATCGCTGGAAATGGTGGCCTGGTCAGATGAGTCTAGATTTCAGTTGTTAAGAGCTGATGGTAGGGTTCGGAGTGTGGGGCAGACTTCACGAAGCCATGGACTCAGGTTGTCAACATGGCGCTGTCAAAGATGTCGGCCGCTGCATAATGGTGTGAGCTGTGTTCACATGGAATGGACTGGATCCTCTGCTCCAACTGAGCCGATAATTGACTGAAAATAGTCATGTTCGGCTACTTGGAGACCATTTGCAGCCGTTCATGGACTTCATGTATCCAGACGTGTCACCAGGCCACAACTGTTTGCGATTGGTTTGAAGAACTTTCAGGGCAATTCGAGAGAATGATGTGGCAACCCAAATCGTCCGTCATGAATGCCATGGAACATTTATGTGACGTAATCTAGAGGTTAGTTTGCGCACAAAATCCTGCACCGGCAACACTTTCACAATCACAGACGGCTATAAAGGCAGAATGGGTCAACATTTCTGCATGGGACTCGCGATGACTTGTTGAGTCCATGACAGGTAGAGTTGCTGCACTACGCTGAGCAAAAGTAGGCCCAACAAGATGTTAGGAGGTATCCCATTAGTTTTGTCACTTCAGTATATGTTCTCCAGTATGTAGCAGCAGTAATGACTAGAAAGCAGACAGTCCAGCACCCATAAAACGCTGCAACCGCTTTCTGATATCCACCCCCAAACTGTGACAGAATTTACCCCACGCCGTTGCCTTTAATGGAGATATTTGCTGTCGAATCCCGCTCCTCTTGTCGATATACATGGCGAGAACTATTTGGTGTAGTAGAAACACATTCTCGTCCTTAAATATAAAGTACTTCCAGTTAGAAAGCGATTTCCTCCCGTACGCCAGTGTGAAGTTCAATCTCACAGACATATATTGATATTACAACGTTTTCTTCATCGGCGAATTTCTTCCACTCCTACTTTTCTCATTGTGACTGCGACGTATGGTCGACCCGCTCACCCTTAGCTGACGGATGATTTTTGCTTCAGTGCTCGTCCTGTAAGGGTCTTCATCAATACAGTGGAGTACAGGTACTATCGTCTCGATCCTGCATGGTAGGCCGTGAACGTCCAGGGCGACAACGACGGTATACATGGTCTTCATCCGCCATCCCCATTAGCCACGTATGCATCTTACATTTTCTGCATCCTAACGCTCGGGAAGTAAAGCCGACGCCGTGTCCATCTTCAAAAGGCCCATGACTGTGACCTTTACCAAATTCCTTAAGCTGTGGCGTACTGCGAGTAAGAACCTGTTGACAAAGCAAGAAGAAACGACGTGCTATTACATGTGGATGACAAATTTATTTTCCACTACCTGCTTTGAAAAGATTTCACTCGTAAGTTCCCAGTAAGTATTGTGTCCACGAAGTCTTTCGCCATGGTATACATGAATAAAACGTTCTCCGTTTTCCAGCCGCGTGAATTCACTTCCATACATGGCTACACTCCATACAAATACTTTCAGAAACTACTTCCTGACACTTAAATCTATACTCGATGTTAACAAATTTCTCTTCTTTAGAAATGCTTTCCTTGCCATTGCCAGTATACATTTTATATCCTCTCTACTTCGACCATCATCAGATATTTTGCTCCCCAAATAGCAAAACTCCTTTACTACTTTAAGTGTTTCATTTCCTAATCTCATTCCCACAACATCACCCGACTTAATTCGACTACATTCTATTATCCTCGTTTTGCTTTTGTTGTTGTTTATCTTATATCCTCCTTTCAAGACACTGTCCATTCCGTTCAACTGCTCTTCCAAGTCCTTTGCTGTCTCTGACAGAATTACAATGTCATCAGCGAACCTCAGTTTTTATTTCTTCTCCATGGATTTTAATACCTACTCCGAAATTTTCTGTTGTTTCCCTTACTGCTTGCTCAATATGCAGATTGAATAGTATCGGGGAGAAACCTTGTCTCACTCCCTCCCCAACCCCTGCTTCCCTTTCTTGCCCCTCGACTATTATAACTGTCATCTGATTTTTATACAAATTGTAAATAGCCTTTGGCTCCCTGTGTTTTACCCCTTCCACCTTTAGAATTTGAAAGAGAGTATTCCAGTCAACATTGTCAAAGCTTTCTCTGAGTCTACAAATGCTAGAAACGTAAGTTTGCCTTTCCTTAATCTTTCTTCTAAGATAAGTTGTAGTCAGTATTGCCTCACGTGTTCCTATATTTCTACGGAATCCAAACTGATCTTACCCGAGGTCGGCTTCTACCAGTTTTTCCAATCTTCTGTAAAGAATTTGATTTAGTATTATGCAGCTGTGACTTATTGAACTGATAGTTCGGTAATTTTCACGTCTGCCAACACCTGCTTTCTTACCCCCAATCCACATTCACCTACTATGTTTCCTTCTCTCCCTTTTCCCACTCTCAAATGCCAGTCACCCATGACTACTAAATTTTCGTCACCCTTCACTACCTGAATAATTTATTTTATCTCATCATACAGTTCATAAATTTCATCATCATCTGCAGAGGCACTTGGTATATAAACTTGTACTACTGTAGTAGGCGTGGACTTCGTGTCTATCTTGGCCACAATAATGCGTTCACTATGGTGTTTGTAGTAGCTTACCAGTACTCCAATTTTTTTATTCGTTACCCCTATTTGATTTTATATTTCTAACCCTGTAGTCACCTGACCAGAAGTCTTGTTCCTCCTTCCACCGACCTTCACTAATAGCACTATATCTAACTTTAACCTATCCATTTCCCTTTTTAAATTTTCTAACCTACCTACCCGATTAAGGGATCTGACATTCCACGCTCCGATCCGTAGAACGCCAGTTTTCTCTCTCCTGATAACGACGTCCTCTTGAGTAGTCCCCGCCCGGAGATCCGATTGGGGGACTATTTTACCTCTGGAATATTTTACCCAAGAGGACGCCATCATCATTTAACCATACAGTAAAGCAGCATGCCCTCGGGAAAAATTACAGCTGTAGTTCCCCTTGCTTTCAGCCGTTCGCAGTACCAGCACAGCAAGGATGTTTTGGCTAGTGCTACAAGGCCAGATCAGTCAATCATCCAGACTGTTGCCCCTGGAACTACTGAAAAGGCTGCTTCCCCTCTTCAGGAACCACATGTTTGCCTGGCCTCTCAACAGATACCCCCCCGTTGTGGTTGCACCTACGGTACGGCTATCTGTATCGCTGAGACACACAAGCCTCCCGACCAACGGCAAGGTTCATGGTTCATCTTTATTTATTAGCACGTATTATAAATATTTGCTTGTTCCCAAATGCAAACACCAGGTACAATAGTGTTTTGTTAGTCAAAAAATTAAAGATTGTCTTATATATATATATATATATATATACTCCTGGAAATGGAAAAAAGAACACATTGACACCGGTGTGTCAGACCCACCATACTTGCTCCGGACACTGCGAGAGGGCTGTACAAGCAATGATCACACGCGCGGCACAGCGGACACACCAGGAACCGCTGTGTTGGCCGTCGAATGGCGCTAGCTGCGCAGCATTTGTGCACCGCCGCCGTCAGTGTCAGCCAGTTTGCCGTGGCATACGGAGCTCCATCGCAGTCTTTAACACTGGTAGCATGCCGCGACAGCGTGGACGTGAACCGTATGTGCAGTTGACGGACTTTGAGCGAGGGCGTATAGTGGGCATGCGGGAGGCCGGGTGGACGTACCGCCGAATTGCTCAACACGTGGGGCGTGAGGTCTCCACAGTACATCGATGTTGTCGCCAGTGGTCGGCGGAAGGTGCACGTGCCCGTCGACCTGGGACCGGACCGCAGCGACGCACGGATGCACGCCAAGACCGTAGGATCCTACGCAGTGCCGTAGGGGACCGCACCGCCACTTCCCAGCAAATTAGGGACACTGTTGCTCCTGGGGTATCGGCGAGGACCATTCGCAACCGTCTCCATGAAGCTGGGCTACGGTCCCGCACACCGTTAGGCCGTCTTCCGCTCACGCCCCAACATCGTGCAGCCCGCCTCCAGTGGTGTCGCGACAGGCGTGAATGGAGGGACGAATGGAGACGTGTATTCTTCAGCGATGAGAGTCGCTTCTGCCTTGGTGCCAATGATGGTCGTATGCGTGTTTGGCGCCGTGCAGGTGAGCGCCACAATCAGGACTGCATACGACCGAGGCACACAGGGCCAACACCCGGCATCATGGTGTGGCGAGCGATCTCCTACGCTGGCCGTACACCACTGGTGATCGGCGAGGGGACACTGAATAGTGCACGGTACATCCAAACCGTCATCGAACCCATCGTTCTACCATTCCTAGACCGGCAAGGGAACTTGCTGTTCCAACAGGACAATGCACGTCCGCATGTATCCCGTGCCACCCAACGTGCTCTAGAAGGTGTAAGTCAACTACCCTGGCCAGCAAGATCTCCGGATCTGCCCCCATTGAGCATGTTTGGAACTGGATGAAGCGTCGTCTCACGCGGTCTGCACGTCCAGCACGAACGCTGGTCCAACTGAGGCGCCAGGTGGAAATGGCATGGCAAGCCGTTCCACAGGACTACATCCAGCATGTCTACGATCGTCTCCATGGGAGAATAGCAGCCTGCATTGCTGCGAAAGGTGGATATACACTGTACTAGTGCCGACATTGTGCATGCTCTGTTGCCTGTGTCTATGTGCTTGTGGTTCTGTCAGTGTGATCATGTGATGTATCTGACCCCAGGAATGTGTAAATAAAGTTTCCCCTTCCTGGGACAATGAATTCACGGTGATCTTATTTCAATTTCCAATAGTGTATATATATATATATATATTCAGATCTGTCACTGCTGCTGAAATTCCAGCCATTTTGGAGAAAGATGAAGGCTTTTTAGAGGCAGACATATACATTGATCCTCTGAACGATTGGTGGAAGACAGAAGCAGCCAGTGCGGATGATGGCACATGCGGTACTGTAGAAAATTTTTTTGGTCGACAACTTCCCGTAGTAGCTACAGCAAAAGTCATCAGACGGGGCGGAACTGAGACAGGAGCAGAACTGCTTCACCTGAAACAGAACCTCATTCTAATCAACATGAAAATATTAGTAAAAGAAGCCCAGGGGATCGCTCATTGTCTTATGATTGGGTGAAAGCGTATTCTTGGTCAATTTACTCAACTGCAAGAATAGCTATCCCCTCTAATCATGTTGAATGCTCTTATTTTTTTACTTTTTTATTTTTTCCTTTTTCTTCACGATGGTGTACTGAATCACCTTCGAGATATGTTTACCCTATATGTTTCCCAGAAGGGTGACAAGAGCTTCGAAACTTCATGTGACGAACTGATACGTTTCTCGATAATTTCGATTCTATGAAGATATCTGACCATTACTAGATGGAGATGGAGAGACATATATTACATCTGTCAGTTCAGCTGTGCGACGCAACGAATTTGTAACAATAAAACAGTTTGTACAGATAACTCCAAAATACTATCAGGTGACCGATTTGTTAAATTAATAGTTCTAACTAAACATCTGAATGACCGCTTTTTGTCTCGTGCTCATGTAGGGGAGCATCTACCAGCTGATGAGAGTATAATACCGTGTTATGGCAGGCACGGAGCAGAGCAGTTCCCTGAGAAGTAAGCCCATAAGATTTGGCTTCAAGATGTGGTGCCTCTGCGAGCCACTTGGGTACCTTGTACAAAGTTTTTCTTGCAGCGGAAGGGATATTGATCGGCTGAAAAACATTATATTAAATAAGCATGTGGATCTGAAAATAGTCAGACTTGCCACCAGCCCCATTAAAAATGTACGCACGACACTTTTTTTCCTCAATATACTTCGCCAAAAAACTGAAAGAAAATGGAATTGGATTCACGGGCACAATTATGAGCAATAGAATACGGATGAGCTCCACAGATGATCCAAAGAAAGTAGCCAAATCCCCTCGCGGTAGCTTTGACTAAAGCATAGAAAAACGCACTGGATTGGTGATAGCTATTTGGAACGACAACCGATCAGTTAACGCTAACCCCATCAGATCACCCTATAGATGGTCCCAGGCTGAAAAGAAAAAAAATAGTTCAACAGCCGAACGTAGTCGAAGCATATAACTGTTCTAAGTGCGGCGTGGACCGGTTGGACGAAAATATTTCGCGTTATCTGACATCTGTACGATTAAAATAATGATGGCCGCCAATATTTATTTTCTATACAGACGTGTCAATACGAAGTGCATGGTAACTTGTAAATGACCGCTTCTTAATCAGCCTACTGGATTGCGATATAACTGACCGTGATTGCATATGCCTAATGAAAGTTTACGCTGAATAAGGATATGGTTACGGAAGAAAAAAAGAAAACAGCCGATACTTGGAGGAAAGTGTACAACAGACTCTTCTGAAGGAAGAATCTATTCTAAATTTAAGCTAAATTTAGATGATAATTTTGAAGAGGGTGGAGTATAGTGCAATCGCTCACGAACCGCACAAAGGGGGGAAAAAGGGTACCTCCCAATATTTACTATAAAAAGCACTGATAACACAAAGAAAACACTGATTAGTTAAAAAAGGGATAATTAAACGCTCGCCAGCCCGCTAGCCAATGAATCTCAAGAATCTTGAAAAAGGTAATGGCAAAGAAGTTAAAGCAAATAATCAGTAGCGTGCCAACAGAAGGTTGTCACGCTTTTCCACAGCACAACAGGTCACGAGAAAGTAAATGAATCAGAAAGCACTGAGTTTGCAGTTACTTATTCTGAAATACTAAATTTTGAAAGTAACATTACATCAAGTTACTGGTTAAATAAATGACTGGCTTAACAAGAACTTTGTTAAGTAAAAAAATAACTTTCAGTAACCTCTGTGTAACGTAGCGCAAAATTTAGAAAAGGGCAAGCAATTTACTTTTGATTCTTTACCAAGCCACCAGAAGTCGCTCGCTACACTAAATACAGAATAAATGAAATTGCGCACTCTTAATTTGTGCTATATGTTTAATTATTAGCTTTGCCAGTGAAATTTTACTTCACTTTAAGTAGCCTTTTTTATGCAATACAAGAATGAACAATTACTGTGGCAGAAAATTTAGACTGAAACTGGTGTTTAGCCAATACACTAACTGCCATTAAATAGTTAATCATTTTTCATATTCTTGTGACACTCGGTGATAACACGGAAAGGAAAGGGACCTTTCTTGGTACTAATGTCTGAGTACAATGACAAGACAGGTGCCCTTCAAGTTTTAACTATTGCAAGTTGTTATTTAAGTTATTGATACTTTTTGAACGAAAATGAACTGGGCAAAGCCCCTACACATTTATATCGGTCCGTTAAGTCTTACGGTGCAGTAACTGTGTGAATGACGAAGAATGTAGCCGACGACAATGCTGTGCTGCCGTTGTTGTTGTTGCTGCTGCTGCTATTCGATGAGAAGAACCCCGAGTCGTCTCCAGAGCCACGGATAATTGTAGGACAGACAATAGTTGGAATTGCAGCTTCCCTCCGCCTATCCCTCTCCTACCGGTCTCTCAATACTCGCGGGTTAACAGATCAGGCACGTCTACATTAGCGTGCGCATGGCTGCACACAGCATCGGTGGGAACGTCCAACAAACACTCTTCAAGTCAGCAACGCGACAGAGACCCCCCCACCCACATACGCAAAGATAGATAACGACATAGCTACCATCATTCCGTCGTTGCTATCGATACATTTCGATAAAGTTCCCTTGGCTACTACCCAGCAATTTACAATATTTTTTATTATAATTACAATCAGCTATACACACTCAAAAATAAATACACTAATACATCTATTACATATTAAATGGTTTCTGTAATACAGCTTACAGCTTGAGAATCAAAAGTACAGTGCATGTTATCAACGAATATTAAACGGCGAAAATTTTGGATGGTTTGGAAGGTATTTTATCTGCATTTTCGGTGCTAAAAGCCCAAAGCGCATGGTAACTTAACCGGAAAAATATAAATAACCAGAATCTTGACGGCCTCCCATTTAGAAAGAACACAGTACAAACGTCTTTGAAAAAAAAAAGACAAATCACCAACGTCAGGAGGAAGACCCAAATTTCAAAAGAATTATCAAAAAGGTCTATCGACACAGTACGTTTTGACAACATTGGTCACAAAACCACAAAGACATGCGAAAAATGTGAAGAAACATTTCATGAGCATTGTTTCAAGGGTTATCATTCTGAAATTTAACTGTTGGTCGGATACACGTAATAACTATTTGCGCTAGAGTTTCGTTTTGCTAAATAAATAAAATTATTGAACAATATACTGGATGAGTCACTAACTATTGCCACCAAGGATAACTCCGAAAGTATGACAGAAGCTGAAAAGTTCGTGGGACAAAAGTTGCATGGGACAATGGGTCTCATAATATGACGATGGGTTTTTGTTGCTAGGTGGTGTCGCTTCAGAGATATGAAGGTCAACTTTGTTTTTTTAAGTGGGATTCTATTGTTTGGTACCCATTTTCTGATAGCGGCTATCAAGACAAATCCAATGATGTGTAACCGGTAACCGTAAGGTCTTTGAAGGTCAACGAAAGTCACAAAGGTGGCATGAACGTCCATTTACAGAAAGTGTTCCAAATGATGACCATTGGTATCAATGCAGTGTTGCAATCTCCTTGTTATGGATTGAGTGGTATTCCTTATCACATCGACAGTTATCGAAGAACATGTTCCGACAATTCTATCTCGCATATCATAAGGTGTAGTTGAACGTCTTTATAAACGATCTCTTTTACGAATCCCCACAAGAAAAAACCCAGAGGCATGAAGTCTGGCGAACGAGCCGGCCACGACACATCTCTTGCACGTCCAATCTAACGATTTGGGAATTGTTTCTGCCACTCATTTCTAGCCATCAGCGAAAAATGTGCTGGGCACCCATCATGTTGATATTAGATTCTGTTCCTTGTTCCTAAACGTATTTCTTCCAATAACAATATAATGTTCCTTGCAGGAATGTGGTGTACTTCGTGCTATTAATATCTCCTTCGATTGAATAGGGGCCTGTAATTCTGTCCTCCAGAATCCCACACTATACATTCACCGACCACGGTTTTTGTTGTGCAACTTGCCACTGCCAACATGGATTTCCAGTTGCCCAATAATGCATGTTATGCAAATTAACAATTCCATGGTTCGTGAAGGTAGCCTTATAAGTAAATAAAATCAAATTAGTAAATGTGTCATCCCTCTGAATCTGAAGTTGACCTCGTCAGTAGAATGCAATGTGACGCTTACAATCCGTACCAGTTAATTGTTGGTGGAGACTGATATGGTACTGAATTTCGTTGGTATTCTCTATAAATGAGAAGCATATCGATTGGTTCTTCAGAGGGATACATCATTCGCATTCGATTGGTTCGACGATACTAATCTTACCGTTCCTGTTAGTGTCGTACTGCGAAACCGTCGAATGGTGTTTACATCTCAGTGGCACAGTAGGTGGATACGCTGAATTTGGCGAATGTTTACTATTTTCACGATATACGAGAGAGAATTGTCAGAGCATGTGCTTCGATACGTGTCGAAGTGAAAAGGAATACCAGTCAATCCACGGTAAGAAGAATGCAGCAATGCGTCGATATCAATGGTCATAACTTCGAATACTTTCTGTAAATGGACGTTCATGCAGTCTTTTTGAACTTGGTTGTTCTTCAAAGTCCTTCCTGTTACTTGTCATTAGATTCGTCTCGATAACTGTTATCAAAAAATAAGTACCAAACTATGGCATCCCATTTCTAAATCAAAGTTGACCTTCATATCTCTTACACGGTCCCACATAGCAATGAAAACCAACGTCATATTATGGCCCCTGTTGTACTATGAAACATTTGTCCCACAAAGTTTTCAGTTACTATCATACTTTGAGTTATTCTAGGTGGCAGTAGTTAGTGACTAACCCTTTATAAGCAGGGGGCAGTGATGATTTTGTATGCTGAAGGCTTCGAATTGTGTGTGGTTATTACATCGACACAGTATGTAGTGATATACAGAAGGTTAGGAAATCGGCTTCACGCTGAAATATTCAAGCTTCTGTTGTCAGTGACAGATCAGAGTAATTGAGGAAGTGTCCTTCCGTACTTCACGATCTGTAGACCACTTTGCAGGGTTTAACTGTGAGTGCAATATGGCGAACTTTACAAAATATTTTCGCCACTGGAAGTGTCGTCTGCTGAGAAAAAATGGCGTACAGTGCTCCCACATTGGCAGTATCAGTAACTTGGCAGGTAAATTCAGTAAGAGCCGATCAGAATGCTCCATTCATTCACAAGACATCCTTTCTGCTCGGATATAGGAGTCTCTTCAGACTAATTTGGACAAGATGGGGCAAGGCATCTATGGAAAGTTCTGAGAGTAAGGTGATGTCTTCTTTGTTCAATTGTTCAGAGATAAGTTGAAGCAGACCATCCATCCGTGTTGGGATGCTGACCCTCATCCGCCATTGAAGCATTCGGATATCTTCATACTAGCAGCTGTAGGACACCGAATATTCCATCCACTTTTCTCTTCTGTAGGACAGTGCTTCGAATTACGTTTGTGTAATTGTTCTGATTTTCCCGTCTGTGCGGAGACAGTGGTCTCTTTCCTAACAACAAGAATGCTATTATGATTAACAGGGTTTTTGCAAGCATGCAGAGACATAATGAGCCAGTATCGTTAGCAGCTCGGAACTGGTGATGTTTGGCAATAATGGGTGAAGTGATCCGCCTGAGTATCATAGTGGATCTGACGCGTGTCTTTCCAGGGCAAAACTAACACATGACTTCACCAGCCGAGAGTTTGCCTTCCTGAAGAGTTTGTTACGTCGGTGCCATTTGTTACGTTATGTGTAAAAAATTATATATAAATTTTATATATTTATATTTTTAATTTATCAGCATGAATTTTCTTTTGTTAGAGCATGAGTCTTTCTCTCAGGGATATTATCTTTTCTTATCACTTTTACTTACGTGCATAAGTAAATATGAAACGGATTCTTGAAGGGCCGCTGTTATTCGTGTACCAACTTCAGATTTTGAACGTGATAACTAAAATGTAGTTGACGTAAACTGAATTGAATGTAATTTTGTTAATTTCTATCTAATAATTGCAAAGCAAGGCTAGAGAGAATTTCGACTGTTGCCGTGGAGCGGCCAAGATAAAACTTACTGAACTCATGGAATCTGTATAATTATAAACAATGGACTTAAACGTAAATTAATTCTGTTGCAATTTAGAAAGGTTCCAGTTACTGTTAAGAGTAAAAAAAAAAATTAATACTTCGGCGCGTAATGACCGACCAGAGGCTGCATCGGAAAAAGAGCTTCTCGCAGTGCAAATTACTGAAAAAATGCTTATTTAAAATAATTAGCCACTGCGAGCGTTTGAGGTGACAACTATTACAAAGAAATTCATTTTGTGATAACAATAATTCGTTTATTTTAGCAGAAATACGAATAACTTACATAAAATATGTGTAGCCTCTCAATGACTGCCTTGCAGAACGCGAAACAAAACGGTGTGTGTACCACAAAATACGTCCTTCCTCCTCGGCCGTACAATGGCGTCTCTTTCGATCCTTTTTTATTTTCATAGACATTAGATAAAGATGCTAC
Organism: Schistocerca piceifrons; assembly: GCF_021461385.2. Classification (NCBI taxonomy): domain Eukaryota; kingdom Metazoa; phylum Arthropoda; class Insecta; order Orthoptera; family Acrididae; genus Schistocerca; species Schistocerca piceifrons. Next base: position 136,367,314 of record NC_060138.1, on the reverse strand, counting down.
TCTTAAATTAACGCTGCATATCAGTTGTTTCAAGAACATTAACTGTATCCTTTATACTAATTATATTCATAAAATACGTTAACTACCGTTTACAACCGATAAAAATGTAAATATTTACGTGACATACCGTCACAAGTTCCACGCTCTTTGCTCTTCTGTTGAGACGAGAGTTTGAATAACAGGATATGTCACAATACACCCAGTGTTCAAAGACCACGACACCTGTCCCCATTTACAGACTAAAAACCAAGAATAGACAAGGAGCAGTTCAGAAGTTAAGAGCAACTTGTGTTTATTTATTGGTTGTTGTTGTTGTTGTGGTATTCATTCCAAAGACTGGTTTGATGCAGCTCTCCTACTACTCTGTCTTGTGTGAGGTTCTCTACCTCTGTATAACTACAACAACATACATCTTTCCGATTCTGCTTACTATATTCTTCACTTGGTGTCCCTCTACGATTTTAACCCCCAACACTTCCCCCCAATACTAAATTGCTTATCCCTTGATATCTCAGAATGCACCTTGCCAACTGGTCCGTTCTTTTGGTCAAGCTCTTCCACAAATTCTTTTTCTCTCCAATTCTATTCACTACCTCCACATTAGTTACGTGATCGACCCATGTAATCTTCAGCATTCTTCTGTAGCACCGAATTTTGAAAGCTTCTACTCTCATTTTGTATGTTTCACTGCCATGCATGGGTACACTCCAGATAATTACCTTCAGAAAAGTCTTCGTAACAATTAAAACTTTATTAGATGTTAACTAATTTGTCTTCTTCAGAAAAGCGTTTCTTGGCACTGCCAGATTACATCTTACGTCCTCTCTACTTCGGTCTGTGATATCTCCTGACAAGAAATTTACAAAATCGGTAGAATATAAAAAAAATAATAAAAATTAACATTTATCTGTATTATTATTTCATTACTGTATGAATGGTAGTAGATTATGTATAAATGCAATAACAATTTTTCATTTTCATTTTTGTGCAATATTTATGTATTATACTTCACAAATAATGTCTGTGGTCGGCGAATTAATGCGTCAAAGCAGATAATGAAAAATAATTCCAAAGAAGCTTATTAAGTTTCCTATAAATAGTGGAGGTTAAAACATTACTCTCTCTTCTTATAGCCGTTAAAGTTGTAAGAGCCTCTAAGAATGCTTAGGTAGCCTTCGTTTGTCCTTTGATCGAGAAAGACGCCATTGCAGGCTGATATTTGTAAGAGGTGTCCAATTTATGTTGATTTTTTTGAATATAGAAATTGTTAAAATTATTACCTGTAACAATTTATTGCTAGCTTGCCCAAGATTTCGTTCCACATTCTTAACAGTTTTCAGCATATTAGGACTTTTTCATGACGCAGAGCCGTGCAGCGATCGTGGGAGCCGCTGCCGCGGCAAATTCAAATTAAATTGAATGAAAGCAGTTTTCCCGCAATGTAGCGGGCAGATGACGGTACATTAAAATTATCTCTTTCAGCTTCCTGGGGACTTCAGAGGGAAATTGTGGAGTTTATTATGTCATTTTCAGATGGACATGCGCAACTGCTATTATGTTATCAGTTCATGGGTGATAAAATTTTACTTGTTTATGATTAAAGACTGCTGTGCAAAACCTTCCCGGGCTAGTAACATAATAATCAAATTTCATTTTTTTTTCATGCTCTCATGTTAGTCGTGGCAGTTAATAGTGTTTATATATTTGAAAATAAATCCACTGCAGCTTTTACGTTTACTGAACATAACAAACTGTAACTTCCGTACAGGCAATAAAAGTAATTTTCTGTGCATTTAAGAGACGAAGGTAGCTAAGGGCATTTTTTTATTCCATAATTAGTTACAGTAATGATACCATGTTCCATATACAACAAGCCAGATCAGTGTTTTATAAAAATAGTTTGAAAATTAAAGATCGTACGTCCACAGCACGAAATTTGTCAGTGTTGTGCGTATCCCCAAATAATAGGTCAAAGTGCATAAAGTTAATATATTTTCAACTGCAAAAACTAATGGTGAGAATCATATTTTATCTGTCGTGCTCGCAACAATGTGCAATATAAAATTAAAATTTTATGCCGTATAAACTGCGTATAAAGTAAAAAGGGTGTGCAGTGGGGATTACGCTACAAAATGGCGCCCAGAAGCGCGGGACCCGAATGACCAGTGAGCACGAAAAGCACGAAAAAAAAGTATTAAAAATTTGTTTTTCTTTCAGAGTAGTTAGTGGATATATATATATATATATATTCCGATAAATGTACGTACGTAATTTATAACAAATGCTATGTATTAATGCATGTGTAATTCTTTCATGAAAACTACACCACTGCACGCAAACTGAACGAGTAAAGACTGATTCTACAGAAGAATTGCAACAACATAGCCTGGAGCACCCGAAATCAGAACCATGCAAATTAACGGTAAGGCTACAGTGTAGTTGTCCTGTCAGTAGAGTATGAATTTCAGTGAAGTCATCTCAAGTCACTAGTGGTGTGTGTGTAGTTTAAAGATAATTGTCTGTGACAGGACAGAGTTTCAATGTAGATAGAATTTTTCGTTGTGTAGTATTTGTGCCCCATTTCATATATTTTGTGTGCAGCGACTAAGACGATAGATATTGTACCCAACTTAGAAGCCATAAATATGGTCCAACTGCGTAGGCAATGCACAGGCAACATGGATACTGTGGAACATCAGTTAACCGGTGCAGTAAATGTAGAGGCGAGTGCTTTAGACAGCACAAGCAATCTGTTTGAGGAAATACCTTGTGAAACTGTGGGGGCGGGGTTACAGGAAGTGTTGCCACCGTCCACCAGTCCCCAAGCAGGCGTAGAAAAAGTAGAGCAGGAGCAGCAGAGCAGGAACCATATATGGGTAATCTGCCTGGTGGATATACGATTCAGGCTATGTTAGAGCGCGTACTAAATTAGCAGGCGAAGTTAGCGCAACATCAAGCGGAAAAGACAAGCAATTGGAAGCCTTTTTCGGCCAGCAAGCTGAGCGGGACCGCCAGCAGTCGGAAAAGGATGAAAAAATCCAATTTCCTGGCACGGCGAGCTGAGCGGGACTGCAAGCAAGCTGAGCGTGACCAACAAGTAATACAGTCCTTAGAATCCGTGCAAAAGGAGATAGTAAACATGAAACAAACCTATGAGTCAATACCTATAGGTGTACTGGAGTTAACTGCGCAGGCAAATAATCTGCAGCTAGGGAATACTATCATCGTAGATGAAATGGGCATTTTAGCCAACCGAATCGAAAAATTAGAACTTGATTCTACACAATCTGTCGAACACAAATTGACCGAACAAGCTACTAAAATTGAGGCTGAGTATAATTCCTGGTTAGAATCGAAAGACGTTTGCTCTCCCGAACCAAAAGCCCCTGCGACCGTCGTGTCTTGCTAGTGTGTGTGTACACTAGCCTCGACTATTTCCATCTCGGTGCGCACTTGCGATTTACTGATTATTTGCATATCGTTTACATGAATTCATACAACATTAACTTTATCTTATCGAGTTTGGCTTCAAATGAAGCGTCTTGATGTGCGGAATATGATTGTGTGACCGGAATATGTAAGCAATGAAGGTCGGGAGACCACGACGTCTTACAAGATGAACTCAACATCAGAATGGTTTGGTAGTAAGAACTTACATCAAGTGACAAACGCTTTAAATTGCTCCAATAATGAACTCAAAGTATGAACCTATTAGACACTATATGTTAGATGTTTTCTTCATATCAGTAATATAAATTGACGTGCGTAAATTGCCCCAATAGGACGTCTATAACGAACAATTAAGTGGCACAGTCATAACACTATTTTGAATTATTTAATGTACATTACTGTGCTTTCACCGAAACATAAACTTGAGCATTACCACGGGTGTGGAATTTCATATAGGTACAGTGGCGAAAAGGACAGAGTGGCAAAATTTTTTGACGAATAATTCTTGTGTTTTGTGCTTAAGTTGTGAACACTTAAGTGTCGCACTTCAATCGTGAACTGAGAGAACTATGTTAAACTGCGAAGCGAGTGAGATGACCATGGCTCCGGCGCAGTTTTCCCAGGTTTTCTGAAAGCACATAGCCCAGATGGGGGAGCCAAAACTGTAATGACCATGGGTCTAGGTATAAAGTCAGCTCGCAAAGTGGAGGAGCGGCACACATTCTTGGAGAAAGTATTGGACAGTGTGAACAAACTACCGTGTGAGCATGGTCAACAAAATGAGCTTTATGTTCAAAACAGTGATATACAGTGACTATGTTTACGTCAATGGTAACTACTGACAAACATTTGCCAAAGTTAGTCACATGCTGCCAGGGGGCATTGTGACGTCTCCTGACAAGACAATTTACAAAATCGGTAGAATATATAAAAAAAAAATAAAAAAATAAAAATAAACATTTATCTGTATTATTATTATTTCATTACTGTATGAATGGTAGAAGATTGTATATAAATGGAGATAACAATTTTTCATTTTTATGTTTGTGCAATATTTATGTATCTATATTTCACAAATAACGTCTGTGGTCAGCGAATGTATGTATCTAAGCAGATAATGAAAAAATAATTACAAAGATACTTAGTAAATTGTCTATAAGTAGTGGAGGTTGAAACATTACTCTCTCTGTCTTCTTGTAGCCGTTAAAGTTGAAAGAGCCTGTGACGCTCGCTTGAATGCTTAGGTAGCCTTCGTTCGTCCTTTGATCGAGAAAGACGCCATTGGAGGCTGATATTTGTAAAGGGTGTATACGTTCAATTTATGTTGATTTTTTTGAATATAGAAATTGTTAAAATTATTACCTGTAATAATATATTGCTAGCTTGCCCAAGATTTTATTCCACATTTTTAGCAGTTTTCAGCATATTAGGAGTTTTTCATGACGCCGAGCCGTGCAGCGATCGTGGGAGCCGCTGCCGCGGCGAAAATTCAGATTAAATTCAATGAAAGCAGTTTTCCCGCAATGTAGCGGGCAGGTAACGGTACATTAAAAGTATCCCTTTCAGCTTCCTGGGGACTTCGGAGGGAAATTGTGGATTTAATTATGTCATTTTCAGGTGGACGTGGGCAGCTGTTGTTATGTTATCACTTACGTAAATAATTCATGGGTGATAAAATTTTACTTGTGTGTGATGAAAGACTGCTGTGTAAAACCTGTTCTGGCTAATAACATAAGAATCAAATTTCATTTCTTTTTGTTTCATGCTCTCATGTTAATAGTGTTTCTATATTTAAAAAAAAAAATCCACTGCAGCTCTTACGTTTAGTGGACATAACACACTGTAACTTCCGTAGAGCTTATAAGAATAATTTTCTGTGCATTCAAGAGACGAAAGTAGCTAAGGGCATTTTTTTTAATTCCATAATTAGTTACAGTAACGATACCATGTTCCACATATAACAAGCCAGATCAGTGCTGTATAAAAATAGTTTGCAAGTTAAGGATCGTACGTCTACAGCACGAAATTTTTCTGTGTTGTGCGTATCCCCACATAATAGGTCAAAGGGCATACAGTTAAAATATTTTCAACTGCATAAACCAATAGTGAGAATCGTACTTTATCTGTCGTGCTCGCAACAATAAGCAATCTAAAATAAACTAAAATATTTTGCCATATAAATAGCATATAAAGTAAAAAGGGTGTGCGCTGGGGATTACGCGACAGGGCCCCATTAGTTGGTTTGCTGTCCAAATAGCAAAATTCATTTACTAATTTATGTGTCTCGTTTCCTGTTTATTGGTAAGAAAACTATTTAGATGTTTATTCAGTAACCACAAGCGTGTACATGGTCGTTCCTAGCAGGATTGGGGGGAGGAAATGGTCACAGATATAGAGAAGAATGATATTCCCAAACCTCAAGTGAGTCCTGTCCTGCCACATAAATAAACGTGTCACTGCAGTACCAGTTTTGAAAATATTCTGATGATTAACGGGTAAGAGAACTTTTCCGTATCATGTATGTTGTGTTAGTAAAATGTATACTTACAGTTTATAGCACAAAATCCATTCACACAGAGCTAGGAAAAATCTTGAAATTAAAATACATAATATTAAATCAGGGCTAGGCAGGAATATGTTGGCCTAACCATACATAATAACAATTCCTGAACCTCTAGAAGTATACTAAGTATCTTACGTTCAAATGTTCCAAATGTTGTGTTAAGTAACATGCTTGTAGCCACAACACTGTATACAGCTAGGCGTGTGTTCATTTAGAAACACTCAACGTTCGCAAATGACGACACACCGTGCCGGAGAACTGCACACTCCGTAACACGACACTGGCAAATGTAAGTTGATGGATAGTTACACCGATGCTTTTGTGTGAAAATATTTTTTGATCAATTGCAAATTAATTTTGTTTGAAAAACAGGGTGCTACTCTTGCTTTAACATATTGTTACTTAAATTTCCCAAAAACATTGTGTGTCATTTCAGAACCAATGTCCATTTGTTGTGCAAGTTAACTGTGATATTGTTTTGAACTAAATATTAGATCAATAACATTTGTTTTCAATAATTCAAGATGACACTTCAGCGATGTTTCATTTTCTTTTTCTGTTTTAAACTAGGAGCTATGTATCTTCAGCTGCGAGATGAGTGAAAGACTACTAAATCGGTTGTACAGGGGAAAGAAAAGCTAGTCCATGGCATGAGTGACGATTCCACCCTGATACTTGTTCAGCGTGTGTACTACTTCTTGTTTGGCATTCAGAGCTCTAGAAAACGAGTCCAATGTTTTGGTATTACCCTACTGATGTATCCATTACTGTTAATACGCTTGTCATGGAATCAGTGCGTCCACAAAATGAAAACAAAAATCATCTTTGTACTGTTCGTGTAATGACGTCACCAACGACTGTGGACGTGAACTACGTTATGGCTGCAATTTACAAACAGCAACTTCAATTGAGACACATTCGCTTAGGTAGGAAAATTTTCCGCTAATCGGGTCAATAAACTTTTTGGTGTCTATCGACGTTGCTTAAAATTTAGGACTGCAAACCATTTTCTGAAAAAACCGTAAAGCTTAATGGGTGACAAAACCGTCTCAATGAATAATGAAGAATGAATGAAGCCGCGTACCCACTGAGCGCGACAACGTTCGTAGCTGTGGCTCGGGCAGTAGAAAGCGAACAGAAAATTTGTCCCACGCGGTGGGAAGAACATAGATTCTGCCAACTGCTGGTAAATGTGTAAGAACGAATAAAAAGGCTGTATTATTGTTTCCTGTACATTTCTCAAAAAAAAAAAATTGGTTATAGCTTTTCCCCCTTGGTAACTGTGGCTGTACATCTGTATCCATTACTTGTGGTGGACACGGCTCAGGAAAGCTGAATTAAATGAGATGGCACAGTGCTATAACCTAAATACCAGAAACGCTTGAGGTGATCGAAACTGACATCTTGTGACAAGAGGATAAAACGATTGTCAGTACAAGTCCTGTAACGCTACACGCAACTTAAGTGGCAATCCAGAACTGGAAAACAGTGGATCTGTTTATCAAGTGCAGTAAAATTACCACCACTGGGTATACAGAGCGGTACTGTTAGGATTACGTCCACTGTGCTTGCCTTGAATATTAAGTCACGAGAGACAGAAACGTCGCCAAAATCAGTTTTTGTTCAGCTACGTCGAACATAGGTAAATCAGTGTATTTCATGCTATATCGCATTACATAAAGGAAAGCTTTAATACAAAAATTTCTCCCATTCCCCCACTTCCGTAGTGTAGTACAGGACTAAAGATGCGTACGTAGCAATGCCAGAAGGCCTAACGATGGAAGACTTACGCAGTCAACTCACAGATAAGCAATATAGTAAACGAACGAGTAGCCTGAATTATCAGAAGGGGTAAGTAAACAGAAACACTATTCCATGGGATGACGGCTTAATATTTTATAACTGAAATTTCTTAGAAATTCTGAGGAAGGTTCTAAAGCAGGTAAAACACGATACGACCCAGAGGTGACCAATAAGATCCACATTATAGTTATATGCCTGTGGGCTTAACCGCTAGCAGTAGAACAAGTCAGACACTAAAAAGTGACAATGCAAAAGGCTTTACCTATCATTAAAGGAGGAGGATTTAATAACAGATCATTGAACGAAACACTTAAGAAGCTAGGAAAACAAAGATTATTGAACTAAACCCTGCAGACGCTAAGAAAGTCGTCAGAGATCATTGAACGAAACACTTGAAAGGCTGAGAAAGGAACGTAAAAGGGCAGCGAGGCATAGCGAGCATCAGTATCCAAGCCACACTGTAAAGTAACGGACAAAAATTGACATATACAGGGTGAGTCACCTAACGTTACCGCTGGATATATTTCGTAAACCACATCAAATACTGACGAACCGATTCCACAGACCGAACGTGAGGAGAGGGGCTAGTGTAACTGGTTAATACAAACCATAAAAAAATGCACGGAAGTATGTTTTTTAACACAAACCTACGTTTTTTTTTAAATGGAACCACGTTAGTTTTGTTAGCACATCTGAACATATAAACAAATACGTAATCAGTGCCGTTCGTTGCATTGTAAAATGTTAATTACATCTGGAGATATTGTAACCTAAAGTTGACGCTTGAGTACCACTCCTCCGCTGTTCGATCGTGTGTATCGGAGATCACCGAATTACGTAGGGATCCAAAGGGAACGGTGATGGACCTTAGGTACAGAAGAGACTGGAACAGCACATTACGTCCAAATGATAACACCTTTTTATTGGTCTTTTTCACTGACGCACATGTACATTACCATGAAGGGTGAGGTATACGTACACACGTGGTTTCCGTTTTCAATTACGGAGTGGAATAGAGTGTGTCCCGACATGTCAGGCCAATAGATGTTCAATGTGGTGGCCATCATTTGCTGCTCACAATTGCAGTCTCTGGCGTAATGAATGTCGTATACGCCGCAGTACATCTGGTGTAAAGTCGCCGCAGGCTGCCACAATACGTTGTTTCATATCCTCTGGGGTTGTAGGCACATCACGGTACACATTCTCCTTTAACGTACCCCACAGAAAGAAGTCCAGAGGTGTAAGATCATGAGAACGGGCTGGCCAATTTATGCATCCTCCACGTCCTATGAAACGCCCGTCGAACATCCTGTCAAGGGCTAGCCTAGGGTTAATTGCGGAATGTGCAGGTGCACCATCAAGCTGATACCACATACGTCGACGCGTTTCCAGTGGGACATTTTCGAGTAACGTTGGCAGATCATTCTGTAGAAACGCGATGTATGTTGCAGTGCTCTCCGATACACACGATCGAATAGCGGAGGAGTGGTACTCAAGCGTCAACTTTAGGTTACAATATCTCCGGATGTAATTAACATTTTACAATGCAACAAACGGCACTGATAACTTATTTATTTATATGTTCAGATGTGCTAACAAAACTAACGTGGTTCCATTTAAAAAAACGTAGGTTTGTGTTAAAAAACATACTTCCGTGCATTTTTTTATGGTTTGTATTAACCAGTTACACTAGCCCCTCTCCTCACGTTCGGTCTGTGGAATCGGTTCGTCAAATTTGGTGTGGTTTACGAAATATATCCAGCGGTAACGTTAGGTGCCTCACCCTGTAGTAGCACGTGAAGGTGGTGAACAATTTATTTGTTATTGTTCGGTCAGAGTCCGTGTTTCAGAAGATCTTTTGTTAACGGCAGGATATTTATACTTCATAAAACAAAAGTCTAATTATAATATTTATAAATAATACTTCGTTATACAATCGAAGACACATGAAGTTCAACAAATGTTAAAATATAATATTTATAAGTAACTTTTTGCCATGCAAGGAGAGATGTTTGGAGTGTAATTGACTCTCCATGCATCTCTCTTTACATTACAAAATATAATTTATTGATGTTGTTGCTGTTGTTGTTGTTGTTGTTGTCGTTGCTGTTGTTGTCTTCAGTCCTGAGACTGGTTTGATGCAACTCTCCATGCTACTCTATCCTGTGCCACCGTCTTCATCTCCCATTAGTTACTGCAATCTACATCCTTCTGAAACTGCTTAGTGTATTCATCTCTTGGTCTACCTCTACGATTTTTACCCTCCACGCTGCCCTCCAATGCTAAATTTGTGATCCCTTGATGCCTCAGAACATATCCTGCCAACAGGTCCCTTCTTCTCGTCAAGATGTGCCACAAACTCAACTTCTCCCCTATTATATTCAATACCTTCTCATTAGTTATGTGATCTACCCATCTAATCTTAAGCATTCTTCTGTAGCACCACATTTAGAAAGTTTCTATTCTCTTCTTGTCCAAACTGTTTATCGTCCATGTTTCACTTCCATACATGGCTACACTCCGTACAAATACTTTCTGGAACGACTTCCTGACATTTAAATCTATACTCGATGTTAACAAATTTCTCTTCTTCAGAAACGCTTTCCTTGCCATTGCCAGTCTACATTTTATATCCTCCCTACTTCGACCATCGTCAGTTATTTTGCTCGCCAAATAGCAAAACCCCTTTACCACTTTAAGTGCTTCATTTCCTAATCTAATTCCCTCAACACCACCCGACTTAATTCGACTACATTCCATTATCCCCGTTTTGATTTTGTTGATGTTCATCTTATATCCTCCTTTCAAGACACTGTCCACTCCGGTCAACTGCTCTATCAAGTCCTTTGCTGTCTCTGACAGAATTACAATGTCATCGGCGAACCTCAAAGTTTTTATTTCTTCTCCTTGGATTTTAATACCTACTCTGAATTTTTCTTTTGTTTCCTTTACTGCTTTCTCAATATACAGATTGAATAACATCGGGGAGAGGCTACAACCCTGTGTCCCTCACTTCCAAAACCACTGCTTCGCTTTCATGCCCCTCGACTGTTGTAACTGCCATCTGGTTTCTGTACAAACTGTAAATAGCCTTTCGCTCCCTGTGTTTTAACCCTGCCACCTTTCGAATTTGAAAGAGAGTAGTCCAGTGAACATTGTCAAAAACTTTCTCTAAGTCTACAAATGCTAGAAAGGTAGGTTTGCCTTTCCTCAATCTTTCTTCTAAGATAAGTCGTAGGGTCAGTATTTCCTCACGTGTTCCAATATTTCTACGGAATCTAAACTGATCTTCTCCGAGATCGGCTTCTACCAGTTTTTCCATTCGTCTGTAAAGAATTCGCATTAGTATTTTACAGCCGTGGCTTATTAAACTGACAGTTCGGTAAGTTTCACATCTGGCATGACCTGCTTTCTTTGGGATTGGAATAATTATATTCTTCTTGAAGTCTGACGTTATTTCGCCTGTATCATACATTTTGCTCACCGGGTGGTAGAGTTTCGTCTGGACTGGCTCTCGCAAGGCTGTCAGTTGTTCTAATGGAATGTTGTCTACTCCCGGGGCTTTGTTTCGACTTTGGTCTTTCAGTGCTCTGTCATACTCTTCACGCAGTATCGTATCTCCTATTTCATCTTCATCTACATCATCTTCCATTTCCATAATATTGTCCTCAAGTACATCGCCCTTGTATAGACCCTCAATATACTCCGTCCACCTTTCTGCTTTCCCTTCTTTGCTTAGAAATGGGTTTCCATCTGAGCTCTTGATATTCATGCAAGCGGTTCTCTTTTCTCCAAAGGTCTGTTTAATTTTACTGTAGACAGTATCTATCTTACCCCTAGAGAGATAAGCCTCCACAGCCTTACATTTGTCCTCTAGCCATTCGTGCTTAACCATTTTGCACTTCCTGTCGATCTCATTTTTGAGACGTTTGTATTCCTTTTTGCATGCTTCATATACTGCAATTTTACATCAATTAAATTCAGTGTTTCCTCTGATACCCATGGGGATCTAGTAGCCCTCGTCTTTTTACCTACTTGATCCTCTGCTGCCTTCTCTACTTCATCCCTCAAAGCTACCCATTCTTCTTCTACTGTATTTCTTTCCCCCATTCGTGACAACTTTTTCCTTATTCTCTCCCTGAAACTCTGTACAACCTCTGGTTTAGTCAGTTTATTCAGGTCCCATCTCCTTAAATGTCCACCTTTTTGCAATTTCTTCAGTTTTAATCCACAGTTCATAACCAATAGATTGTGGTCAGAGTCCACATTTGCCCCTGGAAATGTCTTACAATTTAAAACCTGGTTCGTGAATCTGTGTCTTGCCATTATATAATTTATCTCATACCTTCTACTATCTCCAGGATCCTTCCATGTATACAACCTTTTTTTATGAGTCTTGAACCAAGTGTTAGCTATGATTAAGTTATGCCCTGTGCAAAATTCTACCAGACGGCTTCCTCTTTCATTTCTGATCCCCAATCCATATTCACCTACTATGTTTCCTTCTCTTCCTTTTCCTACTCTCGAATTCCAGTCTCCAATGACTATTACTAATGTTATATTTTTGCATTTGTTTTATTATATATGCAGCGTGAATCACGTACAATTTGTACCGGAAATATAGCGGAAATTGAAAGAGCTTTTGTAGTGCGGTTTTCACAGAATGGATTCGTAGTTTTTATGTAAATATACACTTTCTTAAATGGAGTGTTCCCATTGACATTAAAAACGAAAAGTAGGTTAGAATATCAGCACCTGAATCATTTCAGTCAAATATAAACTTTTAGAATAAATGTGTTATATACTATATAAAGCACGGTATTACAGAACTTCAGATTTTACAGTCATAGGAATATGTAATATTTTTAGAATTGTTAAATTTTTCGCAGGAAAATTAATTCACAAAATGATTTGTGCAAAACTGACATGGATATATAATTTACATAGGTGTTAGGCACATTCACTTCCACCATAGTAATTACAGTTCTCCAAAGAATTTAAACACATTTGGTACATTACGTCTGTTCAGTACCAAAATACGGATTCCCCAATAAACTATTGACATTTTCCTTCACATCGGAAATACATGATAAGAAAGTGTAGTGAGCTCGACTAGCTTGCGATAGTCCAACGTGGACTGGAGTTCTTTGAGATTCGGAGTGTGTACAGTGTGTCCGAGGAGAAATGACCAATATTTGGAGATACGACAGGAATAGTTATTCGAAGCAAAAAGTCCAGTAAACATGACCTCTAAAGCAAATACCATAAGAGCTATGAGCACTTGTTCAACAAAAATGTTCTACAAGAGAGCAGGTGAACAAGTTCTCATAGCTCTTCAGGTATGCATTTTACAGCCCATAGTTCCCGCATATTTTTTCTTATTTTTGTATGTACTACCTTCACAATAAATACGACAATCAAAGAGCTAGCAGTAGAAGAGATTTATTTCATACAATCAAAGATGAACTGCTTATATCTGGTAAGTTACGCATTTCATAGCCCATGTTTGCTAGACAATTTTGCTTCGAATAATCCTTCTTGTCATACGCCTGAATTTTGACCATTCCTCCTGACACATTCCATACTGCTTTTCTGTTCAGTTGGGAACTTCATATTAGGTCGATCAACCAGCTTGTCACTTCATCATAACAATCTTCTTGGACAGTCATTGAATACCGTCACCTACCGTCTCCGACCAATCCTACTGTCTTTATCTGAGAATGGCTAATTATGCAATCACATAAGAATTTCGCTCTATCACTTCCATAGTGCTATTTATGGAAAAGAGAAGTTTATTTGGAACTGAAATGATTCAGACACTGGCATACTATTGTCGGACATATCTGCAATCAAGCAGTATGATAACACGCAAATGCTCGTAAGAATAATACCAGAATTTAATTTTTCGCCAGGAATTAAAATACTAATAAAAATGTACTTCATGACAAATAGTGGGACTCAAGCAGGTATCAAAGTCCCAGGTCGAACAAAGCCCTCAAAATAGCAAAGACAAATAATACAGCTCTTCACCGGGATCCTTAATTTTGTCACAGTGCTGTACAACATACGAGTACATGCCATGATTAATGGATATTGTGTTCGGTTCATTTGGTTGCCTTTCAGAAATAAAAAAGTTCAAGAAGCCTCGAAATAGTTATACATAGCACATTCGTTACAATGCGTTTGTCCCGCCGAGGTCAGGGATTTTCTCTGCCTCGTGATGACTGGGTGTTGTGTGATGTCCTTAAGTTAGATAGGTTTAAGTAGTTATAAGTTCTAGGGGACTGATGACCATAGATGTTAAGTCCCATAGTGCTCAGAGCCTCAAAGAATTTGCGGCTAGAGTCCACAGCTAAACCCAGAGTATATGACATCTTAAGATAACCAAAAAGTGTAATATGCGAAGAGAAAGATATGAGAGCTGCCAAAGCAGTAATTAATTTAACCTATTAATCCCGAATATATCCACCCTCAGTGCGCATGATACGTAACTAAAATCTTACTCATATTCCGATTTTAAAAATGTCGTAAAATTTATCATACTCTTTCAGCAATCCGTCTTATTTAGGGATCGAAGCAGACATATCATAATATTCACCAAGATTAAATGTCACAGATGATGTCGATATTGATGCCATATTCAGGACAACTTAGCCATTAGCATTAGACGGGTAAAAAGTGTCATGACAGAAATGTCTTCGTAAATGATAAAACCTTTAGTACGAATCGTGAAACCTGATCATGCCCTAGCGTGGTTAATTATGAACCACAATGAAATTAGTGAATGGTAGGACTCTACACTGTATGGCATACTCAATTTGACTCCCTCTATGAACCTGTTACTTGATCAAACAGCAGGCTGGGCTAACCAAGCTTCTTCAGGAAACATCAGTTGTGGCAAAGGACACGGCTGAAATACTAGACTCTTTAAAATACGTGTAACAGGAAGTAGGAGAAACATCAAATACCGGGCCTCGGTTTTTACTTTCTACATACTATAGGGAGTAAAGGCAACGTTATGGTCAGTGGACCACTTTTAGATAGGTGTGTCTGATACACCAAAATGCTTTTTTAGGCAGGAGGAAGAGATGAAAAATGTCGTATTTACTTCCTAATACCAGGAAACACAACGTGGATATTCTCTTAAGACTTGTGGGCCGAGGCTGTATATAATCTGCAGTCTCGACGACTGATTGCAAATGACTTCAGTGTCTACCAATGTCAGGAAATAAGCAAGTTGGCTATTTGAAGAATATTGGTTTCTCTACATAGACAGAACACTTTTATTGTACGTATTGTACGTACCTATCTACCTACATGTAGCTATCCGTTGAAAGTAACTGTACTTAGGACTACCGAGACAAATGACTGTTGCCAAATAAATAAATAAAATTATCAAATAAGTGGGCCTATGTGAGCCTACCAGACTATTTGTTGGCAGACAAAACAGGAACTTACTTTACAATTATCTCTGGGATTAATTTCTGATTAGGAAAGACGGAAGTGCTTGCTGCCACCCGTTAGAAAACTTTTGCATCGATCCGAAACATCATACAACAGTCGAAATCAAAATTCTATTATAAAGATGCACTCTTACAGATTTACGAGTGTTAGCGCTAAGGTAATCTCTGGTGATTTGAAATTATGGATGTAAATTTGAACACAACATACGATAAATTTAAGTGAGTTTCTTTCACAGTTAGTAACACAAATATTTTCTAGCAAGTATGAAAAAACCATTCCGAAATTAGTCACTCGTAGTACTCTACACTGTACGGTATACTAAACTTGACTCCCTGTAGGAGCCTATTACTTGATCAAACAGCAAGATGGCCTACGCAGGCTTCTGCAGGCGGCATCAATTGTGACAAATGACATAGATGAAATACTGGACGCTTTAAAATACACGTAATGTGAGTTTTTCACAGTTAGTAACACAAATGTTTTCTAGAAAGAATGAAAGAACCACAGACTTAATTACGAACAGCACGAGACAA
Source organism: Schistocerca piceifrons (assembly GCF_021461385.2). Classification (NCBI taxonomy): domain Eukaryota; kingdom Metazoa; phylum Arthropoda; class Insecta; order Orthoptera; family Acrididae; genus Schistocerca; species Schistocerca piceifrons. Next base: position 136,351,501 of record NC_060138.1, on the reverse strand, counting down.
AAAGCGACGATGAATGTGTTGCAACAACTAAAGAGAAACGTGCAATGAGTACCACAGATTGATTATACTTGTCTGCAAAAGAGCCACTGAATCGCTTCCTGGAATTTACAATTCCTGTCAGTTATAACGAGCCAAAATAAAAGTATGGTAGTCTTTGTTTCGATCGAAAAAGGCATTTCTTTTTTAGTCTCTTTCACAAATGGCGATTTATCTTTGGATTGCGGCAAATTGTACTGCCACAGCGCTGTCGTTTGGATTACTATAACACAAACTCTAACGATTTGCTACTCGATTAAGTACAAGCATTTTCTTATGTCTCTTGAGTCACAATGTATAAATACCGCCGCGTTTCTTACCCCTGGAACAGTACAGCTCCGAGGACGATCAACGCAAACATCACGTACGTCATAACGTCTTCCATTTTGACAGAGCTTTAGAATATGTGTTTCCACGGAAACGTCTACCATGGGACATCGATTGTTGGAGCTGCGGCAGCCATTTTCTGGAAGCTTTTCGGTTCTGGCAAGAATTATGAAATGCTTATAGGAATCAGTTTTCAAAATAGAATGCAACGCGAATGTGCAAGTATTCCTTCACGAGCAACGAAATCTGCCGAACAAAACTGGAGAACTATTTTAACTGCATCTGTCTGGCGAATGTAGATGGTATGGCGAAACTGTGACATTCGCATTCTGATTAACATACCCGCTTAGACAAGACAAATAATATCTTCATCCTCTGGATATGTAATTATGCAGTACTCTTACTAGTATCAAAAAACTTGGCAGTTTTGGAAAGTTATTATTTTAACATCCTAACTAACGAGACCATGTTTTTAAAAAGTCGTGCCACTGCAAAATACCGTGTGAGCTGTGTTGGATATGACTTTGTGTTTTTGTCAATATATGACACACATGAGGCTAGATTTTTCCTTATACGTCCATACCCAACGATCTGTCTATACAGATGCTATGTGCACAGACAGATTTTTGCGTATGGAGGAGTCTTTCGAGAATAGCAAAGACTACAAGCCGCAGACGGAAATGCGTTAAAATTAGCGGTGATAGGTATTAGCGAGGTGTGGTACTAAGGGCAGCAACAGTCTGCGTTATATCTCTGGAAATTTCACATGTAGTGTACGAATATTGCTTTGAGACACCGTAGCAGAACAGCTTAATTCTGCAGATGGGGTTAGTGGTAGAGAGTTGGCATTTCCTTGCGTAGAGCCATACCAAGATACACTTTCCAATGCGACAATGTCAGAATTCTTGGAATGGCTCTGATGATAATAAAGTGCTGATACTGATGTCAACATAATATAAGAAGCACGACTGCCTGAGAGAACAGGATGTGATGATGACTTGTGCTCAATGATGAGGAAGTGTTAATGCTGACAGATGTTGATTCGCCATTGCTGACCAGAAAATGATGTGATCGGTACTCAAGAGAATATACCAATGGGCTCTGCCGATGATACGGTAGCAACAAGGTGCAGCATGCAAGCATGAAAGAACACATCAGGCGGATATCGAAGACACACATCGACCATTGGCTGCTTCTGAAAATTATCCGAAACTAACTCTAACACATGTCACCAATTAGCTTGCACGTGATGAAATTAAATGAAGACTGAGTGGACTTGATTTGGTTATAGTATACTGTGTATATCAATTAGGTTCATAGTGGTTAAATTGTTTGACAGTTATGACATTAATTACTATAAAAAATGCAGTCTGAAACCGAAAACTGTGAGTTGCTTAGCAACAGTGTAGTAGTGCAAGTAAATGATAATTGAGAATAATGCCTTCGAACAGTTGCAAAATATTCCAAAATGTGAGGTTGGAGACAATATAGATGATGATAATATTTCTGCAGAAAACAACAATCCCATTCTATAGAATTTGATGCTAACCTAAGGGACAACACATCCGATAAAGGCATTAAAATGATGATGGAAAGCGGGTTGCAACAGGTTATGCAATCTATAGAGCACCCATAGGTACTTCTGGGGAACAGAATAGTATGCTGAGAACCCAGATTGGCTATAAAAGAAAAAATTGCTTCTCAGCTTGTGGAGAGTTCAGTGTATAGTTTTATTTAGTACTAAGTATACAATGAGCGTTATATTATCAGTCCACCTAACTGTCAGTATTCCTCTGTCAATTACATCACAAATGTCTGAGCTCTCTTTTCCGGTTTTTCCACAGTCAGTGATTCACAAGCATATTCTCAGGAATTTACATTGATTCAACCACTAAAATGTTTTAGCTGACACAATTCTATTGAACTGAACAGAAACCAAAGTGGTTTGTGCTTGTAGCTTTCTTACCTGTTACCATTCTACACACTTACGCTTTTTTCAAGATACACCCATAAATTTCATCCTAATATTTACGCAAGTTCGATATTTAAAGTACTATTGTATAATTAATCATATGTGGTTAGTATTCCTGGGCTATATTGACTCTCACTTTCATCTATGATAATGATGTAGACCAAAATACATGAGTTAAAACGTTCCCAGCACTTAGATATGAAAGCGTGTCTTCTGCTATACATTCTGCCACACTGGTAGTACAGATACCGTAGAGGAATAGACTGTTCTAGTATGTCTCCCACACTGATACAAGTTCCATATCGTTGCTATTCCACTTCTAAACTCACATTCGTATTGCCAAGGCTCTCCTGTATTGCAGAAGCACCTTAGCAAAGACCAAATTGGGGTTAATTCTGCCTGTACCTCAGGCATAGGTGATATATTAATAAAATATAATTAGCATTAATGAAACGTACTGAGGAGTATCAGTGAGTTGGATATGATTAATATATCATCTACATTAGAGGTACAGGCAGGATGAACTCCATTGTGCTCACTACTAAGGTGCTATTCCTACATCCTAGAGCAAGGGCAATACTGGTGTGACTTTAGAAGTGGAGAGCAGGGAGTTGGAACTTGTATCACTAAGGGAGACATACTACGCTAGGCCGTGCACTGTGGTATTTGTAGTGCTAGTGTGGTGTAATGGATAACGCACATGCCTAGTAAGCAGGACACGTGGGTTCCAATACCAGCTCTAGTACTACTTTTCTTTATTGCTTTGGCCTACATCACTATCATATTTTAAGATGAGACTTAATATGTGTCAGGAAAACCAGTTATAATGATTAATATACCACCTACGCCTGGTGTACAGGCAAGATTAACCCCATTTTGTTCACTGCTGAAGTGCTATTTCAGTATAGGCGTGCCTTGGTAGTGATTATGCTAATTTAGAAGGGGAATAGCAATGAGTTGCAACTTCTATTGGTGAGGTAGACACACTAGGGTAGTCCATGGAGATGTGGTATCTACAGTGCCAGTGTGGCTATGGAATAGTGCGTCTCCCTAGTAAGTAGGAAACCTGGGCTCGAATTCTGGTTCTGGTAGTAGTTTTAATTCACTGCTTTGTCCTACAGGTTATCACTACTGTACAATTATTTGACTTGGCACTGTTTACCTTGCAAAAAACCAATATGACGATCATTTTGCGACATATTCGACATAGGGAAAGATAATCCTACAATTTGCCAAGCATCAGTGCACACTTTGTTAGTGTTATATTTTACTTATTTACTTCCTTTTGTTGCTAGTCTCCACGTCAAATTCTGTTTCTTATAAAAATTCCTGAAGAAATACATGCTTCCATGTGTTTCTAAATCCAGTTATAATTAAGTATTAGTTTTACTTCTTTTACGTGATCATATACAGTCTTTTTAGGCATATAGTCCTACACATACAAATAATTTTGTTTATACTTCAAGAAAATAATAATAATTTAAGTGCTATAAATAATAATTATAATGGTGGTAATAGTGAAACGTCATATGATTCACTTTTTCATGTGAAAGACAAATCATATAATATTGCTGTCACTTTCAGTGCAATAATTAATTAAATTTTGATTAACAATGTTTACTAAGAATTACAAATAATTATTGCTGCTATCACGACTCTTTCATTAAGTTTTCGTTCATTCTGAACAACTGTAAGCTCTGGGAATGATTTATAAGATATTTATAACAGGTTGACACTTTGTTTGTACCTAAAGGTAACAAAATCTATCTTCTGCCGAGACTCAGAAGTTTGGGAATGAAATGCATGGCCACCACGCTTTTTCAAGTGTCTTCTTTATGCTTAATTTTGATGCAAAGCACTTGCACATTAGGGTACCCGTTTCTGACCAATAACTTCCTCTACAAGACGTTCATATTAGGAAGTTAAGCTACAGTGATATATTTCTAATCTACTAATTTTTAAAATTTATTGTTTAGAATTTCTATAAACGGTGTGCAGAAATTAGGTGCTGCTGATGTGCAACATAATATCATTGGAATGTATACAACAATGAACAGTGTCCTAGAAGGTAGTTATAATATGAGCATCAACAGAAATAAAACATGGCTAATGCGGTAGAATGAAATCAAGGGAATCTGCAGGAATAACATATGAAAACGAAGCCCGTAAGGCTGAAGATGAGTTTTACTATTTGAGTAGCAAAATAGCCGTTGATTACCGAAGTAGAATGGATGTCAAATGTATATTGCCAATGGGAAGTAAAATGTTCCAGAAAATCTTAAAACTGTCGACTGTGAATATAAAGTTAGACGTTAGAAGCCTAATTATATTTTTTTAGTTATTTGTCTCTAGGACAGCTTTGTACTGAAGTGAAACATGGGCAGTAAACATTCAGACAAGAACAGAAGTATGAAGCTTTTGAAATGCCAATCTACGAAAAAATACTAAGTGCTGGATGGGAACATGCAAGATCCAACGAGGAGCTACCGATTCTAAAACAGGAAAAAAAATTATGACACAACCAGACAAATAGGAGAATTCTGTTATTAGTTTACGTTGTGACGCAGCAAGTTCAGTTTGGTGATGGAGGAAAGTAGATCAACACTCAAATACAGTAAGGAGTGTCACATAGATGCAGGTTGCAATTACGTGCAAATGAAGCGACCAGCTCAGAATAAACCAGTATGGTGAGCTGCAACAAGTTAGTCTTCGGACCGAAGACCAAACTAGCAACAGCTACTCATACATAGAACATAATGCCACAATAAAGACAATGCTCATTTCATTAACTATGGGTGGCTCCTGTTTTCCATAGCTTGACACCCTCGTAAAGAAATTTACCAAACACGTCGAGGTATCTCACTGGTATCTACGGAGCAGGGAATAGGGTTCTGTCACTATCACCGGTGCCAAGCACTTACAAACAATCTATATTACTAAAACGCTATCCTGGAAACAAATACCAGTTGATGGTTGCCTACCTAACCATTACTAGGCGCAACACAACTTGATTTCTAACATTTCATGTAATTATTGATCGATTTTAACTATTTAAAATGCTGTCATAATCCACTCATTAAGACGTATAGCATTATGTTAAAATCTTAAAATAACGGTTACTGTCAGAAACTGCGTGTTTGTCTTGAGGTAGTGTAACTGTCGGCATGCAAATACCATCAATCTTTCATCTAGTATTTAGAAATGAGAGCACTTAGCAACTTTCAACAAACTTCAATCATAATTTCAAATCTTTCATACACTTTTCCTCCCATACATTCTTACAGTCAAATATTTAACACGTTACCTCATTTGTAAAGTAATTAGATGTTTGAAGCTTTTTCATACATGGAAACTCTGTTCTTTAAAGAATCTGCGATCTATTGCATGCTCTATAATGAGTCTTTTTTAGCTATTTCTAACTTTGGCAACAAGAGCCGCCCACAATGAAATCTATCAGTGAAATGGTTCCTTTTATGTAACACATCCTACAAAACGTATTTATAACCGGATCCGCCTAGTTGCCGTTTGACCTGTCCGCCAAATTCTTAAAAACTGATTGCGTGAAATCGATCCTATAACGTTTCGTAACAGGGACTAAAGTTTTAATTATGAAAATGACAGATATGATGTGATTTCAGTTAACGTGCCTTTACTTGCAGCACTGTTTCAATAGTGTTCCTTGCCGAATCGGCTATTCGTTCGTCCATTTCTGAGCCGGGAACACCGCTGTGTCGTCACAAAAAGAAAAACAACGAAGGTGACATACACGGTTTCCAGCACTGTTAGCGCTTGTCCTTTCTCAGTAGTTTGTCAGCGTCGGGTCCGTACTTTGAAGAAGAAAGAAAAGCTTTACTTAAAGAATCCTATATGCTTTTAATTAATGTTGACCATGTGGAACACAACCGAAATTTACTTTATAGTCAAGGCGATCACAAAATATCACTGACTTTTTTTACCAAAAGCGTGATGAAGATAAGGGGTCGGATTTATGAATTTGGGACACACGCGAACTACACTTCATTGCACTTCCCCCCTGCTTTGTACTGCTTACAACTTGGTTTTAATCTCAACACAGAAACATACATGCCTTTCCATCTGGCCTGCCAGATCACCAGAGTTGTCACTAATCTAAAATTTGTAAGTGGAATGCTGTGACCCAATGCCAACCGCCACAGATGAACTTTCGAACCAAGCGTATGCCGCATGTATGGCTACACCACAGGACGCCATTTGTGCCTGATACGCATCAATGACATCATACATGGAACATGTTATCTGGGCCCACGGCAAATCCTGTGCCTACTAGGCAATAGGACACACACTAAACCGAGGTGAATGAAATGCTAATCATTTCTGTAGGATATACTAATGTACACGTCCTGTGAATACTAACGTTCTATCTTTAGTGATTAATAATGTTCTATTTTTCTGGACATGAGTGTACTTGTCCATCCGTTATTATTAATAATATAATTAATTATTATGCATTTATTCATATATTCGTTAAATTTCGTTACACAATTATTTTCCAGGAGTCCACCTCGGCCTAATCTAGGGCTGCATTGCCCTCACGTAATTAGTTCTCTGCCAATAGGAACCTCTGGAGATACGAGCTCTGTATTGAGAGGAATATCATTAATATGACCAACTCTGTATAGCCAAATAAAAAATTGTTGGAATAGGCTGTAGAATTGGCAGACTGGCAGGGTAGTCCATAAAACTGGCAGCAGACTTGTAGAATAGGCAATAAAATTGGAGACTGGCAATGTAGGCTGTAAAATTGACAGAAAATGATTAAGATAGCCTGTAAAATCGGAAAATTGGTGGGATCAGCTGAAAACTGGCAAATTGGTACGACCGGCATATTGCGTTGGCAAGAAATAGTGTAATTTCTCACCAAAAATCACCTGGAGGTCTGGAAAGGACTCCTCGTTCAAGCTCTGTAAAGGGTTGTTGCTTATGGGCGAGACAACACGCCGTGTGTCCATGGCACATGGCAGGAGCAGGTTCGCTTCTGCACTACGACTCAGATGCAAGTTGGTCTCCTCTTGCTCGTCAGCAGCACCAACCCGTTTACACTGACCCCAGAGGTCAACAGATATCACCTGTGCTGTTATTACTATAGTATATTGGACATCAAAAATTAAAAACATTAAGAACTTGTTCCTGATGTCATATGACATTAATAACACCAGTGGAGTTTTTCTCCTCAGCATTGGTGTAATGAAAGGGTACTGTCTCAACGCCTTTCATGTAATTGTGATCTGGAATACGTAATTTACATTCTGTTAGTCTAGCAGATTATGTTTCTGCTGTCTGACGAAAAGGAAATTGTGACAGCAGCTGCAATTGGTGACTGAAATAAATCCAGAGGGGACAAGTAAAAATTGGTGCCAGACTGGGACTGGAACCTGAATTTGCCGCTTATTGCGAATGATCACCTTAACCACTTTGGTTAGCTGAGCACACATCCTGTCCAGACAAATTTCCCACCCTCGACCATTATGCTCATTGCTCACAGCCTCATCTCATTCTCACAAGATGTTCAACGAAGAATACAGCTGCACTGAATGTAACATTATTTTTCCTCAAGATCCATATAGTTATATGTGTGGTGGCTATTGATTCGAATATATCCGAAAGAACGGACACTGCTCATATAAATTTCTACTGTCTGTTTTATGTAAATCGTAGGTGGGAGGAGGACTGCTTAGGGAACCATCACTTATTGATTTTATTTCTTTACAACTTGTGTTATCCTCTTGACAAGCTGCGAAACGTATGAAGTACGGAATACATGGAAGTGCTCAAGGTAGTTTGGTCTTTCTGTCTTTAGATGCTGGATAACTTTTCTTTGGATTTTCCTTTCAAACCTTGCTTCTGGCCGGATGTAGCTATGGTCAAGGTGCGTACACTCTTTATTAAAGTATGTGTTGCGATTAGTCGAGTAAAAAGCAATGAGGGAAGCTGTAGAAATTTCCACTGCAGGCTCTAACTTTGTTCCGTAAACTTCACAAAGATCAAGGCAACGATCTTTCTGGCAGTTTGGTAGCTCCTACCCGACTGTGTGCGTGGCCGTCGCGTCCTGGGTATTTTTCTAATCGGCCACGTACCGCCCCACTTCCTCAAGTTGCGCTCGTCATCCTGCGGCTGATGTATACAGCGCTCTGGCTGTGTCAAAGTGGGTAGTAACACATTCTGTTACCAACTCGTCGAGTATAATTTCTTTTACGGCTAGGATCCTTAAACTATTTAAATTCAGGCATACAGGCAATAAAGGACCTTCTTTGATAAATGAAATTATGATTTTCTAAGACCTGTTGGTTTTTGTTTACGAAGTACGACTGTGATTTTATGAATCAAATCCTCATCCTAATAATTAACCAGAGCATTCGCAGGTGCATATATCGAATACCGAGTTACGGAAGCAAGTTTGTGTGTGCCTGTTTTTACCAATCTTTCTATTACAGTTCATTATGAGCTGTTGAAAGCCAGGGGAGATATTGATAGTTTGGGATTTCACAGAATCATCAGGATTTTAGCCAGCATGGTGAAATTAATTTCTCGCCCTCCCTTGGTCCAAATGTAATAATGTTGCTTATGTGTGTACGAATCGAATCTACCATTCTCCTCTAGCTTCTTCTTAATCGGCGTAAATGTGTGGATATTAACGAAAGTTACAGGTAGGAGGTTATGACAGTGCCTATACGAATTATCCCTTGCTGATGATGACATGGAGTGGATAACGCACCCCACTTTAGACAATCATATCAGGAATTTTGTTCTGGTTTTGGTACAAGGTGACCATAGGTGGTATATTAAAAATATAGCTGGTTTTCCTGAGACATATTAAGTCTCACCTTTATGTGTGATAATGATGTAGGCCAAAGCAATAAAGAAAAGCAGTACTAGAGCCGGCATTGGAAACCAGGTCTCCTGCTTGCTAGGCGTGTGCGTTATCCATTAGATCACATTGGCACTACAAATACCACAGTTCACGGACTACCGTAGTATGTCTCCCTTACTGATACAAGTTCCAACTCCCTGCTCTCCCCTTCTAAACTAACATCAGTATTGCTCTAGCTCTATGATGTTGGAATAGCACCTTACTAGTGAGCACAATGGAGTTAACCATGCCTGTACCTCAAATGTAGGTGATATGTAAATCATATCCAACTCACTGATACTCCTCAGTATGTCTCATTAATAATAATTATATTTTATTAATATATCACCTATTCCTGAGGTACAGGCAGAATTAAACCCAATTTGTTCTCTGCTAAGGTGCTTCTGCAATACAGGAGAGCCTTGGCAATTCGAATGTGAATTTGGAAGGGGATTAGCAACGATATGGAACTTGTATCAGTGTGGGAGACATACTAGGGCAGTCTGTTCCGCTATGGTATCTGTACTACCAGTGTGGCATAATGTATAGCAGAAGACGTGGTTTCGTACCTAAGTGCTGGCACTTAGTGATAAAGGTGAGAGTCAAAATAGCCCAGGAATACTAACTGCTTATGATTAATTGTACTATAGTGCTTTAAATATCGAACTTGTATAGATATTAGGTGGAAATTCATGGATGTATCCTGAAAAAACCGTAAATGTGTAGAATGGTAACAGGTAACAAAGCTACAAACACAATCCACTTTTGGTTTCTGTTCAGTTCAATAGAATTGTGTCTGCTAAAGTGGTTCTATCAATGTAAATTCATGAGAATGTGCATGTGAAGCATGGCATTGTACGGTAGAGATCACTGACTGTGGAAAAACCAGAAATGAGAGCTCAGATAGTTGTCATGTAATTGTATAGAAGAATACTGATAGTTAGCTGGACTGATAACATAACACACTGATCTCTCCACATGCTGAGAAGCAATTTCTTCTTTTAAAGGGTGTTAGGAAAAAGGTATGGCCAAACTTTCAGGAAACATTTCTCACACACAAAGAAAGAAAATACGTTATGTGCACATGTGTCCGGAAACGCTTAGTTTCCATGTTAGAGCTCATTTTATTACTTCTCTTCAAATCACATTAATCATGGAATGGAAACACACAGCAACAGAACGTACCAGCGTGACTTCAAACACTTTGTTACAGGAAATTTTCAAAATGTCCTCCGTTAGCGAGGATACATGCATCCACCCTCCGTCGCATGGAATCCCTGATGCGCTGATGCAGCCCTGGAGAATGGCGTATTGTTTCACAGCCATCCACAATACAAGCACGAAGGGTCTCTACATTTGGTACCTGGGTTGCGTAGACAAGAGCTTTCAAATGCTCCCATAAATGAAAGTCAAGAGGGTTGAGGTCAGGAGAGCGTGGAGGCCATGGAATTGGTCCGCCTCTACCAATCAATCGGTCACCGAATCTGTTGTTGAGAAGCGTACGAACACTTCGACTGAAATGTGCAGGAGCTCCATCGTGCATGAAACACATGTTGTGTAGTACTTGTAAAGGCACATGTTCTAGCAGCACAGGTAGAGTTTCCCGTATGAAATCATGATAACGTGCTCCATTGAGCGTAGGTGGAAGAACATGGGGCTGAATCAAGACATCACCAGCAATGCCTGCTCAAACATTCACAGAAAATGTGTGTTAATGACGTGATTGCACAATTGCATGCGGATTCTCGTCAGCCCACACACGTTGATTGTGAAAATTTACAATTTGATCACGTTGAAATGAAGCCTCATCCGTAAAGAGAACATTTGCACTGAAATGAGGATTGACACATTGTTGGATGAACCATTCGCAGAAGCGTACCCGTGGAGGCCAATCAGCTGCTGATAGTGCCTGCACACGCTGTACATGGTACGGAAACAACTGGTTCTCCCGTAGCACTCTCCATACAGTGACGTGGTCAACGTTGCCTTGCACAGCAGCAACTCCTCTGACGCTGACATTAGGGTTATCGTCAACTGCACGAAGAATTGCGTCGTCCATTGCAGGTGTCCTCGTCGTTCTAGGTCTTCCCCAGTTGCGAGTCACAGACTGGAATGTTCCGTGCTCCCTAAGACGCAGATCAATTGCTTCGAACGTCTTCCTGTCGGGACACCTCCGTTCTCGAAATCTGTCTCGATACAAACGTACCGCGCCACGGCTATTGCCCCGTGCTAATCCATACATCAAATGGGCACCTGCCCACTCCGCATTTGTAAACATTCCACTGACTGCAAAAGCACGTTCGTGATGAACACTAACCTGTTGATGCTACGTACTGATGTGCTTGATACTAGTACTGTAGAGCAATGAGTCGCATGTCAACACAAGCACCGAAGTCAACATTACCTTCCTTCAATTGGGCCAACTGGCGGTGAATCGAGGAAGTACAGTACATACTGACGAAACTGAAATGAGCTCTTACATGGAAATTAAGCGTTTCCGGACACATGTCCACATAACATCTTCTCTTTATATGTATGTGAGGAATGTTTCCCGAAAGTTTGGCCGTACCTTTTTGTAACACCCTGTATAAACAACCTGCGTCCTCAGCTTAGTATTCTGTTCCCCAGAGGCCCCTATGCGTGCTCTATAGATTGCGTAACCTGTTGCAACGTGCTTTCCATGTTCATTTTAATGCCTTTATCGGATGTGTTGTCCCTTAGAACACAATCAGATTTCATACAATGGAATCGTCGTTTTCGGAGAAATATTATCGTCATCTATACAACCTCTATCCTCACACTTTGGAATATTTTGGAACTGTTCGAAGGCATTATGTTCATTATCATATACTTGCACTACTACACTGTTGCTAAGGAACTCAAATTTTTCGGTTTCAGACTCCATTTTTTACACTAATTAATGTAATAGCTGTCTTACAAATTATCCACTATGAAGCTAATAGATATACACTGTACACTATCACCAAATCAAGTCCACTCAGTCTTCATTTACATTCATCATGTGCAAGCTAATTGGTGACATGTGTTACAGTTACTTTCTGATAATTTGCAGCAGCAGCCAATGGTCGACGTGAATCTTCGATATCCGCCTGATGTGTTTTTTCTTGCTTGCATGCTGCACCTTGTTGCCACCGCAGCATCTGCTGTGCCCATTGACATATTCTGTTGAGTAGTGATCACTTCAGTTTCTGGTCAGCATTGGCGAATCAACATCTGTCAGCATTTCCTTATCAGCAACAACCCTTCCTTATCACTGAGCACAGGACATCATCACATCCAGTTCTCTCAGGCAGACGTGCTTGTTATATTATGCTGACATCGGCATCATCACTTTAATATCATCAGGGCCATTCGAAGAATTCTGGCATTGTCGCATCGGACAGTGCATCTTGGTATGGCTCTATGCAAGGAAATACCATCTCTCTACGGTTAGTCGCATCTGCAGAATTAAGCTGTTCTGCTACGCTGTCTCAAAGCTATACTTGTACACTACACGTGAAATTTTCAGAGATATAACGCAGAGTGTTGCTGCCCTTAGTACCACACCCTCGCTTATACCTATCACCGCTAATTTCAGCGCGTTTCCGTCTGTGGCTTGTAGTCTTTGCTATTCTCGAAAGACTCATCCACATGCAAAAATCTGTCTGTGCACATCGCATCTGTGTAGACAGATCGTTGGGTATGGACCTATAAGGAAAACTCGAGCCTCAATTGTTTCACATATTGACAAAAACTCAGTCATATCCAATACAGATTACGCTGTATTTTGCAGTGGCATGTCCTTTTTGACGTTTGCAAAACCTGGTCTCGTTAGTTAGGATGTTAAAATGATAATTTTCCATAAATGCCAAGTTTTTTTGATACTAGTAAGAGTATTGCGTAATTACATATTGAGAGGATGAAGGTATTATTATTTGTCGTTTTCGGAGAGGGTATGTTAATTAGAATGGGAATGTCACAACTTCGCTAAACCATATGTATTCGCAAGACAAATGCAGCTAAAGTTGACAGGTTTCCAGTTTTATTCGGGACATTTCGTTGTTCCTGAAAGAACACTTCCACATTCGTGCTGCATTCTATTTTGAAAACTGATTCGTATTAGCATTTAATAATTCCCGCCAGAGCCGACAAGCTTCCAGAACATGGCTGCCGCAACCTCAACAATTGATGTCCCATGGGAGACGTATCCGTGGAAACACATATTCTAAAGCTCTGTCAAGACGGAAGACGTTATGACGTACAAGATGCTTCCGTTGATCGTCCTCGGAGCTGTACTGTTCCAGGGGTAAGAAACGCGGCGGTATTTATACATTGTGACTCAAGGGACGTAAGAAAATGCTTGTACTTATTCGAGTAGCCAATCGTTAGTCAGTATTAGAATAAGCCAAACGACAGCTTTATGGGCGTACCATTTGCCGCTATCCCACGATAAATCGCGATTTGTGAATGAGACTAAAAATAAAATGTCTATTTCGATCCAAACAAAGACTATCCTACTTTTATTTTGGCTCGCTATAAGTGACAGGAATTGTAAATTCCAAGAATCGATTAAGTTGCTGTTTTACAGACAAGTATAATCAATCTCTGGTACTCGTTGTAGGTTTTTCTCTAGTTACTGCAACACATTCGCCGTCGCTTTTTGTCTCGTACTATTTGTAGTTACGTCTGTGGTTCTTTCAATCTTTCTAGAAAACATTTATGTCACTAACAGTGAAAAACTCACTTATATTACCCGTATTTTAAAGCGTCCAGTATTTCATAGATGTCTTTTGTCACAATTGATGCCGCCTGACGAAGCTTGCGTAGCCCAGCTTGCTGCTTGATCAGGTAATATGTTCCTACAGGGAGTTAGGTTTAGTATACCGTACAGTGTAGAGTACTATGACTGACTAATTTCGGATTGGTTCCTTCATACTTGCTAGAAAATATTTGTGTTACTAACTGTGAAAAACTCACTTATTTAATATTCTATTGTGCTCAAATTTACATCCATAATTTCAATATCATCAGAGAGTCCTTTTTAATGACCAACAGCTCTACAAAACTTCTCTTCCTATCAACATTAATGATAGGAACGATCCTGTGCTAACACTCGTAAATTTGTAAGAGTGAATATTTATAATAGAATTTTGTTTTCGCCTGTTTTATGATGTTTCTGATCGGTGTAAGAGTTTTGTAACGGACGGCAGCAAACACTTTCGTCTTTCCTAATCGGAAATTAATCCCAGAGATAATTACAAAGTAATTTTTTCTTTTATTAGCACCACCTCAGGCAGCCTCATACACATATAGAACAGCTCACGTACACGTACAACCACGATTCGCATAATGTATTTTTGTTGGTTATAAACATTTAACTTACATCAAGACGTGCTCCCATCATTGCCATGAATGCCAGTTCCGTGCGAAACACTTTAATATTCACACCTTCAGACAAATTTCCTGCCCTGTGCTTCTTACATTACGTAGGTTAAATGAAAATGATGATATTTCATTCAGAAATCTATGCCTTGGCCCATAAGCAAGACGTCTGTCCATAGGTACTTTAACTCTTTCAGGGGCAATGGTTATCAGTGTTAACCACATATTTTTTGACTCTTTGAGGGGCAGGATTTTTTTAAAATGAAAACACTTGGTTTGTCAAAGTTATAAAAGTTCTTACCAAACAAAACAATTTATTTTAAAACAATTTTACAATATTTTGCTTACTTTTCTAATTACAGTCAATTAAATTGTGGTTACCGCCCATAATATTCATTAGTTACTTATTTGTTGAGAAATTTTGAGAGGTAAAATTTTGAACAGTTTTCTAAGTAAATTATTTACACAAACAACTCAAAAGTGCATCATTATTGAGAATGAAATGTTAGAAATCAAGTTTCGCCTTTTCGTAGACAAAGAGGTACTTTACATGAAGAACACATCCACACTGTTCTAACAGGAACAGTACGTGTGCTGCATACTGCACATCTTCTTGAGGTGGCCTGTTTTTGACTGATGTGCACTACCTTCCAATCTGATTTGTTTGTCCACGTGTGGTTTATGTTTACTGAGTGTTACGCTCTTACCTTTTTGACTTAGGCCACTGCAACGGACAATTGCCTTGGCAAGCAGTCCTTCGTACACTTTCCTTCGGAAGTCTTTATTCGTGAATTGTTCCATTTTAATCTCTCTGTGTATTATAAACGCATTCACTGCACACTAATCAATAAAGTGGAAAAAACCTATGCCACCATTTTTTTACTTTTGCCATCACAACCACACTCTCCTTTTAGACGATCAAAATTGTCAACAAAATTCATGCTCTTGTATAGTCACTCAACACATGCGGACATGCCACTACAGCAGGTGATCCATCTTTTTCCTTCCTATTTACACTTTTGGTGTCACTAGGATCAGGCATAGTAGAGATCAAATTCACAGCTCGATTGTCCATCCACTTGTAAAATGCTACACCATGATTGCAGACCTTGCTGTCAAAGTCCCCTTGTTTCATCTTTTTATCTTCCGTCAGTTTTGGGAGCAATTGACGTGTAGAGTTCACAGCTCCAACTGCAAAAGCTTTCTGGGCTTTTAGTAGGACAAAAGGATTATAAGATGTGAAGAAATTATCCATGAAAACAATATGATTTTTGCCATAAAGTTCTTCACATAAATCTGTTACAACCCGTGCGCCCAGTCCCAGTTCAGACTTCTCTGTAGCTAATCTTCCAGTATAAATTTGGAACTTCAAATTAAATGCAGATTCATCACACAGCATCCATATTTTATAGCCTTTTTTCACAGGCTTGTCCCTCATGCATTGCTTCATTGAGCTTCTGCCTTTAAATTTCACCATTGACTCATCAATTGCTACTTTTTGATGAGGCTGGTAGCATTGTGCAAACCTTTTATTCAACATTTCAACAAGAGGCCTTATTTTAAAAAGCTTGTCAAAATTGGCCTGTCCCCTTTTAGGCATCATCGAGTTGTTATTTGAATGGATATGACTGAGGAGAAAACTGAATCGTTTTACAGTCATCATGTCATATATATGACTCATTTAAATCTGGAGATGAAGACCAATAATCTCGAAAATTTGTTAATTTTTTGACACTCATAAATAAATTGATGTTTGAGAAAACCCTTATCTCATCTTCAGGAGTTGGGATGAAAGACTTTCCTTTTTGTGTGGCGTACTAATTTGTGTGAAATGTAATATGTTTTACCATTTCATCACTAAAAGATTCACAAAATGTTTTATGTGGCGATGGATTTGACATCTCTGTAAAAACAGCTGTAGGGCCAATTTTTTCCACAAAATCAGGCAGTGCTTCAACTCTGAAATTTTGGCTCCATTGTGGAGGATCTTCCTGAACAATGGGTACACTTCCAGATCCACCAGAGGTACGAGAATGATTTGGGATGTTTGGCTGTATATGTGAAGAATTAACTGTCACAGATGTCGTTGCTTTATTCAGTGGTGATCTCGAACGTCTAGGCATGGACAGAGAAACTGTTTCAGAGGCAGGCGAACCATCATTTGATGGAATTGTAGCCATGCAAGGTTGTTTATTATCGCACAAATGATGATTACTTTCTGGTAAATTATCTGCTTCATTGCTGCTGTCTTCAAAACATGATAACACAATATTATCAAAGTCAGGTTCATATGTAGGATCAATGTCAGAGTCTTCTAACAAACTTATTTCACTATCTGAGTCGGATGGAAGGTCTTCGAAAAGCAGTTTTCGTATTTCATCGTCACTAAGACACCTCCTAGCCATAC
Source organism: Schistocerca piceifrons (assembly GCF_021461385.2). Classification (NCBI taxonomy): domain Eukaryota; kingdom Metazoa; phylum Arthropoda; class Insecta; order Orthoptera; family Acrididae; genus Schistocerca; species Schistocerca piceifrons. The sequence continues at coordinate 136,334,491 of NC_060138.1, read as the reverse complement.
TGAATGAAAGCTGTATCCCAGTTGCGCGGTGATTAGCAGCGCTAACCTAGATTAAACTAATAAAAATATGAAGTAAGTAAACTTGTTTCACGTAACTATTGCACTGTAGGTCATTAGCATGAACTAAATTTACATATGGTAATACTTACTTGGAAATGAAAGTAGTATATATGGACCAAATTTGTTCTTCAAAACGTACACCAACTAAACGGTACAAAACTGCTGCAAGGCAGCAAACGAATTGTGTTGTACCAACAATAGGAAAGCAAAATGAGTGATATCCAATGCCATACCATCTAGGGAGAACTGCCTCAACTAACTGTGTGGCTCGCAGTGACAACTGCTGCCCCATTCGGTCACCAGGTGTCGTAAAATAGGTGGCTAACACTGATAACCACCACCCTTGAAAGAGATAATCCCTGATGATAGCCACTGCCCCTCAAAGAGTTAAGTTACCAGTGAGAAGCTGCGGCGGGTTGCTAGATTTTAATAACTCGAAGTCTCATTAAGCCTACTTCACTGCATACGAAAGTGTGGATGTGTATCGCCAGGCAGAATATATCTGAAACCGTAGAGCGTATTTCGGCACTGCAAGTCTTACAGACAGTTCAAAACGATGACTCTGTCGAGCAACGGAAATTTCCTCAGAACACCTAGGTCCTCGAATATAGATCTGTTATCCATTATATACTGAATAGTAATAGTGCCAAGAACCAAACAACAATCTCGTACTGACCTCCCTGGACACCAAGTTGAGAAAAAATTTCCTGTGTCTGAATCCTTTTACAAAAGAGAAAAATATTAAACAGTATTCTTTTCACTTAAAACTTTCGGGCTGATAGGTCGTGGTCGATGTGTATGTCTCTCCCCTGACTTTGCGTCTCCGACTGCGTTAGATATCCAACGAGGTAAAGCGGCGAAATGCAAAGAGAAGCCGATTAAACGTTGATTATAAGAGGCAGTGCAGAGGGCACCACTGTCCATCACGTGGCGTCGGCTATCAGACTGTCTCTGGTAATGCCAACATTCTCGATTGAAAGTAATCGATCGTCACGTTTCCGCTGCAACGCTGACGTCCAAATTTTATCCAGTTGAACAATTTCCTCTTTCCAGTTAAATTTATTGCGATGTTTATCAATCTCGATAGCTTCTCTATACATGGGCGCATAATAATGCGAGTTTTTAGATATGACGCTCGTCTCGCTGAATTCTACACTCCTGGAAATGGAAAAAAGAACACATTGACACCGGTGTGTCAGACCCACCATACTTGCTCCGGACACTGCGAGAGGGCTGTACAAGCAATGATCACACGCACGGCACAGCGGACACACCAGGAACCGTGGTGTTGGCCGTCGAATGGCGCTAGCTGCGCGGCATTTGTGCACCGCCGCCGTCAGTGTCAGCCAGTTTGCCGTGGCATACGGAGCTCCATCGCAGTCTTTAACACTGGTAGCATGCCGCGACAGCGTGGACGTGAACCGTATGTGCAGTTGACGGACTTTGAGCGAGGGCGTATAGTGGGCATGCGGGAGGCCGGGTGGACGTACCGCCGAATTGCTCAACACGTGGGACGTGAGGTCTCCACAGTACATCGATGTTGTCGCCAGTGGTCGGCGGAAGGTGCACGTGCCCGTCGACCTGGGACCGGACCGCAGCGACGGACGGATGCACGCCAAGACCGTAGGATCCTACGCAGTGCCGTAGGGGACCGCACCGCCACTTCCCAGCAAATTAGGGACACTGTTGCTCCTGGGGTATCGGCGAGGACCATTCGCAACCGTCTCCATGAAGCTGGGCTACGGTCCCGCACACCGTTAGGCCGTCTTCCGCTCACGCCCCAACATCGTGCAGCCCGCCTCCAGTGGTGTCGCGACAGGCGTGAATGGAGGGACGAATGGAGACGTGTCGTCTTCAGCGATGAGAGTCGCTTCTGCCTTGGTGCCAATGATGGTCGTATGCGTGTTTGGCGCCGTGCAGGTGAGCGCCACAATCAGGGCTGCATACGACCGAAGCACACAGGGCCAACACCCGGCATCATGGTGTGGGGAGCGATCTCCTACACTGGCCGTACACCACTGGTGATCGTCGAGGGGACACTGAATAGTGCACGGTACATCCAAACCGTCATCGAACCCATCGTTCTACCATTCCTAGACCGGCAAGGGAACTTGCTGTTCCAACAGGACAATGCACGTCCGCATGTATCCCGTGCCACCCAACGTGCTCTAGAAGGTGTAAGTCAACTACCCTGGCCAGCAAGATCTCCGGATCTGTCCCCCATTGAGCATGTTTGGGACTGGATGAAGCGTCGTCTCACGCGGTCTGCACGTCCAGCACGAACGCTGGTCCAACTGAGGCGCCAGGTGGAAATGGCATGGCAAGCCGTTCCACAGGACTACATCCAGCATCTCTACGATCGTCTCCATGGGAGAATAGCAGCCTGCATTGCTGCGAAAGGTGGATATACACTGTACTAGTGCCGACATTGTGCATGCTCTGTTGCCTGTGTCTATGTGCCTGTGGTTCTGTCAGTGTGATCATGTGATGTATCTGACCCGAGGAATGTGTCAATAAAGTTTCCCCTTCCTGGGACAATGAATTCACGGTGTTCTTATTTCAATTTCCAGGAGTGTATTTCATGATTACCTTCCTAGTAAACATGTTCTGCTACGGCCTATTTATCCGTGTGACCAGGCGCCAATTTCTCTTATGTTCAACCAGTCGGGTGATCAGACTTCTCTTTGTAGTACCGACATAAACCTATTTACAACTACTAGGAATTTTATATATTCCTGGTGTAGCCAAAAAATGTCGCGCATCTCTTGCCGATATTAAAAATTCTTTTATTTTCCTCGTGAGTCTGAAAATAGTTAATACTATATATTTGCTTAACACTTCCCCAATGCGATTTGTGACCTTACTAATGAACGGAAGAAAAATCTTGCCGTTGGGCGGATGTTTTTCGTTGTTGCTCCTGATTCTCTGCCTAGAGCGAATTGCTTGACCCATGTCCTTACTAGAATAACCATTCGTCACGAAAGTCGTCCTTACATGTTCGGTCTCATCGTTTAAATAAACAGGTTCACAAATTTTGTACGCCATGTCTACCAAGGTTTTTATTACATCTCTTTGTTTGTCTGGGGTGGTGGTTTAAATCTTTATGAAAATAAAGATCATCATGTGTGACATTTCTATACACCTTATTGTTCAACGTTCCTCCCCATCTAAACACACATCCAGAAAATTCAACTGCCCGTTCCTCTCTGTCTCCATAATAAGTTGGATTTTCGGATCAATGCTGTTTAGATGTATCAGGAAGGCATTTATCAGTAGTGGAGCAAAGTGAATTGTGGCATACTGTTGATATTAAACTGATAAGCTAATCAATTAAACTGATAAATTAAACCACCCCTCTCTCTTCTCCCTCACCCATCTGGGAAATGGGACACCTGTTTGACACCCTTCACATGTTCAGTTCTGAGCAACTTTTCCCCCTCCTGGGAAATCTTCCAGCCATCTCCTCCGCTTGCCTCCCCTAACCCTCAGGATGTGGAAATTGGTGGGTGATAGACTCAGTCTATGCTGAACTGCCAGAGAGGAAGGAATGTCAGCCAGCTGTGCACCACCGTCACTGGGCTGAGCACTGAGTGCATGCATCTGCACATCATGGAGGTCAGGCTGCTACTGAGGCTCTAGTTCCATGTGCTGCCATCAGGTGGCTGCAGGGCTCCAAGTGGACCCCACCGCTAAATCTTTCAGTCTGTGCTGAGCTACCGAAAAAGAAGGATCTCACTGCAGAGTGCTGGAATTATGATGAAAAATGTTGAGAGATGTCTTGGTACACTATGCATTTTGAGATATTTTAATTCAGTTCAGAACTATGTTACTGCAGTGTCTCAATACACAGTGTCCTCCTGGGAAGCGACTGTCATAGTGCATTCAATTGAGGATATGTTTATGTTGGACAAACAATAGTTCAATAAGTACATCACCTGTAAGCATAAATCTTACAACAGTGTTTATCACCTCCTACATGAGGAGTGGAAAGAGGTGATAATGGATGAGCCAGGGATGGATACAATTAAGCAAGTAATGGTGACACAGGAGGATGAGCCAAAGAGGCATTTTGCAACTCATAGAGTTACTAACTGTGCTGGAGGTGTTTGTGTTTTTTGAAATGGCCAGTCAATCCACAGAACAGGACACAACTTCACCCTATTCCACTACCCTGGACAGAATGAACCCGAGCTGTGATGTGTAGTCCTCGACTGAGCTAGATCAACAATCTGTGACAGAGAATGCTTGAAGTAGGATTTCAAGTAACAATTGGTGTAATGAACCTCGTTTCCTAAATTCCCAAAAACTGTAAATTATTCACCTAAGGATCTGGTGATATATGGTGAAGTGCTGCAGTTTACTGGTGAACATAGGAAAGTGGGAAACTGGCACAGTGCGAAATATAGGGCCATTATAAGACCTATGTTATGTGGTCTATAAAGCATTGGTGATGGAATCGGCTACTGCAATAAAAGAGTCAGCAAACGATCCCCCATAGTATATATACTACAACACTCTCAGTGAACTAATACGTCAGCTGTGACTGCTCATGCCATCAGTTCATGCTGGTAATACTGCTCATTAGCCTGAGGTTATTTGAGTAATTTCCGAACTTAGACGCAGAGATGTAATCAAATAAGTATGGAGATAGTTGTCAACACATGCAAAAACCAGCGCATAAAACATGCTCTTGGAGGAAAGTTATGATTAAAGGTTTGAATAATTTATGACAAGCTGATCTGGCAGATCCGGGGGTATATTCACATTAGAATAACAGATTCAAATTTGATTTAGTGGTTACTGATACATATTCCAAATTTGATTGGGCGTTACCTCTTGAAACAAAAACAGTGTTTGTGCATTTGTTGCAAATAATGACATATCACTGCCTAGACAACTCCAAATCGATTATGTTGGAGAGCTTCCGATAGGTATTTCAGACCGTAATGCAGCGGTATGAAATACATCACTACTCAACATTCACCCACCTGAGAGTATCGTGCAACGTCTGAGCAAAACAATAAAAGCTAAAACATGGATTTGGTTTAACCTTTACGGCTCATATAAATGGACGGATATCCGATGAGAAAAAATTGCACAGTATAATCAAATCAAGACACAGCAAAATTAAAATGAGACCAACCGACGTTTATTATAATGGATTCATGGATAACGTATGCTGTTGTATGAAAATGCTGGAGTTAGAAAAAAAGAAATTTAATGAATGCGATTTGTGTATCTCTCAAAACACAAGAGAGTGTTTGAGAAGCCATACCTCTCAAACTCTTTGGGTGACGTTTTCACAGTTATCGAAGCGCAGAGAAAAAATCCTAGAACTTATATCTTAAAGGATAGTAGGGAAACTGAAATTTCAGGATGCTTTAAATACACAGAGGAATTGCAGAAGAGCTCTGAACCAAAGTGGACCCTCATAGAGCATGTTATAAGACATTGAGGGAATAAAGCACAAGGTAAATGGCTGCAACACTAAAAAACAGTTGGATTGATGCCGACGATTTGCTGTATAATAGGGTGTACAGAACACGGTCAGCACAGTCGCATAACATGCACGATAGGAAGCAAATTATAGGAGGTGATGGGGTTCTCAACATGCTTCCAGTCTAATTGCACATTTATGAGTATAGCTACTGTGGACCTGATGCAAAGCTTCAAAAACGTTTGGCTCATGGTGATAAGGGGGTTAACCTGCCTGAGGAGGCTTGTTTGGAACACGACACTGCATATTCCCGACATACAGATTTTGCAGGATTTCACGCTGCTGATCGAATTCTGTCTAAGGTTTAAGAAAAGATATTTGCACAGAAAGTGCTTTGCAGCATTTGTAGTTGATAAAACCATGTGTGGTAAAATGAAGTAGAGCTTAGGTGTGAATTTGAAGTAAGTTAAGAATGCAGTATTTCATGCACCGAAGGAGAGGAAGATAACTATGAAGAAGAAGAAGGCAAGGGGGTCATTTAACAAATTGTATCCTGGTAGTGATGTATGGAGTTAAGAGCGCCCTGAAGCATAAACGACCGGATAAAGCGAGCAGATTCTGCCGATACGAAAGACATCAGGTCGTAATTATCCCTTTCCTCATTCCTGTCCTCGCAGATCTCCCATTAATGATTTCACTGGTGGTGCTGCAGCTATTGCCACAACAATCAAGAACGCACAGTACTCTTAGGAGCACGTATGGAAGCATACACAAAAGGACTACGTTCCTTCATAAAAAAAGCTCTTTAGCTATCGTACCGGATAGGCCACTTAAAAATACAGATCTGCTGAATTTTATTAGGAAAATATTCAGCATTCCAAGATTCCATGGTCTGTTTGTGCGGGATGCATTACCAAAGACTAAGTGTAAATCCTGAGAATGTGGAATTGTGAATTTAGGTATTGCTGGGCGCCAAGGAACCCACTGGGAGGCATATGTTAAGAAAACTAAGAATAATCTCTACTATTTCAACCACCAGACGAGCTACAACGATATTTCCCTGGCAGAAGACGTGTGTTCGACAATTTTCATCGCTACCAAGACTTTAAAACTGTATTATTTGGGCGTCTGTGCATCATGTTCTTCTTAGCATTTACGAACAATCAGATACATAAAGAGATGCATGAAGTTCAGGTGCACATTCATATACTCTAACTTTAAAAGAACGACCGTCAGTATTGCGAATTACGCCCCACCGAATGATTTAAGCAACAGGGTCTGGAGTATTGCGCTGATTGGACTGTAAACATATAAAAGCATTCCGAGAATCACAGAGGCTAACAATAATTTTCATATGGAAATTAATGGTGGAGAGGAAATTGCGGAAATAGAACGATTTAAACGACGTTTTAAAAAGTTCTGGCAAAAGGATTGCGTTTCGTGCAAACATCAATAACATTAAATCTAAAATAAAGTCACCGAATGCATCGACTGACTCTAACCAAAAAGGTACTATAGGATGGCTTCTGGGTTTCATTAAAGGGCAGGTTTTGAAGAAGGACTCTAATAAATTTTTTGGATCCGACCAATCAGTGCATATACATCCTGTCAGCACAACCCATGTCGAGTGTAACACTGAAAAAAAACTCCAATCTCAACAACAGACTGATTCATACAATTTACGAATTCTTTCCACCAGTTGGAACAGGTTATAAGATCATTGAGAATCCTACCAATGCTACGTTTCTCCCAGTAACAATTTATACATTGGACTAAATGGGGCTGTTCATTGTGGACCAGGACAACCAACTCTCGACTTCCTTGGCAAGGGTATCACTGTACGATTACATCTAAAGTGGAACCATCAGTGACCTCGAACTTGCATAGACCCAGAAGCTGCGACGACCTGCAACCGCCCAGGACCTGCAGTTGATCGACCCCAACCTCTCGGCGAGAAGAAAGATCCCTACCAGGTAGGGAGACCATAAGCGGCAACGCCGATCTTCAGTTTGCTAAACTGGAGGCGGTGGCAGTGACCTCCAACCATCTGGGACCTGCAGCAGATTCTCAGCATCCTCATACTGTCAGCAAAGACAGGATGGTCGTAAGTTATAAAACCAACGTTCACAATGCACAGCACAGCACTTCACAAGAGAGCAGCGTGATGATCACCATGCGAAATAGAGTTTCTTAAATCATTAGGTCTGAAATGTCTCAGTGATTGTCGTTTGATATAACTGGTCTGAGAGAATATGACTAGCGTACTACTAGGAGTACTTCTCGTGTAAACCTTATGCATGAAACACATTTAAGAAGGCGATGAAATTACAATTATCGTCCAACACCTAGATGCTTTAGCCCTCCCAAGCAAGATTTTCATATATCTTGTTGTATAAATTACGGAGAGGATGGTACTGCTACAGTGGCGTTGTACTTTACACGTAATACTCTAACATACATGTTTTGGGAGATACAATATGCACTTATTGGGGTCAAGATTGACCGTACACGCAATGTAAACATACACTCCTGGAAATTGAAATAAGAACACCGTGAATTCATTGTCCCAGGAAGGGGAAACTTTATTGACACATTCCTGGGGTCAGATACATCACATGATCACACTGACAGAACCACAGGCACATAGACACAGGCAACAGAGCATGCACAATGTCGGCACTAGTACAGTGTATATCCACCTTTCGCAGCAATGCAGGCTGCTATTCTCCCATGGAGACGATCGTAGAGATGCTGGATGTAGTCCTGTGGAACGGCTTGCCATGCCATTTCCACCTGGCGCCTCAGTTGGACCAGCGTTCGTGCTGGACGTGCAGACCGCGTGAGACGACGCTTCATTCAGTCCCAAACATGCTCAATGGGGGACAGATCCGGAGATCTTGCTGGCCAGGGTAGTTGACTTACACCTTCTAGAGCACGCTGGGTGGCACGGGATACATGCGGACGTGCATTGTCCTGTTGGAACAGCAAGTTCCCTTGCCGGTCTAGGAATGGTAGAACGATGGGTTCGATGACGGTTTGGATGTACCGTGCACTATTCAGTGTCCCCTCGACGATCACCAGTGGTGTACGGCCAGTGTAGGAGATCGCTCCCCACACCATGACGCCGGGTGTTGGCCCTGTGTGCCTCGGTCGTATGCAGTCCTGATTGTGGCGCTCACCTGCACGGCGCCAAACACGCATACGACCATCATTGGCACCAAGGCAGAAGCGACTCTCATCGCTGAAGACGACACGTCTCCATTCGTCTCTCCATTCACGCCTGTCGCGACACCACTGGAGGCGGGCTGCACGATGTTGGGGCGTGAGCGGAAGACGGCCTAACGGTGTGCGGGACCGTAGCCCAGCTTCATGGAGACGGTTGCGAATGGTCCTCGCCGATACCCCAGGAGCAACAGTGTCCCTTTTTTTGCCGGGAAGTGGCGGTGCGGTCTCCTACGGCACTGCGTGGGATCCTACGGTCTTGGCGTGCATCCGTGCGTCGCTGCGGTCCGGTCCCAGGTCCACGGGCACGTGCACCTTCCGCCGACCACTGGCGACAACATCGATGTACTGTGGAGACCTCACGCCCCACGTGTTGAGCAATTCGGCGGTACGTCCACCCGGCCTCCCGCATGCCCACTATACGCCCTCGCTCAAAGTCCGTCAACTGCACTTACGGTTCACGTCCACGCTGTCGCGGCATGCTACCAGTGTTAAAGATTGCGATGGAGCTCCGTATGCCACGGCAAACTGGCTGACACTGACGGCGGCGGTGCACAAATGCTGCGCAGCTAGCGCCATTCGACGGCCAACACCACGGTTTCTGGTGTGTCCGCTGTGCCGTGCGTGTGATCATTGCTTGTACAGCCCTCTCGCAGTGTCTGGAGCAAGCATGGTGGGTCTGACACACCGGTGTCAATGTGTTCTTTTTTCCATTTCCAGGAGTGTAGTATCAGCTCTTAAAACGTATGACTCTGCTTCTTACTCGATTATGAACGATTCAGAAAGTGTCAGAAGATTCGTGGATGAGCCTGTGGGTAGGACAGTGCAAGAGTACAAGAGATTTACTGCATGTATACCTATGAAACTGCTTATGGGATACTTTGAAGCCATGCGGCGCATTGATCTGAATGCTGAACATTACCTTATTCTGGTATGTAGTGCAATGTATATTAACTGATACACTCAAGGAGCGCAAGAGGAGAATGAGATCTCCATCAGTAAAATAATATGGAAACCGCTACACATCAATGTATATGACGAGCATTGTTTGAAGCTTTTAAAAGTTCTCAATGCTGGTGTGTTTCTACCTTTACCTTTCCATTCACGATAGGTTTTCGAGTACCCAGTGCAAACAAACGTTGTCTATTAAGACCTCCGCTCTGTTGGAGACGCCCAGGTTCATCATACTTGAGTTTCAGCCCTATAGAAGAGGAAATATAGCAAATGATTCCACGTAAAATGACAACTGCATGTTAACTACTGCCAGAGTCTACCTGAACTCCAAATTCTACCAGTATGGTAACATACATCTGCAGTGGAATAAAAATGTATACAGTCTAGCACATGACACACATGCAAGGTTCCATTCTTCATACTATGAAGAGGAAGGTTGTCTACTCGGCCCATGAAAATTCAGTAACTGGCACCAATCATTGTAATAGACTGTTCAAAGCAAAAAGACATAATTAAATCTGGATCTGTAGATGTACGAACTGAATTGGAATCTTCAGCAGATTTCCCAGAATACACTGCAGCATTTGCTGTAGCTCTACATGACAATGTGGTTAACTATTTCCCGCTCACCTGTGTTGGGCAACGAGCTATGTGAATAAGCAGGTACTGTGCCCATACCCAGAGTGTTTCACAAGGGCATCCCATCGGGTAAACATGACTGGAGACTCTCAGGGTTTGAATGATTATGAGGACAGACAGTTCATATTTAAATAAGTTGCATTCATAATATACACAAAAGATGGCAGTATAATTATTCTGAGCAATCATTGCATCATCGAGGTCTTTCAAGTATGAGAAGTGTGCTAAAACACCGAGGAGCGCAAAGTGTTTTACATATTTCTGTCATGGAATTCACTGTGATGATTCTGGTGTATCTTGTAAACATATGGTGACTTTGCTTCGATTATTTCATCACACAGATACCATCATCCACGACATAGGCGAGAAGAAGATCACATCGAAGGGTCGAATCTTCAGTTCTGCTGCTATTCAAGACCTGGAATTCTACATGCGTCCTACAATCCACTGACTGAAGAACAATATGTGTAAAAATAGTGTTGTGTCTGCAAATGAAAACGACATTTTTGGCTCTCAATCTGTGTATGATATCTTTTCACGCTGCTCCAATCTTAATTGCATACAGCTTTGCCCAGATTCTACATGTGCGGATTCTTTCAAGTAGTGGGATACAGTTTTATACATGTTTTCTGTATGCCTTTGGAAGCTGACATGGTCACATGCCTGTTGATTCAATAAGCCAATTTACGCTGCACGATAGGCATAATACTATACTGTACTCCCCTGGAAGCTGACGTGGTAGCATGCCTCTTGCTCCCATAAGCCAATTTAGGGGCGCATCGTAGGCATATTACCATGCAATCATCCTACATATTTTGTTATCTTTCATGCCCAACTTCAGCTTCATGTTTCATGTTCAAAACTAATGTATTTTTTTCTTCCATATATATATATATATATATATATATATATATATATATATATATATATATATACATATATATATATATATCAAAGATGTGCGGTAACGTTTCTTTTCGTTTATTCAATTCTGGCACATGGTTCTTCAGATTCAGTTTGGTTCTTGAGGTACAAATTGGTTCTTCACACACAGTTTGGTTTTAATATTCAGTGCAGGGATATGTTTTTTGCAATAACAAAAATTTTACTAGTTCAAATGTCTACAATTTTCAGACATATACATGTTGTTGTTGTTGTTGTTGTTGTTGTTGTGGTCTTCAGTCCTGAGACTGGTTTGATGCAGCTCTCCGTGCTACTCTATCCTGTGCAAGCTTCTTGATCTCCCAGTACTTACTGGAATCCACATCCTTCTGAATCTGCTTAGCGTTTTCATCTCTTGGTCCCCCTCTACCATTTTTACCCTCCACGCGCCCGCCAATGCTAAATTTGTGATACCTTGATGCCTTAGAACATGTCCTACCAACCGGTCCCATCTTCTTGTCAAGTTGTGCCACAAACTCCTCTTCTCCCCGATGCTATTCAATACCTCCTCATTAGTAATGTGATCTACCCATCTAATCTTCAGCATTCTTCTGTAGCACCACATTTCGAAAGCTTCTATTCTCTTCTTGTCCAAACTATTTATCGTCCATGTTTCACTTCCATACATGGCTACACTCCATACAAATACTTTCAGAAACGACTTCCTGACACTTAAATCTGTACTCGATGTTAACAAATTTCTCTTCTTCAGAAACCCTTTCCTTACCATTGCCAGTCTACAGTTTATATCCTCTCTACTTCGGCCATCATCAGGTATTTTGCACCCCAAATAGCAAAACTCCTTTACTACTTTAAGTGCCTCATTCCTTATCTCATTCGCTCAGCATCACTCGATTTAAATTGACTACATTCCATTATCCTAGTTTTGCTTTTGTTGATGTTAATCTTATATCCTCCTTTCAAGACACTGTCCATTCCGTTCAACTGCCCTTCCAAGTCCTTTGCTGTCTCTGACAGAATTAAAATGTCATCGGCGAATCTCAAAGTTTTTATTTCTTCTCCATGGAGTTTAATTCCAACTCCGAATTTTCCTTTTGTTTCCTTTACTACTTGCTCAATATACAGATTGAATAACATCGGGGAGAGGCTACAACACTGTCTCACTCCCTTCCCAACCGCTGCTTCCCTTTCATGCCCCTCGACTTTTATAACTGCCATCTGGTTTCTGTACAAATTGTAAATAGCCTTTCCCTCCCTTTATTTTACCCTTGCCACCTTTAGAATCTGAAAGAGAGTATTCCAGCCAACATTGTCAAAAACTATCTCTAAGTCTACTATTGCTAAAAACTTAGGTTTGTCTTCCCTTAATCTATTTTCTAAGATAAGTCGTTGGGTCAGTATTGCCTTACGTGTTCCAACATTTCTACGGAATCCAAACTGATCTTCCCCGAGCTCAGCTTCTACCAGTTTTTCCATTCGTCTGTAAAGAATTCGCGTTAGTATTTCGCAGCTGTGACTTATTAAACTGATAGTTCGGTGATTTTCACATCCGTCAACAACTGCTTTCTTTGGGGTTGGAATTATTATATTCTTCTTGAAATCTGGGGGTATTTCGCCTATCTCATACATCTTGCTCACCAGATGGTAGAGTTTTGTCAGGACTGGCTCTCCCAAGGGCGTCAGTAGTTCCAATGGAATGTTGTCTACACCTGGGGCCTTGTTTCGACTCAGGTCCTTCAGTGCTCTGTCAAACTCTTCACGCAGTATCGTATCTTCCATTTTATCTTCATCTACATCGTCTTGCATTTCCATAATATTATCCTAAAGTACATCGCCCTTGTATAGACCCTCTATATACTCCTTCCACCTTTCTACTTTCCCTTCTTTGCTTAGAACTGGGTTTCCATCTGAGCTCTTGATATTCATGCAAGTGGCTCTCTTTTATCCAAAGGTCTCTTTAGTTTTCCTGTAGGCAGTATCTATCTTACCCCTAGTGAGATAAGCCTCTACATCCTTACGTTTGTCCTCTAGCCACCCCTGCTTAGCCATTTTGCACTTCCTGTCGATCTCATTTTTGAGACATTTGTATTTTCTTTTTTGCTGCTTCATTTACTAAGATTTTATTTTTTCTCCTTTCATCAGTAAAGTTCAAAATTTCTTCTGTTACTCAAGGATTTCTACTAACCCTCGTCTTTTTACCTACTTGATGATCTGCTGCTTTCACTGCTTCATCCCTTCTTCTACTGTTTTTCTTTCCCTCATTCCTGTCAGTCGTTCCCTAATGCTCTCCCCGAAAATCTCTACAACCTCTGGTTCATTCAATTTATCCAGATCCCATCTCCTTAAATTCCCACCTTTTTGCAGTTTCTTCAGTTTTTATCTACAGTTCATAACCAATAGATTGTGGTCAGAGTCCACATCTGCCCCTGGAAATGTCTTACAATTTAATACCTGGTTCCTAAATCTCTGTCTTACCATTATATAATCTATCTGATACCTTCTAGTATCTCCAGGATTCTTCCATGTAAGCAACCTTCTTTTATGATTCTTGAACCAAGTGTTAGCTATGATTAATTTATGCTCTCTACAAAATTCTAGCAGACGGCTTCCTCATTCCTTTCTTACCCCCAATCCATATTCACCCACTATGTTTCATTCTACCCCTTTACCTACTCTCAAATTCCAGTCACCCATGACTATTAAATTTTCGTGTTCCTTCACTGCCTGAATAATTTCTTTTATCTCATCATACGTTTCTTCATCATTTGCAGAGCTAGTTGGCATATAAACTTGTACTACTGTAGTAGGCGTGGGCTTCGTGTCTATCTCGGCCACAATAATGCGTTCACTATGCTATTTGTAGTAGCTTATCCGCACTTCAGTTTTTGATTTTGTATTTATAACCCTGTATTCACCTGATTAAAAGTCTTGTTCCCCCTGCTACTAAACTTCACTAATTCCCACTATATCTAACTTAAACCTATCCATTTCCCTTTTTAAATTTTCTAACCTACCTGCCCGATTAGGGATCTGACATTCCACGCTGGGATCCGTAGAAACCCAGTTTTCTTTCTCCTGATAACGACATACTCTTGAGTAGTCCTCGCCTGGAAATCCGAATGGGGGACTATTTTACCTCCGGAATATTTTACCCAAGAGGACGCCATCATCATTTAATCATACAGTAAAGGTGCATGCCCTCGGAAAAAATTACGGCTGTAGTTTCCCCTTGCTTGCAGCCATTCACAGTACCAGCACAGCAAGGCCGTTTTGGTTAGTGTTACAAGGCCAGATCAGTCAATCATCCAGACTGTTGCCCCTGGAACTACTGAAAAGGCTGCTGCCCTCTCTGGGAACCACACGTTTGTCTGGCATCTCAACAGATACCCCTCCATTGTGGTTGCACCTTCGGTACTCCCATCTGTATCGCTGAGGCACTCAAACCTCCCCACCAACGGCAAAGTCCATGGTTCATGGGGGGGGATATATACATATATGCTGAAAACTATTTCGGAGATACTTTTATTCTTACACTATAACTAAATTCCACAGTCCCAGTGACTGCAATTATCTCGTTGATATACAGCATAAACTTTTGAGCTAGGTATACATGCATCTACACTTAAAAGCTAGTTAGATGGATAGTTGTAGATGAAACTAAAAAGCCATTCTATTTACATGATATGTATGCTGAGTAAGTATGTTTCTGATGTAGGATTTTTCTTTAATGCATATGGTGCACAGATACTCTACAACAAATCTTGTCAACAAACAGGGTGTGCAGATTTTATTTAATGGTATATATTGACACACACACAGATGTTGTGCATAAATAAATAAAAAAGTATTTACATGACACACAGACACACAGACACACACACACACACACACACACACACACACACACAGACACACACACACACACACACACACACACACACACATGCACACGCTGATAAACACACACACACACACAGATACGTAAGTTACAATAAAAGTGTTGTACTAATTGTAACATTTATAGTCAGTAGCGTTCTCGATCTCTCCCTCACACTCAGAGTCTTCCATGCCTCTCGCTCTACAAGTGAGTAGTGTGATTACAAGAAACTTCGTGTCCTGTCATCGCAAATGACCGTCTTATCATACTGAGGAAACAGGTTTGCTTTAGACTGCAGCACAGGGTACACGTCGTGTCCTCTCGAACTAGTAATAGTCAGCTGCACTGTATGCCATGGCTGTGGCAGAGCACGGTAAATACTGCTGTACATAAACTGCAAATAGTCTTCAATCGACAGGGCTCCTTATGCTGCATGACGCACACCCTTAGCCCACCTCTGGATGGCATGATCCAATAAACGACACACACACCTTATTGCTCAGGGCTTACAAGGTCCACAATCGGTGAAACATTCTACTCTTTCCTCATTAGGCCGATAACTTTCTGATTCTGTGGAATAACATTGTAAGGATTATGAAGATGTGTCGAATTCTACACCATGGTACCCCATTCTCATACTGAAGGCGGTACATGTGGAATTTGGACAGGTGTAATATGCCCATTCATTACTTGAAAAAATCTTACCCAAAGTCACACATCACAGTAGCTTTCAGTGGTGTATTCAGTATATTCTTTCAACCAGGGGGATTGCTTGAATGCGATAGCCTAGTTAATTTTAAACAGCCTCATCCGCAATTGGAGACCCTGTAGGAGATTACGGTAGTGAATAATGTATCTCCACAAATTCCCCAGTGTTGTCATCAGTTTTGGGGTGAAGCCTCACTGTGGAACTAGCTGCTCTGAACACAGTGACAAATTGGCGTGGGCATTATGCATACTAATAGGGTATGTTGGCTCTGCTTCCATCACATATCCTCAGAATCAGGCGCCATATCCTCGATTTTCCCGAATAATTCCTTGCAATCGTGATCTGGCACATATCAGAACTCACAAATCGGCACGTAATGCCCATATACACTATGTGATCAAAAGTATCAGGACGCCCCCAAAAACATACGTTTTTCATATTAGGTGCATTGTGCTACCACTTACTGCCAGGTACTCCATATGGGCTACCTCAGTAGCCACTAGACATAGTGACAGGGCAGAATGGAGCGCTCTACGGAACTCACGCACTTCAACGGCTGAGATCGCGAAAGAGCTTCCTGAGAACATCCGAGAAGCTCACCATTTCACCAGAGAAGGTAAGGCTGGAGTTATGGAAGAATTCGACGCCTCACCTGCAGACGCCAGAAGCTCAAGAACTACCACCTGGACACAACGAGAGCTGGCTGGTGTGGAAATCTTTAAACAGATTACGATCAGGAGTTGGACGATCCAGAGACAACCTGAAGAGGTGGGACTTCATAACAGAAGATACGTCCTGTGATTGTGGACAAGAACAAACCACAAGCCACATGCTCCAGTGCCTTTTGTGCCTTACATCCTGCACGAAGATTGATCTCCTGCAAGCCACTCCATGCGACTTGGAGGTTGCAGAGTACTGGGCACATGTGATATAAATACAATTTGTGTATATACATGAACATATTTATTGATGTGTATGGCTACTGTAAATTTGTATGTTTATAATTCGAGAATAATAATAATTGGGTGTCACTTGTGTCACGCGACATTTCCGCACTCCTAAACATCCCTAGATCCTCTACTTCCTATGTGATAGTGAAGTGGAAACGTGAAGGGACACGTACGGCATAAAAGCGTACAGGCAGATCTCATCTGTTGACTGACAGAGACTGCCAAAAGCTGTGGAGGGTCATATACAATAGGCAGACATCTATCCAGACCATCACACAGGAACTCGAAACTGCATCAGAATCCACTGCTAATACTGGGTGGGAGGTGAGAAAACTTGTATTTCACGTTCGAGTGGCTGCTCATAAGCCACACATCAAGCCGATAAATGCCAAACGACGCCTTGCTTGATGTAAGGAGTGTAAACATTAGACGACTGGACAGTGGAAAAACGTGGAGTGGAGTGACGAATCACTGTATGCAATTTGGCAATGAAAATGAAAATGAGCGTATGGGGTCAGTGGCTAGGAGTTCCCAGACGGGAAGTTCGGCCGACAAGTGCAGGTCTTATTGTGTGCGACGCCACATTGTGCGACCTGCGCGCCGACAATGGGGATGAAATGATGACGAGGACAGAACAACACCCAGTCCCTGAGGGGAGAAAATCTCCCAAATCTCAGCCGGGAATCGAAACCAGGACCCCATTCATGGCAATCCAACGCGCTGGCCATTCAGCTAATCGAGCGGACACACAATGTGGGGCTCCAATGGCGAGGGGTGGGTATGGCGAATGCCCAGTGAACGTCATCTGCCAGTGTATGTAGTGCCAACAGTAAAATTCAAAGGCGATGGTGTTATGGTGTGGTAGGGTTTTTCATGGAGGGGGCTGGCACCCGTTGTTGTTTTACGTGGCACTATCACAGAACAGGCCTACATTGATGTTTCAAGCACCTTCTTGCTTCCCACTGATGAAGAGCAATATTGGGATGGTGACTGCGTCTTTCAAAACGTCTGAGCACCTGTTCATAATGCACGGCCTGTGGCGGAGTGGGTACACAACAGTAACATCCCTGTAATGGACTGGCCTGTACAGAGTCCTGATCTGAATCCTACAGAACACCTTTGCAATGTTTTGGAACACTGACTTCGAGCCAGGCCTCAACTACCGACATCGATATCACTCCTCAGTGCAGCACTCCGTGAAGAATGGGCTTCCATTCCCCAAGGAACCTTCCAACACCTGATTGAACGTATGCCTTCGAAGGTGGAAGCTGTTATCAAGGCTAAGGGTAGGCCACCACCATATTGAATTCCAGCATTACCGATGGAGGGCATCACGAAATCGTAAGTCGTTTTCAACCACGTGTCGTATACCTTTGATCGCATAGCGTAGGTTACAGACGTCCAAGTAAATATGCAACACGAGCCAAGGGATGCAGTTAACCTTTCACCCACATATCGGTTATTTGCCTTGGCGTTACTATTGACGAATCCTTGACTCAAAGAAAGGAAGCATTTCGACATTGATCAATAATTCGATGCTGCGCTTAAGTTTATTGAGCATAGCGTCCCTAGACAAGCCAGGTGATGTATAATAAAAGGTGGGATCAATAGAATATGTTGTCATGCATAGACATCAGAATTTTTTGAAAACTTCCTGAGTAAGCGCACCTCTATGTCCATGTAAACTGTGTGTACTCTGCTAAATCGGAGATGTTTAATTCCTCCCAGACATTTACAGCGTTCTCATACTCTGCGTCCATTAAGGCCTCACCTGTAAGGTTTCTGGAGAGTGCAGTCATGTAGGGTAGCCTGGTTTCATTGAGTTTTGCCAAACTGTCCATATACACGTATGGAAATACTCACTTGTTAATCACAAGCTGAAACTTTTCCTCATTGGACGGTGCACCTCTAGTGACGTGCATATCCTTTTGAGACATAGCTTTAATAAGTATCTGCGATGGTGTCTGCATAGAACGTAACGAGTCGAGGAAGCAGAGTATAATTCTTGGCGTCATTCATTTCCGGAAAAAGATATATTTCTCAATACTCAACACTCTCAGGCAGAATAATGACCTAATCCTTCACCATACCGAAATTAGTCAAGGCTCAACAAGGAAGCGAGCGTCATATTCGCCCAAATTGTGAAAGAAATACGGTGTGCGTCACGGTAATTCTAATAGTTCAAGTTGCATGTATTGTGAGCTGCGCCACCGAACTTCCTCGTAAGACGACAGTTGCCCATGTGAGGAGTTTCCACGTTTCTAATGGGGGCTCAGAAACATGGCAGTCAACCACCTTTATGTACAAATCTTCATTCTCCTTCGATTTGGTCAAGTGAATGTTGTCGCTGTAAAGCTTATCAACCTCCCATGAACGTATCTGAAGCTGAGTGAGTAACCAAGCCACAGGATTATCACCAACATAAGATTTGTATCAGTTAAAATTGGAATCATAGGACAATGCCACTTGATATGCTGCCACATATGGTATGTCGTTTTCTGTGAAGGTAGTATGTGAGGTCATCAGTCCCCTAGACTCAGAACTACTTAAACCTAGCTAACCTAAGGACGACACACACCAATAGGCATCGCTCCTGATGGTGAGTATTCTTAAACGTCACGAATTTCTTTGCTACAGTAAGCATAATAGCACGTATTAAATTCCTAGAAGTGCAATCTACCAGATGCTTTACTAATAACTTGTCTCAGGAATAGGCATTCAAACACCTTACACAAATAAATTGTTTAAATACACTGTTTAACATTACGTATACTTAGTTGGATGAAAGCAGCTGGGACATGCCCCCTACATGCCCCCTACCCAAATATTATGATGTCTGTCTCCACCGGGGAATAGCAGCATGTTAAAATGCATGCTGTATTCACCAGCAAATTTTGAGAAGTGGAGGGGTCTGGCAAATATATGTTTATACCACTTGTTGTGCTCATGTGCATTTCTGCAGGCCATAAACATGAACCAATATTCTGATACTGTGTGCCTCAAATTTTGGTATTTCCTGATGTTTGACGTAAGTTTGATACCATCAAACCCTACAAACGTCAATACCTATGCCATCTCAAGATGTGCACTGTGGGTCTTTAGTGTAGGTTCTTTCACAAGATAGGACTGGCCAAGCAAAACAAGCCTGGTCGGTTTTATTTTTTACATTAATACATGCGTTCTTATCAGATATATCCTCAGAATGCTTGATTTAGCTGAACCCTCCAGTTAGACGTGCATGTGGACGTCGAGGTGTAGTAAGCAGCTGGGTGCCTTAGCTGCACATCATATTTTCATCTAAAAAAACCAGTCCACTATATCACTCCAGGTGGGCTCAAGAAACCACTCAGTGATTGATGTGTTCCATAACATCACACTATTTCGCCCCAAAGATAATGAAGACTTATCTTCTCAACGCCAGAGGCTTATATGAGGAGTGTAACACTTAGATACATAGCAAAGCACTGCATTTAATGACAGAGTGCCACAGACCAATAGCTACCTTGAAGAACTCCATTTCCAGAACAGGGATGCACACTTCAGAAACCCTACAGGATCACGATACTGTCTCGCTGCGCTCTCGATCCTAGATAATGAGAGTCACTCCTCATAGGTGTCCACAATCACTGGGTATTCTAATTGTGGTATGGTGTTATTAACCTGATGACGGTCACTAAAAGGACAGGGAAGGGAGCTGTCTCAGGCTGCTATTACTATTACTATTAGTACAATTCGTTGACGATGCTGCTGCTGCTGCTGCTGCTGGCTGTGACAATGATGACAGCTGCATGGAGGAGCAGGGAGGTGCATGTAGCTGGTGAGTTGGTGAGAAGGTGGGGGAGGAGATGGTGTTTTGTCCCAGTGTGAGCAGCTTGGCTGTGACTGCAGAGATGGTTGTTGCCACAATACGAAGCTAGTTAATAGGGGGAGACTGGTCCACGGACGCCAGAGTGGAGATGGTGTGGGTATGGCAGTAGCAGTAACGGCTATAGCCTTCCATGCAGCAGTGAGATCTGTCTTACATGGCAAAGTGAGTAGCACATCGTCATGTCTTGTGGGTGGTTTCTTTGCCACACTCAGTGCCTTTACCACAGAGTACTGTGGTCAGATACTTTCTTGAACAAGTACAATAATGAAAAAAGTTAAATAAAATGGTCTATACATTGCTTGCTGCTGCTGATGTAAGAAAAGAAAGGACACTGATTATAAGCACAAAATGTGAGTTAGGTCCCTCAGGTCATTGGGGATCACCTCTGGAATCTCCTCACACCAGTGCAGGTCTGCCACCATTTCTTCCACCTGTTCTGGCATGTCAGATTGTCACCTGAACCATTGGGGATCCATTGACCAAGGTCGCCAAAATCGCCTACAACAGCATCGATTTAATAAAAAAAAGTACACATACACACAAAACTTCAAAACGTTTTTTTTTAGAAAGTACACTTACACAACAGCTGTGACAGGGAAAGTATCACAACTTCTGCCGCTTCCTGTTCCTCTTGTTTGAAATCACCTAGAGCAACAAATACTATGTTTCAGACAACAACATGTTACACATATGCACAGCATTATGATGAAGTTTTAGAAACAATTTTCTTTATTGAAAAGAATATGCCTCATCAACATATTACATATACACACACTACTACAAAGAATAAAATGTCTACTTACGATTGTAATGCTGTTGTTGCTGCCTCTCTGGTGCAAGTTGATCCAGTATTTCATGGACATGTGCTGAAACAACACGAACAAGACCTCTACTCCATACTACAAAATTCTTAGTGAAAAAATTGAAGGGAAGAAAAGTTACAGTTATCGATTGTAATATCTGCTTACTTGGTAATTCTTCTTGCCTAAAGTGTTTGCCTCTGGCAGTGTTAATGTTGCTGGCTGAATGTGTCATCTTGCAATAGTTAACTAATAAGGACATATGAATAGCATACGTGCAAACGCACTAGGACTGGGAACGCCAATAAGAACGCAAAAACCTGATGCAGCCACAGACGATAGCAGAATGAGGACAAATAGGGGTGGGGGTAGGTTTTCTATAGATATACTGATCGAGCATCAGCCTATAGGAACACAGTACTCTGAAGAGATGTGAGAACTTCTGTCTGCTTGTTCGGACACGTTGGTTTATGCAGGTGTTCACACTAACAGTAAGTAAGCAGTTGAGAGAGACAGAAACAGGAAGTAAGTCTGGAATTTCCTGGTCAAAGAAATGGCATCATCTGGTGCTTTGTTCAGGGGCTGTGAGAAGAAATGGCAGTCCGTTGGGTGGGAAGCCATGTGCATCCACTCAGCCGGGTATCAGCATGTTCAATTCCCTGAGGCAGTGCGCTCTGTGACCCCTGACAGCAGTTTCTCTGTGGCAGGCTGCGCAGTCCCTGACGGGGATTTCTCTGTGTGGCATGGAGATAAGGCATCCTTCATATATGCTGTCCTGTGGTATTGCTGCTGGTCGCTGTGAGGCCACACTAGCAGTATGTGCTGATGTGCACAATCCTGGAATGCATCAGTAACCCAAAGGCTTCCACATCAAACAGAACTATCAGTACTTGGCACTCCCCCTGGCGTCAGCGACACCAGGCTGGCTGATACATGCGCGGGCGACCCAAAGTGGCTCCTAATGTATCAGACTTCATTCTATTCCTCGGTGCTTTTATTACTCCATGAAAAGTGGAGGCAATGCGTGAAGATGTGAGCTTTATCCAAGTGGGGGAGGGGAGGAAGGAGACATGTTTCCTGCAAACTGAATAAACAAAGAATATGCTAACTGAACTGAACAATATGTTATTATGTTCATTCCCAATGACTTGAATTTCATGTCATGAGAGATTTCCATGCCAACAGTCTCGCCATTTTCCAGATAAGGAGGGGAGAAGTGAGTGAGTGGAAGGTTGGAGGATTTCCCAGGATGGGGAAAAGTGGCTCAGAAGGGAACTGGGGAGGGGTGACAAAAAGTGTCCCTTTCCTCAGTGGTGTGGAGAATAATGAGGGGAAAGGGGAGGGGTGAGGTTATTCCCAGGGTTCATAAATCTTCCCCCAACCCCAAGGGTATGTTAAATCGATCCCAGGGTGTCATAAACCACTCAGCATAAAAATAGATTCAGGAGTGGGGAGGTGGAGGAATGGTTTAATCGATCAGTTTAAGTGAGTACTATATCAGTTTGATATTGAAAGTGCACCAGAACTCTCTTTGCCACACATATCAACAATCAGTGTCAATTTGCATACAGAAGGCGTCCTCACAAAGACTGTGGGAGGAGAATATTTTTCTATGGTTGGCCTTGCCGATCCATATTTGCTGTTCCCACTGGACAAGGAGTCACCAATTCTTTTTGGCTTGTACAAATAGAAGCACTTGCCTTCAGGGTTCCTTCCACTTCATCTACCCTGACACACGCCGGCTTTTCCAGTAGCAAGTTGAATTTCTCAGGTACTTATTCAACAAGGAAGCGATCCAGCCCATTGATAGCTACCTTTCAGTTACTGACTTTCTACCCCGCCCCCAAAAATTACATGAGTTTGGAGCTTTTTTGCGGAAAGTGAAATCTTATTTGAAGTTCATAGCGCAAGCGGCACATATCATGTACTCACTAAACAAATTCTCGACGAAAGACATTCATTACAGGTGGACGACAGTCTACGTAGGAGCCCAAACAGAGCTGAAGTGTATGCTCGTTTCTCGTACTTCTCAAGCCTCATCTGAAGCTGATGAGATGTGCTGCAAGATAGTAAGACAAAGAGAAGATTGACATAAATAGTTGTCCACCTGAAACTGGTAGTAGTAGCATGGAGTAAGGTGTTGGTAAATTAGTGACCTTTATCTGTGGTTCTGGTCAAGAAGAAGATAAAAATGAAACTTCAATACATGTAACTACTAATCCATATTGTCTTTCTATCACATCAAGTGATGAAAAAGTCGCCCCTGTAAGTGCAGTGGTCACACAGTAGACCATTAAAGTAGAAGGATTTTCTGTTCTGAAAACAAGTGAAAAAATTCCTTATCCAAATGTAATGGAAACAAGCGGCATAGTATGTCATTACGCGGACAAATCTAAGGTTAAGCCGTACATCACATATTTTTAATCCATTGCCTGATGCATCTGGAAATGACCTGGAAGGTTTGAAGGAAAAGACTGAATTTAATCCTTAGAATTTATTACAGATACTTTTTACGTGGAGGAAGTTTAATTGCATTACAGATAATGTTCTTAAATGCTGCTGTCTCTTATGAAAGACAGACCTGACAATAACTTAGGAGTCTAAGTGATCTGTTGGAGGGATGACTCTATGAGAACAAGAGAAATGATTTCGTAAACTTGTGCGAGATTCAACACATTGCAACAGAGGTAACCATCGCTGAAGCAAACAGCAAGACAGAAAATTATTATTCATTCACAGACATTCACAGTCCTGATAAACTTAAAACTTCGTGAACCGGTTTGTACGGGACAAGAAGAGGATGAGAAAAAAAGATGCTAATTACAGCCGCTGAAACAAGAGAACCAGCACACTGAACAATCTAAGACAGGTGGAATAAGGAATGTTGCTTATGACACATGTGGGAAAGCTTCAGCAATTTAGAAAGAGTTTTGTGCAAAGAACTGGGACTAGTAACTAGCTCTGATCACGAACTAACTAGCAGTGCACTAGAAACCATTTCTATTGCGTCTCACTATCACTGCTACATGGTGCAGCTGCATGGAGAATACGCAGCGGCCAACAGCTTATCCAACACGCCCAGACTGTAGCTCATCCCGTCTTCAACAGCCCTATTCGCTCCCCTACATCCACGAGAGGACGCAGGTTTTGGCGTATCTTACGGACAATCATTGCTCTACTTTCTGGGTGCAATACGACGGCTCTATAGATTTCCTGTTTACACGTTTTAAAGGACAGACTCTCTTGAAATATCTCGAAACTTCTGCCGCGAGCTTCCAGCAACAAGTTGATACACACACCCATGAATGAGGCGGGAAAGATCGTTCCACCTACGTGCCCCAAGTCATGTACACCAACACAGATGCGGCTGGTGTCCTCTGCCACCATCTCTCTCCTTGTTCTGCAGTTGCTGCCCCTCGCCCCCTTCTGCCCCTGCTACTGTCCTGTGCATTCCATCGGCTCAGCCCTCAGTTTCAAAGCTTGGAGGGAGCTGAAAATACGCCTTAGCCTACAGACAAATAACAGAAAGGATTTCATGCAAGACAGAGAGTGCTCATGAAATAGTGGCAGCTGATCATA
This sequence comes from Schistocerca piceifrons, assembly GCF_021461385.2. Lineage (NCBI taxonomy): Eukaryota > Metazoa > Arthropoda > Insecta > Orthoptera > Acrididae > Schistocerca > Schistocerca piceifrons. The sequence goes on along the minus strand of NC_060138.1, from coordinate 136,309,493 downwards.
GAGGGAAAGTCAGAATTAAAATAAAACACCCTACCATTCACGTCTCATATGCTTTGGTCCAAGTAGGAACGGAGGGAAGATTCTTTAATTAACTTTAAGAACGTCTCTTATAAGAATGCTCCCTAATGACTCTTACCCACTGTTTTAAGGGATTCCTGGGAAACGGTCTATTGACACACAGTCAACATTGGTTTAGAAAACACCGTTCTTGTGAAACACAACTAGCTCTTTATTCCATGAAGTGCTGAGTGCTATTGACAAGGGTCTTCAGATCGATTCCGTATTTCTGGATTTCCCGAAGGCTTTTGACGCTGTACCACAAAAGCGGCTGGTAGTGAAATAGCGTGCTTATGGAATATCGTCTCAGTTTAGTGACTGGATCTGTGGTTTCCTGTCAGAGAGGTCACAGTTCGTTGTAATTGACGGAAAGCCATCGAGTAAAACAGAAGTGATTTCTGGCGGTCCCCATGGTAGTGTTATAGGCCCTTTGCTGTGCCTTATCTATATAGACGATTTGGGAGACAATCTGAGCAGCCGTCTTCGGTTGTTTGCAGGCGACGATGTTGTTTATCGACTAATAAAGTCATCAGAAGATCAAAACAAACTGCAAAACGATTTAGAAGAAATATAGAAATAGTACGAAAAGTGGCAGTTGACCTTAAATAACGAAACGTGTGAGGTCATCCACATGAGTGCTAAAAAGAACGCGTTAAACTTCGGTTTAATGATAAATCAGTCGAATCTAAAAGCCGTAAATTCAACTAAATACCTAGGAATTACAATTACGAACTATTTAAATTGGAAGGAACACATAGAAAATGTTGTGGGAAAGGCTAACTAAAGAGTGCGTTTCATTGGCAGGACACTTAGAAAATGTAACAGACCTAGTAAGGAGACTGCCTACACTACACTTGTCCGTCCTTTTTCAGAATACCGTTGCGTGGTGTGGGATCCTTACCAGATAGGACTGACTGAGTACGTCGAAAAAGTTCAAAGAAAGACAGCACGTCTTGTATTATCGTGAAATATGGGAGAGAGTGTCATAGAAATGATACAGGATTTGGGATGGACATCATTTTCTCCTCTGAATGCGAAAATATATTCTTGACACCGACTTACATAGGGAGGAACGATCACAAAGATAAAATAAGGGAAATCAGAGTTCGTACGGAAAGATATAGGTGTTCATTCTTCCCGCACGCTCTACGAGATTACAATAGTAGAGAATTGTGAAGGTTGCTCGATGAACCCTCTGCCAGGCACTTAAATGTGATTTGCAGAGTATCCATGTAGATGTAGATGTAGATAGATATTACTCGTTATGTTACTCGTTCTCGGTGCTCTGTATATAGCGCAATAAGAGAGGATTTGCATGTTGACGATAAAACAAAAATCGAGTTCAGACTGCTGAACGAATTCAAATTCAAGACATACCAAACAAACGGTCATGTTAGCAGTGAACAACTACAGCAACTGCTGGCAAGTGGATGTTGGAGGTCATAAGGTTGGAACAGTTTTTCACGAAATCAGCCATATCGCCTTTGCTCTCTCCCAATCAAGTGTACCTTTCCGATACAGTCAACAGCTTCTCCGCAGAAGACCATTACAGTTTATAGAGCCTCATCTTGGCCTGTTGAGTTCAAAGTAAGTTTATATTCAACTGGAAGATGGGGAGATTTTCTTTCCTCCGTTCTTTCTGTCTTGGAGAAAACGCACCTGCCACTGAATCATGTATAAATCTTACAGGAACAGAGGATTGGCGGGCTCCGTCGTCCCCAACTCTGGATGTCCTGGTTTACCAAACCTGTTGATACTTAGACAAATTCTGAATATCGTTACTTACATATTTCACTTAATCGAAAAATGTAGCTGGAATTTGAAATGAGAACCATTAATAACGCATAATATCGTAGTGCGTTGCAAATTATGAATAACGTACGACCTAACTGCACCCAAAACTCATTTACTCTTTGGCAGTTTTGCTATTAAAGATGGTATCAATTGGGAGTATACTGGTTGACTATTTCTCATGTGGAATTAAACAGAGTGATCAATTCAATTAAATTTCGATGGCTGTTACTGTTCAGTTGAACATAGATTGATTCAATATGACGATGGCTTCTTTTGTGAAAATATGGTCTGGATTTTGTCGTCCCTTAGAAGCTCTGTGTACCCTGAATGCGAGGACGTGATAAAACACACGCCTGGTTATACTTTTTGCAACAACTAGATTTTTTTGCAGCCTTGTAGTTTGATTAGCGTACAGTACAGACTGGTTTATCATTTCTGTTATCCTCCGTGACTCTCATCCCTTTGATTCTCAAATTTTGATTCAACACTTTTTTCTCTGATAGGATTCTAATTGGTATGACATTTGATTCAGAAATACAACATGAACTTGTCTTAGCTATCCGTAGCACAAAGGCATATGTAGGGGAAGTTATTGGTGTGTAGTTTATCTATGACGAAAATGACACCCTTTGATGATCAAACATTTGCTTAAGATCATGAGGGACATACACCTGACACTGGTGTCATAAGCTCCCCTTATAAATTTGATCATCTGCCTTATCACTCAACCCATCATTACGAAGAAAGCCATGCCCCCTACTCTTCCCGTCTCCTTCACCTTAACCATCCAGCCAATCTCTGTGTAGTATCAGAAAGAGGTAGCCAATGACCATAAAAATGTCGCTATCACACACCACAGACACACGCACACACACACACACACACACACACACACACACATATACATCTGAGAAACATGTTTTGGTTGTAATTGCAGCGCAGCTCCTTGCTAGAGAGAGCCACTGGGGTGGGGCTCCTGCGTGTGAGTGTGAGCGAGTGTGTGTGTGTGTGTGTGTGTGTGTGTGTGTGTGTGTGTGCGTGCGTTATCGCGTGAGAGTGAGACAGACAGAGAGAGAGACATACAGAGTTCGCTCCTTGCATCTCAATAGTGGAGGTGTCTGATAACACACACAATATTTTGTTAAGAGAGACAATGCATATTAACTCCGCTAACGTTGGCTCAAAATCCATCCATCTCGCTGTCTTTCTTTGTAATGCACACTTGCAAGAAAGTTAAGGAATATAATATATTACAAAGGGAATGAGAAAGGAAGACAAAGTCAAACCAAACTCTAAACATAAAATATATTATAAAAACATAACATTCAAAAGAGAAATTAAATACCCACATTTACTAATATTAAAAAGCATAGCATATTACACATACTCTAGATAAGACAAGATACATTCTGAGTGTAAAATGTACAACATTCTTATATTTTCACATTGACACAATCTGAGCAATTATGAGGGACATGTCTTGATTGTTGCTATACGTGAACAAACTATATTATATAATTCTTCAAGTTCCAGAATGTATGAATCACACCTGAAATGAGATGAACTCAAGATAATAAAAACGTATTCGCCTTGTGGTTCTCAGTTTAATCTAGTCAGTGAGAAAGGAGAATATGTGTATGGTCATGTGGAGTAACTATTTACAGTTACGATTAAAACTTGCACTTTTGGTAAATACACACACAAACACATATTTACATGTTTCAGTTTTTTACATTGTTTACTACAAAATCACTCGTCATTATCTGTGTCCAAGCCAGAGCATTCACCATATCGGAAAGTATAAAACGTTTATCATCCTGTGTAAATAAACACAGTTCGTGTAGTTTAACACCAGAAACTACATGGTGTTTTGTTGATTTATACACTGCCCATCTGTTTTTATCAATATGGCCCTTTCTACTGGACTGGGCTTATAAAAGATTCCTTAAACAGGTGTTAAGCCTGTTTAATTCAATGCCAACTAATATTAGCTAAAGATAACATCTGCATATTTTGCACATTTTGTATGGGTTTTCCAAATGCATTGTCTTTTGTTATTGTTACCACTCATTCGCTTTTGTGAATTAATCTATCGTTTGGAGCTAGATGGTTTTCCATCACAGCGCCGTCTATCTGATCGTGATACTGGCCGTTATGCAGAAAATAAGAACACATAAGATTGTGGCTAAATAGCTCTAGCACGTTACTTGCAAAGAAGGCTAAGTTACTGAGCTAGACATCCTTCCTACTAGCCTGCCGTGACGAGAAGGCTATTCCACTACTTCCTGTGGTATCCCATCATATTGACACCACCGTCTCTAGGAGGCTATTTCATCGTGCTAGCTTCGCACTGCTGCGAGAAAGGATACAAAACATTAGCAACAGTTAGATGCAAGTGGGCATACTCCTACTGCCTTTCATCAGCAACTACCAAGGACGCTTACAGCTTTTGACAGCGATGGGGTCGATGCAGCTACGGTTTATAAACAAAATTTATCACAGAACCGAACTACAGAGAAACAGAACGAAAATTCAGCCGCCTTACGCAATGAAAACGCGGTGCAAACTGCTGATCTTCAGAAAGAACCGTCGTCAAACTGACAATGTCGGCACCTAAGAAGGGCTTAACTTCGCACCTACGCCGCTGGACACGCCTGTCTCTGAAACGAGAAGTGGCATGGAAAAGGTTCCGCAAGCTCCCAAGTGAAACAGCGTACGAAATACGGCGTGAAACGAGCCGTATTCTCACGAAAGCAAAGCTGCCTATGCCCAGCATGACCAGGGCTGAGCACAATGGTCTGCGCGCACTGCTCAATGATTAAACATTGCGGTCCATCCTGCTGAGAAGTGGGATGTAGAAATTTTACGTAACAGACGCCCTCTGTTTCGGAGTTATGCACGCTAGTGGTCGAAGCTCCAACGCAACCCGACATCGAGAATTAAGAACAGACTTCTGGGCTTCTTACCTGCTCTTCGGCGGAAGACACAGTGGTCAAGAATCCTCTCCCTCAGGTTCCTTTACCGCCGACTGCTACCGCTCTACCGAAGATGGGTAAAGACGGGACGTCATCCCGCCTCATTGTATCCACCATTGGTTCATCAGAATACAAGGTGGCCTAGCACTTAGCCAATTTCATAGCTCCACATGTGCGACACTGTGAATGTCATACTAGAAACTGCGAATTAATCGTTTTACATTTAGTGAGAGTGACGTACTGACACTGTGGTCAGTTTTGATATGGTGGTTCGGCCCGTAGACTGAGTGGTCAGTACGGCGGTCTGTCAATAGACCCGGGTTCGTTTACCGTCTGGGTAGGAGATTTTCTCCGCTCAGGGACTGGGTGTTGTGTTGTCGTCATTAGCATTTCATCATCATCATCAGTGAAGGCAACAGGAAACTACCACTGGAATCACTTTCCAAGAAGCTCATGCGGTAGACCTTTCTAATGAGGCTTCCCCCATGACAAAACCTGCCGTAAGGCAGAACACAAAGTTTATGATATGGTGACGCTGTTTATGAGTGTGGCTGTCACAGTCTTTTTGGACCAAACATCCCAGTTCTGTGTATGTGACATGGTCGAGATAATTAGGCACACTGTTGCGTCTCCTTATTTTATGTTCTACGGACACAATTACGATCAGACGAACGGTGTTGCTACTGGAAGCCCGTTACCTCCAGCTGTTGCAAAATTTCTTCATGGAGAATTTCGAGGATATTGCCTTACACACGGCGCCATTAAAGCCTAATTGTTTCTTTAGATACGTTGAAGACACATTCTTCCTTTTCCCCCCGGACGTGAGAAGCTTGACGAGATCTTAAAACATCTCAACTGCATTAACAGTAACATCCAGTTCATCATGTAGGAGGGAAAAGACAATGTGTTGCCTCCCTTGATGTCCACGTCCGTCTCAAACGAAATGGGTTTCTTGGCCATAGCGTTTGTAGGAAAACTATTCACACTGATCTGTACTCGCACGCCATCAGCCCTCATCAGCTGTCACAGAAGCGCACTGTGTCACAGGCACTGGCGCACCGTGAAAGAATGATATCAGATGCGGATAACTTGCCCCTCGTCTTTAACTGTATTCAGCCTTTTGCAGTGGTGAGATAGTAAACAAAAACCAACATCGTGATAACTATTGACCATATGGCATCACTGATGTGCTCAGAAAACTGCTCTAAATGGGGGTTGCCCATCAATAGTGCTGGGTTCTCGGTTCCCAGCGCCTGTTGTTCTCCTATCAGTGTGGTTTCCAGAAGGTATGATCCACAACTGTCCTGTTTAGATTGGAAACGGCAGTCCAGCAGGCTGTTTCTAAAAGATAACAACCCAGTGCAGTATTTTGTTACCTACAACTGACATAAAAGACCTCTTGGCTCAATCGAGGCTCCTTGTCGACTTTTATTCGTCAGTTTTTATCCCACTGGTTGTTCAGAGATCTCTCGGCTTCTCATGGGTTCAAGAGAATTGCGTCCTGCAGGTCTCTTGGCCGACTGTCACTCTCCTCATTACTATCAATGAGCTATTGCTCTACATCGGGCCTCAAGTAAACCCTGTGCCACATGTCAACTACTCTTGCATTTCATATAGCTCCCACTCTGTAGCCTTAGCTGAACACCACCTCTAAGGTGCCATCGGAAAGACATCTGCTTGGACCGTTTTCCTATTGTCTCCAGTTCGCAGCCGCAGAAACGTGGGTCATGGATTTCTGTCGTTGTAACATGATCCCTCCTTAGCCAGAACTCTACTTGGATACCCAGCTCTTGGTCGTTGTTGCACAGTCCCGATTTTTTAAAAATACTCTTTGATAAAAAGCCGGCTTGGCTGTCCCATATCAATCAACTAAATACTAGATCCATACGGAAACTTAACACTTTCTGCTTTCCTCCGTATTTACCAGTCCTGACTGGGCTATGGTCGTCACTTACATCAATCTAACACTCGTTGAAGTCAACATAAATACTGAGAAGACTAATTTCACAATTGTCAAAGTGTGTGCGCTAAAACAAGGATGTAGCAATGAAGACGAAGTTTTTCTCTAGAAACTGGAAGATTAAAGCCAGGAAAACAACATCATGATAAAAATGATTTGAATGCCCACGGTGAAGTAAACAGACCTGGATATGATGAGATGTTGGTTGCTTTTGGGATATGGAAGAAGAAATACTGAAGGAGAAAATTTTGGACTTCTGCGTAGTAAAGTACCTCTACATAAAGAACACTTTATTCTTTGGTAACGGACGAACACATTTGAAGAAGAGTAAGAAATGTGAAAGTCATACCGTTAACATTATTGGACAGTGATCATAGACATCTTATGAGGGAGAATGTGTCAAAACCTATTCTGGAAATATGCCTAAGATGAAAGAATAGAGACTAAAGCAAGCAGAAGGAACTTCTATTAAAGTCTGATAAATGCGAAATCGCCAACAAATGAAACAGATAGTGGAAATAAAGAGTGGGAAACGTTTAAGACAGTTTTAGTAAACTTTTCTGTATAAGTCAGTGGGAAAGCAAGTGGTAAAGTAAATAAACAGAAACTATCTGGTGGAATGACAGAGTAAAGAAAGGTATCGAAGAGTGGAACACGGAAATGGAAAACAAAGATATGCACAAACAAAAGCAAACAAATGCGATTAAATTAGTACTCAGACCACCACTGATGCCATGTGTTTGTGGAGCGACTTGCGTAGTCGAGTCGTGTGCATAACACTAGTCACTGGCGTCAGCAGTCCAGGGTGCCTGTATCGCATTCAGCCAAATGGGCTCCAGCTGTCTCCGTTCCGGGCACAGGACCCCGGCCACTTCCTGAGGGCTCGCTGTCCCATATCGGCAGACTGCAAATGTCCGAGTAAAATATATTGACGTGAGTGTATTTTGGACCATCACAGACACGCATGGAGTTCCACCACACCCTCCACCACCTGCCATTCTACACCCCACCACACCCACAGTTGGCTTCAGCTGCTTGAAACCTGTATACATGTATATTCTGGCCCTTTCATAAGCAATTGGTTGGTTGGTTGGTTTGTGGGATTAAAGGGACCAGACTGCTACGGCCATCGGTCCCTTTTTCCAAATACTAAAAACACCCACAGAGAATAAAGAAACGTTCAACAGAACAGATGACAGACGACACAGAACAAGACAAACTTAGACAAAGATCAGACAAAACGAGTTAAAATCACAAAGATTGTGACGGTGGTTAGCTGACCATGGGAACAAAAAAATGGAGAAGCTAACCACCGAGAGACATATTAAAAACTCAGTTTAAAATCGTAGGCCAAAGGCCAGAATAAACACTAAAAAACATAACAAACATTCATATTAAATGGTAAAATCCCCCTGCCCGAGTAAAACGCAAAACTAATCCTGCCATGACAGAGTCATCAGTTAAAAGGGCAGGGAGCGTATCAGGCGGCGCAAATGTCTGCCTGACCACAGCTAAAAGGGGACTGGCCAACAAAATGTGGGCCACTGTCAAAGCCGCCCCGCAACGGCATAGAGGAGGGTCCTCCCGACACAGTAAATGACTGTGCGTCAGCCATGTGTGGCCAATGTGGAGCCGACAAAGGACAACTGAATCTCTCCGATTGGCTCACATGGATGACCGACATACACCCTTCGTCGCCTTGATAGGACGGAGTTTGTTTGCCATGGGTAGATTGCGCCATTCAGCGTCCCAAAGCGAGAGAACTGTGCGGCGTAGGACTGCTCCCAAATCAGTCTCTGGGAGGCCTACCTCCAGAGTTGGTTCACTGGTGGCCTGTTTGGCCAGCCGGTCCACACGTTCATTGCCAGGTATCCCAACGTGGCCTGCGGTCCACACAAGAACCACAGAGTGGCGGCAACGGGCAAGAGCATGCAGGGACTCCAGGGTAGCCATCACTAGACGAGAGCGAGAGAAACACTGGTCGAGAGCTCGTAAACTGCTCAGGACGTCGCTACAGATAATGATAGACTCACCTGAGCAATAGCGGATATACTCTAGGGCACAAAAGATGGTGACCTGCTCAGCAGTGAAAACGCTGCAGCCAGCCGGCAAGGATCGTTGTTCGTAATGGTCCCCTAGAGTTAGAGCATAACCGACACGACCAGCAACCATCGAACCGTCGGTGTATACTATGCCCGGGCCCTGATACATGGCTAGGATGGAATAAAAGTGGCGGCGGAATGCCTCCGGAGGTACTGAGTCCTTTGGGCTTTGTGCCAATTGGACCTGAAGGCAAGGGCGAGGAACACACCACGGGGGAGTTCGCAAAGGGTCCCGGAAAGGAGGTGGAACAAGGAAAACCGCAAGCCCGGAGAGAAGCTCTTTGATGCGGACCGCGATCGTACAACCTGACCGGAGCCGACGTTCTGGCAGATGGACGACCGATTGCGGGAATAGAAGACGGAAATTTGGATGCCCGGGCAAGCTAAAAACATGGGCAGCATAAGCGGCCAGTAAACGTTGGCGCCGGAACTACAGTGGAGGAACACCTGCCTCCCCAAGTAAGAGGTTCTCAGGGCTGGTCTGGAAATCACCAGTGACAAGGCATATCCCACTGTGAAGGATTGGGTCCAGCACCTGCAAGGCTGAAGGGGATGCTGAACCATAAGCCAGGATTCCATAATCCAGACAAGACTGGATTAACGCCTGGCAGAGCCGCAAGAGGGTAGATCGGTCGGCGCCACAGCTGGTGTGGCTCAAGCATCGCAGAGCATTTAGATGCCGCCAAAACATCTGTTTAAGCTGCCAAATATGAGGCAGCCTTGTCAAGTGGGCATCAAAAACCACTCCCAAAGACATATGTGTCTCCACCACAGCAAGACGTTCCCCATCAAGATAAATCCGCGGCTCCGGGTGAACAGTGCGTCGCCGGCAGGGATGTCGCTTGTGACGCTAGAGCGCCCGCCGGCCATCTTTAATCGCTTCAGCAATGTCAGGCGACCACCAAGGCACAGTCCTCCGCCGAGGGGACCCAGAAGAACAGGGAATGGCAGATTCTGCGGCAGTAATGATGCTGGTGGTGACTGAGTGAACCACTGTATCAATGGCTTCATGAGAAACAGGTTCAATAGCGGCAGTGGAGGAAAACAAGTCCCAGTCAGCCTTATTCATAGCCCATCTGCAAGGTCGCCCAGAAGACTGACGCTGTGACAGTGACAGAAAGATCGAAAAGTGGTCACTACCACACAAATCGTCATGCACACTCCATTGGACAGAAGGCAATAGGCTAGGGCTGTACATCGAAAGGTCAATGGCGGAGTATGTGCCATGTGCCACACAGAAATGTCTGAAGGCACCATCGTTTAAAAGGGATAGGTCGAGCTGTGCCAATACATTCTCAACGATGGCACCTCGAGCTGTTGCCATGGACCCACCCCACAGAGGGTTATGGGCATTGAAGTCGCCCAGTAACGTGGCGGCAATTGGGCGATCAGCGCAGCCAGGACATGTTGTGGGACATCACCATCCGGTGGAAGATACAGACTCCAGACAGTAACAGCCTGTGGCGTCCACACCCGAACAGCGACAGCCTCTGAAGGTGTTAACAGAGGGATAGACTCGCTGTGAAGAGAGTGAAGGACATAGATGCAGACGCCACCCTTTCATAAGCTGCATGGTTCTTATAATAACCCCAATAGCCACAGAGGGTGGGGGTTCCCATTGCTGGAAACCAAGTTTCTTGTAGAGCAATTCAGACGAAAGAGTGAAGTTGTTGGAGCTCAGCTAGATGGTGGAAGAAACCGCTGCAGTTCCACTGGATGATATTGTCCATGGCTGAGAAAGGCGGGAAGGGACTGGGGAGGCAGATTACGCCTCCTGGGCCCCTGCTGCTACCGAGTCACTACCTGTGCAACAGCTAGCCATCGTGTCTGAGGGACTGGCGAGATTCAGGTCCCCAGTGCACGCCAGAATCTCCACCTCATCCTCAGACGCAGAGTTGGAAGTTTGCGGTGGGACAGGTGCCACTGCAACGTCAGGATACTTGGGAGCCTTTTTCTTCGACTGCTTTGCACGCTGTGCCTTTGGTGGATCTGGCTGGGAGGGCCTCACTGGGTCAGTTCCAGGGACGGACGACGACCATGTTTCCCTACGACCAGTGACCGATGGTTGCTTCAGAAATTTGCGGGTGTCCACTTTGGCACTGGGCGAAGCCTGGGATGGTAGGGCCCCAAGGGACCCCTCCCTGGAGAGAGTAGCCGAAGAGGTCTCACGCTTCCCCGGGTGGGAAGGGGGAACTAATGTCCCCAATGTTTGGGGTGGTGTTGCTCCTGAAGTAGATGGAGCAAGAGCAACAGAGAGGGAAGTGCCCCCACAACGGAGGGGGCCAGTGCATTCTGACATAGCTGAGAGGCAACAGTACGTGACAACACGGGAGATGATCGTACTGGTGATGCAGCAGTGGCATAGGCTGATGGCATTGGTACAGGTTGTAGCGGATCACATATCTGCCTAGCCTCTGGGTAGGTCAGGCAGTCCAAGGTCTTATATTCCATTATCTTCCTTTCTTTCTGGAATATCCTACAGTCCGGCGAGCAGGGGAAATGGTGTTCTCCGCAGTTAACACAGATAGGGGGCGGGGCACATGGACAATTGGGATGCGAAGAATGTCCACAATCTCGACACATGATGCCGGAAGTACAGCGGGATGACATGTGCCCGAACTTCCAGCATTTAAAACACTGCGTCAGAGGAGGGATATATGGCTTCACATCACAATTGTAAACCATCACCTTAACCTTTTCGAATAAGACATCACCCTCGAGGGCCAAGATGAAGGCATCGGTAACTACCTGATTATCCCTCGGACCCTGATGGATGCGCTGGGCGAAGTGAACACCATGTCATTCAAGGTTAGCGCATAGTTCATTGTCGGACCGCAGAAGAAGATCCCTGTGGAAGATAATACCATGGACCATGTTAAGACTCTTATGGGGTGTGATGCTAACTGAAACATCCCCCAACTTGTCACAAGCGAGCAACCTCCGTGACTGGGCAGAGGATGCTATTTTGATGAGTACTGACCCAGAGCGCATTTTGGGCAAGCCCTTCACCTTCCCGAACTTGTCCTCTGAATGCGCCACAAAACACTGAGGCTTGGCTGGCATAAAAGATTCACCATTAACCGGCCTACAGACAAGGTACCACGGTGAATAATCTCCACTGCTGTCTTTAGCCATGCATTCCTCCCATGGAGTGGCCAGGGGGGGAAATGATCTTGGATTGAATTGCTTGCTGTTGGGGTTAGACCTCGATCGCTTAGAGACTGCTGGTTGAGGACCACCAGCGAGAGATGATGTACCATGCTTCATTGCGGGTCATCCGCCCTGATGCCACCCACTCCAACCAGGAACTCTCCCCATGGGCGACACCCAGCCACAGCAAAGTCCACCTGGCAGGATGGCCTTTGCCGGGAGTCCCTATGCCCCAGAGGGATAGGCTTCTACTCTTCGGCATATGTGGTGAGGTAGCAGCTCAGGCATCAGCAGTGCGATCCCTGTGTAGTCAGTGGGCTACCACCAAGAGGGAACATGACGACCCCACCACAACTGACTGGCTACCGTGCTGGATGTCTGGTGTCGAAATATCCATGTACATCACGAGGGGAAAGATGGAAGTGCACAATGGAGTGAATGTATGCTACCCGAAACACACTGCAGTGGATGTGGCCGGAAGCTTGATGTAAGTCCAACTCCATGACAATGTCGGTTGTGCCAGATCTTAGGGCAAGATGGATTTAAGATGCACCACGTAAGGCGTCCTTCCACATATGGTACGCACTAATGGAAAATTTGGAAAGGTAGTGGCCAAACCCCTTAGGGGACCATCACATTAAAGGCCGAAACAGTTGAGACTCCTTTTAGTCGCCTCTTACGACAGGCAGGAATACCGCGGGCCTATTCTTACCCCCGAACCCGCAGGGGGCATAAGCAATTAACAGTTAGTTTGGCTTCAGATGTTTTCTGTCTTTCTATGAGACATTGCAGTTTAGAGGGTTTGGTAGTTTGGTTATTCTGCGCTTTGTTGCAGCCTAAAAATAGTGCGACTCCGATGCGCGTATGTAAGCACTGATTTGTAGGCAAGGGATTAGTTTAGCCTTCGCGACTTTCCGACGTGGGTGCCGTAAAGGTAGAAGCTTGAACTACGGCGACGTTGTTATCAAATGCTTCCAAACTGGACCAGCATGGTGTTATGGTTTTCTTGGTTGCTGAAGAACAAATACTGGGAGACATCCATCGGAGAATGAAGATTGTTTGTAGGACAGCATGCCCGCTGAAAACTACTGTTGTGGAATGATTCACGGTGCGCCAAAGGGTGCTGCTGCTTCATGACAACGCACGTCCCCATATAACCAATACCGTATCGCCGAAGTTCCACCAACTCAACTGGAAGACGCTCCAGCACTCTCCCTACAGTCCTGATCTCCCCTGATGCAATTACCACGCCTTCAGTCCCCATGAAGAATAGATAATTCCTGTCGTGCAAGGATGTGCAGAAGGCAGTTATCGATTTCTTCACGCAGCACAAAACTGTGTTTTACCAAACGTGTGTTTTCAACATGGTGCGTCTGTGGGATGATTGTCTCAGTGCTGACAGTGATTTTTCCCAATTGACATACCGACTGTGGACTGTTCGGTCTTCAAACGGAAACCTTCTTGATCGTCTCTTATACTTAATACTTGCTTGTCTCTGTGTCCAATAACTTGAATACTTGTTGCCTTATTACATATCTGACAGGTACGGATGCGAGTATCTTCAGCAGTGACAGTATAGTACTTTGTGTTACAGCACTTGAAGGTACTCCCACTGTAGGCCTACTGTATATTTTTCTTATATCCCATAACTCATCCGCCTGGAATCTTACACAGAGGTGGCACGAGATTTAGGGGCTTAGCAACTAAAATAACGTTACAAAAGTCTGTAATGAAGATTGTGCTTATTGTCGAGGCGTGTAGTCTTCTCGTGATTAGTAATACAAGAACACAGGAATTTGTCAAATAGTCATGTCCAGCACTAAGAACTTTGCAAAAACACTAGAAAGATGGTGAGTTCATGCAACCACCTCACCATGTGTGACTTAACAAAGTGGACATCAGTCATACTTGTACAAAAATTCTTCAGCATAAATACTCACTATGGAATAAAGATAAACATTAACCATAATGTAATCGAAAGTAATCTCTGTCAGAATCATCAGCGGAACTAAGACTCTCATACTAACAATACTGGAAACAGAAAACACATTGCCACTTAGATCCTCTGATTGTCCTCTAAAATCAGATCATAGAATTTAGCTTCAAATTGTACTACTTGCTCACCTGCACATTCTGCACTTGATGATAAACTGGGAGCTGGAACTTTGTCACACGACCAGTAGGGCATAAGAATGTGCGAAAGCAAGGCAGAACATCGAAAATCATGCAAATGCAAAACCATACACCAGAATCATGTAACCATTCCGACATGGCGGTATTCTGTATAAAGAACGGGCACTATCACCATCCATCCGGCCGTTGTGGCCAAGCGGTTCTAGGCGCTTCACTCCGGAACCGTGCTGCTGCTACGATCGCAGACTCGAATCCTATCTCGGGCATGGATGTGTGTGATGTCCTTAGGTTAGTTAGGTTTAAGTAGTTCTAAGTTCTAGGGGACTGATGACCTCAGATGTTAAGTCCTATAGTGCTCAGAGCCACTGTCATGATCCTAAATAGATTCACAGGCAAACGACATACTTTTGCACAGAACAAAAATAGTTCCTTCATGGACCTGTAACGCACATGTATCTGCCCGGAAATAAAACCTGCCATCACTCGGAAATTGTTCCGAACACTTGGGGTAGTGTCTAGATTGTTTGGAAAATTGTAGACTTTCATTGTTAGCACTGAGTTTAACGTCTTTACAAAGCGCAGTGACTTGCGTCAGTCCACTACAGAAATCTCTGCGCCCACTAAGAAACTAGGAGCCATTCCCCAGCATATTATGTCTCATCCCGCAAGATATATTCCTCATGTCAACCTCAAAACTTGAAACTAATATTTATGTATCTAGTAGTGAGGACTCTTTCTACTTTAGTTTGTAATAAAAAAATGTTTTGTAACATGAAAGATTAATTGAATTTGAATACTGCTAGGTGGTCTTAATTTAAGTGCTGCTACTCACAGAGGTCCAGTGTGTGATGTAATTATGGTGTGGCGGTGAAACTTCGAAGATATTCTAATGCGTTATTCGGGAACCGATTTGCTCTGGGAAAAAATAGGTCCAATTTCGGCCAATGGGTAGGACGCGTTACTTATAACCACCGAGTGTTTTGTGACGTCATAAATACTTCCATAATTGTCAGTAGACCACCTCTGGAAAATTCTCTACAACTCTGTGATTCCGAGAAATTCTCACACTTCGGAAGGTCTGCACGTGGCATGAACCTTCCAGTATATTTCCGCGTAGTGGATATTCTACGCTTTCTGGCCTCACGTGTTTGTAACAGCATCGTCGGCCGAGAGTGGCTCACCGCCACTTCTACGTAACATTCTGTGCATGCCTGCAACACATTAGTTGCTGTGCTCTGTGCAACCACTCTTTTTGAAATAGGTACATGTTCTCATATGTTTACGACCTTGTCGCTGTGGTGTCATTGGTTCCCGTCAGATCAACGAAGCTAAGCGTTGTCGTGCTTGGGTAGTACTTGGATATGGGTCCGTCCGTGCCTGCCGAGAGTTTTAGGAAAGCGCGGTGTACTCAGCTCTTGTAAGGCCAATTCAGGAGCTCTTTCACTAGAAGAAACGTCTGCGGGCTCGGAAACTAACAACGGCCCGTAGAGCCGTGGGCTGACCAAATGCCCCTCCATATCCACATCCAGTGACGCCTATGGGCCGAGGATGTCACCGCCGTCGGTTGGAATCGTTCGCCCTGCCGAGGGGAGATGGTACAAAGAAGTTCATTTACGCTGGCAAGTAGCAGAAGAATATCACGTTACAGGAGGTGTGACTCCTTCAGTATCATATTTAGGTGAAGCCTTTGTGAGTTCTATTATTAATCGACTGAGTCTTTCAACATTATTAGATAACGTTCTGAAAGGGAGAGATATATTTAAGATTTGTATAATAACATATGCTGTTGCTATGCTAAAACATGTCACATTCATCTGTATTGCAGCCATTTATCAGTCTAAAGGTCCAGTGACGTGCTGCACAGTTAATTGCAAATGGAAAGTATGAGGTCTTGTGGTATCAGAAAATTACTCAAAACACAAAACTCTTAGCAAATGTGCTGCGTGGTGCTGTCCTCCGGTGTTTTCGAAGTACCGCCACCTGCCATGTACGGCGCTGCTATCGGAGTGACGCTCTCTGGCGGCTGTTTTCACAAGTTGAGGCGAACAGCGGCTAGAGAGACCAGGTTTCCTCTACAGTGACATAGAAAAGAGCGGAAGTAGCTAGCAGTGTGGGGCCGTCTCTTGGGCTGTCGTGATAGCTGTTACTAGTTGTATAGCTGAGGTGTGAGGTCGTGAATTTCGAGGTGGTTGCGACTGGATTTCCGTCGTGCCGTTGTGGGCAGTGCGCTATATTTGCCTACTGATCAGCGTTCTCACGTTTAGCTGAGGTGCTTAAAGTACTTTGTCCTATTGTTCGATCTTGGTTTCTCATTAGTCAAATGTTGTAAGTGTCTGACTGGATGCTTACTTTACACATTATGTAGGTAGAGTTGTTTCTCGTGGATGCCGACCTATTTCAAAAAGAGTGGTTGCACAGAGCACAGCAACTAATGTGTTGCAGGCATGCACAGACTGTTACGTAGAATAGGCGGTGAACATAGTGTGTGTTTCTGTTCTTAATATATCATGAATCTCGTGTTGTGAAACGCGTTGGCTCCACGGGGAGTGGTTTAGCAAACGACGCGTGGTTATTGAGTAGGGGTACGTGTGGTTCGTTCAACGTGCGAACTGCGAGTACGAATAGTTTGTTTTTGTTTGTCTGACATTCTGCACCAGTGAAAGTGTCACCGGTAGCGCATGGCACCACGCCGAGAGAAATCGTTTCGATCGCTTGGCACGGTATCCAGCCAGATGTTCCATTCCTTATGTGATAGCAACGTTGCTTAGTACTGTAGGCTGTACTCTAAAACCAGTGTCGCGCAATCGGACTGAAACCCTATATTCGATTTCCGTAACAGTTGTTGCTGCATTCACTCATTGAATTCGATAAAGTGCAGTGAAATCGGCAGTGTTAGATCCTATGCAATATGCGCCTGGAAGAGGAAGTCTTAATGAATGTCTTCCCTCCGATGACTCATTTCTTGGTAACTTAATTTGAAATACGAAATTAGCCAGCTGGCTAGCCTGTCTCCTATTAGCGCCAGATTATAGTGTTTACTTCGGCAGGCACAGACATTTGGTAATAAATTTGCTTGGTATGTGCCCCTAATATGCATCAAGCGTTCGAGTGTGTGTTAGTTTCCATTGTGAGCGGTTCGACTATGACGTGGGATCGGTGGTAACACGTCTTTCGTGTTTTGGTAGTCAAACTACTTGAAATATAAGTTTTGTGTCAGTCTGGTATCGTGTATTAAATGATCTTTTGAGACCCTTGTGGCATCTATCTGAAATCTTATTCCGTATCTCAGTGCTACGATGAGTTCATTGACGAGGAAATAAGTTTTGCTTGTCACTCGAGGACAACAAGCAGTCAGAGTTGTGTGTACTGCGCGCAATTTTCGGCAACTAAATTGAAACCGGAGGCACCGTTACATGGTCACTCTGCTGTGGTGTTAGACGGAATACGGTTTGCTAGTGCTGTCTCGGTATTGAATTCAACTGGCTGTCTTTTTTTTTTTTTTTTTTTTTTTTTTTTGTCATGATTTTGATCATTCGACGAACGAACGTGGACGTGCATAGTTGCGTTGTCACCTTGCTCTGTTTGCTTTGGGTAGTCTGTAAGTGATTTTGATATCACTCCTGTGCTGAACACACGTCCGCTCATTTATGTTAAGTCGACTTTGTATACTGATCAGTGTGTGGCCTGAAGATTGCCGTTGTGTGTTTCGGCTACTTCTATGAAACGAGTTCCTTGTTTCTTTTACATGAAAGTTTGCTATACTTGTCGGTGCTGCTTCTTTTACGAACGTGTGCATATTTATTAAGTTGTGCCCTGGTATTGCACTACGAAAATTGGACGTGTTCTGTTGTAGTCGTCCACTTCTGTGGCTGCGTCCAGCTCTCACCTGTGAAGTCCTGCAGTGAGAACCGTCCCTTATTCGTTAGTTTTAATTAGTCTAGAACGTTGATTCTGCTAAAGCTATCCGCTGATTTACTGTGTGTTGATCAGGCTAGTACCTGTTCAGTTATTCCATTGGGCTAGTAACTGTTTATAAAGCGGTCAAGTTCCTGCTCTAAATTGCCCTCCGTTTAAGCAACGGATTGAAGAAAAACAAAAAGTACCTGTTGCGACAGCTTGAAAGTGGTAGGGGAGGTGGAGCTCTGGGTATTTGCGGCTGAGGGTCGCTGGGCTGACACACTTGTTTCATTCCCTATTCAATTTTCCAGACTCAATTTTCATTAAAAAAATCTTCAGGTCCGACACAAAGTTGTAACCACCAACGTCTTTGGAGTGACGTGGGCGCCACGTGTGAGAACCTGCCCACCTCGACCTGCGCGGCGCCAATAGCAACGACGGCGCGCCCCGCTCAACTTGTCATCGGATGGACGGGAAACGGAAGCACTCTTACATCGAAACAGATATGTGAGTAGACACCTGCTTGCGAGCAGCACCACTGGCTGAGACTCTTAAGGGGGGTAGGACGTCAAACGAGCCGTCCTGGAGTAGGAGAGAGACCACAGGACATTTTAATTTCCAAATTTCCACTGTCTATACTTTTACGAATAAATTAATGAAACTTTGTCAGCATGACCAGAAACTATTCAGGATTCATAATCATAGCAGTGGAAGTTAAAAAAAATAACAAATTTTTTTTACATGTGAAAGTTTTTTCACTCCTATTGACTGCGCTTGTTGCTATAGGTGCACGTTTCTTCATAAGTAAGAGATTCTTCGATGAATTTTGCACAGCATACAAACCATACTTACAGGTGTATGAAACTCGAGAAACTATTTAATTTGCGTGAAACTGAATGTGATGTTACATTTTAAACTATATGTTTAGAAAAACTCAAATATTATAGTTATCTCAATTTTACCACTTTAATATGTTTGGAATATTCTAGAGTTTTACACCTGTAAATATGGTTTGCATGCTGTGCAAAATTAATCGAATAATCTCCCTTCCTTACGAAGAAAAGTGTACCTATAGCAACAAATGCAGCCAATGGTGGGAAAAGGTGAAATACAAATTAAAAAATAGATTATTTTGTTATATTTTTGAACTTCCACCACTAAAAGTGTAAATCCTGAATCCTTTTGGGTCGTTCTGACAGTTTTATGAATTTATTTTTAAAAGTATAGACAGTGGAAGCTGAAAATTCCTGTGGTGTCTCTCCTGCTCAAAGTCGTCCCGTTTGACGTCCTACCCCCCTTAAAATAAATTCAAATCTCAACATCCAGTTGAGCTCTTTATTACTTAATCGGAATGCCTTAAACGAAGTCCTGAACTCAAACGTTAAACGTGATAGGAAAGTGCACAGTGGTTCAAAAACTAACCTTCAGTCTAGAAGCAACAAAGTTAAGATTATTCCAAGTGCAGTCTGTATAAAAGTTACTAGAAGTTGGAAGACAGTAACGGACGATCTCTGTAGTACAGCCACAGCTGCATAAGCTAGGGCGCTCACTTTCTACCTTTACTGAGCTTAATTCTCATAAAACTATGCTAGTAGGAACTTGGGAAATGCGAAGTAACCTCGGTAGCCGTAGCTTGAGACAAATTCATCGGTAATAAACTGAAAGGTATGTGGGAGTATGTCCTCTCATACTAATGTGAGCAGGTCGTGAGTGAATACATGGCTTTTAATCCCTCGTAGGTTTATTTTGATTATACGAATTACCGTTACTAATCATTTTCACTTAATAAATCTGACCAGAGGAGATTTAGCAGTAAACACTGTTTGGCGATGCACTGATCTATTTAGAATTGTGGCTCGATATGGTCGCAGGGTCGAGCGAAACATGTCTTTCATGCCCAGCAGCGAAACTAGCTGCCAAAATACACGTGCCCAGCAGTTCAGCAGGCTTTTCAGGCAAGCATTGACATGTAATGCGAATTATGTAATAAAAACAAGGTGGAAAATAATTATAATAATCTGCTAAATAACCGGTGTGGATGACACCAAATGACTGAAACTGAATAAACTGATTTATACAGTCAGTGACACACACAAATTAAGAATGGTGGTCCTAAAATTCATTCAGAAGTGAAATAAAAATGATTCCCAGTTGCAGTTAAGCTTACGTAAAAGCACAATTAAAATGGTACCAGAATAACCAAATACCATCTGAACATCACCGGAACTCGAAAACTGGAGTCCTCTTCTATTAAACTAATATTCGGCAGCTCGTAAAAATGACGCCCACTATGGTGATAAACATATTAAAACACGCAAAATATTAATTCCCTCAATGCAACAGATCTAGGTTAAGGTTCAATGCCGGTCATCGTCTAAATCTCATGAAATGTTAAATTTCTAGTCGCTTCACCGATTGTGTCGCACTTGGCTTGCAATTTTTAAAGGTACCAACAAAAAATCACTCGGCAGCTTGCCACTCAAATTATATCACTTTCACAGGTTTGGAACTGCACTACCAGCTCACAAACACGTTACCTCTCGACTGATCCATACCGGTAGATCGCCAGACGCACAACGGTCTGGAGTAACTCCTCGATCGCGCTTTTAAAATCTCCTTTCACCGCAACAAAATGCGTAACGTACTTAAAATACGGAAAATGAACTATGACTCGAAGAAAAATAAATTACATATTTCTCAAATAATTTAAATAAGCTTTTACTTCCAGTCCCCATCAGGCCAAACACATCGTTGTAAACGTAATCAGTTAAAACAAGAATTTTGTGAATGTGCGCTTTCGACAAATAATGAAGGCATAGCTGTTAAGACAGTCAGAACAAAGTTGGCTTAATCAGATAGTGCGCCTTCGATGGTCTATTAAGTATGAAATACTAAAAGCAATTTACCTCTAAAGTTACAAGTAGGTTTTAGTACAGCTGAATTAACCTCGATATTAAATAAATTAGAAGTAAAATATCTTAGACGTATCTTAAGTGGAGATATATTTAAATGAATGCCTTACAGGATTCATTTGATGTGGAAACATGATCTGACACAATTACATACTTAAAATATTAATAGTTCGAATACGTGACAACTCAATAAAATACGTATAAATGTGTGGCTGTCAGGGATGATAGCTAGGGTACGAATCTCTCATCCAGTAGTTCATTAAGATGCCACGAAACGTCCAGCTGTTCATAATTTTCAATCGTGCTCATAAGAATATTCAATTAGTGTGACTCCCCAACTGGCGTAGCTTTTGTTACCCAACTTCCATACCCCTAAATCGTTCACCAAAGCCGCTCTGGCCTTAGGCGGCAGCTCGCGGTTCGGGCCAGCTGCGTGCCCTCACCACGGCCAACAGTTAAAAGCCGGCCGCTGTGGCCGAGCGGTTCTAGGCGTTTCAGTCCGCAACCGCGCTGCTGCTACTGTTGAAAGTTAGAATCCTGCCTCTGACCTGGATGTGTGTGATGTCCTTAGGTTAGTTTTAAGTAGTTCTATGTCTAAGGGACTGATGACCTCACATGTTAAGTCAGATAGTGCTTAGAGCCATTAACACTTAAAACTCCAGCGATTTCAATAACTTCAGGAGAATGGCAGCTCGCAGGCGTCTGCGTCACGCTACAATGATCCGTACAGTATTAATAAATCTAAAACATTACTCCAGTTGATAGTACTTCGGTTATTAAGCGTCAGACTGGTACAGAATGAAATGTTTTTCTGAAATCAAGAAACGACACGTCCAGCTCTTTTCCTTGATCCGTGGCTGTCAGGATATGAAGTAGGAAAACCGCAAGCTGTGTTTCTCGTGACGGCTGTTCCTCGCAATCTATGCTGGCTCGCTTAATGCTGGGCGGTATCTGTGTGAATCACTTCTGCTCACCTTCTTGTAGGTGGGTGTAACCTGCACTTCATATAAATTACAGGGCGCAGTTCTTTCTTTCTAGGGAACTAAGTCTAGAGATAGCAAAATTTACTTGAAGATTCTGTACTGAATCACACGGGAAGCCACTCGGCCCTAGGCTGCTAAGTTTCAGCGATTTCAAGTTTCTCCTTAACGTCACTGACGCTAAAATCCATATCTTTTGAGGTAGCTAGATTTTTAATTTGTTCTAAATCATATAATACAACGGAATAATTTCATTAGTTACTTGCGGTAGGTAGAGAACGAGCCCGGTTTTATGATTTAGAAGTATTAGTAAAGACCAACGGCAGGAAAAAGTTTTGTCGTAGCCTGAAATTAGAAATGTTGCCGATATTCGACTGTAATGTCTTACGAAAATGGCAAATTAAACTCAGTGACTGGATGAGTTAAACACGGGCGTGTCTACTTTGCACAAACAACTTACATTCTTCCGAAAACGTTTTGTGGTTTGCAGCTATAACATCATTAAACAGATAGAGCGTTACTTAGTGTCCGTACGACGGAGTTTTAAGTCGTTCTGTTGATCTATGACGGCTACACCGCTTAAGAATATAAAACATTGTGGTTGTCAAAATACTAACTGAACGTAAAATCTTGCGGGTTGCTACATCGACGTTTCGAAGCCTTTCTGGGATAGTCTTCAGGATTTCGTGGTTCCATGGTTAACTGTAAACTGTCAAGGACCCGTTCGCGCTCTTCTGTAAACGGAAGTTTTACCGCGCTTATGCTGGTGGAGTGATGTTTATATTCCTGTTTTGAACACAGGGTGCTTCTCTTACTTTGCTCATCTCTCTTCTATCCAATGACGGTGGCCCGCCAAAGACAACACGACACTGGTCTTTGGCACTGTTCATTTAACCTTGGATACCACAAGATCTTGGAGAAGATCCCAGCTGATGGTTCCAAACGTGGGTAGCATAGTAGAAATATTCCACGGCTTGATACGCTGGAATATCTTGCCTTCAGTGAAACTGGCCTCGAAAGCCTCAAGACCTACACAAAATGTTAGTCATTACCTCCAAGTAAAATGTTACTTTTCGAAAAACAGAGAAATAGATGTAACCAATTATGGCAGGGACCGGATAAAAGATTTTTAAATAAAATTCTTGATGTTGAGATGGAAAAACCTGTTTGTCGTAAACAGCTGTTATCCATTCAAAACGTATGCTGCGTATTTTTCTGTTATCAGTTACAGATGGGCTCGTGACATAAGGCCACTTTACTTTCCTGTGTTCGCTTAACGCAGCCGACTTTTCCTTTGCATCGAGTTGAGGTGATTAACCACATACCATTGACAATAGAGTAGATGCACTGTGGTATAGACATTTTTCAGCTCTTTATTTAGAGATCTACTTACAAGGAACCTCCCCTTCGCATCCCTCTCAGATTTAGTTATAAGTTGTGACAGTGACTAGGCCTTAAAAAACTGAACAGATCAGTCGAGAAAACAGGAAGAAGTTGTGCGGAACTATGAAAAATAAGCAAAATGTACAAACTGAGTAGTCCATGTGCAATATAGGCCACATAAAGGATGAGCTAAGGAGCACCGTGGTCCCGTGGTTAGCGTGAGCAGCTGCGGAACGAGAGGTCCTTGGTTCAAGTCTTCCCTCAAGTGAAAAATTTACTTTTTCTCAAAGTTATATGTTCGTTCGTTCATTAACGTTTCTGTTGACTGTAAAAAGTTTGTCTGTTTTGCGACCGCACCGCATAACCGTGCGGTTAGTAGATGAAAGGACGTGCCTCTCCAATGGGAACCGAAAACATTTGATCGCAAGGTCATAGGTCTACCGATTCCTCCACAAGAAAACGTCTGAAATATTGTGTGTCACATGACAGGAATATGTTGTCGACTCACCTAACTTGTACACTTGGTGAAGGGGTAAAAAGATTCTTCCACCTTGCCCGATTTAGGTTTTCTTGTGGATGTGATAATCACTCCAAAAAAGTGATGAAAACATAAGAGTTTGTCACATAAACTGCAACAAATTAACTGTCTAAAATTAAAAAATTAAGCTTTTTAGTCTAGGGAAGACTTCAAGCAATGACCTCTCGTTCCGCAGCTGCTCACGCTAACCACGGGACCACGGCGCTCCTGAGTTCATTCACTTCTCGATGCTGCCTTTCTTGCGCATGGACTACTGTTTGTATATTTTGCTTACTTTTTCATAGTTCCACACAACTTCTTCCTGTTTTCTCGATTGATCTGTGTTCAGTTTTTCAAGGCCTATCCACTGTGACAACTTATAAGTAAATCTGAGAGGGGGGGGGGGGGTGCGATGGGGAGGTTCCCTTGTTAGGCTTTGTGGCAAAACGCCCGCGTGGTATCGGTGGCTCACAAATTCGTTAGAAGTACTCTACTGCAGGTGACGCTCCGAAACATCATTGCATTTGACAGCAATGAATGGTATGGCCTAAGCGCAATTTTCTAAACGTACCTGCATTCAGCTTTTTAAGAAAGACGTGCCTTCAAAGAGGGCTTTCTATCTGCCACCAGTAACGGATGTCTTGTACCTTCTGTTTCCACAATCAAGGTACAATTGAAAGAAAAAGCACAAATATTCAAAATATCTCCCAATATATGACTACTGTTCAGGAGCCGGAATAGTCGCTTGTCAGTTCCAGGCTTCCGTGATTCGTGCAGACCCGCCCAGCTGGTGTATTCACATCCCGTCCCGGTGGGTAACGGTGTGGCAACAGGAAGGGCATATGTACCCCCCCCCCCCCTTATAATTAACCGTGCCAAATTGGAAACTAGCCAAGACGACAGTGAGTAGATGCGGTACAAGGTCGAAAGTGGAAGGAGAGTATATGATTCCAAACTGTTCTGGCGATGGCTCCAATGCATTAAACTTCGTTCTCTGGGCTTATCTGGCCGCTGAAACATCTACTCACTTTTCGAGAAGTGTACTTCCTAGTGGACGGAGCTCAGTACTTAGTACTTAAGGGGACGCAATCGACAGGTGTAAAAGTAATTTCAGGAATACCTCAAGCCGGTGTTACGGGATAGTCGTTTTTAACAATACATATAAATTACTAGGTGGACTACTTAGAATTCCAATAAGGCTGTTTGCAGGTGATGGTGTTTCAGTACCAAAAGTTCGTAGAGTAATACAGTAAAACTTCTGGAGGATGTATGATTAGGACAGCAACTGGTAGTTCACCGTGAGATTAAATAGATGTTAGGTACTGCGCATACTGTTCGATGACGTTACTGCTGAGAAACCTCTGGAAGCCGCAACAACCGGGAGATACCTATGAGAAAACGCTTAGCTAAAGTGATATGACCATATCAAACGAAATCTAGAGCCAGATTCCAGGCTCACATTCATTGGCAAAATCTTCAAGAAGATGTAATTCATCCACGAAATGAGTGGCTTACCAAATACTTAAGGGACAAATAATGAATATTCGTTACTCTTCTTAACCAGAGGAAGGATTATCACAAAGGACAGTTGTTTCACCTAAGCTGTGCAGTATGTACACAGAGGACCAGCAACACTAGAGATTAGTACACGCAGACGACACTGGCACTACTGCTCAAGGATGGGCGTTGGATAGGTTTGAAAGAAAACTGAGTCTTTGCATACCTTGGGAACTGTGCGCTTTCCACCAAGTAAGGGCAGTTATCCGTAAAACAAACGAATTTGGTTATATCATTTTTTTAACGCTAGGTTTACGAATAACCAGTTTTCTGTTTCTTACTCTTATTATTTCCTGTAAAAAACGTAGAAATAGAACAAATATTGAAGAATTTTGACTCGCAATATATAGGGTGACAATTATTGAACTACAAGAAATAAAATAATCATAACGTCTTAACGGTTTTCGTTAGGTCGTTCAAACTGTACGGTTGGCCACGGAGTATGATGGCAGTTAGTATGCTCTGTATGGTTTAGTATAGCGACGAAGCCCATTCTCATTTGGATCGGTCCACAATAAGCAAAACTGGCGCATTTGGGGGACTGAGCATCCGCATTTAGCGATGGAGAAGTCTCTTCACCCTCAACGGGTGACTGGTGTGCAGTTTCCAGTGACGGAATAATCGGTGCGATATTCCTTGACAGCACGGTGACTACCGATCGGTAAGTGAAGGTTTTGGAAGATTTCATCCTCATTACCCACTGTGACTGATTTCTACAATATGTGGTTCATGCATGATGGAGCTCGAGCCCATCGAAGGGGGAGAGTGTTTGATGTCCTGCAGGAGTACTTTAGGGACCACATGTCAACCTAAATAAAAATAAGTGCCGTTTACATGTCGAGTAAAGTGTGTGCATGACGTAATTTGTAACTAATTGGTTTTCTCATATAGTTCAATAATTGTTGTAGTGTCGGTAGCTGGACCGACACCGTGATGTGGATTGCTGAAAAGGAATGCTAGACTAAAGCTGTAGCCGATAGTGCACGCACGGCAATAAGCATACGGGCGTGAAGTCTGGAACATAAAAACTTATGAATGAATAAGAAGAAAAGTATGTAGATGCTTTTTACTTAACTTTTAATAATTCCTTGGAATACATCTCTCTTGAATACTCGTAAGCTATAGGCATAGATGCTTTTTACTTAACTTTTAATAATTCCTTGGAATACATCTCTCTTGAATACTCGTAAGCTATAGGCACTGATACAAATGGCTCCTTGCTAGTTCGTAGCCATTAACTTAGCTGATGGCTATTCTGTCTCTCGGCTAATGAGAGAGAAAGGCTTCGTACAACTGGGCGATAGCTAGGTTCGCGTACAACTGGGCGGTAGCTTGGTTCTCGTACAACTGGGCGGTAGCTTGGTTCTTGTACAACTGGGGTCGAGTCCACTCTCGTATCACGAGACCTGCCTTGGTGGTGGCGCTAGGTCTGCGATCACAGTGGCGACACGCGGGTCCGACATGTACTACATGGACCGCGGCCGATTTAAGCTACCACCTAGCAAGTGTGGTGTCTGGCGGTGACACCACAATTGTCACACTGTACATTTAAACCAAATATTAAGTTAAATACACAAATGCAAAAAACGCTTAGTCTGTCCACTTTCGTTGATTACCTCGAGAAGTGATAAGTGGTTGAATACTACCAAAAAATCACGAGTATTCTCTTACTCATTTCAATTTTTTGAAACTCGACTCAAATATGACGTTGTATTCGGGCGTAATGCCACAATTTGGACACTACGATTTGTCAGCACTAAAGGCTGAAATTGAGGTTGCAGAACTGTATTTTTCGTGTTAGCTTGGCCGTTTTCAGGTGTTAAAAGCAGATAGAGGTATAGTGCGTAGATACAGGCAGCATATCAGATACTTCATACTTGTTTTGTAAACCATCAACAAACTGTTATTTTAGAAGTCACTACTTCCTTGTGGCACCAACCATTTTTAATCTTTTGAAGCAAATGGAGCATTGTCTTGATACTGTACTTCGTAAGATGCTTCCTGACTTGGGATTCTGCATTTCTGCGATAGAACTGATGTCCGAAGATTAGTGAGAAACTGCCATACAGACCAGACAGGCCAACTCTTGAACACTGCACGCATCATATAATACGCCACACCACATGATTGTCTCGGCAATACTGTACCAGTTTTTGTGCCATCTGTTTATTGCTGATTTCTGTCGGCACCGATATTAAAATAACACTGATCACTTTTCCCATTTCCCCCCTGCAGGTTCGGGGGTAAGAATAGGCCTGCGGTATTCCTGCCTGTCGTAAGAGGCGACTAAAAGGAGTCCCAAACGTTTCGGCTTTGTGATGGTCCCCTGACGGGTTTGACCTCCTTATCTCCAAATTTTTCAGAAGAGCGAGCCGACTGGGGAAGGGCGCCTTCCTTGGTGCATTGTGTCCATCTTGCGTTGAGAACTTTCGCAGCTTATTCGTCGTTTCATAGAAGTCCTGCCTGCTCTCCATCTCTTGGGCATGGATCCGTTCCAGCGTGCACTTACCGCCATGCAATGTGCAATGCCACTTCCTGCACTGATGGCGACCATGGACTACATGTCACCTAAAATCCAGCATGGTAGCAAGTCCGTTGTGGTGGGGCCGCCATGTACCATGTTTGTTGTAGCCCTCTGCCAACACAGGGATCGCTCTGCTGACGCCTGCGCCGTTTACTCCCCATGTATGCCAAATAGTAGATGCCCATCTCCTTGGGACATAAGGACTTCCGGCAATGGACATCCTGCCAGGTGGCCCTTGCTGTGGCTGGGTGGCGCCCATGGGGAGGACCCTTGGTTGGAGGAGGTGGCATCAGGGTGGATGACACGCAATGAAGTGTGGCACAACTTCTCTTGCTGGTGGTCAGCCACCAACAGACTGTAAGCGTTCGAGGGCTCATTTTAAAGCTAACTTTTGACCCCAAATCGTTCCCATCCCTGGCCACACCATGGGAGGAGCGAAAGGCAATGAATGAAAGTGAGACGAATTCGCCCAGGTATCTCGTCTGTACCTTAGCTGATGGGGAATCCTTCGTATCCGTGAAGCCTCAGTTCTTTGTAGAGCATTTAGACAAGTTTGGGGAGGTGGAGGGCTTGTCCAAAATGCGGTCCGGTTTGGTATTAATAAAAACGGCATCCTTCGCGAAGTCACGAGCCTTGCTCGCTTGTGCTAAGCTAGGGGATGTTTGCGTTAATATCACGCCCCATAAAAGTTTAAATATGGTCCAGGGCATTTTTCAGCAGGGATCTCCTTTTACAGTCCGATGACGAGCTGCGCGCCAACTTAGAGCGACGAAGGGTCCATTTCGTCTGGCGCGTCCACTGGGGTCTGAGGGATCACAAAGTTGCCACCGGAGCCTTCATCTTGGCCTTGGAGGGTGTTACGTTACCTGGGAAGGTCAAGGTGATGGTGTAACGTTGTGATGTCAAGCCATATATTCCTCCCCAGATGCGGTGCTTCAAGTGTTGGAAGTTCTGCCATATGTTTTCTCGCTGTGCTTCCAGCCTCATATGTCGCATTTGTGGTCGACCATCCCATCCTGATAATCCATGTGCCCCGCCTCCCAACTGTGTCAACTGCGGGGAGCACCATCCCCCTTACTCGCTGGACTGTAAGATTCTCAAGAAGGAACGGAAAATATTGGAATACGAGACTCTGGATAGGCTGAACTACATTGAGGCTAAGCGTAAGTTTGAACAACTACATCCAGTACGCATGATGTCCACTTATGCCGCCACTGTCGCTCCTGTTACAGTTCCCATAGCTGCACCACACACCGTCAGCTCTCAGAGCCAGACAACAGCACCTGCTCACTTGATGGTATGGGGCACTTCACTCCCTGTTGCTCCCGCTCCATCTACTTCAGGAGCAACGTCCCCCTCCTCCCCAACCATCGGGGACATCAGTTCCGTTTTCCCAGCTGGAGAAGTGTAAGACCACTTTGGCTCCTCTCGCCAGGAAGAGTTCCCTTGGGGACCTCCGTTCGCAACATCCGACTGGTTTAAAAGTGGACACCCGCAAGTGGCTCAACCAACCACCAGTAGCTGATAATAGGGCCTCACGGTCGTCGTATGTCCATGAGACTGACCCTGTGAAGCCCTCCACCCTGAACCACCAAAGGAATGGCGAGAGAAGCTGAAAACGGAAACGGTTCCCAAGAATCCCGACATTGCGGTGGCACCCTTCCCACCGCTTCCTACAAGCTCCGCGTCTGAGGAAGAGGTCGAGATTCTGGCGTCTGCTGAATACCTGGATCTCGCCGGTCCCTCAGACGCCATGGATGACACTCGCGTGGGTACTGAATCAGTGGCATAGAGTGAACAAGCGGCGTAAATAGCCTTCACGCCTTTCTCAGCTATGGACAATGTCATACTCCAGTGGAACTGCAGCGGTTTCTTCCACAATCCAGCTGAGCTCCAACAACTTATCAGCCTTTGCCCTTTCCTCTTTATTGCTCTACAGGAAACATGGTTTCCGGCAATGTGAACCCCCACCCTCCGTGCATATTGGGGTTATTATAGGAACCAGGCCGCTTATGAAAGGTTATCTGGTGGCGTCTGCATCTATGTTCTACAATCCCTTCACCGCGAGTCTGTCCCTCTGTAAACACCTTTAGAGGCTGTCGCTGTTCGGGTGTGTACGCCACAGGCTGTTACCGTCTGCAGTCATTATCTTCCACCAGATGATGTCCTGCATCATGTCCTGGCTGCGCTGATAGCGCAATTGCCGCCGCCTTTCCTGTTACTGGGCGACTTCAATGCCCATAATCCCCCTGTGCTGTGGGTTAGTGGCTACAGGTGGAGGCGCGACCATTGAGAATGTTTTGACACAGCTAGACCTCTCGGTTTTAAAAAATGGTGCTACACACATTGCCGTGTGGGAAACGGCACGTACTCCGCCATCGACCTTTCGATCTGCAGCCCTTGCCTCTTACCTCCTGTCCAATGGAGTGTGCATGACGAACTGCGTGGTAGTGATGACTCTCCGGTCTTTCCGGTCTTTCCGGTCTTTCCGGTCTTTCCGGTCTTTCCGGTCTTTCCGGTCTTTCCGGTCTTTCCGGTCTTTCCGGTCTTTCCGGTCTTTCCGGTCTTTCCGGTCTTTCCGGTCTTTCCGGTCTTTCCGGTCTTTCCGGTCTTTCCGGTCTTTCCGGTCTTTCCGGTCTTTCCGGTCTTTCCGGTCTTTCCGGTCTTTCCTGTCTTTCCTGTCTTTCCTGTCTTTCCTGTCTTTCCTGTCTTTCCTGTCTTTCCTGTCTTTCCTGTCTTTCCTGTCTTTCCTGTCTTTCCTGTCTTTCCTGTCTTTCCTGTCTTTCCTGTCTTTCCTGTCTTTCCTGTCTTTCCTGTCTTTCCTGTCTTTCCTGTCTTTCCTGTCTTTCCTGTCTTTCCTGTCTTTCCTGTCTTTCCTGTCTTTCCTGTCTTTCCTGTCTTTCCTGTCTTTCCTGTCTTTCCTGTCTTTCCTGTCTTTCCTGTCTTTCCTGTCTTTCCTGTCTTTCCTGTCTTTCCTGTCTTTCCTGTCTTTCCTGTCTTTCCTGTCTTTCCTGTCTTTCCTGTCTTTCCTGTCTTTCCTGTCTTTCCTGTCTTTCCTGTCTTTCCTGTCTTTCCTGTCTTTCCTGTCTTTCCTGTCTTTCCTGTCTTTCCTGTCTTTCCTGTCTTTCCTGTCTTTCCTGTCTTTCCTGTCTTTCCTGTCTTTCCTGTCTTTCCTGTCTTTCCTGTCTTTCCTGTCTTTCCTGTCTTTCCTGTCTTTCCTGTCTTTCCTGTCTTTCCTGTCTTTCCTGTCTTTCCTGTCTTTCCTGTCTTTCCTGTCTTTCCTGTCTTTCCTGTCTTTCCTGTCTTTCCTGTCTTTCCTGTCTTTCCTGTCTTTCCTGTCTTTCCTGTCTTTCCTGTCTTTCCTGTCTTTCCTGTCTTTCCTGTCTTTCCTGTCTTTCCTGTCTTTCCTGTCTTTCCTGTCTTTCCTGTCTTTCCTGTCTTTCCTGTCTTTCCTGTCTTTCCTGTCTTTCCTGTCTTTCCTGTCTTTCCTGTCTTTCCTGTCTTTCCTGTCTTTCCTGTCTTTCCTGTCTTTCCTGTCTTTCCTGTCTTTCCTGTCTTTCCTGTCTTTCCTGTCTTTCCTGTCTTTCCTGTCTTTCCTGTCTTTCCTGTCTTTCCTGTCTTTCCTGTCTTTCCTGTCTTTCCTGTCTTTCCTGTCTTTCCTGTCTTTCCTGTCTTTCCTGTCTTTCCTGTCTTTCCTGTCTTTCCTGTCTTTCCTGTCTTTCCTGTCTTTCCTGTCTTTCCTGTCTTTCCTGTCTTTCCTGTCTTTCCTGTCTTTCCTGTCTTTCCTGTCTTTCCTGTCTTTCCTGTCTTTCCTGTCTTTCCTGTCTTTCCTGTCTTTCCTGTCTTTCCTGTCTTTCCTGTCTTTCCTGTCTTTCCTGTCTTTCCTGTCTTTCCTGTCTTTCCTGTCTTTCCTGTCTTTCCTGTCTTTCCTGTCTTTCCTGTCTTTCCTGTCTTTCCTGTCTTTCCTGTCTTTCCTGTCTTTCCTGTCTTTCCTGTCTTTCCTGTCTTTCCTGTCTTTCCTGTCTTTCCTGTCTTTCCTGTCTTTCCTGTCTTTCCTGTCTTTCCTGTCTTTCCTGTCTTTCCTGTCTTTCCTGTCTTTCCTGTCTTTCCTGTCTTTCCTGTCTTTCCTGTCTTTCCTGTCTTTCCTGTCTTTCCTGTCTTTCCTGTCTTTCCTGTCTTTCCTGTCTTTCCTGTCTTTCCTGTCTTTCCTGTCTTTCCTGTCTTTCCTGTCTTTCCTGTCTTTCCTGTCTTTCCTGTCTTTCCTGTCTTTCCTGTCTTTCCTGTCTTTCCTGTCTTTCCTGTCTTTCCTGTCTTTCCTGTCTTTCCTGTCTTTCCTGTCTTTCCTGTCTTTCCTGTCTTTCCTGTCTTTCCTGTCTTTCCTGTCTTTCCTGTCTTTCCTGTCTTTCCTGTCTTTCCTGTCTTTCCTGTCTTTCCTGTCTTTCCTGTCTTTCCTGTCTTTCCTGTCTTTCCTGTCTTTCCTGTCTTTCCTGTCTTTCCTGTCTTTCCTGTCTTTCCTGTCTTTCCTGTCTTTCCTGTCTTTCCTGTCTTTCCTGTCTTTCCTGTCTTTCCTGTCTTTCCTGTCTTTCCTGTCTTTCCTGTCTTTCCTGTCTTTCCTGTCTTTCCTGTCTTTCCTGTCTTTCCTGTCTTTCCTGTCTTTCCTGTCTTTCCTGTCTTTCCTGTCTTTCCTGTCTTTCCTGTCTTTCCTGTCTTTCCTGTCTTTCCTGTCTTTCCTGTCTTTCCTGTCTTTCCTGTCTTTCCTGTCTTTCCTGTCTTTCCTGTCTTTCCTGTCTTTCCTGTCTTTCCTGTCTTTCCTGTCTTTCCTGTCTTTCCTGTCTTTCCTGTCTTTCCTGTCTTTCCTGTCTTTCCTGTCTTTCCTGTCTTTCCTGTCTTTCCTGTCTTTCCTGTCTTTCCTGTCTTTCCTGTCTTTCCTGTCTTTCCTGTCTTTCCTGTCTTTCCTGTCTTTCCTGTCTTTCCTGTCTTTCCTGTCTTTCCTGTCTTTCCTGTCTTTCCTGTCTTTCCTGTCTTTCCTGTCTTTCCTGTCTTTCCTGTCTTTCCTGTCTTTCCTGTCTTTCCTGTCTTTCCTGTCTTTCCTGTCTTTCCTGTCTTTCCTGTCTTTCCTGTCTTTCCTGTCTTTCCTGTCTTTCCTGTCTTTCCTGTCTTTCCTGTCTTTCCTGTCTTTCCTGTCTTTCCTGTCTTTCCTGTCTTTCCTGTCTTTCCTGTCTTTCCTGTCTTTCCTGTCTTTCCTGTCTTTCCTGTCTTTCCTGTCTTTCCTGTCTTTCCTGTCTTTCCTGTCTTTCCTGTCTTTCCTGTCTTTCCTGTCTTTCCTGTCTTTCCTGTCTTTCCTGTCTTTCCTGTCTTTCCTGTCTTTCCTGTCTTTCCTGTCTTTCCTGTCTTTCCTGTCTTTCCTGTCTTTCCTGTCTTTCCTGTCTTTCCTGTCTTTCCTGTCTTTCCTGTCTTTCCTGTCTTTCCTGTCTTTCCTGTCTTTCCTGTCTTTCCTGTCTTTCCTGTCTTTCCTGTCTTTCCTGTCTTTCCTGTCTTTCCTGTCTTTCCTGTCTTTCCTGTCTTTCCTGTCTTTCCTGTCTTTCCTGTCTTTCCTGTCTTTCCTGTCTTTCCTGTCTTTCCTGTCTTTCCTGTCTTTCCTGTCTTTCCTGTCTTTCCTGTCTTTCCTGTCTTTCCTGTCTTTCCTGTCTTTCCTGTCTTTCCTGTCTTTCCTGTCTTTCCTGTCTTTCCTGTCTTTCCTGTCTTTCCTGTCTTTCCTGTCTTTCCTGTCTTTCCTGTCTTTCCTGTCTTTCCTGTCTTTCCTGTCTTTCCTGTCTTTCCTGTCTTTCCTGTCTTTCCTGTCTTTCCTGTCTTTCCTGTCTTTCCTGTCTTTCCTGTCTTTCCTGTCTTTCCTGTCTTTCCTGTCTTTCCTGTCTTTCCTGTCTTTCCTGTCTTTCCTGTCTTTCCTGTCTTTCCTGTCTTTCCTGTCTTTCCTGTCTTTCCTGTCTTTCCTGTCTTTCCTGTCTTTCCTGTCTTTCCTGTCTTTCCTGTCTTTCCTGTCTTTCCTGTCTTTCCTGTCTTTCCTGTCTTTCCTGTCTTTCCTGTCTTTCCTGTCTTTCCTGTCTTTCCTGTCTTTCCTGTCTTTCCTGTCTTTCCTGTCTTTCCTGTCTTTCCTGTCTTTCCTGTCTTTCCTGTCTTTCCTGTCTTTCCTGTCTTTCCTGTCTTTCCTGTCTTTCCTGTCTTTCCTGTCTTTCCTGTCTTTCCTGTCTTTCCTGTCTTTCCTGTCTTTCCTGTCTTTCCTGTCTTTCCTGTCTTTCCTGTCTTTCCTGTCTTTCCTGTCTTTCCTGTCTTTCCTGTCTTTCCTGTCTTTCCTGTCTTTCCTGTCTTTCCTGTCTTTCCTGTCTTTCCTGTCTTTCCTGTCTTTCCTGTCTTTCCTGTCTTTCCTGTCTTTCCTGTCTTTCCTGTCTTTCCTGTCTTTCCTGTCTTTCCTGTCTTTCCTGTCTTTCCTGTCTTTCCTGTCTTTCCTGTCTTTCCTGTCTTTCCTGTCTTTCCTGTCTTTCCTGTCTTTCCTGTCTTTCCTGTCTTTCCTGTCTTTCCTGTCTTTCCTGTCTTTCCTGTCTTTCCTGTCTTTCCTGTCTTTCCTGTCTTTCCTGTCTTTCCTGTCTTTCCTGTCTTTCCTGTCTTTCCTGTCTTTCCTGTCTTTCCTGTCTTTCCTGTCTTTCCTGTCTTTCCTGTCTTTCCTGTCTTTCCTGTCTTTCCTGTCTTTCCTGTCTTTCCTGTCTTTCCTGTCTTTCCTGTCTTTCCTGTCTTTCCTGTCTTTCCTGTCTTTCCTGTCTTTCCTGTCTTTCCTGTCTTTCCTGTCTTTCCTGTCTTTCCTGTCTTTCCTGTCTTTCCTGTCTTTCCTGTCTTTCCTGTCTTTCCTGTCTTTCCTGTCTTTCCTGTCTTTCCTGTCTTTCCTGTCTTTCCTGTCTTTCCTGTCTTTCCTGTCTTTCCTGTCTTTCCTGTCTTTCCTGTCTTTCCTGTCTTTCCTGTCTTTCCTGTCTTTCCTGTCTTTCCTGTCTTTCCTGTCTTTCCTGTCTTTCCTGTCTTTCCTGTCTTTCCTGTCTTTCCTGTCTTTCCTGTCTTTCCTGTCTTTCCTGTCTTTCCTGTCTTTCCTGTCTTTCCTGTCTTTCCTGTCTTTCCTGTCTTTCCTGTCTTTCCTGTCTTTCCTGTCTTTCCTGTCTTTCCTGTCTTTCCTGTCTTTCCTGTCTTTCCTGTCTTTCCTGTCTTTCCTGTCTTTCCTGTCTTTCCTGTCTTTCCTGTCTTTCCTGTCTTTCCTGTCTTTCCTGTCTTTCCTGTCTTTCCTGTCTTTCCTGTCTTTCCTGTCTTTCCTGTCTTTCCTGTCTTTCCTGTCTTTCCTGTCTTTCCTGTCTTTCCTGTCTTTCCTGTCTTTCCTGTCTTTCCTGTCTTTCCTGTCTTTCCTGTCTTTCCTGTCTTTCCTGTCTTTCCTGTCTTTCCTGTCTTTCCTGTCTTTCCTGTCTTTCCTGTCTTTCCTGTCTTTCCTGTCTTTCCTGTCTTTCCTGTCTTTCCTGTCTTTCCTGTCTTTCCTGTCTTTCCTGTCTTTCCTGTCTTTCCTGTCTTTCCTGTCTTTCCTGTCTTTCCTGTCTTTCCTGTCTTTCCTGTCTTTCCTGTCTTTCCTGTCTTTCCTGTCTTTCCTGTCTTTCCTGTCTTTCCTGTCTTTCCTGTCTTTCCTGTCTTTCCTGTCTTTCCTGTCTTTCCTGTCTTTCCTGTCTTTCCTGTCTTTCCTGTCTTTCCTGTCTTTCCTGTCTTTCCTGTCTTTCCTGTCTTTCCTGTCTTTCCTGTCTTTCCTGTCTTTCCTGTCTTTCCTGTCTTTCCTGTCTTTCCTGTCTTTCCTGTCTTTCCTGTCTTTCCTGTCTTTCCTGTCTTTCCTGTCTTTCCTGTCTTTCCTGTCTTTCCTGTCTTTCCTGTCTTTCCTGTCTTTCCTGTCTTTCCTGTCTTTCCTGTCTTTCCTGTCTTTCCTGTCTTTCCTGTCTTTCCTGTCTTTCCTGTCTTTCCTGTCTTTCCTGTCTTTCCTGTCTTTCCTGTCTTTCCTGTCTTTCCTGTCTTTCCTGTCTTTCCTGTCTTTCCTGTCTTTCCTGTCTTTCCTGTCTTTCCTGTCTTTCCTGTCTTTCCTGTCTTTCCTGTCTTTCCTGTCTTTCCTGTCTTTCCTGTCTTTCCTGTCTTTCCTGTCTTTCCTGTCTTTCCTGTCTTTCCTGTCTTTCCTGTCTTTCCTGTCTTTCCTGTCTTTCCTGTCTTTCCTGTCTTTCCTGTCTTTCCTGTCTTTCCTGTCTTTCCTGTCTTTCCTGTCTTTCCTGTCTTTCCTGTCTTTCCTGTCTTTCCTGTCTTTCCTGTCTTTCCTGTCTTTCCTGTCTTTCCTGTCTTTCCTGTCTTTCCTGTCTTTCCTGTCTTTCCTGTCTTTCCTGTCTTTCCTGTCTTTCCTGTCTTTCCTGTCTTTCCTGTCTTTCCTGTCTTTCCTGTCTTTCCTGTCTTTCCTGTCTTTCCTGTCTTTCCTGTCTTTCCTGTCTTTCCTGTCTTTCCTGTCTTTCCTGTCTTTCCTGTCTTTCCTGTCTTTCCTGTCTTTCCTGTCTTTCCTGTCTTTCCTGTCTTTCCTGTCTTTCCTGTCTTTCCTGTCTTTCCTGTCTTTCCTGTCTTTCCTGTCTTTCCTGTCTTTCCTGTCTTTCCTGTCTTTCCTGTCTTTCCTGTCTTTCCTGTCTTTCCTGTCTTTCCTGTCTTTCCTGTCTTTCCTGTCTTTCCTGTCTTTCCTGTCTTTCCTGTCTTTCCTGTCTTTCCTGTCTTTCCTGTCTTTCCTGTCTTTCCTGTCTTTCCTGTCTTTCCTGTCTTTCCTGTCTTTCCTGTCTTTCCTGTCTTTCCTGTCTTTCCTGTCTTTCCTGTCTTTCCTGTCTTTCCTGTCTTTCCTGTCTTTCCTGTCTTTCCTGTCTTTCCTGTCTTTCCTGTCTTTCCTGTCTTTCCTGTCTTTCCTGTCTTTCCTGTCTTTCCTGTCTTTCCTGTCTTTCCTGTCTTTCCTGTCTTTCCTGTCTTTCCTGTCTTTCCTGTCTTTCCTGTCTTTCCTGTCTTTCCTGTCTTTCCTGTCTTTCCTGTCTTTCCTGTCTTTCCTGTCTTTCCTGTCTTTCCTGTCTTTCCTGTCTTTCCTGTCTTTCCTGTCTTTCCTGTCTTTCCTGTCTTTCCTGTCTTTCCTGTCTTTCCTGTCTTTCCTGTCTTTCCTGTCTTTCCTGTCTTTCCTGTCTTTCCTGTCTTTCCTGTCTTTCCTGTCTTTCCTGTCTTTCCTGTCTTTCCTGTCTTTCCTGTCTTTCCTGTCTTTCCTGTCTTTCCTGTCTTTCCTGTCTTTCCTGTCTTTCCTGTCTTTCCTGTCTTTCCTGTCTTTCCTGTCTTTCCTGTCTTTCCTGTCTTTCCTGTCTTTCCTGTCTTTCCTGTCTTTCCTGTCTTTCCTGTCTTTCCTGTCTTTCCTGTCTTTCCTGTCTTTCCTGTCTTTCCTGTCTTTCCTGTCTTTCCTGTCTTTCCTGTCTTTCCTGTCTTTCCTGTCTTTCCTGTCTTTCCTGTCTTTCCTGTCTTTCCTGTCTTTCCTGTCTTTCCTGTCTTTCCTGTCTTTCCTGTCTTTCCTGTCTTTCCTGTCTTTCCTGTCTTTCCTGTCTTTCCTGTCTTTCCTGTCTTTCCTGTCTTTCCTGTCTTTCCTGTCTTTCCTGTCTTTCCTGTCTTTCCTGCCTTTCCGGCCTTTCCTGCCTTTCCGGCCTTTCCGGCCTTTCCGGCCTTTCCGGCCTTTCCGGCCTTTCCGGCCTTTCCGGCCTTTCCGGCCTTTCCGGCCTTTCCGGCCTTTCCGGCCTTTCCGGCCTTTCCGGCCTTTCCGGCCTTTCCGGCCTTTCCGGCCTTTCCGGCCTTTCCGGCCTTTCCGGCCTTTCCGGCCTTTCCGGCCTTTCCGGCCTTTCCGGCCTTTCCGGCCTTTCCGGCCTTTCCGGCCTTTCCGGCCTTTCCGGCCTTTCCGGCCTTTCCGGCCTTTCCGGCCTTTCCGGCCTTTCCGGCCTTTCCGGCCTTTCCGGCCTTTCCGGCCTTTCCGGCCTTTCCGGCCTTTCCGGCCTTTCCGGCCTTTCCGGCCTTTCCGGCCTTTCCGGCCTTTCCGGCCTTTCCGGCCTTTCCGGCCTTTCCGGCCTTTCCGGCCTTTCCGGCCTTTCCGGCCTTTCCGGCCTTTCCACTCCTCTGGGCGCCCTTGCAGATGGGCTATGACTAAGGGCTGACTGGGACCTGTTTTCCTCCACTGCCGCTATTGACCCTGTTTCTCATGAGGCCATAGATAAGCTGGTTCACTCAGTCACCACCAGCATCGTTACTGCCACAGAATCTGCCATTCCCCGTTCTTCTGGGTTCACTCGGCGGAGGACTGTGC
Organism: Schistocerca piceifrons; assembly: GCF_021461385.2. Classification (NCBI taxonomy): domain Eukaryota; kingdom Metazoa; phylum Arthropoda; class Insecta; order Orthoptera; family Acrididae; genus Schistocerca; species Schistocerca piceifrons. The sequence continues at coordinate 136,271,138 of NC_060138.1, read as the reverse complement.
CTTGGTGGTGGCCTGAGATCGCTGAAGCGATTAAAGATCGTCGGCGGGCGCTCCAGCGTCACAAGCGACATCCCTCCATGGAACAACCCATCCCCTTCAAATGGCTGCGTGCGCGGGCCCACCGCCTTACCCGCCAACGCATGCAGGAGTGCTGGGAGCGGTTTGTGTCCACCATTTGCCGCCTTGTCTCCATCGCAGGTCTGGGCCAAGTTTAGACGCTTCTATCACTATCTGACCCCTGCCAGCGTCCCTGCGCTCTCACTGAATGGAGCAGTTTGTACTTACTCCGACGTAATTGCAAACCACTTCGCAGAGCTTTTTGCTCTGAGTTCCGCTTCTGCGAATTACCCTCTAGCCTTCCGCTGCATTAAAGAGCGGGTGGAACGTCGTAGCCTTTCTTTTGTCACCCACCGTCCTGAAACCAATGTTCCATTCAGTGAGTGGGAATATCACAGTGCCCTAGCTGCTTTCACTGATACAGCTCCTGGGCCAGATTGCATTCACTGACAGATTCTGTAACACCTTTCGGTGGACTACCAGTGACGTCTCCTCGACCTTCACAACCGTATTTGGGTCGAGGGTGAGTTTCCGTCGCAATGGCGGGAAAGCGTTGTTATCCTCGTTTTGAAACCTGGCAACAACCCTTTGGACCCCCCTGCAGGTTTGGGGGTAAGAATAGGCGCGTGGTATTCCTGCCTGTCGTAAGAGGGGACTAAAAGTAGTCTCAACTGCTTCGGCATTTCATGTACTGTTCCCCATTAGGGTTCGACCACTATTCTTCCAAATTCCACAGAAGTACGAGCCTTTTGGGGAACGACACCTTATGTGGTGCACCGTAAGTCCTCTGTGCCCTAAGAACTTCGCGCTCTTCGTCGTGTTGGCGTTGTAACTTCTCCCACCATAAACACCTGGTGGGTTGCGTAAGTTACACCCTTAGTGCGTCACCATCTGCACCCACGATAATTATGGACTTCCCATGGCACCCAACATCCAGCACGGTAGCCAGCCTGTTGCGGTGGGTTCGTCATGTACCCTCTACGTTGTAGCCCCCTGACAACACAGGAATCGTACTGCTGATGCCTAAGCTGCCACCTCCCCACGTAAGCCAAGGAGTAGCTGCCAGTCTCTCTGGGGCATTGGGACTCCCAGCAACGGCCATCCTGCCAGGTGGCCTTTGATGCGCCTGTGTGGCGCCCGTGGGGAGAGCCCATGGTAGGAGTGGGTGGCATTGGGGCGGATGATCCGCACTGAAGCGGATGAAGTCTCAATCCGGTGGTCGAACGACCACCAACGTCTCTAAGCGCGGTAAAGTAGACTTTAACGCTGTGGCATACAACCCCAAATCGTTCCTCTCCCTAGCCACGCCCTGGGAGTGAAGTAGGGCTGCGCAAAGACAGGAGCTGTATTCACCGCGATACCTTGTGTGCAACAGAACTGATGGGGACTCATTTTTGGGGACTAAGCCGCTGTTCTTTGTGACCCATCTTGAAGATAAGTTCGGGGAGTGGCATCTCTTTCCAAAATGCGGACTGGGGCCATTTTGATACAAGCGGCTTCCTCTGCACAGTCAAGGGCGTTACTCGCCTGTAAGAAGCTTGGTGACATACCCGTTAACGTCACTCCCCATAAGTCACTAAAATTGGTCCAAGGGATTATCTTTCATAAAGATCTTCTGATACAGTCTGAAGACGAGCTACGGGAGAACCTGGCATGACGAGGTGTACACTTCGTTTGTCGTGTCTTTAGGGGACCAAAGGATAATAGGATCGCTACCAGTGCTTTTATTCTAGCCTTTGAAGGCGACTGCTTGCCCGAGAAGGTCAAGGTCATGATCTACTGGTGCGATGTCAAGCCCTATGTCCCGCCCACTATGCGATGCTTCCAGTGCTGGAAATTACACATGTACTCCAGATGCACTTCCAGCCCCACGTGTCGAAATTGTGGACGACCTTCGCATCCCAATGCTCAGTGTGCTCCGCCTCCCACCTGCGTTAACTGTGGGGACCATCATTCTCCCTGCTCGCCAGACTGTTCAGTCTATCAACGAGAGTGGAAGATACAAGAAATTAAGACCCTGGACCGTATAACTTACCAAGAGGCAAGGAAGAAATTAGAACGGCTCAACCCCACACCTATGTTCAGGAGTTACGCTGCTGTAACACTGCCGCCACCAGTTCCTGCAAGAACTTCTTTCACAGTTGGCCCACAGAACAGCCAAGTTACGCCTGCCCCACCACTGGTAGGGGCCACTCTCTTCCACTACTCCCAAAACACCCAGTTTGGAAGCAATTCGCCCCGAATATCTGGGGACGTCCGTCCCCACCTCTCAGCTGGAGATGCAACAGCCTCCTCTGGCCTCACTTGGTGGGAAGGGATCCCTTGGGGGAGTCCCTTCCGAGGACTTCCCCAGTGTCTCACAAGACACTAGCCAGTGGCTGAAGAAGCCTCCAGCTGCTGGTCGAAGGGCATCACGCTCTTCCTCTGTTCCTGATAATGCGTCAGGAAAGCCCTCCAAGCATGCAAACCCTCCTTCCAAAGGCAAGAGACAGAAGACGAAGCTCTCAAAGAAGCATAAGAACCCAGTGGTTCCTGCGCCACCGCTACCGGTCAGCTCAGCCTCTGAGGATGAGGTCGAGCTCTTTGCATCCCCTGATGACCTGGGTCTCGCAGTCTCCTCAAACGATGGATGTAGCGACGTCCGTCACTCAGTCGGTGGCAGCATGTGACCCTGCTAAGTAATTTGCCTTTTCAGTGCCTGCATGCCCCTACAGGACACGCTTTGTACAATCCTCCAGTGGAATTGTGGCTGTTGTTCCAGCCATCTACCTGAGCTACGTCAGCTTGTAAGTATGACACCTACTTTATGCATTGCTTTCCAGGAAACCTGGTTCCCAGCAATGCGGACCCCTGTCCTTCGTGGATACAGGGTTATTACTGCAACCGTAGCGCTTACAATAGTGTCAGGTGGAGCCTGCGTGAGTGTCCTTAACTCCGTATATAGCGCTCTTGTGCCCCTTCAAACATCATTGGAAGCTGTGGCTGTCGGCGTGAGGACTACCCAGGACATAACCGTCTGCAGTGTCTATCTCCCTCCAGGTGGTACAGTCTCCCACATAGAATTGGCTGCACTTGTCACCCAACTTCCCACGCCTTTTCTTCTCCTGGGGGATTTTAACGCCCATAGTTCTCTGTGGGGTGGAACGAACATTACTGGCCGAGGCAGAGATGTCGAGAATCTCATCTCCCAACTCGACCTCTGCCTCATGAACAATGGCGCCGCCACACACTTCAGTGTGGCGCATGGCACGTTCTCGGCCATAGATCTGTCGTTTTGCAGCCCGGGGCTTGTACGATGGGTCCACTGGAGTTCATGAGGACTTATGTGGTACTGACGATTTTCCCATATTAGTTTCACTACCCCAGCGCCGCTCCCAAGAACGCATGCCTAGATGGGCATTTAGCAAGGCAAACTGGGACTCGTTCTCCTCTGCTGCCACTGTTGAATCTCTCCCCCACGGTACCATCGGTGTGGCGTTTGAGCCACTGACTGCAGCGATTGTTTCTGCTGCGGAACGTACCATTCCTCCATCGTTAGGGTGCCCCCAGCGAAAGTCAGTGCCTTGGTGGTCTCCGGAGGTCGCTGAAGCCATTAAAGGACGTAGGCGGGCTCTTCAGCAACTTAAGCGGCAGCCGTCTTTGGAGAACCTCATTTTATTCAAACGTCTCCGTGCTCAGGCCTGGCGGCTCATGAAAAGGCGGAAACAGGAGTGCTGGGAGAGGTACGTTTCAACCATTAGTTCCCGTACTTCACCCTCCCAGGTGTGGATGAAGATTCGGCGCATCTCTGGATTGCAGCACTCTACAGGTGTCCCAGGGCTTACCATCAACAGGGCGTTATCCACCGATGCCGATGCAATCGTCGAGCATTTCGCACAGCACTATGTTCGGGCCTCTTCGCCGGGTAATTACCCGCCAGCGTTTCGTGCGCTAAAACGCCGGGAGGAAGGCAAACGGACTTCTTTTGCTTCTCGCTACCCTGAGTCGTATAACGCCCCATTTAGTTTGTGGGAACTCCAAAGCGCCCTGGCACAGTGCCCCGATACAGCCTCTGGGCCAGATGGCGTCCACAATCGGATGCTCAAACACCTGTCCCCAGCCTGTCAGCGACGTGTTCTTGCCATCTTCAACCGCATATGGGGCGATGGTGTCTTTCCGTCGCAGTCGCGAGAATGTACAATCATTCCGGTGCTGAAGCCTGGTAAGGACCCACTTAATGTGGATATCTATCGGTCCATCAGCTTGACCAATACTGTGCAAGCTACTGGAACGTATGGTGAGTCGATGAGTGTGTTGGCTGCTCGAGTCTCGGGGTCTTCTGGCTCTGTGCCAGACCGGCTTCCGTCAGGGCCGTTCCACCGCCGATACTTCGGTCTTCCTTGAGTCTTCAATCTGCACTGCTTTTTCCAGGCGCCAACACCTCGTCTCCGTCTTTTTCGACCTCTCCAGAGCGTATGACACGACGTGGCGGCACAATATTCTCGTCACGTTGCACGATTGTGGTCTCAGGGGCTCTCTCCCCATCGTTATTCAGAATTTCTGTTCGGACAATTCGCGTTTTAATTGGCACATCCCAAAGTTCACTTCATATCCACAGGGCTCTGAATGGAGTGTGCCCCTCTTCCTTGTGGCCATTAATGGCCTTGCAGCGGCAGTAGGGTCGTCTCTCACCCACGTTATATGCTGACGTTTTCTGCATCTTTTTCAGCTCCTCCACCATTAGGGTTGCAGAACGTAGGTTACAGGGAGACATACGGAAGGCGCAGGCGTGGGCTCTAGCCCATTGGTTTAAATTTTCTCCTGCGAAGACTTGAGTTACGCACTTTCGTCGGCGTCGAACTGTCCATCCCCACCCTAAGCTCTATCTCCAGGATGCAATGCTCAGTGTTGTTGACACTTGCCGTTTTCTGGGATTGGTGTTCGATGCCCAATTTACTTGGCTTCCACATATTCGTCAGCTCAAGTATCAGTGCTGGCAGCATCTGCATGCCCTCCGCAGCCTCAGCAACACAACTTGGGGTGCCGATCGTAAAACGCTGCTGTAGCTCTACAAAGCCCTCGTGCTGTCTCGACTGGATTATAGGAGTGTGGTATATGGCTCAGCGTCGCCCTCAGCCTTGCAACTGCTGGACCCCGTTAACCACTGTGGGGTTCGACAGGCGACAGGAGCATTCCGCAGTAGCCCTGATAATAGCCTACTTGCTGAGGCTGGGGTTCCTCTGCTTCGCATTTGGCGTCAACAACTGTCAGCCAACTATGTTGGCCCCCATCACCCTAACTACCGTCTCCTTTTCGTTAATGCGGCAATCCATATCCCACACCGCACGCCGCGATCAGACAATATCATTGGGATTCGTGTTTGGTCAGTCCTTAGTGAACTCGAGTGTTTGCCTCTTCAATCTGCATTTCAGGTCAACTCACATACACCACCTTGGTGTATTCGTCGGCCGCAGCTTTGGCTGGACCTCTCACGATGGCAAAAAGATTAAGATCCTCCTGCAGTCTTGCGTCGCCAATTTCTTGCTCTCCTCGTCGCATCCCGCGACTTGGAGGCTATCTATACAGATGGCTCGATGGTTGATGGCAGTGTGGGGTACGCTTAAGCTGATGCGGACTATGTAGACCAGCACTACTTGACGGAAGGCTGCAGTGTTTACACTGCAGAGCTAACAGCCATTTTTCGTGCCCTTGACCGTATTCGTACCAGCACTGGAGACTCGTTTGTCATTTGCAGTGACTCTCTCAGTAGTCTACAGGCTCTTCACCAGTGCTACCCACGCCATCCCATTGTTGTTGTCATCCAGGAGTCCGTTCATGCCCTTGAACAGCGTGGACATTCAGTGGTGTTTATATGGACCCCGGGACACGTTGGGATAACGGGAAGCGAACTCGCCGACATGTTAACCAAAGAATGTACCCACAAACTGACGTTGGAAATCGGCCTCCCGGCAACTGATCTCCGATCGCTATTGCGCCGGCGGGTCTTTGGGATGTGGGCAGACAAATGGCGCACTCTGTCTGTACCCAACAAGCTGTGGCGAGTAAGGGAGACCACCACTGTGTGGGGTTCCTCCATGCGGGCCTGTCGCAGAGATTCTTTAATTCTCTGTAGCCTCCGCATTGGTTACTATTGGCTGACGCATGGTCATCTGTTGTGTCAAGAGGACCTCCCTCATAGTCGCTGTGATGCAATCATGATGGCCCATGTTGTTGGAATGTCCTCTTTTAACCGCCCTTAGGCGAACTTTTAATCTCCAGGCTGCTTTATCATCTCTTTTAGGTGACAATGTCTCTATGGCAGATCGGGTTTTAAGTTTTATTCGCGCAAGCGGCTTTTATAGGTCCATTTAATTTTATCACATCATCCTCTTTTGAGCTGTGTCTTTTAATTAGTTTTGTGTTGTAATTCGACTCCACCCTGATCTTTTGGCTGGAGGTTTTAACGTGTTGCTGAGTGGCTGGTTCATCCTATTATTTTCGTGATCAGCCAGACACAGTCCTCTGCTGTAAAGTTTCAATCCCATCTGCCTTTCTTCTATGTATTGTTTTTGTTGCTGTGCTCCGTTTTCCGTGTTGTCTTACCATTGACCTTGGCACTTTTCTTCCCCCGGAATTTTTCTTTTAGTGCTTAGCCTGACTGGTGGATAGTTTCAATGTGCTTTGTGTTTTTATGACACAAGGGACCGATGACATTTGCAGTTTGGTCCCTTTTATCTTTAAACCAACCAACCAACCCTTTGGAGGTGGACAGCTACCGCCCCCATTAGCCTCACCAACGTTCTTTGCATGTTGCTTGAACGGATGGTGAGCCAGCGGTTGAGATGGGGACTCGAGTGTTGGGGACTTCTGGCTTCATTTCAGGGTGGATACCGTAAAGGCCGCTCTGCTGCCGACAATCTGGTGAGGTAGGAGTCTGCCATTCGTACAGCCTTTGCCCGCTGTCAGCACCTCATCGCTGTCTCTTTCGACATGCAGAAGGTGTACAATACGACATGGTGTCATCACATCCTCTCTTTGCTTCATGATTGGGGTCTTCTGGGTCCACTGCAGATATTCATACACAATTTTCCATCGCATCGTGCCTTCTACATGCTAGTCGTGGCCTCCCATAGTTCCTCAGAAGTTCCCGAGAACGGGGTGCCACAGTGATCTGTTTTGTGAGTCTGCCGGTTTTTAATAGCGATTAACGGGTTTGCTGCCATGGTGGGAACGTATGTCTCAGCGTCCTCTTATGTTGATGACTTCCGCCTTTACTATGGCTCCGTTGGCGTTGCAGCTGCTGAACGTCAGTTGCAAGGCGCTGGCTTGGGCTGTAGCAAATGGCTTCCAGTTTCCGGCAGCCAAGACCTGCGTTATGCATTTCTGCTGCACTGTTCACCCTGAGCTACGGCACTATTTTGCCAGCGAACTTCTTAGTGTGGTGGAGACACATCGGTTTTTGGGAGTAGTTTTTGATGCCCGGTTGACTTGGCTGCCTCACATTCGGCAGCTTAAACAGGTGTGTTGGCAGCATCTAAATGCCACGTTTGCTGGCCGCTTATGCTACGCATGTTTATAGCTTGCCCGAGAATCCCAACTTCCGTCTTCCATTTCCACAGTCGGTCGTCCATCTCCCAGTACATCGGCCCCGGTCGGATAGTACGATCATGGTCCGTGTCAGAGGGCTTCTCTCTAGGCTTGGGGTTTCCCCTTTTTGACCTCCTTTCCGGGCTCCTCTGCATATACCCCCGTGGTGTGTGCCCTGCTCTTGTCTTCGGCTCGAATTGGCACAGGCCTCGAAGAACTCAGTCCCTCCAGAGGCCTTCCGCCGCTTTTATTCCATCCTAGCCACGTATCAGGGCTCTGGCATTTTTTAAACTGATGGTTCGATGGTTGCTGGTCTGGTCGGTTATGCTCTAACTCTAGGGGACCGTTACGAACAACGATCCTAGCCGGCTGGCTGCAGCGGTTTTGACTGCTGAGTTGTCGCCATCTTTTGTGCCTTAGAGTATATCCGCTCCTGCTCAGGTGAGTCCTCCGTTATCTGTAGCGACTCCCTGAGTAGTTCATGAGCTATCAACCAGTGTTTCCCGCGCTCTCGTTTGGTGATGGGTGTCCTGGAATCCCTCCATGCTCTTGCCCATTGTGGACGCTCTGTGCTATTTGTGTTGACCCCAGGCCATGTTGGGATACCCGGCAATGAACATGTAGACTGCCTGACGAAAGGGGCCACCAGTAAACCATCTCTGGTGATTGGGCTCCCGGCGACTGATTGGCGGGCTATCTTGCGCCGCAAAATTTTCGCACTACGGGACACTGAATGGCGCAACCTGCCCCTGCCAAACTAACTCCGTCCTATGAAGGAGACGACGACTGAGTGGCGGTCATCCATGCAGGTCTCTCGCATTGAATCTGTTGTCCTGTCGGCTGTGCATTGGGCTCACTCGGCTGTCGCACAGCCACTTACTGTGGCAGCTCCGTTTTGTTTGTCGTTCACATTTTGTTGGAGTGTCGCCTTTTAGCTGTGCTCAGGCAGACGTTAGCGCTGCCTGATATGCTCCATGCCCTTTTAATAGATGACTCTGCCATGGCGGACTTAGTTTTGCGTTTTATTTGGGCAGGGTTCTTTTATCACATGATCTAAGTGTTTGTCTATATTTTGTGTCGAGTCTGGCCTTTGGCCTACGGTTTTAGTCTGAATTTTTAATGTATTCTTGGTGGTTGGCTTTTCCTTTGTCTCTATGGTCGGCCAACCACTGTCACACTCTGTGATTTTACTTCGGTTTGTCTGTCCGTTTATTGTCCTGTGTCGTCTGTCTCCATTATACGTTTTATACTCTGCGTGGGTACTTTCAAATTTTCGAGCAAGGGACTGATGACCATTGCAGTCTGGTCCCTTTAATCCCACAAACCAACCAACAAATTTTCCCATTTTCTACAACACGTAATATTTTAAAGCAATAGAAATTTTACTGATAAAGCTTACTTATTCTTTAAAACAGATTTATTTAAAAAAAAGCTTTAGTACTGCTGCAATGGCTAAATGGTATTTCGGATTTTTTTACTTAGTTGCTAGTCAGAAATTCTTGCCCCAGAACGGTCTCTCCCCCCCCCCCCCATGAGTTCTGTGGCTAGAACTGGACCGCGGTATTTCTGCCTGTGATAGGCGGAGATTGGAAGGGGTCTCCAACGTTAAGCTTTTCTGTGATCATCCCCACTCGGGTTTGACCTCTAACTGTTCATAATTTCTGTTGATAGTACATGCCATTTGGGGAACAACACCTTAAATGGTGTTTTCTGTTTATCCATCATGCACCATGATCGTGCATGGTCATTATTTCCATCTTGCTGACTTCGCATCCAACGTCTTATCGTTTGCCTTCTCATCTCCTGCACCACACCATCGTTCACGCCCAAAAAATTGTAGATCATTTCTGCACCTGAAATCCAGTGCGGTAGCCAGTCGATATGGTGGGGTTGTCATGCTGCCTCTTGGTGGCAGCCCAGGGATCACACTGCTAATGCCCTAGCTGAGACCTCGCCATGTATGCGCCCCCCCCCCCCCCCCCACTGCCGGTCCAGGGGTAAGAAGAGACTAAAAGGAGTCACAAACGTTTCAGCCTTAATGTGATGGTCCCCTATGGGGTTTGACCACTCCATTTCAAAATTTTCCGTTAGTGCATACCATTTGGGGAAGGACGCCTTATGTGGTGCATCTTAAATCCATCTTGCCCCTAAGATCTGGCACACCCGATATTGTCATGGAGTTGGACTTCCATCGATCTTCAGGCCACATTTGCTACAGTGTGTTCTGGGTAGCATATATTCCCTCCATTATGCTCTTCCATCTTCGCCCTCATGACACACATGGATATTTGACACCTGACATCCAGCACAGTAGCCAGTCCATAATAGCGGGCTCGGCATGTATACTCTTGGTGGTAACTTGCTGACAGACAGGGATTGCACTGCTGATGCCTGAGCTGCTACCTCCCCATGTATGCTGAGGAATACATGCCTATCCATGTGGGGCATCAGGACTTATAGCAAAGGCCATCCTGCCAGGTGATCTTTGCTGTGGCTGGATGGCACCCATGGGGAGAGGCCCAGGTCGCAGTGGGTGGCATCAGGGTGGATGACCCGCAATGAAGCGTGGTACATCATCTCATGCTGGTGGGCCCTACCAGCAGTCTCTAAGTGATGGAGGTCTAATCTCAATGGGAAGAAATATGGTCAGAGTTCATTTCCCTCCCAGGCCACAACATGGGAGGAACGTATGCCTAAAGACGACAGTGCCAATTATTCACCCCAGTACCTCATCTGTACGTCAGTTGATGGTGAATCATTTGTGTTGATGAAGCCCCAATTTTTTGTGGAGCAGCTTGTCCAAAATGCGCTCTGGGTCAGTTCTAATCAAAACAGCATCCTCTGCCCAGTCACAGAGAATGCTTGCTTGTGACAAGTTGGTGGATGTTCGTTAGCATCACGCCCAATAAGAGTTTAAACATGGTCCAGGGTATTATATTCCATAGGGATCTCCTTCTGCAGTCAGACGAACTACGCGCCAGTCTAGAACGACGAGATGTTCACTTCGTGTGGCGCGTCCATCGGTGTCTGAGGGATAATCAGTTAGCCACCAGTGCCTCCATCTTGGTCTTCTAGCGTGATGTCATACCCGACAAGGTCGAGGTGATGGTTTATGGCTGTGATGTGAAGCCAGATATCCATCCTCTAATGTGATGTTTTAAGTGCTGGAAGTTTGGGCATATGTCATCCCTATGTGCTTCAAGCATCACGTGTCAAAATTGTGGATGTCTTTCGCATCCCAATACTCCATGTGCCCCATCTCCTATCTGTGTTACCTGCAGAGAACACTATTCCCCCTGCTCGCAAGTCTGTAGGATTTTCCAGACAGAATGGAAGATAATGGAATATAAGACCCTAGACTGCCTGACCTACACCGAGGCTAAGCGGAAATTTGAGAGGCTCCATCCTGTGCCAATGACGTCGACCTACGGGGCTGCTGCAACAACGGTTCTCCCATGTCGTCATGGACGGTTCGCTCTATGATCGGTCAGAATCCACCGCCCCCCCTTTATTGTGGGGGGGCCACTTCACTCCCTGTTCCTCTTGCTCCATCTACTTCAAGAGCAACATACCCAACCATCGGGGACATGTTCCCACACCCCAGCCAGAGAAGAGTAAGAATTCTTCTGCCACTCAACAGGAAGGAGTCCCTTGGGGACCTCCCTTCACAAGTTCCCACCAGTGGAAAAGCGGACACCCACAAATGGTAGAAACAACCAGCAGTCGCAGGTCGTAGCGCCTCTGTCGTCGTCCATCCGTCCCTGAGACTGACCAAGTGAGGCCTTTCCAGCCTGAACCACTGAAGGCACTGCGCGAGAAGCAGAAAAAGAGAAGGTTCCGAAGAATCAAGTCAGTGCGGTGGCACACGTCCCACCACTTCCCACAAGAGCTGGATCTGAGGATGAGGCCGAGATTCTGGCGTCTGCTGAAGATCAGGATCTCACCGTACCCTTGGATGCAATGGATGTCAGTTGCGAGGGTACTGAATTGGTGGTAGCAAGTGATCCAGCAGCGTAATCTGCCTCCCCAGTCTCTTCACTACTTTCTCAGCAATGGACAATATCGTCCTCCAGTGGAACTGTAGCAGTTTCTTCAATCAACTAGCTGAGCTTCAACAACTTACCAGCCTTCACCCATTCGTATGTATTGCTCTACAAGAAACTTGGTTTTTGCCAATGCGAACCCCACGCCCTCTGTAGCTATCGGGGTTATTATAAGAACTGGGCAGCTTATGAAAGGGAGTCTGCTGGCGTACGCCCAATGAGTATGTCCTTCTACAAACACCTTTAGAGGCTGTCGCTATTTCGGGTGTGGACGCCAAAGGCTGTTGCTGTCTGCAATCTGTATCTTCCACCGGATGGAGATGTCCTACAGCATGTCCTCGTTGCGCTGATAACCCAATTGCCGCCACCTTTCTTCTTATTGGGCGACTTCAACGCAAATAACCCTCTGTAGGGTGGGTCGGTGGCAACAGGCCAAGGCATAACTGTTGAGCATGTTGGCACAACTAGACTTTCCCATTTTAAAGATGGTGCATTCACACATTTCAGTGTGGCGCCTAGCACGTACTCCGCCATCGAACATTCGATCTGCAGCCCAAGCCTCTTACCGTCTGTCGAATGGAGTGTGCAGGACGACCTGTGTGGTAGTGACCACTTTCCGATCTTTCTGTCACTGCCACAGCGTCACTCATCTGGGCGCCCTAGCAGATGGGCTATGAATAAGGCTGACTAGGACTTGTTCTCATCCATGGCCGCTATTGCGCCTCTTTCTAATAAAGCCATTGATGCGGTGGTTCACTCAGTCACCATCGGCATCGTTACTGCCACAGAATCCGCGATTCCTCGTTCTTCCGAATCACCTTGGTGGAGGACATTGCCTTGATGGTCGCCTGAGATCGCTGAGGCGATTAAGGATCGCTGGCGGGCGCTCCAGCGTCACAAGCGGCATCCGTCTTAAGATAACCTCGTCGCCTTCAAACCGCTCCGTTCGTGGGCCCGCCGAATCATTCGCCAACACAAGCAGGAGTGCTGGGAACGGTATGTCTCCACCATTGGCCTCTATCCACCACAGGTCTGGGCCAATATTAGACGCCTCTATGGCTATCGGACCCCTGTCATCATCTCTGCACTGTCAGTGAATGGGGCAGTTTGTATTGACTACAACATAATTGCCAACCGCTTAGCAGTCCATTTTGCTCTCAGTTCCTCATCTGTAAATTACCAACTGCCTTTCCGCCCCATTAAAGAGCGGTTGGAACATCGGAGCCTTTCATTTCACACATGCCATCCGAAATCCTGCAATGTCCCATTCACTGAGTAAGAAATCCACAGTGCCCTATCTGTTTGCCTGATACAGCTCTCGGGCCAGATCGCATCCACGGTCATATGCTGAAACACCTCTCAGTTAACTCCCAGCGACGCCTCCTCGACCTTTATAACCCTCTCTGGGTCTAGAGTAAGTTTCTGTCGCAATGGCGGGAAAGCATTGTTGTCGCCGTTCTGAAACCTGGCAAGAACCCTTTGGAGGTGGACAGCTACCGCCTCATTAGCCTCAGCAAAATTCTTCGCAAGTTGCTCGAATGTATGGTGAGCTAGCGATTCAGTTGGGTACACAAGTCGCGGAGCCTCCTGGCTGCATCTCAGGGTGGGTTCTGTGAAGGCCACTCTGCCGCCGACAGTCTGGTGAGCCTGGAGTCGGCCATTCATACTACCTTTGCCCGCCGTCAGCACCTCGTCGCTGTCTCTTTCGACATGCGGAAGGCGTATGATAAGAAATGGTGCCATCACATCATCTCTACACTTCATGATTGGGGTCTTTGGGGTCACTGCCGATTTTACTACGAAATTATGTGACGCATCGTGCCTTCCGCGTGCAAGTCGCGGCCTCCCATAGTTGCTCCCGAGTTCAGGTAAACAGGGTACCACACTGGTCTGTCCTAAGTGTCTGCTTGTTTTTAATAGCAATTTACAGGCTAGCTAAGGCGGTGGGAAAGTCTGCCTTAGCTTCCTTGTATGCTGACGACTTCTGCTTCTGCACAGCTCCGTTGGCATTGCAGCTGCTGAACGTCAGCTGCAGGGCGCTATCTGCAAGGCGTAGTCTTGGGCTGTATCACGTGGCTTCCAGTTTTCGGCTGCCAAGACCTGCGTTACGCATTTCTGCCGACGTCGCACAGTCCATCCTGAGCCGCAGATTTATGTAGCTAACGAACTTTTTGGTGTGGTGTAGACACATTCATTTTCGGGTGTAGATTTTGATGGCCAGTTGACTAGGGTGCCTCACATTCAGCAGCTTACACGTGTGTTGGCGGCATCTAAATGCTCTGCGATGCTTGAGCCACACCAGCTGGGTGCCGACCGATCTACCCTCTTACGGCTCTTCCAGGCGTTAATCCAGTCCCGTTTGGATTATGGGAGCCTGGCTTACGGTTCAGCATCCCCTTCAACGTTGCGGATGCTGGACCGAATCCTTCACAGCGGGATTCGACTTGCCACTGGTGCTTCCCGGACCAGCCCTGTGGACAGCATACTTGTGGAGGCAGATGTCCCTCCACTGCAGTTCCGGTCCCAACGTTTGCTGGCCGCTTATGCTATGCATGTTTGTAGCTTGCACGGGCATTCTAACCATCGTCTTCTGTTCCCACAATCGGTCGTCCATTTCCCAGAACGTCGGTCCCAGTCGGGTTGTATGATCGCGGTCTGTGTGAGAGCTTATCTCTGGGCTTGGGGTTTTCCTCTCTTCCACCTGCTTTACGGGCCCCTCTGCGTACATCCCCATGATGTGTGCCCCACCCTTACCTATGGCTCGACTTGGCACAGGGTCCAAAGAACTGTCTCTCCAGAGGTCTTCCGCTGCTGCTTTCTTTCTATCCTTGCCACATCTCAGGGATCTGGCGTTGTTTACACTGATGGTTCGATGGTTCCTGGTCGTGTCGGTAATGCTCTAACTCTAGGGGACCATTATGAACAATGATCCGTGCCGGCTGGCTGCAGTATTTTTATTGCAGAGCTGGTGGCCATATTGCGCGCTCTTGAGCATATCCGTTCCTGCTCAGGTACGTCCATCGTCATCTGCCGTGACTCCCTGAGCAGCCTCCAGGCTATCGACCGCTGCACTGTATCTGTCGTGCATTGAGACCTTTAGCCGGCTTTCTCGTCGTTGCAATGGTGTCAAGCTCGCTTTCTATCTCTTGGGCGAGGATACGTCCATGGGTGCGATTTCCACGCTGCACTGTGCAGTGTTGCTTTTCGCTGCGACGGCGACCTCATACATTCTTGCACATAAGATCCAGCACGGTAGCCAGTCGGTTGGGGTGGGGCTGCCATGTACCCTGTTGGTTGTAGCCCCCTGACAACACAGGGATCGCTCAACTGATGTCATCGCCGTTTACTCCCCCTGCGGGTCCGGGGATTAGAATAGGTCCGAGGTATTCCTGCCTGTCGTAAGAGGCGACTAAAAGGAGTCCATCCCCCTCACGGGGGTAGTTAGCGCCTGCGTCCGGAGACGGACGGTTTCACGACCTATAATCGTGGTCTCTTTGGTTTTTCACTTCTCGTTTCTTCCTTCCTTTTGTTGGTTCCTTTCCTTGCTCTTCTCCACTTCACTGTCTTCCTCACTCTTTCCCTTGACTTCTCCTTGCCTTCTCATTGCCTTTTTCTCCTTGCCTTCTCATTGCCTTTTTCTCCTTGCCTTCTCATTGCCTTTTTCTCCTTGCCTTCTCATTGCCTTTTTCTCCTTGCCTTTTTCTCCTTGCCTTTTTCTCCTTGCCTTTTTCTCCTTGCCTTTTTCTCCTTGCCTTTTTCTCCTTGCCTTTTTCTCCTTGCCTTTTTCTCATTGCCTTTTTCTCCTTGCCTTCTCATTGCCTTTTTCTCCTTTCCTTCTCATTGCCTTTTTCTCCTTTCCTTCTCATTGCCTTTTTCTCCTTTCCTTCTCATTGCCTTTTTCTCCTTTCCTTCTCATTGCCTTCTTCTCCTTGCCTTCTCATTGCCTTCTTCTCCTTGCCTTCTCTGGTCTCCGCCTCGGCGTTTGAGACAGTCTGTCCTCTTTCTCTCTCTCTCTCTCTCTCTCTCTTCTTTTTCCTCTTCTTCCTTCCTCCCTGTGCGTGTCTGAAGGCCGACCCACGCGTTCGCACGCGTAGCCGGTGACGGGGTAACGCGTAAGTCCCCGCCCTGGGTAGACATGTAAGGCACGCGCGTACCCCCTGGTAAAGGCCAGGCCCGGGGAGGGGTGATTGCCTGAGCTGATACCTTCTGACCATGCCGATTGGTCCCTCCGTCTGTTTCTCGGGAGGTGTGACCTGAGGTGTAAACATTCACCTAAGGCGGGAGTGCCCTCTGAGAGGGTCCCCACAAGGAAGGAGCGCGCCATCGGAGACGCTGGCAATCATGGGGGATTCCTCCGCAATGGATTCTACTCCATCTCTTTCGACTTCGACCCAAAAACGGAAACGTGACCAGCCAACAGTGACAAAAGTACTACCGCCTGCCCCACAGTTCCTCGTAGTTTCTCGAACTGAGGACGGAAAGGATTTTTCCTCTGTCAACCCTTTCGTTATTCAGAAGGGCGTAGATGCCATAGCCGGATCTGTCAAATCCTGTACCAGGTTGCGTAACGGCACCTTATTACTAGAAACTGAGAATGCCTTTCAGGCACAAAAACTGCTTCGGGCCACCCTCCTGTACACGTTCCCTGTCTGGGTGGAGGCCCACCGAACTTTGAATTCGTCTCGTGGTGTAGTCTATACTAGCTCCCTCGACGGATTGACTGACGAGGAGCTTCAATCATTCCTCGCTGAGCAGGGCGTGACGGCTGTCCATAGGGTCATGAAAAAGGTCAACAATGACCTTGTACCGACCCGGACAATTTTCTTGACCTTCGATAGTGTTAAGCTGCCATCGCGCATCAAGGCGGGCTACGAGGTCATTTCTGTTCGCCTCTATATCCCGACACCTACGCGCTGCTACCAGTGTCAGCGTTTCAATCACACTCGACAGTCTTGTTCCAATGCGGCTAAATGTGTCACCTGTGGCAGGGATGCCCATGAGGGTGACTGTCCACCTCCGTCTCCTCGTTGTGTGAACTGTCAGGGTGACCATGCCGCATCCTCCCGCGACTGTCCTGTCTATAAGGAAGAACGCTGTATCCAGGAAATTCGGGTCAATGAGAAAGTGTCCAGCTCGGCTGCTCGCAAGCTATTGGCTAGTAGGAAGCCCACGCTGCTCCCAGCGGGGAAATACAGTACTGTCCTCGCCTCTCCTCGGACTACCCGGGAGGTAGCAACCCAGACATGCGATCTGACCTTCAGCACCACGGTCGTCCGTTCGGCCAGTGCTAAGATCGCGCGGTCGACGTCTCCTCTTCCTCCCATCACCCCACAGACACGAGCACCTTCTTCAGCTTCTGCTAAGACGAAGACACCGAAGTCAGATGCACGGGCCTTCAAGAAGGAACCATCCCGTGCAGACTTCCTCCGTACCTCGACCTCACAGCCTTCGACCGGTACTTCCACTACACGTCCTTCCAAAAAGGCGCATAGGAAGCACAGTTCTCCTTCCCCGCCACGGCGCATTTCTTCTCTTGCGCCACCCAGCGGCTGCCGCCCCAGGCCGTCATCCGTTTCGCCTGGCCGCACCGCTGGTCTCCGTACATCTGGCCGTTCACTGGCGGAGGAAGCTCCCCCTCCCGGCCATCCTCCCGAGATGGCCGATGACCCTATAGACCCAATGGACGATGAGTGTCCACCTACTGATAGCGGCGGCAGTGCTCGCTCGAAGCCAGGCCCTACGCGGCCTTCGAGGTGACCACTTCTCTCATCTTTCTTTTCTTACGATGGCACTTATTCACTGGAATATTCGCAGCATTCGCTCCAACCGAGAGGACTTGAAGTTGCTGCTCCGCTTGCACCGTCCGCTTGTCGTAGCCCTCCAGGAAACGAAGCTACGCCCATGCGATCAAATTGCCTTGGCACACTACACCTCTGTGCGTTTTGACCTACCCCCTGTGGTAGGTATCCCAGCTCATGGAGGGGTTATGTTGCTGGTCCGGGATGATATTTACTACGATCCCATCACGTTGCACACCGGCCTGCAGGCAGTTGCCATCCGCATTACTCTCCCCACTTTTACGTTTTCCTTTTGTACCGTTTACACTCCAGCGTCATCTGCCGTTACCAGGACAGACATGACGCAACTTATTGCTCAGCTACCTGCACCATTTTTGTTAACTGGAGACTTCAATGCCCACCATCCCCTTTGGGGCTCTCCAGCATCCTGCCCGAGGGGCTCCTTGTTAGCAGACCTTTTTAACCAGCTCGATCTTGTCTGCCTCAATACTGGCGCCCCTACTTTTCTTTCGGACACATCTCACACCTATTCCCATTTAGACCTCTCCATATGTACTCCCCAACTTGCACGCCGGTTTGAGTGGTATGCACTTGCTGATACATATTCGAGCGACCACTTCCCGTGTGTAATCCATCTCCTGCAGCGTACTCCCTCTCCGTGCTCCTCTCGTTGGGCCATCTCCAAGGCAGACTGGGGGCTCTTCTCTTCCAGGGCGACCTTTCAGGATCAAACCTTCACAAGCTGCGATCGTCAGGTCGCACACCTCACGGAAGTCATTCTCGCTGCTGCTGAATATTCCATCCCTCACCCTACTTCTTCTCCACGTCGCGTACCGGTCCCCTGGTGGACCGCAGCATGTAGAGACGCTTTACGTGCTCGTCGACGTGCTTTACGCACCTTTAAACGCCACCCTACAGTGGCGAATTGTATTAATTATAAGCGATTACGTGCTCAGTGTCGTCGTATTATTAAAGAAAGCAAGAAAGCCAGCTGGGCTGCTTTCACAAGCACCTTCAACAGTTTTACTCCTTCTGTTGTCTGGGGTAGCCTGCGCCGGCTATCTGGCACTAAGGTCCACTCCCCAGTTTCTGGCTTGAAGGTCGCGAATGAAGTCCTTGTGGCCCCTGAGGCTGTCTCCAATGCCTTCGGCCGCTTTTTCGCCGAGGTTTCGAGCTCCGCTCATTACCACCCTGCCTTCCTCCCCCGCAAACAGGCCGAGGAGGCTAGGCCACCTGACTTCCGCTCCTCGAATTGTGAAAGTTATAATGCCCCATTCACCATGCGGGAACTCGAAACCGCACTTGGCCGATCACGGTCCTCCGCTCCAGGGCCTGATTCTATTCATATTCAGATGCTGAAGAACCTTTCTCCTGCGGGTAAAGGTTTTCTTCTTCGTACATACAATCGCATCTGGATTGAGGGACATGTTCCCGCATGCTGGCGCGAGTCTATCGTTGTCCCGATTCCTAAGCCGGGGAAGGACAAGCACTTGCCTTCCAGTTATCGACCTATCTCGCTTACCAGCTGTGTCTGTAAAGTGATGGAGCGAATGGTTAACTCTCGATTGGTTTGGCTGCTCGAGTCTCGCCGCCTACTTACCGATGTACAATGTGGATTTCGTAGGCGCCGCTCTGCTGTTGACCATCTGGTTACCTTGTCGACCTTCATTATGAATAACTTCTTGCGGAAGCGCCCGACCGCGGCTGTGTTCTTTGATTTGGAGAAGGCTTATGACACCTGTTGGAGGGCGGGCATTCTCCGCACCATGCATACATGGGGCCTTCGCGGTCGCCTCCCTCTTTTTATTCGTTCCTTTTTACTGGATCGACAGTTTCGGGTACGTGTGGGATCTCTCCTGTCCGACACCTTTCGCCAGGAGAATGGGGTGCCACAGGGCTCAGTTTTGAGCGTCGCTCTCTTCGCCATCGCGATCAATCCAATAATGGATTGCCTCCCAGCTGATGTATCAGGCTCCCTTTTCGTGGACGATTTTACCATCTATTGCAGCGCGCAGTGTACACGTGTCCTGGAGCGCTGTCTTCAGCGTTCTCTTGACCGTCTTTACTCCTGGAGTGTCGCCAATGGCTTCCGTTTTTCTGCCGAGAAGACGGTCTGTATTAACTTCTGGCGCTACAAAGAGTTTCTCCCACCGTCCTTACGACTCGGTCCCGTTGCTCTCCCAATCGTGGAGACAATCAAATTTTTAGGCCTTACCTTTGACAGGAAACTTAGCTGGTCTCCACATGTCATATTTGGCCGCCCGTTGTACCCGTTCTTTAAATGTCCTCCGTGTTCTCAGTGGTATGTCGTGGGGAGCGGATCGAACCGTCCTACTTCGTCTATATCGGTCGATCGTCCGCTCCAAGCTGGATTATGGGAGCTTCGTATACTCCTCTGCACGGCCATCCATCTTACGCCGCCTCAACTCCATACAACATCGGGGTTTACGACTTGCGATCGGAGCATTTTATACCAGTCCTGTCAAGAGTCTTCATGCTGACGCTGGCGAATTGCCACTCACCTACCGGCGCGATATACTGCTTTGTCGGTATGCCTGTCGGCTACTGTCAATGCCCGACCATCCGTCTTATCGTTCCTTTTTTGACGACTCTCTTGACCTTCAATACGGGTTGTATGTCTCTGCCTTGCTACTTCCTGGAGTTCGCTTTCGTCGCCTCCTTCAACACCTTAATTTTTCACTCCCTGCAACCTTTCGAGTGGGCGAGAGCCGCACGCCACCTTGGCTCCAGGCTCAGGTCCGCGTTCACCTCGACCTCAGCTCGCTCCCAAAAGAGGTCACCCCCGGTTCGGTCTACCACTCCCGTTTTTTGGAACTTCGTTCGAAGTTCATCGACATGACTTTCATTTATACAGATGGCTCTAAGACCAATGACGGGGTCGGGTGTTCCTTTATTGTTGGGGCACAAAGTTTCCAATACCGGCTCCATGGCCATTGTTCGGTCTTCACAGCTGAGCTCTTTGCCCTCTACCAGGCTGTTCTTTACATCTGCCGCCACCGACATTCTGCTTATGTCATCTGCTCAGATTCCCTGAGCGCCATCCAGAGCCTCAGTGATCCGTACCCGGTTCACCCTTTCGTACACCGGATCCAACGCTCTCTTCAGCAGCTGGTGGACGTCGGTACGCCGGTTAGCTTTATGTGGGTTCCTGGCCATGTCGGTATCCCTGGGAACGAAGCTGCAGATGCCGCGGCCAAGGCTGCGGTCCTCCAGCCTCGGACAGCTTCTTGTTGTGTCCCTTCGTCCGATTTTAGCCGGGTCATTTGTCGGCGCGTTGTGTCGCTGTGGCATGCCGATTGGGCTGCACTTACCGACAACAAGCTTCGGGCCTTAAAACCTCTTCCCGTGGCTTGGACGTCCTCCTCACGCCCTTCTCGGCGGGAGGAGGTCGTTTTAGCAAGGTTACGAATTGGACACTGCCGGTTCAGCCATCGCCATCTGCTGACGGCAGCGCCGGCGCCGTTCTGCCCATGTGGGCACTTGCTGACGGTTAGACACATTTTAATGTCCTGTCCAGATCTTAACACACTGCGCCTCGATCTTAACCTGCCTAATACTTTAGATGCCATTTTAGCGGATGACCCACGAGCAGCTGCTCGTGTTCTTTGTTTTATCAATTTGACAAACCTCGCTAAGGACATTTGATGATGTTTTTTAGTCCTAAGCCTGTCAGTCTGTCTTTTATTGTGTTTTCCCTTTTAGTTGTTGTTGTCAACTGGGGCCTCGCGGTGCATTCTTAGAGTAGTCAGGGCGCTAATGACCACTGAAGTTGTGCGCCCGAAAACCACAAAAAAAAAAAAAAAAAAAAAAAAAAAAATCGCCGTTTACTCCCCATGTATGCCAAGTAGTTGATGCTCATCTCCCTGGGGCATCAGGACTGCCGGCAATGGCCATCCTGCCAGGTGGCCCTTGCTGTGGCTGGGTGGCGCCCATAGGGAGGGCCCTTGGTCGGAGTAGGTGGTTTCAGGGTGGATGACACGCAATGAAGCGTGGCATATCATCTCCTGCTGGTGGCCAGCCAGCAACAGTCCCTAAGCGTTCAAGGGCTCATTTTAAGGGTAACGTTTATGACCCCAAATCGTTCCCATCCCTAGCCACACCATGGGAGGAACGAAAGGCAATGAATGACAGTGACACGTATTCGCCCCAGTATCTCGTCTGTACCAGAGCTGATGGGGTATCCTTCATATCCGTGAAGCCTCAGTTCTTTGTAGAGCATTTAGAGGACAGGTCTTGGAAGGTGGAGGGCTTGTCCAAAATGCGCTCTGGTTCAGTTTTGATAAAAACGGCATCCTCCGCCCAGTCACGCAGGTTACCTGCTTGTGACAAGTAGAGGGATGTTAACGTTACCATCACACCACATAAGAGTTTAAATATGGTCCAGGGTGTTATTTTCTACAGGGATCTACTTTTGAAGTCTGATGACGAGCTGTGCGCCAACTTGGAGCGTAGAGGTGTTCGTTTTGTCCGGTGCGTTCATCGGGGTCCGAGGGACAATCAGGTTGCTACCGGTGCCTTCATCTTGGCCTTCGAGGGTGATACATTATCGGAGTAGGTCAAGGTGATGGTCTACTGTTGTGACGTCAAGCCCTATATCCCTCCCCCGATGCGGTGCTTTAAGTGCTGGAAGTTCGGCCATATGTCTTTCCGCTGCACTTCCAGCCTCACATGTCGAGATTGCGGACGCCCATCTCATCCCGATACTCCATGTACTCCGCCTCCCATCTGTGTCAACTGTGGAGAGCCTCATTCACCTTGCTCGCCAGACTGCAGGATCTTACAGAAAGAACGCAAAATCATGTAATACAAGACCCTGGACCGAGTGACTTACACTGAGGCTAAGCGGAAATTTGAACAGCTACATCCCGTGCACATGATGGCATCTTTGCCTCAACTGTCACTCCTGCTCCAACTCCTTTAGCTGCAACACACAGTCAGCTCTCAGTCAGGAGACCTCACCTGCCCCCTTCACGATGGGGGCCACTTCTCTCGCTGTTGCTCCCACACCATCTACCTTGGGAGCAGCACCCACTAAACCACCGGGGACACCAGTCCCCACTTCTAAGTCGGAGAAGCGTAAGTCTTCTTCGGCTTCTCTCGCTCGGAAGGTATCCCTTGGGTCACTGCCTTCCCAGGTTCCTACCAGCGGCACAGCAGACACCAAGCAGTGGCTGAAGAAGCCACAGGTCGCTGGTCGTCGAGCTTCGCGATCATCTTCGGCCCTGAAGACTGACTCCAATAAGCCCTCTCAACAATGACAACCAAAGGAACAGCGAGAGAAAACGACATTGAAGACCCGTAAGACCAAGGCACCTGCGGTGGCACCTACTCCACCGCTACCTACAAGCTCTGCGTCTGAGGATGTGGTGGAGATTCTTGCGTCCGCTAAGGACCTCGATGTCGCCGGTCCCTCAGACGCAATGGATAGCACTAGCACGGGTGCTCCATCGGAGGCAGCAGGTGACCCAGAGGCGTAATCTGCCTTCCCAGTCCCGTCACGCCTTTCTCGGCCATGGACAACACCATCCTCCAGTGGAACTGCAGCGGTTTCTTCCACCATCTAGCTGAGCTCCGTCAACTTATCAGCCTTCACCCTTTCTTCTGCATTGCTCTTCAGGAAACGGTTTCCAGCAATGCGAACCCCCGCCCTCCGTGGCTATCGGGGTTATTATAAGAACCGAGCAGCTTATGAAAGGGTGTCTGGTGGCGTCTGCATGTATGTCCTTAACTCTCTTAACATCAAGTCTCCCCCCCAGGGGGTCCACAACTCTTGGCAGCAATTTCATCAACAAAAAATCTTTCCAGATATGTGCCATTACTTTATTTTATCTTTGAGGTTATTTTCTAACTCCACTACATGCTTCTCTCTTCATTTACCTTTGTCAAAATAAAAAAATTAACAACCTTAAATTTTCTCTTAGTATAAACTGTGAGTGCAATTCAGTACATGTGTTATTTTCAATGATACCTAGTCTTGCAGATACACTGCTAATGGCAATATTCAGAGAGAGAGAGAGAGAGAGAGAGAGAGAGAGAGAGAGAGAGAGAGAGAGAGAGAGAGAGAGAGAGAGAAACATTATCAGTTTAATAAAGTAGGATGTTCAAGTAGACAATCACAAAGTTATTAATTTCAACACGTTTATAGATTAACTTGTTTTAATCAACACAGCACGCTTTAAAAGTTACAAGACAATATAAAAGTGCAAATATATCATCGAAAATTAGTTCAGGTACGTTAGGAGCCTTGTCAATGACTCCCACGCTTTCTTTCTTTCATCGTTCTACACTTCAACTTCCCAGTTGATTTGCTTTAATGACTCTAACCCCAACGAGCCCAAGTGTTCAGCACCTGTTCTTTACAAGCTAGTCTGTAGTTGCGCAGGATCCTTCCTTAAAGATCAAAGCAGATGGCAGGACATCATCGAAGGCAGGCCAAGTGTCCATCTCATTCTAAATTATCCCTTGAGTTGTGGACGTGGGCGTCTGGTCCTGCTCTTTCCCTGGTGTAACCTGCTTCAGTGTCGATAAAATCGGAGGCCACTCACACATGTCCTGGTCTTCAGTCATCAGTTCACATTTACGGATGTCCTGGTCTTCAGTCATTGGATCTCATTCACACACGTCCTGGTCTTCAGTCATTGGATCTCATTCACACACGTCCTGGTCTTCAGTCATTGGATCTCATTCACACACGTCCTGGTCTTCAGTCATTGGATCTCATTCACACACGTCCTGGTCCCCCCCCTGCAGGTCCGGGGATTAGAATAGGCCTGCGGTATTCCTGCCTGTCGTAAGAGGCGACTAAAAGGCGTCCATCCCCCTCATGGGGGTAGTTAGCGCCTGCGTCCGGAGACGGACGGTTCCACGACCTATCATCGTGGTCTTTTTGGTTTTTCACTTCTCGTTTCTTCCTTCCTTTTGTTGGTTCCTTTCTTTGCTCTTCCCCACCTCACTGTCTTCCTTACTCTTTCCCTTGACTTCTCCTTGCCTTCTCATTGCCTTCTTCTCCTTGCCTTCTCATTGCCTTCTTCTCCTTGCCTTCTCATTGCCTTCTTCTCCTTGCCTTCTCATTGCCTTCTTCTCCTTGCCTTCTCATTGCCTTCTTCTCCTTGCCTTCTCATTGCCTTCTTCTCCTTGCCTTCTCATTGCCTTCTTCTCCTTGCCTTCTCATTGCCTTCTTCTCCTTGCCTTCTCTGGTCTCCGCCTCGGCGTTTGAGACAGTCCGTCCTCTTTCTCCCTCTCTTCTTTTTCCTCTTCTTCCTTCCTCCCTGTGCGTGCCTGAAGGCCGACCCACGCGTTCGCACGCGTAGCCGGTGACGGGGTAACGCGTCAGTCCCCGCCCTGGGTAGACATGTAAGGCACACACGTACCCCCTGGTAAAGGCCAGGCCCAGGGAGGGGTGATTGCCTGAGCTGATACCTTCTGACCATGCCGATTCGTCCCTCCATTTGTTTCTCGGGAGGTGTGACATGAGGTGTAAACATTCACCTAAGGCGGGAGTGCCTTCTGAGAGGGTCCCCACAAGGAAGGAGCGCGCCATCGGAGACGCTGGCAATCATGGGGGATTCCTCCGCAATGGATTCTACTCCATCTCTTTCGAGTTCGACCAAAAAACGGAAACGTGACCAGCCAACAGTGACAAAAGTACTACCGCCTGCCCCACAGTTCCTCGTAGTTTCTCGATCTGAGGACGGAAAGGATTTTTCCTCTATCAACCCTTTCGTTATCCAGAAGGGCGTAGATGCCATCGCCGGATCTGTCAAATCTTGTACCAGGTTGCGTAACGGCACCTTATTACTAGAAACTGAGAGTGCCTATCAGGCACAAAAACTGCTTCGGGCCACCCTCCTGTACACGTTCCCTGTCCGGGTGGAGGCCCACCGAACTTTGAATTCGTCTCGTGGTGCAGTCTATACTAGCTCCCTCGACGGATTGACTGACGAGGAGCTTCAATCTTTCCTCGCTGAGCAGGGCGTGACGGCTGTCCATAGGGTCATGAAAAAGGTCAACAATGACCTTGTACCGACCCGGACACTTTTCTTGACCTTCGATAGTGTTAAGCTGCCATCGCGCATCAATGCGGGCTACGAGGTTATTTCTGTTCGCCCCTATGTCCCGACACCTACGCGCTGCTACCAGTGTCAGCGTTTCAATCACACTCGACAGTCTTGTTCCAATGCGGCTAAATGTGTCACTTGTGGCAGGGATGCCCATGAGGGTGACTGTCCACCTCCGTCTCCTCGTTGTGTGAACTGTCAGGGTGACCATGCCGCATCCTCCCGCGACTGTCCTGTCTATAAGGAAGAACGCTGTATCCAAGAAATTCGGGTCAAAGAGAAAGTGTCCACCTCGGCTGCTCGCAAGCTATTGGCTAGTAGGAAGCCCACGCTGCTCCCAGCGGGGAAATACAGTACTGTCCTCGCCTCTCCTCGGACTACCCGGGAGGTAGCAACCCAGACATGCGATCTGACCTTCAGCACCACGGTCGTCCGTTAGGCCAGTGCTAAGATCGCGCGGTCGACGTCTCCTCTTCCTCCCATCCCGTGCAGACTTCCTCTGTACATCGACCTCCCCGCCTTCGACCGGTACTTCCACTACACGTCCTTCCAAAAAGGCGCATAGGAAGCACAGTTCTCCTTCTCCGCCACGGCGCATTTCTTCTCCTGCGCCACCCAGCGGTTGCCGCCCCAGGCCGTCATCCGTTTCGCCTGGCCGCACCGCTGGTAGCCGTACATCTGGCCGTTCACTGGCGGAGGAAGCTCCCCCTCCCGGCCATCCTCCCGAGATGGCCGATGACCCTATAGACCCAATGGACGATGACTGTCCGCCTACTGATAGCGGCGGCAGTGCTCGCTCGAAGCCAGGCCCTAAGCGGCCTTCGAGGTGACCCCTTCTTTAATCTTCCTTTCCTTCTTACGATGGCACTTATTCACTGGAATATTCGCAGCCTTCGCTCCAACCGAGAGGACTTGAAGTTGCTGCTCCGCTTGCACCGTCCGCTCGTCGTAGCCCTCCAGGAAACGAAGCTACGCCCATGCGATCAAATTGCCTTGGCACACTACACCTCCGTGCGTTTTGACCTATCCCCTGTGGTAGGTATCCCAGCTCATGGAGGGGTTATGTTGCTGGTCCGGGATGATATTTACTATGATCCCATCACGTTGCACACCGGCCTGCAGGCAGTTGCCATCCGCATTACTCTCCCCACTTTTACGTTTTCCTTTTGTACCATTTACACTCCATCGTCATCTGCCGTTACCAGGGCAGACGTGATGCAACTTATTGCTCAGCTACCTGCACCATTTTTGTTAACTGGAGACTTCAATGCCCACCATCCCCTTTGGGGCTCTCCAGCATCCTGCCCGAGGGGCTCCTTGTTAGCAGACCTTTTCAACCAGCTCGATCTTGTCTGCCTCAATACTGGCGCCCCTACTTTTCTTTCGGACACATCTCACACCTATTCCCATTTAGACCTCTCTATATGTACTCCCCAACTTGCACGCCGGTTTGAGTGGTATGCACTTTCTGATACATATTAGAGCGACCACTTCCCGTGTGTTATCCATCTCCTGCAGCATGCCCCCTCTCCGTGCTTCTCTAATTGGACCATCTCCAAGGCAGACTGGGGGCTCTTCTCTTCCAGGGCGACCTTTCAGGATCAAACCTTTACAAGCTGCGATCGTCAGGTCGCACACCTCACGGAAGTCATTCTCGCTGCTGCTGAATATTCCATCCCTCACCCTCCTTCTCCACGTCGCGTACCGGTCCCCTGGTGGACCGCAGCATGTAGAGACGCTTTACGTGCTCGTCGACGTGCTTTACGCACATTTAAACGCCACCCTACAGTGGCGAATTGTATTAATTATAAACGATTACGTGCTCAGTGTCGTCGTATTATTAGAGAAAGCAAGAAAGCCAGCTGGGCTGCTTTCACAAGCACCTTCAACAGTTTTACTCCTTCTGTTGTCTGGGGTAGCCTGCGCCGGCTATCTGGCACTAAGGTCCACTCCCCAGTTTCTGGCTTGAAGGTCGCGAATGACGTCCTTGTGGCCCCTGAGGCTATCTCCAATGCCTTCGGCCGCTTTTTCGCAGAGGTTTCGAGCTCCGCTCATTACCACCTTGCCTTCCTCCCCCGCAAACAGGCAGAGGAGGCTAGGCCACCTAACTTCCGCTCCTCGAATTGTGAAAGTTATAATGCCCCATTCACCATGCGGGAACTCGAAAACGCACTTGGCCGATCACGGTCCTCTGCTCCAGGGCCAGATTCTATTCATATTCAGATGCTGAAGAACCTTTCTCCTGCGGGTAAAGGTTTTCTTCTTCGTACATACAATCGCATCTGGATTGAGGGACATGTTCCCGCATACTGGCGCGAGTCTATTGTTGTCCCGATTCCTAAGCCGGGGAAGGACAAGCACTTGCCTTCCAGTTATCGACCTATCTCGCTTACCAGCTGTCTGTAAAGTGATGGAGCGAATGGTTAACTCTCGATTGGTTTGGCTGCTCGAGTCTCGACGCCTACTTACCAATGTACAATGTGGATTTCGTAGGCGCCGCTCTGCTGTTGACCATCTGGTTACCTTGTCGACCTTCATTATGAATAACTTCTTGCGGAAGCGCCCGACAGCGGCTGTGTTCTTTGATTTGGAGAAGGCTTACGACACCTGTTGGAAGGCGGGCATTCTCCGCACCATGCATACATGGGGCCTTCGCGGTCGCCTCCCTCTTTTTATTCGTTCCTTTTTAATGGATCGACAGTTCAGGGTACGTGTGGGTTCTGTCCTGTCCGACACCTTTCGCCAGGAGAATGGGGTGCCACAGGGCTCAGTTTTGAGCGTCGCTCTCTTCGCCGTCGCGATCAATCCAATAATGGATTGCCTCCCAGCTGATGTATCAGGCTCCCTTTTCGTGGACGATTTTACCATCTATTGCAGCGCGCAGTGTACACGTGTCCTGGAGCGCTGTCTTCAGCGTTCTCTTGACCGTCTTTACTCCTGGAGTGTCGCCAATGGCTTCCGTTTTTCTGCCGAGAAGACGGTCTGTATTAACTTCTGGCGCTACAAAGAGTTTCTCCCACCGTCCTTACGACTCGGTCCCGTTGCTCTCCCAATCGTGGAGACAACCAAATTTTTAGGCCTTACATTTGACAGGAAACTTAGCTGGTCTCCACATGTCACATTTGGCCGCTCGTTGTACCCGTTCTTTAAATGTCCTCCGTGTTCTCAGTGGTATGTCGTGGGGAGCGGATCGAACCGTCCTACTTCGTCTATATCGGTCGATCGTCCGCTCCAAGCTGGATTATGGGAGCTTCGTATACTCCTCTGCACGGCCATCCATCTTACGCCGCCTCAACTCCATACAACATCGGGGTTTACGACTTGCGATCGGAGCATTTTATACCAGTCCCGTAGAGGGTCTTCATGCTGACGCTGGCGAATTGCCACTCACCTACCGGCGCGATATACTGCTTTGTCGGTATGCCTGTCGGCTACTGTCAATGCCCGACCATCCGTCTTATCGTTCCTTTTTTGACGACTCTCTTGACCGTCAATACGGGTTGTATGTCTCTGCCCTGCTACCCCCTGGAGTTCGCTTTCGTCGCCTCCTTCAACACCTTAATTTTTCACTCCCTGCAACCTTTCGAGTGGGCGAGAGCCGCACACCCCCTTGGCTCCAGGCTCAGGTCCGCGTTCACCTTGACCTCAGCTCGCTCCCAAAAGAGGTCACCCCCGGTTCGGTCTACCACTCCCGTTTTTTGGAACTTCGTTCGAAGTTCATCGACATGACTTTCATTTATACAGATGGCTCTAAGACCAATGACGGGGTCGGGTGTTCCTTTATTGTTGGGGCACAAAGTTTCCAATACCGGCTCCATGGCCATTGTTCGGTCTTCACAGCTGAGCTCTTTGCCCTCTACCAGGCTGTTCTTTACATCTGCCGCCACCGACATTCTGCTTATGTCATCTGCTCAGATTCCCTGAGCGCCATCCAGAGCCTCAGTGATCCGTACCAGGTTCACCCTTTCGTACACCGGATCCAACGCTCTCTTCAGCAGCTGGTGGACGTCGGTTCTCCAGTTAGCTTTATGTGGGTTCCTGGCCATGTCGGTATCCCTGGGAACGAAGCTGCAGATGCCGCGGCCAAGGCTGCGGTCCTCCAGCCTCGGACAGCTTCTTGTTGTGTCCCTTCGTCCGATTTTAGCAGGGTCATTTGTCGGCGCATCTTATCTCTGTGGCATGCCGATTGGGCTGCACTTACAGACAACATGCTTCGGGCCTTAAAACCTCTTCCCGTGGCTTGGACGTCCTCCTTACGCCCTTCTCGGCGGGAGGAGGTCGTTTTAGCCCGGTTAAGAATTGGACACTGCAGGTTCAGCCATCGCCATCTGCTGACGGCTGCGCCGGCGCCGTTCTGCCCATGTGGGCACTTGCTGACAGTTACACATTTTAATGTCCTGTCCAGATCTTATCACACTGCGCCTCGATCTTAACCTGCCAAATACTTTCGATGCCATTTTAGCGGATGACCCACGAGCAGCTGCTCGTGTTCTTCGTTTTATCAATTTGGCAAACCTCGCTAAGGACATTTGATGCTGTTTTTTAATCCTAAGCCTGTCAGTCTGTCTTTTATCGTGTTTTCCCTTTTAGTTGTTGTGGTCAACTTGTGCCTCGCGGTGCATTCTTAGAGTAGTCAGGGCGCTAATGACCATTGAAGTTGTGCGCCCTAAAACCACAAAAAAAAAGTCCTGGTCTTCAGTCATTGGATCTCACTCACACACGTCCTGGTCTTCAGTCATTGGATCTCACTCACCCCCCCCCCCCCCCCCCCCCCGCCCTGCGGGTTCGGGGATCAGAATAGGCCCGCGGTATTCCTGCCTGTCGTAAGAGGCGACTAAAAGGAGTCTGAAATGTTTCGGCGTTATGTGATGGTCCCCTCTCGGGTTTGACCTCCATCTTTCTAAATTATTCCGAAGAGCGAGCCAATTGGGGAAGGGCGCCTTACATGGTGCACTGTATCCGTCGTGCAATTAGACCTTTAGCCGGATTGCTCGTCGTTGCAATGGTGTCCCGCTCGTTTTCGATCTCTTGGGCGAGAATGCGTCCCTGGGTGCGATTACCACGCTGCCCTCTGCAGTGTTTCTTTTAACAGCGACGACGACCTTGGACATTTTTGCACCTAAGATACAGCACGGTAGCCAGTCCGTTGTGGTGCGGCCGCCATGTACCCTCTTGGTTGTAGCCCCCTGACAACACAGGGATCGCTCTACTGATGCCTGCGCCGTTAACTCCACACGTGTGCGAAGGAGTAGATGCCTATCCTCCTGGGGTATCGGGACTCCCGCAACGGCCATCCTGCCAGGTGGCCTTTGCTGTGGCTGGGTGGCGCCCGTGGGGAGGGCCCTTGGTCGGAGTAGGTGGCATCAGGGCGGATGACCCGCAATGAAGCGTGGTACATCATCTCTCGCTGGCGGCCAGCCGCCAGCAGTCTCTAAGCGTTCTCGGGCTCAATTTAATGCTCAGAAGTACGATCCGAAAACGTTCCCCTCCCTGGCCACGCCGGGGGAAGAGCGTCAGTCTCCAGATGGAGGTACGTTATTCACCCCGATTGTTAGTTTGTACGAGAGCTGATTGGGAGCCTTTCCTCTCCACCAATCTGATGAGGAGCTCAGGGCCAACCTGTAGCGCCGAGGCGTGCATTTCGTCCGGCGAGTCCAGCGCGGCCCCAAAGACCGTCGCATCGACACCGGGGCCTTTATGCTCGCCTTCGAGGGGGACGTTCTCCCGGAGAAGGTAAAGGTGATGTGCTACCGGTGTGACGTGCGACTTTACGTCCCGCCTCCTATGCGCTGTTTTAGGTGTTTGCGCTTTGGGCACATGTCGTCACGGTGTTAGGCTGAGCCCCTTTGTGGCGATTGTGGACGTCCTCTTCGTGAGGAACATACATGCACCCCACCACCTCGGTGCGTTAATTGTCCTGGCGTCCACTCGCCTAGATCCTCAGACTGCCCCGCATATCAGAAGAAGAAGATACAAGAAATCAAAACTTTGGATCGGCTCTCTTATTCTGAGGCCCGGAAGAAGTACGACCGCCTCCATCCCGGGCCATTGACCACCTCGTTTGCCTCAGTTGTGTCCACTCCTTCCGCGGTATCCTCACCCCTATCCTGTCCCCCTCCGCCTCCTCCGCCCATCAGGGGGCTCTGCCTCCGCCTCCCAAATCCCTCCCTTCCAAATCCTCCCCCCCCGTGGCCCCCACCCTCTCTGCCCCAGGGGCCACCCTTCCTCCTCTTCCTCCCCCCACGCCACTTGAGAAGCGATCCTCTTCTCAGGCGTCCATCGGGGAAACGTTCCGGACCCCAGCTTCCGAGGTCCGGCGTTCCAAAACGGACCCCGCGCGTGAGGACCTTCTTCGGGTCCAGCTCACCATCCCTGTGCCTCCTCGGCCTTCAAAGAAGGCCTCCAAGAAGAAGTCTCTATCCCCCTCTCGTCTGACGCTCCGTGAGTCGCTGCTCCCGGTCGCCCTCAGTTTCGCCGGGTCGCTCTGCTGCCAGGCGCTCCGCCGGCCTTTCGTCGGCAAACGATGTGGCCCGTCCTACACAACCAGGGTCAGCGGCCGCCGCTGATGACGAGTCGATGGAACCGGATCCGCCTCCCGTCGGTTGTAGCGTAGATCCCTCTCAACCTGGCCCTCCGCGGCCGTCGAGGTGACCAGCTCTTCCCCCGTCTCGTTCCCCCAACCTTTTGACTAGCGATGGCGTTGTTTCATTGGAACATAAGAGGTATTCGATCTAATCGGGAGGAATTACAACTGCTCCTCCGCCTGCACTGTCCGCTCGTCCTTGGTCTCCAGGAAACCAAGTTGCGCCCGACTGACCGTATTGCCTTTACCCACTATACCTCGGAGCGGTATGACCTCACCCCTGTGGACGGTATCCCAGCTCATTGTGGGGTCATGTTGCTCGTTCGGTATGATGTTTATTACCATCCCATCCCATTGACCACCCCACTCCAAGCAATAGCTGTCCACATTACTCTTTCTGCTTTTACTTTTTCAGTTTGTACCATCTACACTCCACCATCATCTGCTGTTAGTTGGGCTGACATGATGCACCTGATCGTTCAGCTTCCCCCGCCGTTTTTATTGTTTGGCGACTTCAGTGCCCATCATCCCCTTTGGGGCTCTCCTGCGTCCTGTCCAAGAGGCTCAC
Source organism: Schistocerca piceifrons (assembly GCF_021461385.2). NCBI lineage: Eukaryota > Metazoa > Arthropoda > Insecta > Orthoptera > Acrididae > Schistocerca > Schistocerca piceifrons. The sequence continues at coordinate 136,238,445 of NC_060138.1, read as the reverse complement.
TCTTGGCGGATGTCTTCAACCATCTCAATCTTGTCTGCCTCAATACCGGCGCCCCGACTTTCCTTTCGGACTCTACTCATACCTACTCCCACTTGGACCTCTCGATCTGTTCTGTCACTCTTGCCCGTCGGTTCGAGTGGTATGTCCTTTCTGACACCTATTCGAGCGACCACTTCCCCTGTGTCGTTCGTCTCCTGCACCACACCCCATCCCCACGTCCTTCGAGCTGGAACATACTGAAAGCTGCCTGGGGTCTGTACTCCTCCCTGGCGACCTTTCCGGACCACGATTTTCCCAGTTGTGACAGTCAGGTCGAATACCTCACGGCTGTTATCATCAATGCTGCCGAACGTTCCATTCCTCGTACTACTTCTTCTTCGTCACGTTTCCGTCCCCTGGTGGAACGAGGCATGTAGGGACGCTATCCGTGCTCGACGACGTGCTTTACGCACCTTTCGCCGCCATCCTACGTTGGCGAATTGTATAGAATACAAACGACTCCGATCGCAATGCCGTAGAGTCAAAGACAGCAAAAAAGCTTGTTGGGCCTCTTTCACCAGCTCCTTTAACAGTTTCACTCCCTCTTCTGTCGTTTGGGGTAGCCTGCGCCGGCTGTCGGGCATTAAGGCCCACTCGTCGGTACCTGGCCTGACCTCAGGTAATGAGGTCCTTGTTGATCCTGTGGCTGTCTCCAACGCCTATGGCCGCTTTTTCGCGGAGGTTTCAAGCTCCGCCCATTACCATCCTGCCTTCCTTCCCAGGAAAGAGGCAGAAGAGGCTCGGCGACCTTCCTTCCACTCGCTGAATCTGGAAACTTATAATGCCCCCTTTACTATGCAGGAACTCGAACGTGCGCTTGCACTGTCCCGGTCCTCTGCTCCGGGGCCAGATGCCATTCACGTTCAGATGCTGGCACACCTTTCTCCGGCGGGCAAAAGCTTCCTTCTTCGTACCTACAATCGCGTCTGGACCGAAGGTCAAGTCCCCATGCGTTGGCGTGACGCCGTTGTTGTTCCTATACCCAAACCCGGGAAGGATAGACACCTTCCTTCTAGTTACCGCCCCATTTCTCTTACAAGCTGTGTCTGTAAGGTGATGGAGCGCATGGTTAATGCTCGGTTAGTCTGGATTCTTGAATCTCGACGACTACTTACTAATGTCCAAGGCGGCTTTCGTCGCCGCCGCTCCGCTGTTGACCACTTTGTGACCTTGTCGCATTCATCATGAACAACTTTTTGCGAAGGCGCCAAACGGTAGCCGTGGTCTTTGACTTGGAGAAGGCTTATGATACCTGTTGGAGAGGAGGTATCCTCCGCACTATGCACAGGTGGGGCCTAGGCGGTCGCCTGCCCCTTTTTATTGATTCCTTTTTAACGGATCGAAAGTTTAGGGTACGTGAGGGTTCCGTATTGTCCGACGTCTTCCCGTAGGAGAACGGAGTGCCTCAGGGCTCCGTCTTGAGTGTAGCCCTTTTTGCCTTCGCGATCAATCCAATTATGGATTGCATTCCACCTAATGTCTCAGGCTCTCTCTTTGTCGATGACTTCGCGATCTACTGCAGTGCCCAGAGATCATGCCTCCGGGAGCGCTGCCTTCAGCGTTGTCTAGACAGCCTCTACTCATGGAGAGTGGCAAATGGCTTCCGGTTCTCTGAAGAGGAGACGGTTTGTATCAACTTCTGGCGATACAAAGCGTTTCTTCCGCCATCCTTACATCTCGGTCCCGTTGTTCTCCCATTCGTGGACACAACTAAGTTTCTAGGGCTCACGTTGGACAGGAAACTGTGTTGGTCTCCACATGTCTCTTATTTGGTGGCCCATTGCACACGTTCCCTTAATGTCCTCAGAGTTCTTCGCGGTTCATCTTGGGGAGCAAATCGCACTGTCCGGCTTCGCTTGTATCGGTCCATAGTCCGTTCGAAGCTGGATTATGGGAGCTTCGTCTACTCATCCGCTCGGCCATCCCTCTTACGCTGGCTCAACTCCATCAACTCCGGGGGATACGTCTTGCGACCGGAGCCTTCTACACTAGTCCTGTCGAGAGTCTTTATGCTGAAGCTGCCGAGTTACCATTGGCCTACCGGCGCGACGTACTGCTGTGTCGGTATGCCTGCCGGCTGTTGTCTATGCCCGACCACCCCTCTTACGAGTCCTTCTTCGCCGATTCTCTCGACCGTCAGTATGGGTTGTATGTGTCTGCCCTGCTGCCCCCCGGACTCCGCTTCCGTCGCCTGCTTCGACAATTGGATTTTGCCCTCCCTACCACCTTCAGAGAGGGTGAGAGCCCGACACCACCTTGGCTCCAGGCTCCGGTTCCTGTTTATCTCGACCTCAGCTCTCTCCCGAAGGAGGGTACTCCGGCTGCAGTGTATTGCTCATGGTTTGTCGAACTTCGTGCTCGACTTGCCGGTCACAACTTTATTTACACCGATGGCTCCAAAACTGACGATGGTGTCAGCTGTGCCTTTGTCGTCGGGGCCGCCACCTTTAAATACCGGCTCCTCGACCAATGTTCCAGCTTCACGGCCGAGCTTTTTGCTCTCCATCAGGCCGTTCAGTATGCCCGCCGCCACCGCCATTCATCGTATGTACTCTGCTCTGACTCACTCAGTGCTCTTCAGAGCCTTGGAGCTCCTTATCCGGTCCATCCCTTGATTCAACGGATACAGCAGTCCCTCCATTCTTTCGCTGATAATGGTGGTTCTGTCAGCTTTCTGTGGGTTCCCGGACATGTAGGAGTGCCTGGGAATGAGGCTGCGGATGCTGCGGCCAAGGCTGCAGTCCTCCTGCCTCGGCCAGCCTCCCATTGTGTCCCGTCATCTGACGTTCGTGGGGATGTATGTAAGAGGCTTGTGTCGTTTTGGTGGGATGCTTGGTCATCCCTCCAAGGAAACAAGCTCCGGGCAGTAAAACCACTCCCAACTGCTTGGACAACATCCTCCCGACCATCTCGGCGCGAGGAGGTCCTTCTGACCAGGTTGCGGATTGGGCATTGCCGGTTTAGCCACCGCTACCTGCTCTCCGGTGACCCAGCCCCGCAGTGCCCTTGTGGTCAGGCATTAACAGTGCGCCATGTTTTATTGTCGTGTCCCCGTTTTAGTCAATTTCGTGTTATCCTGTCCCTGCCATCTTTACCGGATGTTTTAGCTGATGACGCTCGAGCAGCTGCTCGTATTCTGCGTTTTATAACTTTAACTGGCTTGTCCAAAGATATTTAACCTTTTTACTTATTTTATCTGCATCTTTGTCAGGTACTTCTGGTGTCCCCCCATCCCCTTGAGTTTTAGCAGATTCCATTTGCTCTAACACCAGTGACTGGGCGCTAATGACCTCAACAGTTGAGCGCCCTTAAACCCTACCAAAAACAAAAAAAAAAACCTTTCTCTCCACAAACCCTCAGCTCTTCGTCGAGCATTTAGAGGACAAGTTTGGGGAGGTGGAGGGCTTGTCTAAAATGCGCTCTGGGTCAGTACTGATACAAACGGCATCCTCCGCCCAGTCACGCAGGTTACTTGCTTGTGACAATTTGGGGGATGTTAACGTTACTATTACACCATATAAGAGTTTAAATATGGTCCTGGGTGTTATTTTCCATAGGGACCTCCTTTTGCAGTCTGATGACGAGCTGCGCGCCAACTTAGAACGTAGATGTGTTCATTTCGTCCGGCGCGTTCATCGGGTTCCGAGGGACAATCAGGTTGCTACCGGTGCCTTCATCTTGGCCTTCAAGGGTGATACGTTACCAGAAAAGGTCAAGGTGATGGTCTACCGATGTGACGTCAAACCCAATATCTCTCCCCCGATGCGGTGCTTCAAGTGCTGGAAGTTCGGCCATATGTCTTCCCGCTGCACTTCCAGCCTCACATGTCGAGATTGCGGACGCCCATCTCATCCCGATACTCCATGTGCCCCGCCTCCCATCTGCGTCAACTGTGGGGAGCACCATTCACCTTGCTCGCCTGACTGCAAAGTGTTTCAGAAAGAGCGCAAAATCATGGAATATAAGACCCTGGACCTGCTGACCTATACTGAGGCCAAAAGGAAATATGACAGACTCCATCCTGTGCGAATGACATCTTCTTCTGCAGCTGCTACAACACCTGTGCTAACCCCATCAGTTTCGAGGCTTCCAGCCAGCTCGATAATCTGTAAGACTCCTCCTGCCCCCTTGCCCGTGGGTGGCACTACGCAACCGGTTGCTCCAGCACCACCTACCTCAGGAGCGACCTCCTCCCACCCGTCGGGGACGTCCGTCCCCACTTATCATCCGGAGAAGCGTCTAACTTCTTCAGCTACTCTCGCCCGTAAGAGTTCCCTTGGGACCCTCCCTTCCCAGGGTTCCACCAGCGGGAAGGATGACGGCCGCCAGTGGCATAAGCCCTCACCAGCGGCCGGGCGTATGGCTTCACGATCCTCCTCTGTCCCAGAGACTGAATCGGTGAAGCCTTCCCAGCCGGTGAAACCCAAGGTTCAGCGAGAGAAGTCCAAGAAAAAGACCTCTAAGGCCAAAGAACTTGTGGTGGCACCAACCCCACCGCACCTTTCGCGCTCTGCGTCTGAGAGTGAAGTCGAGATTCTAGCGTCCGCTGAGGACCTTGATCTCACTGGTCCCTCAGATGCCATGGATGCCTCTCGTATGGGTACTGAATCGGTGGCAGTGAGTGAACAAGCGGCGTAAATTGCCTTCCCAGTCCTTTCACGCCTTTCTCAGCCATGGACAATATCATCCTCCAGTGGAACTGCGGCGGTTTCTTCCACCATCTAGCTCAGCTCCGCCAACTTATCAGCCTTCACTCTTTCTTCTGCATTGCTCTTCACGCTACTTGGTTTCCAGCAATGCGAACCCCCGCCCCCCGTGGCTATCGGGGTTATTTTAAGAACCGTGCAGCTTATGAAAGGGTGTCTGGTGGCGTCTGCATATATGTCCTTCACACTCTGCACAGCGAGACTGTCCCTCTCCAGACGCCTTTAGAGGCTGTCGCTGTACGCGTGTGGACGCCACAGGCTGTTACCGTCTGCAGTCTTTACATTCCACCGGATGGTGATGTCTCGCAGCTTGTCCTGGCTGCACTGGTCGCCCAATTGCCGCCACCTTTCTTGCTACTGGGCGACTTGAACGCCCATAACCCTCTGTGGGGTGGGTCAGTGGCCACAGGTCGAGGCGCCATCGTTGAGCATTTATTGTCGCAGCTCGATCTCTCGCTGTTAAATGATGGTGCCTTCACACACTTCAGTGTGGCGCATGGCACCTACTCCGCCATTGACCTTTCCATCTGTAGCCATAGCCTCTTACCGTCTGTCCAATGGAGTGTGCATGACGACCTGTGTGGTAGTGACCACTTTCCGCTCTTTTTGTCACTACCACAGCGTCACTCTTCTCATAGCCCTAGCAGATGGGCTATGAAGAAGGCTGACTGGGATTTGTTCTCCTCCGCTGCCTCTTTTGAGCCTCTCTACTGATGACATTGATGCGGTGGTTCAATCGGTCACCACCGGAATCGTTACTGCCGCCGAATCTGCCATTCCCCGTTCTTCTGGGTCCCCTCGGTGTAAGGCTGTGCCTTGGTGGTCGCCTGAGATCGCTGAAGCGATTAAAGATCGCCGGCGGGCGCTCCAGCGTCACAAGCGACATCCCTCCTTAGCCCACCTTATCGCCTTCAAACGGCTGCGTGCGCGGGCCCGCCTCCTTATCCGCCAAGGCAAGAAAGAGTGCTGGGAGCGGTATGTGTCCACCAATGGCCTCCATGTCACTCCCTCGCAGGTCTGGGCCAAGATTCGACGCGTCTACGGCTATCGGACCCTTGCCAGCGTCCCTGCGCTCTCATTGAATGGAGCCGTTTGTACTGACTCCGATGTCATTGCAAATCGCTTAGCAGAGCATTTTGCTATGAGTTCCGCTTCTGCGAATTACCCACTGGCCTTCCACTCCATTAAAGAGCAAATTGAACGTTGGAGCCTTTCGTTTCGCACCCACCACCCGGAATCTTACAATGCTCCATTCATTGAGTGGGAATTTCGCAGTGCCCTAGCCACTTGCCCTGATACCATTCCTGGGCCAGATGGCATCCACTGTCATATGCTGAAACACCTTTCAGTGGACTGCCAGCGACGCCTCCTCGACCATTACAACCGTCTTAGGGTCGAGGGGGAGTTTCCGTCGAGATGGCAGGAAAGCATTGTCATCCCCGTTTTGAAACTTGGAAAGAACCCTCTGGAGGTGGACAGCTAGCATCCCATTAGCCTCACCAACGTTCTTTGCAAGTTTTTTGAACGGATGGTGAGCCGGCGCTTGCATTGGGTACTGGAGTCTCGGGGCCTTCTGGCTCCGTCTCAGGGTGGGTTCCGTAAAGGCCACTCCGCCACCGACAATCTGGTGAGTCTGGAGTCGGCCATCCGTACTGCTTTTGCCCGCCGTCAGCACCTGGTCGCTGTCTTTTTCGACATGCGGAAGGCGTACGATACGACTTGGCGTCATCACATCCTTTCTACGCTTCATGGATGGGGTCTTTGGGGTCCTCTTCAGATTTTTATCTGCAATTATCTGTCGTATCGTACCTTCCGCGTGCAAGTCGCGGCCGCCTATAGTTCCTCCCACGTCCAGGAGAACGGTGTGCCACAGCGTTCTGTTTTAAGTGTCTGCCTGTTTTTAATAGCCATTAACGGGCTCGCTGCGCCCGTGGGAAATTGTCTCCGCTTCCCCGTATGCTGACGACTTCTGCCTTTACTATAGCTCTATTGGCATTGCAGCTGCTGAACGTCAGCTACAGGGCGCAATCCGCAAGGCGCAGTCTTGGGCTGTAGCGCGTGGTTTCCAGTTTTCGGCTGCCAAGACCCGCGTTATGCATTTCTGTTGGCGCCGAACGGTCCATCCTGCGCCGTGGCATTATGTTGATGGCGAACTTCTTGCTGTGGTGGAGACCACAGATTTTTGGGTGTACTTTTTGATGCCCAGTTGACTTCGCTGCCTCATTTTCGGCGGCTTAAACAGGCGTGTTGGCGGCATCTAAATTTTGCTCTTGATTCCGCTTCTTCCAATTACCCACTGGCCTTCCGCTCCATTAAAGAGCGGCTGGAACGTCGGAGCCTTTCGTTTCGCACCAACCACACGGAATCTTAAAATGCTCCATTCAGTAAGTGGGAATTTCGCAGTGCCCTAGCTGCTTGCCCTGATCCCGGTCCTGGGCCAGATGGCATCCACTGTCAGATGCTGAAACACCTTTCAGTGGACTGCCAGCGGCGCCTTCTCGATCTTTACAACCGTCTTTGGGTCGAGGGGGGTTTCTGTCGCAATGGCGGGAAGGCATTGTCATCCCCGTTTTGAAACCTGGACAGACCCCTCTGGAGGTGGACAGCTACCGTCTCATTAGCCTCACCAACGTTCTTTGTAAGTTACTTGAACGGATGGTGAGCCGGCGCTTGCATTGGGTACTGGAGTCTCGGGGCCTTCTGGCTCCGTCTCAGGGTGGGTTCCGTAAAGGCCGCTCCGCCACCGACAATCTGGTGAGTCTGGAGTCGGCCATCCGTACTGCTTTTGCCCGCCGTCAGCACCTGGTCGCTGTCTTTTTCGACATGCGGAAGGCGTGCGATACGACATGGCGTCATCACATTCTTACTACGCTTCATGGATGGGGTCTTCGGGGTCCTGCCGATTTTTATCCGCAATTTTCTGTCGTGTCGTACCTTCCGCGTGCAAGTCGCGGCCTCGTATAGTTCCTCCCACGTCCAGGAGAACGGTGTGCCACAGGGCTCTGTTTTAAGTGTCTGTCTGTTTTTAATAGCCATTAACGGGCTTGCTGCGGCCGTGGGAAATTCTGTCTCGGCTTCCCTGTATGCTGACGACTTCTGCCTTTACTATAGCTCTACTGGCATTGCAGCTGTTAAACGTCAGCTACAGGGCGCTATCCGTAAGCCGCAGTCTTGGGCTGTAGCGCATGGGTTTCAGTTTTCGGCAGCCAAGACCCGCGTTAGGCATTTCTGCCTGAGCCGAACAGTCCATCCTGAGCCGCGGCTTTATCTTGCCAACGAACTCCTTGCTGTGGTGGAGACCCACAGGTTTTTGGGGGTAGTTTTCGATTCCCGGTTGACTTGGCTGCCTCATATCCGGCAGCTGAAACAGACGTGTTGGCGGCATCTAAACGCTCAGAGATGCTTGAGCCACACCCGCTGGGGCGCCGACCGCTCTACCCTGTTGCGGCTCTACCAGGCGTTAATCCATTCCCGTCTGGATTATGGGAGCCTGGCTTATGGCTCAGCATCCCCATCTGCGTTGCGGGTGCTGGACCCAATTCTCCACAGCGGGATCCGCCTTGCCACTGGTGCTTTCCGCACCAGCCCTGTGGACAGCGTACTAGTGGAGGCAGGTGTACCTCCACTGCGGGTACGACACCAACAATTACTGGCTGCTTATGCTGCCCATGTTTTTAGTTTGCCCGGGCATCCAAATTCCCGTGTCCTGTTCCCGCAGTCGGTCGTCCATCTGCCGGACCGTCGGCCACGGTAGGGTTGTCCGATCGCCGTACGCGTCAAGGAGCTTCTCTGCGGGCTTGGGTTTTTCGCTGTTCCGCCTCCTTTCCAGGCGCGTCTGCGTACACCCCCGTGGTGTGTTCCTCGCCCTTGCCTTCGGCTCGACTTGGCACAGGGCTCGAAGGACTCGGTCCCTCCAGAGGCCTTCCGCCGCCGCTTTTATTCCATCCTTGCCACGTATCAGGGCTTTGGAATTGTTTACACCGACGGTTCGTTGGTTGCTGGTCGTGTCGGGTATGCGCTAACTCTAAGGGACCATTTCGAAAAACGGTCCTTGGCGGCTGGCTGCAGCGTTTACACTGCTGAGCTAGTCGCCATCTTTCGAGCCCTAGAGTATATCCGCTCCTGCTCAGGTGAGTCCTTCGTGATCTGTAGCGATTCCCTGAGCGGTTTACGAGCTCTCGACCAGTGTTTTTCTCGTTCTCGTCTGGTGATGGCTATCCATGAGTCCCTGCATACTCTTGGGCGATGCGGCCGCTCTGTGGTCTTTGTGTAGACCCCCGGTCATGTCGGTATCCCGGGCAATGAACGTGTTGAGCGCCTGGCGAAAGAGGCCACGTGTACACCATCTCTGGATGTTGGCCTCCCAGAGACTGATTTGCGGGCAGTCCTCCGCCGAAAAGTTTTTGCGCTTTGGGACGCTGAATGGCACGTCGGATTACACCCAATAAACTCCGTGGCATTAAGGAGACGACGACTGTGTGGCGGTCATCCATGCGAGCCGACCGCAGGGACTCCATCGTCCTTTGTCGGCTCCGCATTGGCCACTCCCGGCTAAAACACTGTTACTTACTGCGCCGGGAGGACCCTCATGTATGTCGCTGCGGGGCGGCTTTGACAGTGGCCCACATTCAGTTGGCCTGCCCCCTTTTAGCTGTAGTCAGGCAGACATTTGCGCTGCCTGATACGATCCCTGCCCTTTTAACAGACAACTCCACTATGGCTGACTTAGTTTTACGTTTTATTCGGGCAGGGGGATTTTATCATTTAATCTGAGTGTTTCTGTTTTATTTTATTGTTTTGTGTTGATTCTGGCCTTTGGCCTATGATTTTCAACTGATTTTTTTTAATGTGTTTCTAAGTGGTTCGCTTTCCTTTTTTATTTCTATGGTCGGCCAACACCCGTCACACTCTGTGTGGTTTTAGTTCGTTTTGTTTTGTCTTGTCTTTGTCTGTTTCTCTTGTTCTGTATCGTCTGTGATCTCTTCTGTTCCTCGTTTTTATTCTCTGTGGGTGTTCTTTGTCTTTGGAAAAAGGGACCGATGACCATAGCAGTCTGGTCCCTTTAATCCCACAAACCAACCAACCAATCATTCACACACGTCCTGGTCTTCAGTCATTGGATCTCATTCGCGCACGTCCCGCTCTTCGGTCGTTGGGTCTCATTCGCGCACGTCCCGCTCTTCGGTCGTTGGGTCTCATTCGCGCACGTCCCGCTCTTCGGTCGTTGGGTCTCATTCGCGCACGTCCCGCTCTTCGGTCGTTGGGTCTCATTCGCGCACGTCCCGCTCTTCGGTCGTTGGGTCTCATTCGCGCACGTCCCGCTCTTCGGTCGTTGGGTCTCATTCGCGCACGTCCCGCTCTTCGGTCGTTGGGTCTCATTCGCGCACGTCCCGCTCTTCGGTCGTTGGGTCTCATTCGCGCACGTCCCGCTCTTCGGTCGTTGGGTCTCATTCGCGCACGTCCCGCTCTTCGGTCGTTGGGTCTCATTCGCGCACGTCCCGCTCTTCGGTCGTTGGGTCTCATTCGCGCACGTCCCGCTCTTCGGTCGTTGGGTCTCATTCGCGCACGTCCCGCTCTTCGGTCGTTGGGTCTCATTCGCGCACGTCCCGCTCTTCGGTCGTTGGGTCTCATTCGCGCACGTCCCGCTCTTCGGTCGTTGGGTCTCATTCGCGCACGTCCCGCTCTTCGGTCGTTGGGTCTCATTCGCGCACGTCCCGCTCTTCGGTCGTTGGGTCTCATTCGCGCACGTCCCGCTCTTCGGTCGTTGGGTCTCATTCGCGCACGTCCCGCTCTTCGGTCGTTGGGTCTCATTCGCGCACGTCCCGCTCTTCGGTCGTTGGGTCTCATTCGCGCACGTCCCGCTCTTCGGTCGTTGGGTCTCATTCGCGCACGTCCCGCTCTTCGGTCGTTGGGTCTCATTCGCGCACGTCCCGCTCTTCGGTCGTTGGGTCTCATTCGCGCACGTCCCGCTCTTCGGTCGTTGGGTCTCATTCGCGCACGTCCCGCTCTTCGGTCGTTGGGTCTCATTCGCGCACGTCCCGCTCTTCGGTCGTTGGGTCTCATTCGCGCACGTCCCGCTCTTCGGTCGTTGGGTCTCATTCGCGCACGTCCCGCTCTTCGGTCGTTGGGTCTCATTCGCGCACGTCCCGCTCTTCGGTCGTTGGGTCTCATTCGCGCACGTCCCGCTCTTCGGTCGTTGGGTCTCATTCGCGCACGTCCCGCTCTTCGGTCGTTGGGTCTCATTCGCGCACGTCCCGCTCTTCGGTCGTTGGGTCTCATTCGCGCACGTCCCGCTCTTCGGTCGTTGGGTCTCATTCGCGCACGTCCCGCTCTTCGGTCGTTGGGTCTCATTCGCGCACGTCCCGCTCTTCGGTCGTTGGGTCTCATTCGCGCACGTCCCGCTCTTCGGTCGTTGGGTCTCATTCGCGCACGTCCCGCTCTTCGGTCGTTGGGTCTCATTCGCGCACGTCCCGCTCTTCGGTCGTTGGGTCTCATTCGCGCACGTCCCGCTCTTCGGTCGCTGGGTCTCATTCGCGCACGTCCCGCTCTTCGGTCGCTGGGTCTCATTCGCGCACGTCCCGCTCTTCGGTCGGTGGGTCTCATTCGCGCACGTCCCGCTCTTCGGTCGGTGGGTCTCATTCGCGCACGTCCCGCTCTTCGGTCGGTGGGTCTCATTCGCGCACGTCCCGCTCTTCGGTCGGTGGGTCTCATTCGCGCACGTCCCGCTCTTCGGTCGCTGGGTCTCATTCGCGCACGTCCCGCTCTTCGGTCGCTGGGTCTCATTCGCGCACGTCCCGCTCTTCGGTCGCTGGGTCTCATTCGCGCACGTCCCGCTCTTCGGTCGCTGGGTCTCATTCGCGCACGTCCCGCTCTTCGGTCGCTGGGTCTCATTCGCGCACGTCCCGCTCTTCGGTCGCTGGGTCTCATTCGCGCACGTCCCGCTCTTCGGTCGCTGGGTCTCATTCGCGCACGTCCCGCTCTTCGGTCGCTGGGTCTCATTCGCGCACGTCCCGCTCTTCGGTCGCTGGGTCTCATTCGCGCACGTCCCGCTCTTCGGTCGCTGGGTCTCATTCGCGCACGTCCCGCTCTTCGGTCGCTGGGTCTCATTCGCGCACGTCCCGCTCTTCGGTCGCTGGGTCTCATTCGCGCACGTCCCGCTCTTCGGTCGCTGGGTCTCATTCGCGCACGTCCCGCTCTTCGGTCGCTGGGTCTCATTCGCGCACGTCCCGCTCTTCGGTCGCTGGGTCTCATTCGCGCACGTCCCGCTCTTCGGTCGCTGGGTCTCATTCGCGCACGTCCCGCTCTTCGGTCGCTGGGTCTCATTCGCGCACGTCCCGCTCTTCGGTCGCTGGGTCTCATTCGCGCACGTCCCGCTCTTCGGTCGCTGGGTCTCATTCGCGCACGTCCCGCTCTTCGGTCGCTGGGTCTCATTCGCGCACGTCCCGCTCTTCGGTCGCTGGGTCTCATTCGCGCACGTCCCGCTCTTCGGTCGCTGGGTCTCATTCGCGCACGTCCCGCTCTTCGGTCGCTGGGTCTCATTCGCGCACGTCCCGCTCTTCGGTCGCTGGGTCTCATTGGCGCACGTCACGCTCTTCGGTCGCTGGGTCTCATTCGCGCACGTCCCCGCCCTTCGGTCGTTCGGTCTCATTCGCGCACGTCCCCGCCCTTCGGTCGTTCGGTCTCATTCGCGCACGTCCCCGCCCTTCGGTCGCTGGGTCTCATTCGCGCACGTCCCCGCCCTCCGGTCGTCGGATCTCATTCGCACACCTCCTGATCTTCAGTTAACATGGGCAGTTCATTGATGTCCTCATCATGTTTGACGGTAGGTGGAATGCATTGTGCTTCAGTAGGGGATAGGGTATTGCCCACGACAGTTGCTGGTTCAAGGGAGTCGGGATATGACTCTGGCTTACCGCAGTTTTCGGCACCCCCCACCCCACCTTCCCTGTGGGTCCAGGGGCAAGAATAGGCCCGTCGTATTCCTGTGTCGTAAGAGGCGAATAAAAGGAGTCTCAACTGTTTCGGCCTTAACTGTGATGGCCCCTTACGGGTTTCGACCATTACCCTTTCACATTTTCCGTGAGTGTGTACCATCCGGGAAAGGACGCCTTATATGGTGCATCTTAAATCCATCTTGCTTTAAGATCTGGCAGACCCGATATTGTCATTGAGTTCAACTTACATTGAGATTCCGGCCACATCAGCTGTAGTGTGTTCTGGGTAGCATACATTCCCTCCATTGTGCACTTCCATCTTTGCTCCGTTTATTAATGGATATTCGACACCCGACAACCAGAACAGTAGCCAGTCCGTTGTGGTGGGATCATCATGTACCGTCTTGGTGGTAGCCACCTGACTAAACAGGGATCGCACTGCTGATAACTGAGCTGCTACCTCCACACACATGCCGAGGAGTAGATGCCTAACCCTCTGGGGCATCAACACTCCCGGCAAAGGCCATCCTGCCAGGTGGTCTTTGCTGTGGCTAGGTGACGCCCATGGGGAGAGCTCCTGGTCGGAGTGCGTGGCATCAGGGTGGATGACCCATAATGAAGCGTGGTACATTATCTCTCTTGTTGGGCCTCCACCAGCAGTCTCTAAGAGATTGGGGTCTAACCTCAACGACAAGATATTTGATCAGAGATCATTTCCCTCCATGGCTACTCCGTGGAAGGAACGTATGGCTAAAGAAGGCAGTGACGATTAATCGTCCCAGTACATAGGCTGTACGCCAGTTGACCGTGACTAATTTATGTGGACCAAGCCCCAGTGTTTTGTGGAGCATCTAGAGGAAAAGTTCAGGGAGGTGGAGGGCTTGTCAAAACGCGCTCTGGGTCACGGAGGTTGCTCGCTTGCAATAAGTTAAGGGATGTTTCAGTTAGCATCACGCCCCATAAGAGTTTAAACATGGTCCAGGGTATTTTATTCCACAGGGATCTTCTTCTGCAGTTGGACGATGTCCTATGTGCCAACCTGGAATGACGAGGTGTTCACTTCATCTGGCACGTCCATCGGGGTCCGACAGATAATCAGGTAGCCACCGGTGCCTTCAACTTGGCCTTCGAGGGTGACATCTTACCCGAGATGGTCAAGGTGATGGTTTACTGATGCGGTGTTTTAAATGTTGAAAGTTCGGGCTCATGTCATCCCCTGGTACTTATGGCATCACATGTCGAGATTTGGATGTCCTTCGCATCCCAATACTCCATGTGCTCCGCCTCCCATCTATGTTAACTGCAGAGAACACCACTCACCCTGCTTGTCGGACTGTAGGATATTCCAGAAAGAATGGAAGATAATTTAATATAGCCTGGACCGCCTGACCTACTCCGAGGCAAGGCGGAAATATGAGAGGCTCCATCCTGTGCCAATGATTTCAACCTACGCTGCTGCCGCGACGATGGTTCTCAAATCTCCTGTGTCGTCCCGTACAGTTGGATATATGATCGGTCAGAATCCACCAGCCCCTTGATTGTGGGGGGCACTTAACACCCTGTTGCTCCTTCCCCATCTACTTCAGGAGCAACACCCCCCCTCCCCCCCACCCAACCATCGGGGACATCAGTCCATCAATCCCAGCCAGAGAAGAGTAAGACTTCTTCGGCTACTCTTGCCAGGAAGAGATCTCTTGGGGACATCCCTTCGTAAGTTCCGACCAGCGGAAGAGCGGACACCCCAAGTGGATGAAACAAACACCCGTCCCTGGTCGTAGGGCTTCTCAGTCGTCGTCCGACCCTGAGACTGATCCAGTGAAGCCATCCAAGCCTGAACCACCGAAGGCACAGCGAGAGCAGCAGTCCCCAAATATAACGACTTTGTGGTGGCACCCGTCCCACTGCTTCCTACATGCTGTGTGTCTGAGGACGAGGTGGAGATTCTGGCGTCTGCTGAGGACCTCGAACTTACCGGTCCCTCTGACATGTATAGCACTAGCACAGGTGCTCAATCAGAGGCAGCAGGTGACCCAGGGGCGTAATCTTCCTCACTAGTCCCTTCACGCCTTTCTCAGACACGGACAATATTATCCTCCAGTGGAACTGCAGCGGTTTTTTCCACCATCTAGCTGAGCTCCGACAACTTATCAGCCTTCACCCTTTCTTCTGCAAGGCTCTTCAGGAAACTTGGTTTCCCGCAATGCGAACCCCCGACCTCCATCACTATTGGGGTTATTATAAGCACCTGGCAGTTAATGAAAGGGTGTCTGGTGGTGTCTGCATCTATATCCTTCTCTCTTCGCAGCGAGTCTGTCCCTCTACAAACACCTTTAGAGGCTCACTGTTTGGGTATGGACGCCACAGGCTGTTACCGTGTGCGTTCTTTACCTTCCACCGCATGGTGATGTCGCGCAGCATGTCCTGGCTGCGCTGATAGCCAAATTGCCGCCACCTTTCCTGTTACTGGGCGACTAAAACGCCCATACCCCTTTGTGGGGTGGGTAAGTGGCAACAGGTGGAGGCGCCACCGTAGAGAATTTATTGGCACAGCTTAATCTTTCGAATTTAAATGATCGTGCCTTCCCAAAATTCAGTGTGGCACATGGCACATACTCAGCAATTGCCCTTTCTATCTGCAGCCCTAGCCTCTGTCCAATGGACTGTGCATGACGACCTGTGTTGTAGTGACCACTATCTGATCCTTCTGTCACTGCCATGGCGTCACTCCTCTGGGCGTCGCTGCAGATGGGCTATGAATAAGGCTGACTGGAACTTGTTCTCCTCAATTGCCGCTATTGAGTCTCTCTCTAATGACGACATTGATGTGGTGGTTCACTCGGTCACCACCAAAATCGTTACTGCCACAGAATCTGCCATTCCCCGTTCTTAAGGGTCCCCTCGGCGGAGGACTGTGCCTTGGTGGGCGCCTGAGATCGCTGAAGCGATTAAAGATCGCCGGCGGGCGCTCTGGCTTCACAAGCGACATCCCTCCATAGAACACCTCATCGCCTCCAAACGGCTGCGCGCGTGGGCCCGCTGCCTTATCCGCCAACGCAAGCAGGAGTACTGGGAACGGTATGTTTGCACCATTGGCCTCCATGTCTCTCCATCGCAGGTATGGGCCAAGATTCGATGCCTCTATGGCCATCGAACCCCTGTCAGCGTCCCACCAATCTCACTGAATGGAGCAGTTTGTACTGACTCCGATGTCATTGAAAACTGCTTGGCAGAGCATTTTGCTCAGAGTTCCGCTTCCACGAATTACCCCTGGCCGCCCGCTCCATTAAAGAGCGGATTGAACGCGGTAGCCTTTCGTTTCGCACCCACCATCCAGAAACGTACAATGTTCCATTCAGTGAGTGGGAATTTCGCATTGCCCTAGCCGCTTGCCCTGATACCGCTCCTGTGCGAGATCGAATCCACTGTCAGATGCTGAAACGCCTTTCAGTGGACTGCCAGCGACGGCTCCCCGACCTTTACAACCGTATTTGGGTCGAGGGTGAGTTTCCGTCGCAATGGAGGTGGTCATCTACCGTTCCATTAGCCTCACCAATGTTCTTTGCAAGTTGCTGGAACGGATGGTGAGCCGGCGCTTGAATTGGGTACTGGAGTTTTGGGGACTTCTGGCTCTGTCTCAGGGTGGGTTCCGTAAAGGCACTTCCGCATCTGACAATCTCGTGAGCCTGGAGTCGGCCATCTGTACTACCTTTGCCCGCCGTCAGCACCTGGTCGCTGTCTTTTTCGACATGCGGAAGGCGTACGATACGACATGGCGTCATCTCACCCTTTCTACGCTTCATGGACTGGGTCTTTGGGGCCCTCTGCCAATCTTTATCCGAAATCTTCTGTCATATTGTACCTTCCGCCTGCAAGTCGCGGTCTCCCTTAGTTCCTCCCAAGTCCAGGAGAAAGTGGTACCACAGGGATCTGTCCTCAGTGTCTGCCTGTGTTTAATTGCAATAAACTGGCTCGCTGCAGCGGTGGGAAATTCTGTCTCCGCTTCCCCGTATGCTGACGACTTCTTTCCCCCCAGAGGGTCCACAACTCTTTAGTGGATACGTGCGTGGCGAGCACGGGGCCCCGAGCTATTGGAGCCGTCTTTCTCTCCGGGGCTGCGTTTCCTTCCCCTTCCCCTCCTTTCCCCTCCTTGCTTCTATCCCGTCGCCCTTCTCCCTTTCTTGGTGTCTTTGCTTATGTTGGCCCCCGCTATCTTCCTGGTTCTGTTGGTTTTATAATTCGGCTTTGTTACGTAATCATCTCCTCCTTTTGGCATTCCTTGGCCCCCCTCTGGGGTTTGACCTCCTTTACAAAATTTCTCCTCCGTAGTGTGAGCTATTTGGGGAAGAGCACCTTACCTAGTGTCTCTGACGTGCGCCCTCCTAGTACATTCCACCTTTTCTTTCATGTCCTTGTCTGATGCTAGGGTGCATAGCCAGCACAGTAGCCAGCCCATTGGTAGGGTCTCTATGTACCCGTTTGGTTGAGCCACCTGGACACACAGGGATCACACTTCTAATACCTGAGCTGTGACCACCTCATGCATGCCTTGAAGTGGTAGCTCGTCCTCCTGGAGCATCAGAACTCCCAGCAATGGCCGCCATGCCAAACGCTCCTTGCTGTGATTGGGTAGCGCCTGTGAGGAGAGCCACTGATCGGAGTGGGTGGTATTGGGGCGGACGCTATGCAAATGAAACGCATACGGGTCCAGAAATCTGGCAGTTCTTCTGCAGCTGTCTCTTTGCGTGGAACTGATTCTGCAAGTGCTGCTTCTCTTGCCCCTTCGACCTTCTCTTCCATGGCTACACCCTGGGAAGAAGGTCAGGCCCATCGGCTAGGGGCGAGACCTTTCCCCCGTTATCTAGTTTGCACCAGAACTGATGGAGATACTTTCACCACTAACCTTTATTCTTTGTGGAACACATTGAAGACAAGTTTGGCGAAGTGGACTCCCAGAGCAAGATGAGGTCGGGTTCGTTGCTGATTAAATCTGCTTCAGCTGCCCAATCTGCGGCCCTTCGTGCCTGTACCCATCTTCGCACAATTCCTGTGTCCATTACCCCCCACCAGTCTCTAAATATGGTACAAGGTGTGATTTTTCACATCCTTCAAACTGATGAGGAACTTCAGGACAATCTCGGATGGTGGGGTGTTCACTTTGTTCGGCGTGTTCAGAAGGGTCCTAAAGACAATCGCATTGATACTGGTGCCTTTATCCTGGCCATTGAAGGGGATACCCTCCCTGAGAAAGTTAAGATTATGGTTTATCGATGTGATGTGAAGCCGTACATCCCACCTCCTATGAGGTGTTTTAAGTGTGTTTATTTTGGACACACGTCTTCCTGCTGTTCACAGGCCCCTCTCTGTGGTGACTGGACGTCAACTCCTTGAGAGAAGTCCCTGTGTTACCCCTCTTGTGTGTGTAAATTGTCATGGTAGTCATTCTCCACGTTCACCAGATTGCCCAGTATATAAGAAGGAAAAGAAGATACAGGAGTATAAGTCCCTCGATCGTTTAACCTACACACAGGCCCATAAGAAATACTCATGTCTTCACCCTGTGCCCATGACGTGTAGTAATGCCTTGGTTAAATCTTCACCCCCTTCCTCCCCCTTCTTTACCACCATCCAAGACCCCTCTCCTCTCCCCACCCCTGCGGCTCCCACACCACCTTCTCTGGGCGCTGCTCCCCCTCCCCAGCTGGAAAAGTGTCCCACTTCTTCGGCGTCTGACAGTCAAGGGCGCCTCCCCCAGGGTGCCCCTTCTTGGCACCTTCCAGGCCAAAGGTCTGCTGCTGTGTGGCGACCGCGAGAGCCGCAGTCTGTCGGCTCCCAGGTCGCTCGATTTCTTTCTGTTCCTGATCTTGCTGCAGCTGGCTCCTTTATGCCACACAGCCCTCCTCGACCTCAGCCTGAAAAGAAGTCGAAACATAAGTCCCGGGACAAAGAGCCTCTGCTGTCGCCAGAGGTCCCTTCCCCAACTTCACAACCGGATTCTGACCTGTCGCTCATGGATGTCGCCCCTCTCCTTGTCGGTGACGGGTGGGGACCTGGCGGTATGACTGGCTTTAGCGTGTTCAGCCCCCATTTAAACCATCGTTCTGTGGCTCTCCAATGGAATTGTAATGGATATTATCATCACCTCCCGGAATTGAAATCCCTTCTTTCGTCCTAATCGGCAGCTTGTGTGGTTCTCCAGGAATCTCATTTTACTGATGCACACTCACCGACCCTCTGTGGGTTCCGTATTTTCTATCGAAATCGGGTCGGTCCCCTGAGGGCTTCTGGTGGCGTTTGTACGTTGGTCTGTACAGACATTGCTAGCACGTGGATTCCTCTTCAAACTACATTGGAATCGGTTGCTGTTAGGGTCCACTTCGACTCTGCGGTCACAGTTTGCAGTCTTTATCTCCCTCCTGACAGGACTCTTACACCTGCTGCCTTAACTCCTCTTCTTCAGCAACTTCCTCCTCCCTTCCTTCTCCTTGGGGATTTTAATGCTCATCATCCCTTGTGGGGCAGTGCCTTTCCATCTAGCCAAGGTCTTATTATAGTCCAATTTATTGCAGACCACGACCTGTGCCTTCTTAATAATGGCTCCCCTACTCATTTCACTGCCAGTCATGGTACCTTTTCTGCCATTCATCTTTCTTTCTTCTCTATCTCCTCCCTTCATTACACCGGTCGCCACACGACGACCTTTGTGATAGTGACCATTTCCCGTTGATTATCTCGCTCCCTTCCCGCTCCCTGATGGACAGGTTACCTCATTGGTCTTTCCACCGCGCCGATTGGCCTCTATATACTGCACAGATCGTGTTTTCCCCCTCTTTGTCGGGTTGTATTGATTACGTCCGATGTGACGTGTCTGACGCGATTGTTCGCGCTGCTAGCCTTCCTGTCCCGCGCTCATCTGGGCCATTTCGTCGCCAGCAAGTCCCATGGTGGAGTACGGCCATTGCCATCCGTGATCGCCGCCGAGCTTTGCAACGCTTTGAGGCACCCACCTGTAGCCAGCCTTACTACCTTTAAACGCCTCCGCGCTAAAGCCCATTATTTAATCTAACAGAGCAAGCGGATATGTTGGTATCGATTAGTTTCTTCCCTCGGTTCTACTGTCCCTCTGTCACGGGTATGAGCTTCACTTCGCTCTCTCCAAGGTTGCCATCGGCAGTCCACCCTCCCAGGCCTTCACCTACCAGATGGCCTTTGTACGGACCCATTAGTTCTTGCAGAACATCTTGCGACCCATTTTGCAGTGGCATTAGCATCAGCCTCCTATCCAGCTGCTTTTCTTCACCAAAAACAGCGGGCTGAAGCTTCCACCTTATGTTTCACCCCTTGTGAGTCAGAATCTTACAACGAACCTTTTACTGAATGGGAATTTCTTTCTGCTGTATCTTCTTATCATACGGCCCTTGGCCCAGATTCCATTCATAACCAACTGCTTCAACATCTCAGTGCTCCACAACGGCGACATCATCTTCGGGTGTTTAACCATATCTGGCTATAGGGTGACTTCCCTTCACGATGGAGGGATAGCATCGTGGTTCCTATCTTTAAGCCTGGTAACAACCCCCTATCTGTTGACAGCTATCGGCCAATTAATTTGACCAATGTTGTTTGTAAGTTACTTGAACAGATGGTAGCATGTCGGCTCAATTGGGTCCTCGAATCTCGGGATCTATTGTCCCCTTACCAGTGTGGCTTTCGAGAGGGACGGTCTCCAATCGATGATTTACTTCGCTTGGAATCTGCAGTTCAGCAGGCTTTTTCCCAGCACTGCCATTTGGTTGCAGTGTGTTTTGACCTTCGCAAGGCCTATGACACGGCCTGGCGCCATCACATCTTACTTACCCTTCATCAGTGAGGTCTTCGAGGCCCACTCCCGAGTTTTATCCGCCAGTTCCTGTTCCATCGGTCATTCAGAGTAAGTTGGTAGTGTTCTTAGTTCTCCACAGACCCAGGAAACGGGCATCCCACAGGGTTCTGTCTTGAATGTCCTTCTTTTCCTCATTGCTATCGATCAACTTGTGGCCTCTGTCGGTCCCTTGGTCGCCCCTGCCCTGTATGTGGATGATTTCTGCATTTGGGTTAGTTCCTCCTCGATGCCATCTGCAGAACGGCAGCTCCAGGTGGCTATACGGCGTGCCTCTGCATGGACCCTCTCACACGGGTTTCAATTCTCTCCTTTAAAATCGCGGGTGGTCCACTTCTGTCGCCGTACTACGGTCCACCCTGATCCAGAGCTCTATCTCGCTGCACAAAGATTGCCTGTGGTTCCACAGTTTCGTTTCCTAGGTCTTCTTTTCGACAACAAGCTCACTTGGCTGCCCCATATCACACTCCTGAAGGTAGGATGTTTCCGTAAACTCAATGTCCTTCGCTTCCTTGCCCACTCCTCCTGGGGTGCGGACCGTTCCCTCCTCCTCCGTCTTTATCGTGCTCTAGTTCTGTCACGTTTGGACTATGGTTGTCAAGTTTATGGTTCAGCTGCTCCTTCCACGCTGCACGTGCTGGATCCGGTCCACCATCGTGGTGTCCGTTTGGCCACCGGTGCCTTCCCTACTAGCCCTGTTGATAGTCTCCTGGTTGAAGCTGGGATCCCCCCCGTTTCTGTTCGGCGGTCCCAGCTTCTGGTGTCTTATGCCCTTACTCTCCGTTCTTCTCCCGCTCATCCTTCCTATTCTATCCTATTCCCAGACCATGGACGTCGCCCGCCTGACTCCCGCCCTCGGGCGGGTTTACCGGTTGGGCTGCGCCTTGCGTCTCTTCACCGTGATTTTCGGCTTCCTTCTTTGTCCTGTCTTCCTCGCTCCCTCCCCTCCACCCCTCCTTGGTTAGTTCCTCGGCCTCGAATTCGGATGGATCTCCGCCGCGGTCCGAAAGATTCCATCCCCCCGGTGGTGTTCCGTTACTTTTTCCGCCAAATTTTATGGGAGTTTCGGGATGCTGTTGCTTATTACACTGATGGCTCTAAATCTGCTGATCATGTTGGGTATGCCTTCACGTCCTTTGTTGGAACGGAAAATCATCTACTGCCACCCTCATGTGGGGTGTTTACTGCAGAATTGATGGCAATTTCCCGGGCCCTTACCTTTATTAAACAATCCCAACACAACCGCGTTTTGTTATGTACGGACTCGATGAGTGGCCTTCTTGCTATTGACCGGTGTTTTTCGCGCCATCCATTGGTCTCTGCCATCCATGACCATCTCGCTGATCTTCACCGTGCTGCTTGTTCCATTGACTTCCTATGGGTCCCGGGCCATGTGGGTATCCCGGGTAATGAGCTCGCTGATCGTTTGGCTGGGGGAGCAGTTACTTACCCCCCCGTTTTCTGTAACCCCTCCTGCAGCGAATTTACGGGTTCACATCAAATCCCACTTTGCACAGTCATGGGCCAATTCTTGGGAGGCTACTCCACTGTCTAATAAACTTCGTGCCATTAAGGTGAATCCAGGCCCATGGCGTTCTTCCTTTAGCCTCTCTCGCAAGGACTCGACCACACTGTGTCGTCTCCGCATTGGCCATACCAGGTTGACCCATGGTTTCCTTTTGCGTGATGAGCCACCCCCGCTATGTGGTTGTGGAGCCTTCCAGTCAGTGGCCCACATTTTGGTTGAATGCCCCCTTCTTTTGGCTCTGCGTGCTAAGTACAGACTCCCCCACACTTTACCTTTGATGTTGGCTGACGATTCCCGGATGGTCTCTCTGGTTCTAGGTTTCCTCCGGGAGAGTGGTTTTTATTCTCAGTTTTAAAGTTTTTAATCTCCCTCTGGTGTTGGGGCAGGGCGGTGAGTGTTTGGGTGTCTCCCACTGTAGGCAGTGTTCAGAGATTCCCGATTCACCTCCCTGACCGGAATCCTCTTTTCTTTCCCTTTTACTCTGTTTTTACCCCTTCTTTTTAAGGCTTGGTTAGTTTTTCTATTCCCATACGTACTTTCTGCATTATAGCAGTTGTACCTTTTAAGTCACAGGTGGTCTTGCCTATGCTGCTTCCGCATAGTGTTGGGTTCGTTCTCTTGCCAACTTCCCTCATTTGTTTTTACTAATGACAACGTGACTGCCCTTTTACGTTTCCCCTTTATCCGTTTTATTTTTCTGACTATACTGAGATGTCTCGTTAGCAGAATGGAGTCTATTTGAAACAAGGGACTGATGACCTTGCTGTTTGGTCCCTTTAACCTCAAACAACCAACCAACCAACCAAGACCCTTGACCGACTGACGTACACTGAGGCGAAGCGGAAATATGATCGGCTTCATCCAGTGCGTATGACATCTTATGCCGGAACTGTCACTCCTCCTACTGTTCCATCAGCTCCAGTCAGCTCTGAGTCAAAGGCCCACACCTGCCCCCTTGATGGTGAGGGGCACTAAACTCCCTGTTGCTCCTGCTCCCTCTACTTCAGGAGCAACACCCCCAACCATCGGCGACATCAGTTCCCCCTTCCCGGCCAGAGAAGCGTAAGTCTTCTTCGGCTCCTCTCGCCAGGAAGGGGTCCCTTGGGGACCGCTCTTCGCAAGTTCTGACCGGTGCAAAAGCAGACACCCGCAAGTGGCTCAAACAACCACCAGTCCCTGGTCGTAGGGCCTCACGGTCGTCGTCTGTCCCTGAGACTGACCCAGTGAAGCCCTCCCAGCCTGAACCACCGAAGGCACAGCGAGAGAAACAGAAGAAGAAGAAGAAAGTCCCCAAGGCTAACGACATTGCGGTGGCACCCATCCCACCGCTTCCTACAAGCTCTGCGTCTGAGGACGAGGTGGAGATTCTGGCGTCCACTGAGGACCTGGATCTCGCCGGTCCCTCGGACGCCATGGATAGCGCTAGCACCGGTGCTCAATTGGAGGCAGCAGGTGACCCAGCAGCGTAATCTGCCTTCCAAGTTCCGTCACGCTTTTCTCAGACGTGGACGATAGCATCCTCCAGTGGAACTGCAGCGGTTGTTTCCACCATCTAGCTGAGCTCTGACAACTTATCAGTCTTCACCCTTTCTTCTGCATTGCTCTTCAGGAAACTTGGTTTCCAGTAATGCGAACCCCCGCCCTCCGTGGCTATCGGGATTATTATAAGAACCGGGCAGCTTATGAAAGGGTGTCTGGTGGCGTCTGCATATATGTCCTTAACTCTCTTCACAGCGAGTCTGTGACTCTACAAACACATTTAGAGCCTGTCGCTGTTTGTGTGTGGACGCCACAGGCTGTTACCGTCTGCAGTTCTTACCATCCACCACATGGTGATGTCTCGCAGCATGTCCTGGATGCGCTGATAGCCCAATTGCCGCCACCTTTCTTGCTACTGGGCGACTTGAACGCCCATAACCCTCTGTGGGGTGGGTCAGTGGCAACAGGTCGAGGCGCCACCTTTGAGCATTTATTGTCGCAGCTCGAGCTCTCGATTTTAAATGAGGGTGCCTTCACACACTTCAGTGTGGCGCATGGCACATACTCCGCCATTGACCTTTCGATCTGTAGCCCTAGCCTCATACCGTCTGTCCAATGGAGTGTGCATGACGACCTATGTGGCAGTGACCAGTTTCCGATCTTTCTGTCACTACGACGGCGTCACTCTTCTGGGCGCCACAGCAGATGGGCTATGAATAAGGCTGACTGGGACTTGTTCTCCTCCACTGCCGCTATTGAGCCTCTCTCTAAAGATGACATTGATGCGGTGCTTCAATCGGTCACCACCAGCATCCTTACTGCCGCAGAATGTTCAATTCCCCGTTCTTCTGGGTCCCCTCGGCGGCGGACTGTGCCTTGGTGGTCGCCTGAGATCGCTGCAACGATTAAAGATCGCCGGCGGGCCCTACAGCGTCACAAGCGACATCCTTGCATTGAAAACCTCATCACCTTCAGACGGTTGCGTGCGCGGGCGCGCCACCTTATCCGCCAAAGCTAGCAGGAGTGCTGGGAGCGGTATGTGTTCACCATTGGCCTCCATGTCTCTCCATCGCAGGTCTGAGCCAAGATCCAACGCCTCTGTGGCTTTCGGGCCCCTGTCAGCGTCCCTGCACTCTCACTGAATGGAGCAGTTTGTACAGACTCAGACGAAATTGCCAACAGCTTGGCAGAGCATTTTGCTCTTGATTCCGCTTCTTCCAATTACCCACTGGCCTTCCACTCCATTAAAGAGCAAATTGAACGTTGGAGCCTTTCGTTTCGCACCCACCACCCGGAATCTTACAATGCTCCATTCATTGAGTGGGAATTTCGCAGTGCCCTAGCCACTTGCCCTGATACCATTCCTGGGCCAGATGGCATCCACTGTCATATGCTGAAACACCTTTCAGTGGACTGCCAGCGACGCCTCCTCGACCATTACAACCGTCTTAGGGTCGAGGGGGAGTTTCCGTCGAGATGGCAGGAAAGCATTGTCATCCCCGTTTTGAAACTTGGAAAGAACCCTCTGGAGGTGGACAGCTAGCATCCCATTAGCCTCACCAACGTTCTTTGCAAGTTTTTTGAACGGATGGTGAGCCGGCGCTTGCATTGGGTACTGGAGTCTCGGGGCCTTCTGGCTCCGTCTCAGGGTGGGTTCCGTAAAGGCCACTCCGCCACCGACAATCTGGTGAGTCTGGAGTCGGCCATCCGTACTGCTTTTGCCCGCCGTCAGCACCTGGTCGCTGTCTTTTTCGACATGCGGAAGGCGTACGATACGACTTGGCGTCATCACATCCTTTCTACGCTTCATGGATGGGGTCTTTGGGGTCCTCTTCAGATTTTTATCTGCAATTATCTGTCGTATCGTACCTTCCGCGTGCAAGTCGCGGCCGCCTATAGTTCCTCCCACGTCCAGGAGAACGGTGTGCCACAGCGTTCTGTTTTAAGTGTCTGCCTGTTTTTAATAGCCATTAACGGGCTCGCTGCGCCCGTGGGAAATTGTCTCCGCTTCCCCGTATGCTGACGACTTCTGCCTTTACTATAGCTCTATTGGCATTGCAGCTGCTGAACGTCAGCTACAGGGCGCAATCCGCAAGGCGCAGTCTTGGGCTGTAGCGCGTGGTTTCCAGTTTTCGGCTGCCAAGACCCGCGTTATGCATTTCTGTTGGCGCCGAACGGTCCATCCTGCGCCGTGGCATTATGTTGATGGCGAACTTCTTGCTGTGGTGGAGACCACAGATTTTTGGGTGTACTTTTTGATGCCCAGTTGACTTCGCTGCCTCATTTTCGGCGGCTTAAACAGGCGTGTTGGCGGCATCTAAATGCTCTGCGATGCTTGAGCCACACCAGCTGGGTCGCCGACCAATCTATCTTGTTACGGCTCTACCAGGCGTTAATCCAGTCCCGTCTGGGTTCTGGGAGCCTGGCTTAAGGCTCCGCTTCCCCATCTGCGTTGCGGGTACTGGACCCAATACTACACAGCGGGATACGACTTGCCACTGGTGCCTTCCGCACCAGCCCTGTGGACAGCATACTAGTGGAGGCAGTGTCCCTCCCCTGCGGTTACGGCGCCACCGTTCGCTGGCCGCATATGCTGCCCATGTTTTTAGATTGCTCGGGCATCCAAACTATCGTCTCCTGTTCCCCCAATCGGTCTTCCATTTGCCAGAACGTCGGCCCCAGTCAGGTTGTATGATCGCGGTCCGCGTCAAAGAGCTTCTCTGTGGGCTTAGGGTTTTCACTGTTCCACCTCCTTTCCTGGACACTTTGCGTACACCCCCATGGTGTGTTCCTCGCCCTTGCCTTCGGCTCGACTTGGCACAGGGCCCGAAGGACTTAGTCCCTCCAGAGGCCTTCCGCCGCCGCTTTCATTCCATCCCGGCCACATATCAGGGCTCTGGCATTGTTTACACTGACGATTCGATGGTTGCTGGTCGTGTCGGGTATGTGCTAACTCTAGGGCACCATTCCAAACAACGTTCCTTGCAGGATGGCTGCAGCGTTCGCACTGCTGAGCTGGTCGCCATCTTTCGTGCCCTAGAGTACATCCTCTCCTGCTCAGGTGAGTCCTTCATTATCTGTACCGATTCCCTGAGCGGTTTACGAGCTCTCGACCAGTGTTTCCCTCGTTCTCGTTTGGTGATGGCTATCCAAGAGTCCCTGCATACTCTTGCCCGTTGTGGCCGCTCTGTGGTCTTTGTGTGGACCCCCGGTCATGTCGGTATCCTGGGCAATGAACATGTTGACCGCCTGACGAAGAGGCCACCAGTAAACCATCTTTGGATGTTGGCCTCCCAGAGACCGATTTGCGGGCAGTCTTACGCCACAAAGTTTCTGCACTACGGGACGATGAATGGCGCGAACTAACAACGCGTAATAAACTCCGTGCTGTCTAGGAGACGACAGCTGTGTGGCGGTCATCCCTGCGAGCCACTCGCAGGGACTCAGTAGTCCTTTGCTGGCTCCGCATTGAACACTCCCGGCTGACACAGTTATTTACTGCGATGGGAGGATCCTCCTCGGTCATTGCAGGGTGGCTATGACAGTGGCCCACATTTTGTTGGCCTGCCTCCTTCTAGCTGCGGTCAGGCAGAGATTTGCGCTGCCTGATACGCTCCCTGCCCTTTTGTCTGATGACCCTGCTATGGAAGGCGTAGTTGTGCGTTTTATTCGGGCAGGGGGTTTTTATTGTTTACTCTGAGTGTTTGTTAGGTTCTCTTGTGTTGATTCTGGCCATTGGCCTACGATTTTAATCTGAGTTTTTAATGCGTTTGAGTGGTTGGCTTTTTTGTTTCTATGGTCGGCCAACCACTGTCACACTCCGTGTGATTTTAGTTCGTCTTGTCTGGTCTTTGTCTATGTTTCTCTTATTCTGTGTCGTCTGTGATCGATTCTGTTCCTCGTTTTTATTCTCTGTGGGTGTTTTTAGTATTTGGAAAAAGGGACCGATGACCATAGCAGTCTGGTCCTTTTAATCCCACAAATCAACCAACCCACACTTTACCTTTGATGTTGGCTGACGATTCCCGGATGGTCTCTCTGGTTCTCGGTTTCCTCCTGGAAAGTGCTTTTTCTTCTCAGTTTTAAGGTTCTTAATCTCTCTGGTGTTGGGGCAGTGTGGTGAGTGTTTGGGTGTCTCCCACTGTAAGCCGTATTTGGAGATCCTAGATTCACCTCCCTGACCGAGATCCTCTTTTCTTCCCCTTTTACTCAATTTTTACCTTCTTTTTTTTAAGGATTGGTTTGTCTCCTTTTCCCATACGTCTTTCCACATTGTAGCGGTTACACCTTTTAAGTCACAGGTGGTCCTGCCTATGCTGCTTGAGCATAGCGTTGGGTTCGTTCTCTTGCTGACTTCCCTCATTTTTTTACCATTGAAAACATGACTGCCATTTTACGTTTTTCCCTTTTATTGTCCTGACTTTCCTGAGATGTCCCATTAGCGGAATGGACCATATTTGAAACAAGGGACTGATGACCTTGCTATTTGGTCCTTTAAACCTCAAACCACTAACAACCAACCCGACGACTTCTGCCTTTACTGTAGCTCTATTGGCATTGCAGCTGCTGAACGTCAGCTACAGGGCGCTATCCGTAAGGCACAGTCTCGGGCAGTAGCTCATGGGTTCCAGTTTTCGGCAGCCAAGACCTGCGTTATGCATTTCTGCCGGCGCCGCACTGTTCACCCGGAGCCGCGGCTTTATCTCAGCGGCGAGCTCCTTGGAGTGGTGGAATCACGTGTTTGGGGGTGGTTTTTGATGCTCGGTTGACTTCGCTGCCTCATATTCGGCAGCTTAAACAGAAGTGTTGGCGGCATCTTAATGCTCTGCGATGCTTGAGCCATACCCGCTGGAGCGCCGTCCGATCTACCCTCCTGCAGTTCTACAGGGCGTTAATCCAGTCCCGTCTGGATTATGGGAGCCTGGCTTATGGCTCAGCATTCCCATCTACGTTGCAGGTGCTGGACCCAATCCTCCACAGCGGGATACACCTTGCCACTGGTGCATTCCGGACCTGCCCAGTGGACAGAATACTTGTGGAGGTGGGTGTCCCTCCACTGCAGTTACAGCACCAACGTTTGCTGGCCGCTTATGCTGCCAATGTTTCCAGCTTGCCCGGGTATCTTAACTATCGTCTATTATTACCACAGTCGCACGTCCATCTTCCAGAACGTCGGCCCTGGGCTGGATGTACGTTCGCAGTCCGCATCCGCGAGCTTCTCTCTGGGCTTGGGGCTTTACCTTTTCTGCCTCCTTTCCGCGCACCTCTGCGTACACCCCCATCGTGTGTGCCTCGCCCTCGTATTCAACTGGAATTGGCACAAGGCCTGAAGGACTGTCCCTCCGAAGGCCTTCCGCCGCCGCTTTCTTTCCTTCTTCGCAACGTATCAGGGCTCTGGCATTGTTCACACTGAGGGATCGATGGTTGCTGGTCGTGTCGGTTATGTGCTAACTCTAGGGGACCATTCCGAACAACGTTCATTGCCAGCTGGCTGCAGCGTTTACACTGCTGAGCTGGTCGCCATTTTTCATACCCTAGAGTATATCCGCTCCTGCTCAGGTGAGTCCTTCATGATCTGTAGCGATTCCCTGAGTGGTCTAAGAGCTCTCGACCAGTGTTTCCCTGGTTCTCGTCTGGTGAATGCTATCCAGGAGTCCCTGCATACTCTCTTGCCCATTGCGGCCGCTCTGTGGTCTTTGTGTGGACCCCAGGTCATGTTGTTAACCACCTGTCGAAAGAGGCCACCAGTACACCACCCCTGGACATAGGCCTCCCGGAGACTGATATGAGGGTAGTATTCCGCCGTAAAGTTATCTCGCTTTGGGACGCTGAATGGCGCGGTCTGAGCACCACTAACAAACTCTGTGCCGTGAAGGAGATGACGACGGTGTGGCACTCCTCCTTGCGAGTGTCTCGCAAGGAGTCTGTTGTTCTCTGCTGACTGCACATTGGGCACACACGGATGACTCACGGCCACTTATTGCGCCGTGAGGACCCACCTATATGTCGCTGCGGCTTTGTTTTGTCTGTAGTCCACATTTTGTTGGAGTGTCGCCTTTTAGCTGTGCTCAGGCAGACGTGTGCGCTGCCTGACACGCTCCCTGCGCTTTTAACAGATAACTCTGCCATGGTGGAGATAATTTAGCGTTTTATTCGGGCATGGGGCTTTAATCGCTTAATGTGTTTGCCATTTTGTGTTTATTGTGGCCTATGACCTACGATTTTACTCCGATATTTTGTGTGGTTGGCTTTTCCTTTCTTGTTTCTATGGTCGGCCAACCACTGTCACTCTGTCTGATTTTCATTCGTTTTGTCTGAGCTCTGAGTCCGTCTTGTCCTGTGTCGTCTGTTGTTATCCCGATTATTAGTTTTTATTCTGTGTGGGTGTTTTCAAGTTTTGGAAAAAGGGTCCGATGACGGTAGCAGTCTGGTCCCTTTAATCCCCCGAACCAACCAACCAACCACTGTCGCACTCTGTGTGATTAGAATTCCTTTTGTCTGGTATCAGTCTGCGTCTTTCTTGTCCTATGTCGTCTTTTGTCATGTCCATTGTTCGTTTTTTATTTTTTGTGGGTGTTTGAAGGTTTTGGAGTAAGGGACCGATGACCCTAGTAGTCTGGTCCCTTCAATCCCACAAACCAACCAACCCACTCTGCCTGCTGCGCATTGGCCACACCTGGATTACCCACAGTTATTTACTGTGCTGCGAGGACCCATCTTTATATTGCTGCGGGTCAGGTTTCATAGTCAACGTTTTGTTGGCCTATGCGCTTTTAACTGCCCTCAGGCTGACGTTTGTGCTGCCTGATATGCTGCCTGCAATTTTAACAGATAATGCTGCCACGGCAGGCCTAGTTTTGCGCTTTATCTGGGCAGTGAACTTTTATCACTCAATCTAAGGGATCTTATTCTCATGTTCGTTCCGTCCAGCCTTTGGCTTACGGTTTTAGATTGGTGTTCTTAGTGCGTCTCTTGGTGGTTGGAATTTCCTTTTAATTTCCATGGTAGGGCAATCACTGTAATACTCTGTGCTTTATTTTCTAGATTTCTAGTCTTTGTTTTTCTGGTTCTGTGTCGTCCCTTATCTCAATTGCTTGTTTTTCTTAATTCCTTCTAGGATTTTATGGCCGTGGAACAAGAGACCGTTGGCCTTTGTAGTATTGCCCCTTCAACCCCTACAAACAAACGAACCAACCAACTAACCATCCTATACTAGATATTTACAAAACAGTATTTCCAAAAACCTACATCATCCTCTATATTGGCATCTGTATGTTCTACTAGTTCAGTAGTGTGACTGACACCCGACAATGTCACTTAATATACGCAAGTACCACACTGTAAACGACAAACTACTGACAACCACACTACTTGTACCCAGAATCTTTGTGGAGTAACATATCGACTATAAATGACATTTGCCTGAAAAGCATTTAGAGTTGAAGTATGACTTATCGAATTAAGAGAACTCGCATCAATCTCATCGACTACCAAAACTATGTTGGTGACGTTACATCACTTTCCAACTGTACATCACACACAAGCCACGTCGCCCCATTTGCGACATCAGCGCACTCTGGATAATTCTTTCCGCTAATCATACTAACGTAATATTATTGGCACTAATTTCAACAACAAAATTATCTCAAGATGTACTTGCCATTACTTCACAGCACCTTTTCGTTTATTTTCTAACTACACTATGTACTTGATTTTTTTGCTTTCGTCAAGATAAAAAATTAACAACCTCAGATTTTCTCGTATTGTCAACGGTGTGTGCAATTCACTACATGCGATGTTTTGAATGCTCCCTGGTCTTGCAGATTCACTGCTGCAAGCAATATTCCTTGTGAGACAGGTAAACGCTATCTTATCGAGAGTGTCTACTTGTACTGCCTACGTTACTAAACTTAGCTTTAGACGTTTAATGAATTAAGTATGCGTAAACGTTCTTCAACATTACAATCATATCAGGTATTTTTCTACAGAACACAATCAGAACTAGCTAGTGCGTCTCATTTAAAAATTAATGACCAGCTGCATACCATTCCTAGTTCTAACGTCATTTTCAGTGTATTTTATAATTCTGCTTTGTAAGCAGTATTTAATTGTGTGGTTAATGAGACCACACAAGTCAGGTCATTTGAATACATGGAAATTTGTTTGAGAGCACTTAATTATGACATTATTATGCTTTCATTCTTATTATGACGTACATAGGACATTAATAGTGAAGAATCAATCTGCAGTTATTAATTTCAACACTGATGTACAGATGGTAGCAGAGCCAGGATGGATAAGTTGTAGGCACTTTTATTTGGTCCAAGCCTTGTTGACACAAATTTATTATTTAACAATAATTGGTTATACATCCAAGTCAATACAATTAAGTTTAAAAGGAAATTTAACAATAATTTTCTTTTTTGAAACATTCTCCAGAACAACATGCAGCCCTACTCTGAAACGTTACATAAAGGTACTATTAGCAAAAGGTATATTATATCGTACAATAGTGCAACATATACAAATATTAACAATTACACCAGAAAAATATTGAACTTATGATTTGTAGTACGTGTAAATCAAAGCTTAAAAACATCCAACTTGGGAAGAGTGCAACAAATTCCCTACTGCCTGCTGAAAAAAGTGGCAATGACAATCTTTTTATTCCTGATTTCCCTCAAGCTTAGGTAAACCCCCACACAAATGTCAATGCAATGTCACGTAACATCAGTTCACCTTTCGTGACAAATAGACAAAATTTCTAAATTCTTTTATATCAGGTAGGTAAGCTACAAGACAGAAATAACATTAACGACTGGTGACGTGAGTAAACACTGTCAAGTTTTCAATTTCACGACGGTTCTGTTACGTAGCAAATTTTTATTTAAATACTTCCCCCCCACACGTGTTCCAAAATCAGTTCAGTCGGTCTCGAGAAGAAACACAACTAAATACACAAATATGGCAATATCAAGAAATAGATGGGTTTATCCCAAGCAATATGAGGAAATTTGCAATTTAAACACACCTATTTTAACATAGTCTAATGTAATAATAATTTGCACAGAAGTTTCATAAAATGATCGATGAAAGTGGATACCGTGCCATACACTATGAAACAAATTAAGAATTATTCACAGTAGATACCTGGCATATGATGATATTCTCTGAAGTATTTCAAATCACAAAATGTAGACTAAAAGTACCAACCCCTTGATAAAGTATTGATCATGAAATATAATAAAAGTATATGAAAATTTCGGCCTTAGCCAAGTAGCGAGAAACACACAAATGCAGATTCCTGTTACACTCGAGTGCTAGGCCCAACAAACAGCTGGTCATTGAGAAACATGCTAAGCAAACTAGCATTCCGTCCTCCCGACATGCTCGCAAACGGCCACAGTCATAGCAGTCCTTAATCGGCAGGCACCAGTCGACTCACCGCCGCTTCCGTCCTGTCGCCATATATACCGACCGAGCCGTCCTCCCCCCAAAACTGCTGCTTCGCGCACCAGCGCCAACAGCGCTCAGCGATCACGCCCCCTATCGCTGCGGCGAAAACAAGTGAAATAATTTCGCAGGTAAATAAAAAATGCTGAGCCGTGACGCGACTCAACCATGACTATAGATTTAATTTGTTTTAATCAACACACAACGCTTTAAAACTTACAAGACAGTATAAAAGTGCAAATATCTCTTTCAAAACTAGTTCAGGTACATTAGGACTGTTGTCAGTGATTCCCACAGTGGCTGTTGGTTCATCATTCTATACTTCATCAACTTCGCAATTGTTTTGCTTTAATGACTCTTACCCCAATGAGTTCACCATGTTTACAGCAGATCAGGTTTTGGGCAAGTTGGACACAATGGTGTACACTATGTAGCAGGCTACGTCAGTCAAGCAACAATGATATATGTCAAAACACACACACACACACACACACACACACACACACACACAGCACAAGCTAGTTTGTGTTTCTGACCAGCACCTGTTCTGTACAAGCTCGTCTGTGTTTGTGCAGCATCTTTCCTTAAAGCTAAAAGCAGAACATGCCTCACAGATCTATCAGGACATCATTGAAGGCAGGCCAAGTGTCCATCTCATTCAAACGCATCTCTTCAGTTTCGGAATATAGCGAGTGATCCTATTCTTCCGCTGATGTAGCTTGCAACAGTGTGGATACCTTTATAGCCCACACACATATGTGCTTGTCGTAAGTCGTCAGTAGTCAGTTCATTCACACATGTCCTGGTTTTCAGTCATTAGATTCCACTCACGCACCTCCTAATTTTCAGTAGTGAGAACTCATTCACACACATCCTGATCTTCAGTCAACATGGCCAGTTCATCGAGGTCTTCGTCATGTTCGACGGTAGCGGGACTGCAGTGTGCTTGTATGGGATAGGGTAATGCCCACTACAGTTGTCGGTTCAAGGGAGAACGGATATTTCAGAGCCTTCCCGCAGCTTTCGCCACCGCCCTCTTTGCGTTCTTTCCCCCCTGCGGCTTCGGGGGTAAGAATAGGCCCGTGGTAATCCTGCCTGTCGTAAGAGGCGACTAAAAGGAGTCTCAAACGTTTCGGCTTTATGTGATGGTCCCCTCTTGGGTTTGACCTACATCTTTCTAAATTCTTCCGAAGAGGGAGCCAATTGAGGAAGGGCGCCTTACTTGGTGCGTTGTGTCCATTTTGCGTTGAACTTCCGCCAGCTTATTCATTGTTGCATTTCCGTCCTGCCTGCTCTCCATCTCTTGGGCATGGATACGTTCCTACGTGCACTTTCCACCTTTCGCTGTGCGATGCCACTTTCTGCACTGCTGGCGACGATGGACCACATGTCACCTAACATACAGCTCGGTAGCCAGTCTGTTGTGGAGGGGCTGCCATATACCCTGTTGGATGTAGCCCCCTGACAACACAGGGATCGTTCTACTGATGCCTGCGCTGTTAACTCCCCACGTATGCTCCCCCTGTGGGTTCGGGGGTAAGAATAGGCCTGCGGTATTCCTGCCTGTCGTAAGAGGCGACTAAAAGGAGTCTCAAACGTTTTGGCCTTAATGTGATGGTCCCCGTTGGGGTTTGACCTCCATTTTTCCAAATTCCACAGAAGTACGAGCCTTTTGAGGAAGGACACCTTACGTGGTGCAACATCAGTCCTCTGTGCCCTAAGACCTTAGCACTCTTGATCGTCTAGGCGTCGTACCTGCACCCTCCATCCCTCATTTTGGGCATACGCACCTGATGTATTGTGTATGTACCGCCCTTAGTGCGTCACCATCAGCACCCACGATCACTATGGACTACCCATGGCACCCGAAATCCAGCACGGTAGCCAGCCCGTTGTGGTGGGGTCGTCATGTACCCTCTAGGTTGTAACCCCCTGACAACACAGGGATCGTACTGCCGATGCCTGAGCTGACACCTCCCCATGTAAGCCAAGGAGTAGATGCTCGTCTCTCTGGGGCATCGGGACCCCCGGCAACGGCCATCCTGCCAGGTGGCCTTTGCTGTGGCTGGGTGGCGCTCGTGGGAAGAGCCCCTGGTCGGAGTGGGTGGCATCGGGGCGGATGCCCCGCAATGAAGCGGATGAAATCTCAATCTGGTGGTCGCCCGACTGCCAATGTCTCTAAGAGTGGTAAGGTGGAATTTAACGCTGTGACATATAACCCGAAGTCGTTCCCTTCCCTAGCCACACCATGGGAGGAACGTAGGGCTCCAGACAGACCAGAGCCGTATTCGTCACGATACCTTGTATGCAGCAGAACTGATGGGGATTCGTTTTTGGGGACTAAGCCTCTTTCCTTTGTGCACAATCTCGAAGATAAGTTTGGGGAAGTGGCGTCTCTTTCCAAACTGAGGAGCGGCGCCATTTTGATACAAGCAGCTTCATCTGCGCAGTCCCAGGCATTACTCGCCTGTGAGAAGCTCGGTGACATCCCCGTTACTGTCACTCCCCATAAGTCCTTAAATTTGGTCCAGGGGATTATTTTTCATAAAGATCTTCTGCTACAGTCTGATGACGAGCTACGTGAGAACCTGGCATGACGAGGTGTACACTTTGTCCGTCGTGTCTTTAGGGGGCCGAAGGATAATAGGGTCGCTACCGATGTTTTCATTCTGGCCTTTGAGGGCGACTGCTTGCCTGAGAAAGTCAAGGTCATGATATACCGGTGCGATGTCAAGCCCTATGTCCCGCCCCCTATGCGATGCTCCCAGTGCTGGAAATTCGGACACATGTCCTCCAGGTGCACTTCCAGCCCCACGTGTCGTGATTTTGGACGACCTCCGCATCCTAATGCTCCGTGTGCTCCGCCTCCCACCTGCGTTAACTGTGGGGAGCATCATTCTCCCTGCACACCAGACCGTGCAGTCTATCAACGAGAACGGAAGATACAAGAATTTAAGACCTTGGACCGTTTATGTTACCAAGAGGCAAAGAAGAAATTAGAACGACTCAACCCCACACCTATGTTGACGAGGTATGCTACCATCACACTGCCGCCACCAGCTCCTGCACAGACTCCCTTCTCTGTTGGCCCACAGAGAAATCAAATAACGTCTGCCCCACCGCTGGGACAGGCCGCTCTCTCCTCCACTGCTCCCAAAACACCGAGTTTGGGAGCAGTGCGCCCAAGCAACCGGGGACGTTGGTCCCCACCTCTCAGCCGGAGCGGCGACAGCCCTCTCCGGCTCCTCAGCCGGGGAAGCGACAGATCCCTCTGGCTGCTCAGCCGGAGACGCAACAGCCTCCTCTGGCCTCACTTGTTCGGAAGGGGTCCCTTGGGGGCGTCCCTTCCAAGGACTTCCCCAGTGTCTGACAAGACACTAGCCAGTGGCTGAAGAAGCCACCAGCTGCTGGTCGAAGGGCTTCACGCTCTTCCTCTGTTCCTGACAATGCGTCAGGAAAGTCCCCCCAGCATGCCAACCCTCCTCCCAAAGAAAAGAGAGAGAAGAGGAAGCTCTCCAAGAAGGATAAGGACCCAGTGGTTCCCGCACCAACGCTCTCTGTCAGCTCAGCCTCTGAGGACGAGGTCGAGCTCTTTGCGTCCCCTGATGACCTGGATCTCGCCGTCTCCTCAGTAACGATGGCCGTAGTGACGTCTGTCGCTCAGTCGGTGGCAGCATGTGACCCTGCAAAGTAATTTGCTTTTTCAGTGCCTGAATGCCCCTACAGGACACGCTTTGTACAATCCTCCAGTGGAATTGTGGCGGTTATTTTCGCCATCTCCCTAAGCTACGACAGCTTCTAAGCCTGACACCTGCGTTCTGCATTGCCCTCCAAGAAACCTGGTTCCCGGCAATGCGGACCCCTGTAGTTCGTGGATACAGGGGTTATTACTGCAACCGTAGCACTTACCATTGTGTGTCAGGTGGAGCCTGCGTGTATGTCCTTACCTCTGTATATAGTGCCCCTGTGCCCCTTCAAACATCATTGGAAGCTGTGGCTGTACGTGTAAGGACTACCCAGGACATAACCGTCTGCAGTGTCTATCTCCCTCCAGGTGGTACAGTCTCCCTGACCGACCTGGCTGCACTTGTCGCCCAACTCCCCACGCCTTTTCTTCTCCTGGGGGATTTTAACACCCACAATCCCCTGTGGGGTGGAACGAAGGTTACTGGACGAGGCAGAGGGGTCGAGAATCTCATCTCCCAACTCGACCTCAGCCCCTTAAACACTGGCGCCGCCACACATTTCAGTGTGGCACATGGCACGTTCTCGGCCATAGATCTGTCATTGTGCAGCCCAGGGCTTGTACCATCGGTCCACTGGAGAGTCCATGCCGACTTGTGTGGTAGTGACCATTTACCCATCTTCCTTTCACTACCCCAGCGTCGCTCCCATGAACGCTTGCCTAGATGGGCATTTAGCAAGGCAAACTGGGAAACGGTCTCCTCTGCTGCCACTGTTAACTCTCTCCCCCACGGTACCATCGATGTGGCGGTTGAGACACTGACTGCAGCGATTGCTTCCGCTGCGGAACGTACCATTCCTCGTTCATTAGGGTGCCCCCGGCGAAAGTCGGTGCCTTGGTGGTCTCCAGAGGTTGCTGAAGCCATTAAAGAACGTCGGCGGGCTCTTCAGCGACATAAGCGGCACCCGTCTTTGGAGAACCTCATTTTTTTCAAACGTCTCCCTGCTCAGGCACGTCGCCTCATCAAAAGGCGGAAACAGGAGTGCTGGGAGAGGTACGTTTCCACCATGGGTTCCCGTACTTCACCCTCCCAGGTGTGGATGAAGATTCGGCGCCTCTTTGGATTGCAGCACTCTACAGGTGACGCAGGGCTTACCATCAACGGGGCGGTATCCACCGATGCCGATGCAATCGCCGAGCATTTCGCTCAGCACTATGTTCGGGCCTCTGCGTCGGGGAATTACCCGCCCGCGTTTCGCGCGCTCAAACGCCGGGAGGAAGGCAAACAGCTTTCCTTTGCTTCCCGCCACCCTGAGGCGTATAACGCCCCATTTAGTTGGTGGGAACTGTAGAGCGCCCTTGCACAGTGCCCCGATACAGCCTCTGGGCCAGATGGCATCCACAATCAGATGCTCAAACACCTTTCCCCGGACTGTCAACAGTGTGTTCTTGCCATCTTCAACCGCATATGGGGCGATGGCGTCTTTCCGTCGCAGTGGCGGGAGAGTACCATCATTCCGGTGCTGAAGCCTGGTAGGGACCCACTTAATGTGGATAGCTATCGGCCCATCAGCTTGACAAATACTCTGTGCAAGCTACTGGAACGTATGGTGAGTCGACGAGTGTGTTGGCTGCTCGAGTCTCGGTGTCTTCTGGCTCAGTGCCAGAGCGGCTTCCGTCAGGGCCGTTCCACCGCCGATACTTTGGTCTTTCTTGAGTCTGCAATCCGCACTGCTTTTCCAGGCGCCAACACCTCGTCTCCGTCTTTTTCGATCTCTCCAGAGCATATGACACGACTTGGTGGCACCATATTCTCGCCACGTTGCACGGGTGGGGTCTCCGGGGCTCTCTCCCCATTTTTATTCAGAATTTATCTATTCGGACATTCCGCGTTTTAATTGGCACATCCCATAGTTCACTTCATATCCAGGACAACGGCGTTCCACAGGGCTCTGTATTGAGCGTGCCCCTTTTCCTTGTGGCCATTAATGGCCTTGCAGCAGCAGTCGGGTCGTCTGTCTCACCCACGTTATATGCTGACGATTTCTGCATCGTTTTCAGCTACTCCACCATTAGTGTTGCAGACCGTAGGTTGCAGGGAGCCATACACAAGGCGCAGGCGTGGGCCCTAGCCCATGGGTTTGAATTTTCTCCTGCGAAGACCTGTGTTATTCACTTTTGTCGGCGTCGAACTGTCCATCCCCACCCTGAGCTCTATCTTCAGGATGCCATGCTCATGGTTGTTAACACTTACCGTTTTCTGGGATTGCTGTTCGATGCCTGGCTTACTTGGCTTCCACATATTCGTGAGCTCAAGCGTCAGTGCTGGCAGCATCTGAATGCCCTCCGCTGCCTAAGCAACACAACTTAAGGTGCAGATCGTAACACGCTGCTGCAGCTCTACAAAGCCCTTGTGCTGTCCCGACTGGATTATGGGAGTGTGGTGTATGGCTCAGCATCGCCCTCAGCGTTGCAACTGCTGGATCCCGTTTACCACTGTGGGGTTCGACAGGCGATAGGAGCATTCCGCACCAGTCCTGTTCATAGCCTCCTTGCTGAGGCTGGGGTTTCTCCACTTCGTATTCGGCGTCAACAACTGTTAGCCAACTATGCTGCCCACGTCTGTTGTTCGCCCTGTCACCCTAACTATCGTCTCCTTTTCGAAAATGCGGCAGTCCATATCCTACGCCAGCGGCCACGATCAGGCCATACAATTGGGATCCGTGTTTGGTCGCTCCTTAATGAACTCTAGTGTTTGCCTCTTCCATCTGCTTTCAGGTCCGCCCACATA
The DNA here is from genome assembly GCF_021461385.2 of Schistocerca piceifrons. Classification (NCBI taxonomy): domain Eukaryota; kingdom Metazoa; phylum Arthropoda; class Insecta; order Orthoptera; family Acrididae; genus Schistocerca; species Schistocerca piceifrons. The sequence goes on along the minus strand of NC_060138.1, from coordinate 136,198,954 downwards.
CACCACCTTGGTGTATTCGTCGGCCGCAGCTTCGGCTGGATCTATCCCGATGGCCGAAAGATTCAGTTCTTCCTGCAGTCTTGCGCCGCCAATTCCTTGCTCTCCTAGGCGCATACCATGCCTCGGAGGTTATCTATACCGATGGCTCGATGGTTGATGGCCGTGTGGGGTACGCTTATGCTCATGCGGACTATGTCGACCAGCGCTCCTTGCCAGAAGGCTGTTGTGTTTACACCGCAGAACTGACAGCCATTTTTCGTGCCCTTGAGCATATTCGTACCAGCACTGGAAAGTCGTTCATTTGCAGTGACTCGCTCAGTAGTCTACAGGCTCTTGACCAGTGCTACCCACGCCATCCCATTGTTGGTGCCATCCAGGGGTCCATTCACGCTCTTGAACAGTGTGGTCGTTCGGTTGTGTTCATATGGACCCCCGGACACGTTGGGATCGCGGGAAACGAACTCGCCGACAAGTTAGCCAAAGAGGGTACCCGCAAACTGCCGTTGGAGATCGGCCTCCTGGAAACTGATCTCAGAACCGTTTTGCACCGTCGGGTCTTTGGGTTGTGGGGAGATGAATGGCGCACTCTGTCTGCACCCAACAAGCTGCGGCAGGTAAAGGAGACGACTGTGTGGGGTTCCTCCATGCGGGCCTCTCGCAGGGATTCTGTTTTTCTGTGTAGGCTCCGCATTGGTCACTCTTGGCTGACGCATGGTCATCTGCTGCGTCGAGAGGACCCCACCCCCCCTCATTGTCGCTGTGGTGCGAATATGACGGTGGCCCATATATTGTTGGACTGTCCTCTTTTAACCGCCCTTAGGCGAACTTTTAATCTCCTGGGTGCTTTATCATCTCTTTTAGGTGACAATGTCTCTATGGCAGATCGGGTTTTAAGTTTTTTTCGCGCAAGTGGTATTTATAGGTCCATTTAACTTTTGTAACATCACCCTGTTTTGAGCTGTCTCTTTTAATTAGTTTTGTGTTGTAATTCGACTCCACCCTAAACCTTTAGGCTGCAGGTTTTAACGTGTTGCAGAGTGGCTGGCTCATCCTATTATTTTCGAGATCACCCAGCCACAGTCTTCTGCTGTGCAGCTTTAATTCCTTCTGCCTTTGTTCTGTTGTTTTTGTTGCTGTGCTCTGTTTTCCGTGTTGTCTTACAAATGTACCATGGGGCTTTTCTTCCCCCGGAGTTTTTCTTTTAGTGTTTCGCTTGACTGGTGGATAGTTTCCCTGTGCTCTGTGTTTTTATGAAACAAGGGACTGATGACCTTGGTAGTTTGGTCCCTTTAATCTTTAACCCAACCAACCAACCAACCCCACGTATGCCAAGGAGTAGAAGACTGTCTCCCTGGGGCATCAGAACTCCCGGCAATGGCCATCCTGCCAGGTGGCCTTTGGTTTGGCTAGGTAGCGCCCGTGAGTAGGGCCCTTGGTCAGAGTAGGTATCATCAGGGCGGATGACCTACAATGAAGCGTGGTACATCATCTCTCACTGGCGACCAGCCGTCAGCAATATCTAAGCGTTCCAAAGCTCACTTTATGGCTAATGTGTATGACCCCAAATCGTTCGCCTCCCTGGCCACACCATGGGAGGAACGAGAGGCTTTGACTGACAGCGAAAGGTATTCGCCCCGGTATTTCGTCTGCACCAGAGCTTACGGGGAATCCTTTGTGTCTCCGAAGCCTCAGTTCTTTGTAGAACATTTAGAGGACACGTTCAGGGAGGTGGAGAGCTTGCCCAAAATGAGGTCAGGGTCAGTCTTAATAAAAACAGCATCCTCTGCCCAGTCACGAGCCATGCTCACTTGCACGAAGCTGGAGGATGTTTCTATTACTATCAACACGTATAAAAGCTTAAATATGGTACAGGGCATTATTTTTCACAGAGATATTCTTTTACAGTCCGATGACGAGCTGCGCGCCAACTTAGAGCGACGAGGTGTCCATTGCGTCCGGCGCGTCCACCGGGTCGGAGGGATCACAAAGTGGCCACCAGTGCCTTCATCTTGGCCTTCGAGGGTGACACGTTACCTGAGAAGGTCAAGGTGATGGTGTACCATTGTGATGTCAAGCCATATATTCCTCCCCAGATGCGGTGCTTCAAATGTTGGAAGTTCTGCCATATGTCTTCTTGCTGTGCTTCCAGCCTCATATGTCGCGATTGTGGTCGACCATCCCATCCTGGTACTCCATGTGCCCCGCATCCCATTTGTGTCAACTGCGGAGAGCACCATCCCCCTTGCTCGCTGTACTGTAAGGTCCTCCAGAAGGAGCGGAAAAAAATGGAATACAAGACTCCGGATAGGCTAACCTACACTGAGTCAAAGTGTAAGTTTGAACGACAGCATCCAGTAAGAATGAGGTCCACTTACGCCGCCACTGTCGCTCCTGTTACAGTTCCCATAACCGCCACACACACTGTTATCGCTGAGCCAAAGAACGACACCTGCCCCCTTGATGGTGGCGGCACTTCACTCCGTGCTCCATCTACTTCAGGAGCAGCCCCCCCCCCCCCCGACCATCGGGGACATCAGTTCCCCCTTCCTAGCCGGAGAAGCATAAGACTACTTCGGCTCCTCTCGCCAGGAAGGGGTCCCTTGGGGACGCCTCCCTCCGCAATTTCCGGCCAGTACAAAAGCAGACACGCGCAAGTGGCTCAAACAACCACCAGTCCCTGGTCGTAGGGCCTCACGGTCGTCGTCTGTCCCTGAGACTGACCCAGTGAAGCCCTCCCAGCCTGAACAACCGAAGGAGATAAGCTCAAAAAGAGAAAGGTCTCCAAGAATCCCAACATTGCGCTGGCACCCGTCCTACCGCTTCCTACAAGCTCAGCGTCTGAGGACGATGTCGAGATTCTGGCGTCTGCTGAAGACCTGGATCACGCCAGTCCATCACCGCCATGGACGTCACTCGCACGGGTACTGAATCGGTGTCAGTGAGTGAACAAGCGGCGTAAATTGCCTTCCCAGTCCCTTCACGCCTTTCTCACCCATAGACAATATCATCCTCCATTGGAACTGCAGCGGTTACTTCCAACTTCTGGCTGAGCTCCGGCAACATACCAGAATTCACCCCCCCCCCCCCCCCCCCTGCGGGTTCAGGGGTAAGATTAGGCCCGCGGTATTCCTGTCTGTCGTAAGAGGCGACTAAAAGGAGTCTCAAACGTTTCGGCCTTCTGTGATGGTCCCCTCTTGGGTTTGACCTTTTTTTTCCAAATTTCCGTTGTTAGTGCGTGCCATTTGGGGAAGGACACCTTAGTGGTGTTTTTCTATTGGTCCATCATGCTCCACCATCTTGCATGTTACCTATTGTCGTGTGGGTGGGGGGGGGGGACTACGCCCAACATCTTCTGGGTTGCCTCCTCCTCACCTTGTGCGCACTCTTCTTCTTAGCGCCTACGACAACTGTGGACCCTTTCAACACCTAAAATCCAGCACGGTAGCCAGTCCGTTGTGGTGTGGTCGTCATGTACCCTCTTGGTGGTAGCCCCCTGACCACGCAGGGATCGCACTACAGATGCCAGAGCTGTTTCCTCCCCATGCATGCCAGGGAGTAAGTGCCCATCTTGTCTGGGGCACGGGGACTCCGGGCAACGGGATATCGGCCAGGTACCCGTTGCTTTGGGTGGGTGGCGCCCTTGGGGAGGGCCCTCGTTCGGAGTAGGTGGCATCTGGGCGGATGTAGCGCAATGAAGCGCAATAAATCACACCAAGCTGGTGGTCGCACGGCCACCAGCGTCTCTAAGCGTGGTACAGTAGACTTTGATGCTGCACAATATGACCCTCAGTCGTTCCCCTCGGGTGCTGCGCCATGGGAGGGACGCCGATCTAGTGCCAAGCGGGAACCTTACGTACTGCAATACCTTGTCTGCAGCAGGACTGATAGTGACTCCTTTCTTATGACGTTGCCTCTGTTTTTTGTGGAACACCTGGAGGATAAGTTTGGGGAAGTGGCGGGGTTGTCAAAAATGAGGAATGGGTCCATCCTCGTCAAGACGTCCTCCCCAGCCCAGTCCCGAGCGTTGCTCTTGTGCGATAAGCTGGGTGACGTCCCTGTTACCGTCACTCCCCACAGTAGCTTAAATATGGTCCAGGGGATTATTTACCATCGTGACCTCTTGTTTCAATCCGATGACGAGCTGAGAGCCGACTTGGAACGACGTGATGTACATTTTGTCGGTCGTGTACATAGAGGGCCCAAGACTAACAGGGTGGCCACCGGTGCCTTTATCTTGGCCTTCGAGGGTGATGTCTTGCCCGAGAAGGGCAAGGTGATGGTTGACCGTTGCGACGTCAAGCCATACGTCCCTCCCCCGATGCGGTGCTTCCAGTGCTGGAAGTTTGGGCATATGTCCTCCCGTTGCCCATCCAGCGCTACGTGTCGAGATTGCGGACGCCCCTCTCATCCCGATTCTCCATGTGCGCCTCCACCTGTATGTGTCAACTGTGGGGAGCACCACTCTCCATGCTCGCCGGATTGCCCCGTTCTTCATAAGGAGCGGAAGATCATGGAATTTAAGACCCTGGACCGGCTTACTTACCGAGAGGCAACACTGAACTATGAAAGGTTGTATCCAGCTTCCATTCGAACATCTTATGCTGCAGCCACGTTATCGTCGCCTCATCTGTGCCGCCTTCAGTGGGCCCTCGGGGCCGTGCATCTCTGTCTGCCCCCCTCGTGTCTGGGGGCAAGCCTTCCTCTGTTGCACCCTTAGCAGTTGGGGGCAAACCCTCTTATGTCGCTCCCCCCACGCTCACTTCGGGAATGACATCTGCTACACAACCGGGAGGCACGATCCCCCCCCATCCTTCTCCACCGGCGTTGCCTCTGCCGGTTCCTCTCTCGCGGAAGGGGTCCCTCGGGGCTCTCTGTTCCTCCGTTTCTTCTCCTTCCCAGCCAGATGTCAGCCAGTGGCTGAAGGTTCCGCCACCTGCTGGTCGTAGGGCTTCTGCGTCGTCGTCAGCCTCCGACGCTCCTTCAGAGAAGCTCTCCCGGCCCTCTCACCCTAAGGGCCGACGTGAGAAGAAGGATCGGCATGTGTCCAAGAAGAAGGACGTTCTGGCGGTTTCAGCACCGCCTGCTGTACATAGTCCTGGCTCCGGGCATGAGGTGGAGATCCTCGCCTCTGCCGCGGATCTCGCCCTCACGGAACCCTTGGGGGCCTCTCCTATTGACTCAGCTGACTCTCCCCTGGTGGCGGCAGTTGGCTCTGAAGCGCTGTCTGCATCTTAGTCGCCTTCACGCCCTCTGTCCCTTCCTGCTTCCATTCTCCAATGGAACTGCGGCGGCTATTTCCGCCACCTGCCTGAGATCCGGATGCTTCTGAGTGATTCCCCTGTTCTCTGCATTGCTCTGCAGGAAACTTGGTTTCCTGCACTGTGGACCCCCGCCCTTCGCGGTTATCGGGGATACTATAAGAACCGTGCTGCCTGTCAACGAGCGTCAGGTGGGGTTTGTCTTTTTGTTCACCTCTCTGTCTGTAGCTCGCCAGTACCCCTTCAGACGCCTTCAGAGGCAGTTGCTGCCAGGGTTGAGCTCTCGCCGGCTATTACTGTTTGCTCTGTTTACATTCCTCCAGATGGGGAGCTCGCACGAGATGTCTTGGCTGCGCTGCTGGCTCAACTCCCGCCACCATTGTTGCTTCTGGGCGATTTCAATGCCCACAACCCTCTATGGGGGGGACTGTCTCCGATGACCGCGGTCGGGCCGTGGAGCATGCGTTGGCTCAGCTCGACCTTAGCCTCTTGAACACTGGTGCTCCCACGCATTTCAGTGTGGCCCATGGCTCGTTCTCGGCCATCGGTCTCTCTCTATGCAGCCCTGGACTTGTCCCATCCCTCCACTGGAGAGTGCATCCTGACCTGTGAGGTAGTGACCATTTTCCCATCTATTTGTCACTGCCCCAGTGTCATTCTTCTGGGCGCCTGCCCCGCTGGGCTCTCCACAGGGCTGAGTGGCCGACTTTTACTTCGGCTGCAACCATTGAGTCTCCCCCACAGGGTGACATTGACGAGGTGGTCCGTGTTTTAACAACGTCCATCATTTCAGCGGCCGAGGCTGCATCCCCCGTTCTTCTGGCCTCCCTCGGAGGAAGGCTGTACCCTGGTGGTCGCCGCAGGTTGCTGAGGCTATTCGCGACCGTCGGCGGGCGGTCCAGCGTCATAGGCGGCACCCGTCTCTTGAGACCCTCGTCACCTTTAAGAGGCTCCGTGCCTTGTCCTGTCGTCTTATTGCACGGCGTAAGCAGGAGTGCTGGGAGAGGTATGTCACATCCTTGGGCTCCCATGTCTCCCCCTCGCTCGAGTGGTCCCGGATCCTGCGGATTTACGGATACCAGACCCCTATGGGTGTCCCTGGGCTCTCCTTGGACGGCGCTGTCTGCACGGACGCTGCCGCCATTGCTGAACGGCTTGCCGCGCACTTTGCTCAAAGCTCTGCGACTGCATCCTATCCCCCCGCCTTTCGCTCTCTAAAGGAGCGAGCAGAGGGGACGCCGTTCTCCTTCCACACGCGTCATTCTGAAACATACAATGCTCCTTTCAGCGAGAGGGAATTCCTCGCTGCCCTCGCCGATTGCCCTGATACAGCACCAGGACCGGACTGCATCCACGCACAGATGCTGAAGCATCTCTCCAGGGACTGCCAGAGACACATCCTCACCATCTTTAACTGCATTTGGCGCAAGGGCGTGTTCCCGTCGCGATGGCGAGAGGGTGGGGCGGCGTTTGTGTTGGGTCCTTGAGTCGCGCGGTCTCCTCGCTCCATCCCAGGGTGGCTTCCGCCGGGTCCGGTCTGCAGTGGACAATTTGGTGTGGCTGGAATCTGCTGTCCGTACGGCCTTTGCCCGACGTCAGCATCTCGTTGCTGTATTTTTAGATCTGCGGAAAGCATATGACACCACATGGCGGCATCACATCCTCGCCACGTTCCATGAGTGGGGTCTTCGTGGTCGGCTCCCGGCTTTTCTTCAAAGCTTTTTATTGCGCCGCTCTTTCCGGGTGCAAGTCGGTGCCATCTCTAGTTGATCTTATATACAGGAACATGGGGTCCCGCAGGGCTCGGTGTTGAGCGTCTCCTTATTTCTAGTGGCCATTAATGGTCTGGCTGCAGCAGTGGGGTCGTGGGTGTCTCTTTCTTTGTATGCCGACGACTTCTGCATCTCATTTAGCTCCACGACTACTGGAGTCGCCGAACGCAGGCTGCAAGTCGCCGTTCGCAAAGCAGCATCATGGGCTCTGTCTCATGGTTTTCAGTTCTCTGCAGCCAAGACTCGAGTTATGCACTTCTGCAGGCGTCGGACGGTCCACCCTCATCCTGAACTTTACCTCGACGGCCACCTGCTTGAAGTGGTGGACACTTGCCGCTTCTTGGGACTCGTGTTTGATGCCCGGCTCAGCGCTCCTTGCCGGCTGGCTGCAGTATTTTTACTGCAGAGCTGGTGGCCATCTTGCGCGCTCTTGAGCATATGCGTTTCTGCTCAGGTACGTCCATTGTCATATGCAGTGACTCCCTGAGCAGCCTCCAGGCCATCGACCGCTGCTATACCTCTTCTCCTCTGGTGTCCTCCATTCAGGTGTCTGTTTCCGCCATTACCCGCTGTGGTCGGTCGGTGGTCTTCATTTGGACGCCAGGTCATGTTGGCATCCTGGGGAATGAATGTGTCGACAGGCTGGCCAAAGGGGCGATAGACGTCCCAGCTCAACCCAGGGGATCCACAACTCTTTTGTGGATACTTGCGTAGCGAGCACGGGACCCCGAGCTAATGTGGCCCTCCTCCCTGTCTGGGCTGCATACCTTCCCTTTCCATATCCTTCCCCATCCCCCATCTTCGCTCCCCCCCCCCCTCACCTCTGGCTCTTTCCTTCCCTTTCTCCCCCTCTGGGAGTATGGTTTGTGCCTACGTCCGGAGACGGATGCTTGTAAATGTACCGCATTCTTCGCCTTCCTTGCTTGTATGTCTTCATCCTTCCTTTGTCCTTCTCTTTTCCTTACCTCTTCTCTTTACCTTTTTCTCCGCTGCGGCGTTTGAGACCCCCTCTTCTTTCCTTTCCCTTTCTCTTTCTTCCTCCCTGTGCGTGTCTGAAGGCCGACCCACACACTTCCATGCGTAGCCGGTGACGGGGTAACGCGTAATTCCCCGCCCCGGGTAGACAGGTAGGACACGTACGTACCCCCTGGTAACGGCCAGGCCAAGGGAGGGGTGATTACCCGAGCTGATACCTTCTGAAAGTGCCGATTGGTCCCTCCGTCCGTTTGTCAGGAGGTGTGACCTGAGGTGTGAACCATCACATAAGGCGGGAGTGCCCTCAGAGAGGGCCCCCACAAGGGAGGAGCTCGCCATCGGAGACGCAGTAATCAAAAGGGATTCTTCCACAATGGTTTCCTCGCCTTCCACTATGTCTGCTCACAAGCGTAAGTTCACTGAGTCTCAGCCACAGGCGGTTCTTCCATCGTTGCCACAGTTCCTTGTGGTTTCTCGGTCTGACGAAGGTCACGACTTCTCCACGGTCAACCCTTTAATTATTCAGAAAGGTGTCGACGCAATTGCAGGTCCTTTAGTCTTGTTCCAGATTATGGGATGGCACCCTGCTGTTAGAAACAGTCAGTGCCCTCCAGGCACAAAAGTTGCTGCGTACCTCACTACTACATACCTTCCCTGTACTGGTGGAACCGCACCGTACTTTAAATTCCTCGCATGGAGTCGTTTATACACGCTCCCTCGATGGATTCTCTGATGAAGAAATTCAGCACTACCTGTCTGGCCAGGGCGTAACGGCTGTTCATAGGGTTATGAAAAGGGTTGACACGAACATCATTCCAACCCACACTGTCTTCTTCACATTTGACAAAGTTCAACTCCCATCGAAAATCAAAGCAGGCTATATGAGAATTTCCGTTCGCCCTTACGTCCCAAACCCTACGCATTGCTATCGGTGTCAGCGGTTCAATCACACCAGCCAGTCCTGTTCCAATCCAGATGTGTTACGTGTGGCAAGGATGCCCATGAGGGTGCTTGTCCACCTCCATCCCCTCGCTGCATCAACTGTACGGGTAACCACGCTGCTTCCTCTCGAGATTGTCCCGTTTTTAAGGACGAAAAGCTCACCCAGGAAATTAGAGTAAAGGAAAAGGTGTCGACCTTTGCTGCTCGAAAATTATTCGCCAGCCGACAGCCCACCGTGCCTCAGAAAGGAAAATACAGCACTGTCCTTGCTTCTCCTCGGCCAACAAAGGAGGCGGCCACGCAGACTTGCGACCTCCCCTTTAGTGCCACGGTCGTCAGATCGGCCAGCGCAAAGATCGCCCGTTCGATACTCGTGAAGAGTTTTTACGTACGGCAACTTCCCAACCATCGGTTCCTCCTTCCTCTAAACATCATACTTCCAAGAAGGCTACAAAGAAACCCACTTCCTCTCCTTCCCCGCCAAGGCGTGTCCCATCTACAGCACCACCTGGCGGAAATCGCCCTCGGCCGTCTTCTGTGTCGCCGAGGCGCACTGCTGGCGGCCGATCAACCGGCCGATCGCTGGTGGCAGGAGCTGCTCCTGACCAACCTATGGATCAGGATCTTCTGCCTTCGGCTGAATGCCATTCCATGCTGTCGGTCGCAAGCTCAGAGCAGTCGTTGAGTTGACAGCGACCTTCGTCACATTCCTCCATTTTCTGTTCACCCTATGTCCATTATCCACTGGAATATTCGTGGTATTCGAGCCAATCGTGATGAATTGTCGATCCTCTTACGATCCTACTCGCCGGTCATCTTCTGTCTTCAGGAAACAAAGCTGCGTCCCCATGACCGCTTTGTTCTCCCTTATTTTCAGTCTGTCCGATATGATCTCCCCTCTGTTGAAGGCACTCCAGCGCATGGAGGACTCATGATTCTTCTCCATGAAACTCTCCATTATCACCCAATCCATTTAAACTCTTCCTTCCAAGCTGTTGTCATCAGTCTTTCCCTTTCCGGATACACTTTCTCTCTTTGTGCAGAATACATTCCATCGTCCACACCAATGGCACGAGCCGATCTCCTTCATCTCCTTGGTCAGCTTCCACCCCCATATTTGCTGGTTGGGGACTTCAATGCCCACCACCCGCTTTGGGGATCTCCACATCCTTGTCCACGTGGCTCACTATTGCTAGACGTCTTCCACCAAGCAGATCTCGTTGGCCTGAACACTGGGGTCCCTACATTTTTGTGAGCCTGCACGACAAATTTATCTCATTTGGACCTTGCAGTCGGTACTGTTCCGCTAGCTCGGCGCTTCGAATGGTTTGCCCTTGATGATACACACTCGAGTGACCACTTTCCATGTGTCCTTAGACTGCAGGCTCAACTGCCCTACATGCGCCCGCGACGCTGGAAGTTTGCCCAAGCCGATTGGACACTTTTTTCGTCTCTTGCGACATTCGATGACCGTCGCTTTCCCAGCGTCGACGATGAGGTCACACATATTACCGACGTTATTCTTACAGCTGCGGAACGTTCAATACCACGCACCTCCGAATTGCCCCGGCGCCCAACGGTTTTTTGGTGGAACGAGGCATGCCGTGACGCAATACGTGAGCGGCGACGTGCTCTTCGCATTTTCCGTCACCATCCAACTTTGGCCAACTGTATCCGATATAAGCAGCTCCGTGCGCGATGCCGTCGCGTCATCTGCGATAGCAAGAAGGCAAGCTGGAAATTCTTTATTAGCTCATTTAACACCTTCACTCCCTCCTCGGAAGTTTGGCCCCCCTGCAGGTCCGGGGATTAGAATAGGCCCGAGGTATTCCTGCCTGTCGTAAGAGGCGACTAAAAGGAGTCCATCCCCCTCACGGGGGTAGTTAGCGCCTGCGCCCGGAGACGGACGGTTTCACGACCTATAATCGTGGTCTTTTTGGTTTTTCACTTCTTGTTTCTTCCTTCCTTTTGTTGGATCCTTTCTTTGCTCTTCTCCGCTTCACTGTCTTCCTTACTCTTTCCCTTGACTTCTCCTTGCCTTCTCATTGCCTTTTTCTCCTTGCCTTCTCATTGCCTTCTTCTCCTTGCCTTCTCATTGCCTTCTTCTCCTTGCCTTCTCATTGCCTTCTTCTCCTTGCCTTCTCATTGCCTTCTTCTCCTTGCCTTCTCTGGTCTCCGCCTCGGCGTTTGAGACAGTCTGTCCTCTTTCCCTCTCTCTCTCTCTCTCTCTCTCTCTCTCTCTCTCTTCTTTTTCCTCTTCTTCCTTCCTCCCTGTGCGTGTCTGAAGGCCGACCCACGCGTTCGCACGCGTAGCCGGTGACGGGGTAACGCGTAAGTCCCCGCCCTGGGTAGACATGTAAGGCACGCGCGTACCCCCTGGTAAAGGCCAGGCCCGGGGAGGGGTGATTGCCTGAGCTGATACCTTCTGACCATGCCGATTGGTCCCTCCGTCTGTTTCTCGGGAGGTGTGACCTGAGGTGTAAACATTCACCTAAGGCGGGAGTGCCCTCTGAGAGGGTCCCACAAGGAAGGAGAGCGCCATCGGAGACGCTGGCAATCATGGGGGATTCCTCCACAATGGATTCTACTCCATCGCTTTCGACTTCGACCCACAAACGGAAACGTGACCAGCCAACAGTGACAAAAATACTACCGCCTGCCCCACAGTTCCTCGTAGTTTCTCGATCTGAGGACGGAAAGGATTTTTCCTCTGTCAACCCTTTCGTTATCCAGAAGGGCGTAGATGCCATAGCCGGATCTGTCAAATCTTGTACCAGGTTGCGTAACGGTACCTTATTACTAGAAACTGAGAGTGCCTTTCAGCCACAAAAACTGCTTCGGGCCACACTCTTGTACACGTTCCCTGTCCGGGTGGAGGCCCACCGCACTTTGAATTCGTCTCGTGGTGTAGTCTATAGTAGCTCTCTCGACGGATTGACTGACGAGGAGCTTCAATCTTTCCTCGCTGAGCACGGCGTGACGGCTGTCCATAGGGTCATGAAAAAGGTCAACAATGACCTTGTACCGACCCGGACACTTTTCTTAACCTTCGATAGTGTTAAGCTGCCATCGCGCATCAAGGCGGGCTACGAGGTTATTTCTGTTCGCCCCTATGTCCCGACACCTACACGCTGCTACCAGTGTCAGCGTTTCAATCACACTCGACAGTCTTGCTCCAATGCGGCTAAATGTGTCACTTGTGGCAGGGATGCCCATGAGGGTGACTGTCCACCTCAGTCTCCTCGTTGTGTGAACTGTCAGGGTGGCCATACCGCATCCTCCCGCGACTGTCCTGTCTATAAGGAAGAACGCTGTATCCAGGAAATTCGAGTCAAAGAGAAAGTGTCCACCTCGGCTGCTCGCAAGCTATTGGCTAGTAGGAAGCCCACGCTGCTCCCAGCGGGGAAATACAGCACTGTCCTCGCCTCTCCTCGGACTACCCGGGAGGTAGCAACCCAGACATGCGATCTGACCTTCAGCACCACGGTCGTCCGTTCGGCCAGTGCTAAGATCGCGCGGTCGACGTCTCCTCTTCCTCCCATCACCCCACAGACACCAGCCACTTCCTCAGCTTCTGCTCAGTCGAAGACCCCGAAGTCAGATGCACGGGCCTTCAAGAAGGAACCATCCCGTGCAGACTTCCTCCGTCCCTCGACCTCCCAGCCTTCGACCGGTACTTCCACCAAACGTCCTTCTAAAAAGGCGCATAGGAAGCACAGTTCTCCTTCTCCGCCGTGGCGCCTTTCTTCTCCTGCGCCACCCAGCGGTTGCCGCCCCAGGCCGTCATCCGTTTCGCCTGGCCGCACCGCTGGTAGCCGAACATCTGGCCGTTCACCGGCGGAGGAAGCTCCCCCTCCCGGCCATCCTCCCGAGATGGCCGATGACGCTATAGAACCCATGGACAATGACTGTCCGCCTCCTGCTAGCGGCGGCAGTGCTCGCTCGAAGCCAGGCCTTCGAGGTGACCCCTTCTCTCGTCTTCCTTTTCTTACGATGGCACTTTTTAACTGGAATATTCGCAGCATTCGCTCCAACCGAGAGGACTTGAAATTGCTGCTCCGCTTGCATCGTCCGCTCGTCGTAGCCCTCCAGGAAACGAAGCTACGCCCATGCGATCAAATTGCCTTGGCACACTACACCTCTGTGCGTTTTGACCTACCCCCTGTGGTAGGTATCCCAGCTCATGGAGAGGTTATGTTGCTGGTCCGGGATGATATTTACTACGATCCCATCACGTTGCACACCGGCCTGCAGGCAGTTGCCATCCGCATTACTCTCCCCACTTTTACGTTTTCCTTTTGTACCGTTTACGCTCCATCGTCATCTGCCGTTACCAGGACGACATGACGCAACTTATTGCTCAGCTACCTGCACCATTTTTGTTAACTGGAGACTTCAATGCCCACCATCCTCTTTGGCGCTCTCCAGCATCCTGCCCGAGGGGCTCCTTGTTAGCAGACCTTTTCAACCAGCTCGATCTTGTCTGCCTCAATACTGGCGCCCCTACTTTTCTTTCGGACACATCTCACACCTATTCCCATTTAGACCTCTCTATATGTACTCCCCAACTTGCACGCCGGTTTGAGTGGTATGCACTTGCTGATACATATTCGAGCGACCACTTCCCGTGTGTTATCCATCTCCTGCAGCAGACTCCCTCTCCGTGCTCCTCTCGTTGGACCATCTCCAAGGCAGACTGGGGGCTCTTCTCTTCCAGGGCGACCTTTCAGGATCAAACCTTCACAAGCTGCGATCGTCAGGTCGCACACCTCACGGAAGTCATTCTCGCTGCTGCTGAATATTCCATCCCTCACCCTACTTCTTCTCCACGTCGCGTACCGGTCCCCTGGTGGACCGCAGCATGTAGAGACGCTTTACGTGCTCGTCGACGTGCTTTACGCACCTTTAAACGCCACCCTACAGTGGCGAATTGTATTAATTATAAACGATTACGTGCTCAGTGTCGTCGTATTATTAAAGAAAGCAAGAAAGCCAGCTGGGCTGCTTTCACAAGCACCTTCACCAGTTCTACTCCTTCTTCTGTTGTCTGGGGTAGCCTGCGCCGGCTATCTGGCACTAAGGTCCACTCCCCAGTTTCTGGCTTGAAGGTCGCGAATGAAGTCCTTGTGGCCCCTGAGGCTGTCTCCAATGCCTTCGGCCGCTTTTTCGCCGAGGTTTCGAGCTCCGCTCATTACCACCCTGCCTTCCTCCCCCGCAAACAGGCCGAGGAGGCTAGGCCACCTGACTTCCGCTCCTCGAATTGTGAAAGTTATAATGCCCCATTCACCATGCGGGAACTCGAAACCGCACTTGGCCGATCACGGTCCTCCGCTCCAGGGCCTGATTCTATTCATATTCCGATGCTGAAGAACCTTTCTCCTGCGGGTAAAGGTTTTCTTCTTCGTACATACAATCGCATCTGGATTGAGGGACATGTTCCCGCATGCTGGCGCGAGTCTATCGTTGTCCCGATTCCTAAGCCGGGGAAGGACAAGCACTTGCCTTCCAGTTATCGACCTATCTCGCTTACCAGCTGTGTCTGTAAAATGATGGAGCGACTGGTTAACTCTCGATTGGTTTGGCTGCTCGATTCTCGACGCCTACTTACCAATGTACAATGTGGATTTCGAAGGCGCCGCTCTGCTGTTGACCATCTGGTTACCTTGTCGACCTTCATTATGAATAACTTCTTGCGGAAGCGCCCGACCGCGGCTGTGTTCTTTGATTTGGAGAAGGCTTACGACACCTGTTGGAGGGCGGGCATTCTCCGCACCATGCATACATGGGGCTTTCGCGGTCGCCTCCCTCTTTTTATTCGTTCCTTTTTAATGGATCGACAGTTTCGGGTACGTGTGGGTTCTGTCCTGCCGACACCTTTCGCCAGGAGAATGGGGTGCCACAGGGCTCAGTTTTGAGCGTCGCTCTCTTCGCCATCGCGATCAGTCCAATAATGGATTGCCTCCCAGCTGATGTTTCAGGCTCCCTTTTCGTGGACGATTTTACCATCTATTGCAGTGCGCAGTGTCCACGTGTCCTGGAGCGCTGTCTTCAGCGTTCTCTTGACCGTCTTTACTCCTGGAGTGTCGCCAATGGCTTCCGTTTTTCTGCCGAGAAGACGGTCTGTATTAACTTCTGGCGCTACAAAGAGTTTCTCCCACCGTCCTTACGACTCGGTCCCGTTGCTCTCCCACTCGTGGAGACAATCAAATTTTTAGGCCTTACCTTTGACAGGAAACTTAGCTGGTCTCCACATGTGTCATATTTGGCCGCCCGTTGTACCCGTTCTTTAAATGTCCTCCGTGTTCTCAGTGGCATGTCGTGGGGAGCGGATCGAACCGTCCTACTTCGTCTATATCGGTCGATCGTCCGCTCCAAGCTGGATTATGGGAGCTTCGTATACTCCTCTGCACGGCCATCCATCTTACGCCGCCTCAACTCCATACAACATCGGGGTTTACGACTTGCGATCGGAGCATTTTATACCAGTCCCGTAGAGAGTCTTCATGCTGACGCTGGCGAATTGCCACTCACCTACCGGCGCGATATACTGCTTTGTCGGTATGCCTGTCGGCTACTGTCAATGCCCGACCATCCGTCTTATCGTTCCTTTTTTGACGACTCTCTTGACCTTCAATACGGGTTGTATGTCTCTGCCTTGCTACCCCCTGGAGTTCGCTTTCGTCGCCTCCTTCAACACCTTCATTTTTCACTCCCTGCAACCTTTCGAGTGGGCGAGAGCCGCACGCCACCTTGGCTCCAGGCTCAGGTCCGCGTTCACCTCGACATCAGCTCGCTCCCAAAAGAGGTCACCCCCGGTTCGGTCTACCACTCCCGTTTTTTGGAACTTCGTTCGAAGTTCAAAAACATGACTTTCATTTATACAGATGGCTCTAAGACCAATGACGGGGTCGGGTGTTCCTTTATTGTCGGGGCACAAAGTTTCCAATACTGGCTCCATGGCCATTGTTCGGTCTTCACAGCTGAGCTCTTTGCCCTCTACCAGGCTGTTCTTTACATCTGCCGCCACCGACATTCTGCTTATGTCATCTGCTCAGATTCCCTGAGCGCCATCCAGAGCCTCAGTGATCCGTACCCGGTTCACCCTTTCGTACACCGGATCCAGCGCTCTCTTCAGCAGCTGGTGGACGTCGGTACGCCGGTTAGCTTTATGTGGGTTCCTGGCCATGTCGGTATCCCTGGGAACGAAGCTGCAGATGCCGCGGCCAAGGCTGCGGTCCTCCAGCCTCGGACAGCTTCTTGTTGTGTCCCTTCGTCCGATTTTAGCCGGGTCATTTGTCGGCGCGTTGTGTCGCTGTGGCATGCCGATTGGGCTGCACTTACCGACAACAAGCTTCGGGCCTTAAAACCTCTTCCCGTGGCTTGGACGTCCTCCTCACGCCCTTATCGGCGGGAGGAGGTCGTTTTAGCAAGGTTAAGAATTGGACACTGCCGGTTCAGCCATCGCCATCTGCTGACGGCTGCGCCGGCGCCGTTCTGCCCATGTGGGCACTTGCTGACGGTTAGACACATTTTAATGTCCTGTCCAGATCTTAACACACTGCGCCTCGATCTTAACCTGCCTAATACTTTAGATGCCATTTTAGCGGATGACCCACGAGCAGCTGCTCGTGTTCTTTGTTTTATCAATTTGACAAACCTCGCTAAGGACATTTGATGATGTTTTTTAATCCTATGCCTGTCAGTCTGTCTTTTATTGTGTTTTCCCTTTTAGTTGTTGTTGTCAACTTGTGCCTCGCGGTGCATTCTTAGAGTAGTCAGAGCGCTAATGACCATTGAAGTTGTGCGCCCGAAAACCACAAAAAAAAAATCGGAAGTTTGGAGTCGGCTTCGACGGTTCTCAGGCGCGCCTAGTTTCTCCCCGGTCTCTGGGCTCACTGTCGCGCATGTTACCTTAGTGGACCCCGTCGCAATTTCTAACTCATTGGGTCAGCACTTTGCTGAGATTTCGAGCTCTTCAAATAACCCGCCAGCGTTTCTCCCGAAGAAACGTGCAGCGGAAGTGCGACATCTTGCTTTCTCCTCTACAAATCGCGAAAGCTACAATACTGTTTTCTCCATGCGGGAACTCCAACATGCCCTCTCTTCTTCTCGCTCCTCCGCCCCAGGACTGGATGGTATCCATGTCCGAATTTTGCTGCATTTATCAACCCATAGTCTGCGTTACCTCCTTCGACTTTATAATCGAATTTGGACCGACGGTACCTTTCCCGGACGATGGCGGGAAGCTATTGTCCTTCCAGTTCCGAAACGTAGAAAGGACAAACATCTCCCCTCTAGCTATCGCCCCATTTCTCTCAAGAGTAGTGTCTGTAAGGTTTTGGAGCGTATGGTGAATTACCGTTTAGCTTGGTGGCAGGAATTCCGCAGTCTTTTAACACCAGCCCAATGCGGATTCCGAAAGCATCGTTCTGCAGTTGACCATCTTGTTGCTCTCTCCACTTATATCATGAACAATTTTCTCCGGAAACGCCAAACGGTAGCAATATTTTTTGATCTGGAGAGAGCATACGATACCTGTTGGAGGACAGGCATCCTCCGCACACTGTTCTCTTGGGGGCTTTCGAGGGCGGCTGCCCCTTTTTCTTCGCGAATTTATGGCAGAGCGCACATTTAGGGTGCGGGTGAACACTACTCTCTCCCGTACTTTCTCCCAAGAAAACTGGGTGCCCCAGGGCTCCGTGCTGAGTGTTGTACTGTTTGCTATCGCCATAAATCCAATTATGGATTGTCTCCTTCCTGATGTCTGGGGCTCCCTCTTTGTGGACGATTTTGCGATCTACTACAGCTCTCAACGGACCAGCCTTCTTGAAAGACGTCTTCAAGGATGTCTCGATCGCCTCCACTCGTGGAGCATCGAAGCCGGCTTCCGTTTCTCACCCAGTAAGACCGTTTGTGCTAATTTTTGGCGACGTAAGGAGTTCCTTCCGCCCTCCTAACATCTAGGTCGTGTCAACCTTCCGTTTTCAGACGTCGCTAAATTCTTCTGTCTTATGTTTGACAGAAAACTGTGCTGGTCCTCCCACGTTTCCTACCTTTCGGCTCGCTGTCTGCGTTCCCTTAACACCCTCCGTGTCCTGAATGGTGCGTCCTGGGGAGCGGACCGAGTGGTCCTTCTCCGCCTCTGTCGCGCCTTAGTGCGCTCGAAATTGGATTATGGAAGCATAGTCTACTCCTCTGCTCGGCCGTCTATTCTTCGGCGTCTCGACTCTATCCACCACCGTGGATTACGTTTAGTGTCTGTAGCTTTTTACACCAGCCCTGTGGAAAGCCTTTATGCTGAGACTGCTGAACCTCCGCTGTCCAATCGGCGAGCAATCCTTCTGAGTCGTTATGCTAGCCATCTGTCATCCATGCCTGCTAATCCAGCCCATGACCTTTTTGTCGACGTCTCCTTTGATGTAGGGTATGCAGGCCGCTCCTCCTCCCTACTACCCCCGGGAGTCCGCTTCCGTCAACTGCTCCATTCTCTTTCCTTCCGCTTTCCTAAAACCTTCTTGACAACTTGGGGTACAGCACCGCCTTGGCTCCGTCCCCGGATCTACTTGCTCAGTGACCTTTGTCAATTTCCCAAGGATGGTACCCCTTCACTTGTTTATCGTCGGGCATTTGCTGCTCTCTGTGCGCAAGTGACGGACGCCACATTTATTTACACCGACGGCTCGAAAACATCGTTAGGTGTAGGGAGTGCCTATATTGTTGGCGACACCACAAATCACTTTCGGCTTCCCGACCAGTGTTCGGTTTATACTGCGGAGCTTTACGCTGTTCTCCAGGCTGTCCACTACATCCGCCGCCATCAGCGGATACAGTACGTAATCTGCTCAGATTCTCTCAGCTCTCTCCTAAGTCTCCAAGCTCTTTACCGTGTGCACCCTCTGGTCCACCGGATTCAGGACTGTCTGCGCTTGCTCCACCTGGGGGACGTCTCGGTGGCGTTCCTCTGGCTCCCGGGACACGCTGGTATCTGTGGGAATGAGGCGGCCGATATAGCGGCCTAGGCTGCAGCCTCTCTTCCTCGGCCAGCTATTCAGTCGCTTCCCTTCACCGATCTACGGAGCGGTTTATGTCGCAAAGTTGCTCATTTATGGCATGCGCATTGGTCAACACTTCCCCATAATATATTGCGGGAAGTGAAAGCCCTTCCTTGCGCTTGGACCTCTTCCTCCCGAACGCGTCGTCGGGAGGAGGTAATTTTAGCTAGACTCCGGATAGGGCACTGTCTTTTTAGCCATGGACATCTTTTAAGCAGCGATCCTCCCCCACTCTGTCCCCACTGCTCTCAGCTGTGGACGGGAAGACACCTTTTAATTGAATGCCCCTATTTTATTCCGTTACGCTCCCGTCTACAGCTATCGCCTGACATATCGTCGATTGTAGCAGATGACACGCGCTCAGCCGACCGCGTTCTCAAGTTTATTAGTGCCAGTGAAATGACGTCAGTCATTTGAAGCTTTTTTGGGGACAGCCAACCCCTTTCTGTAGTGGATTTTTAAGCATTCCTTCTGCTTTTAGTTTCTCCAATTTTATGACTTTGTTCCCATTGCTGCTGGTTTTAAATTTCGGTTTTTTACTGTTTCCTAGGTCACGGGCTGGGCGCTAATGACCATAGAAGTTTTGCGCCGAAAAAAAAAAGAAACAAAGAAACGTCCCAGCTTTGGAAATCGGCCTCACGGCTCGCGAT
This sequence comes from Schistocerca piceifrons, assembly GCF_021461385.2. Taxonomy (NCBI): domain Eukaryota; kingdom Metazoa; phylum Arthropoda; class Insecta; order Orthoptera; family Acrididae; genus Schistocerca; species Schistocerca piceifrons. Next base: position 136,179,305 of record NC_060138.1, on the reverse strand, counting down.
CAGCAGCTGATGTTGCGCCGTAAGGTGCTTGGGGTGAGGACTGCTGAGTGGCTGTCAAGGAGACGACCGATGTGTGGCGCTCCTCCCTGCGGGCTTCTCGCAGGGACTCTGTCATCCTGTATCGGCTGTGCATAGGCCATGCCTACGTGATGCACGGTCATATTTTGCGTCAGGAGGATCCCCCCCTGTGTCGTTGTGGGTTCCGGCTGACGGTCGCCCACATTTTGCTGGAGTGTCCCCGACTGCACACCCTCCGGTAGTCTTTTAATCTCCCGGGCACTTTGCCTTTGGTTTTATGTGACGATGCCTCCATGGCTGACAACGTTTTAAATTTTATTTGTGGGAGTCCTTTTTCTAGTTCAATTTAGGGCCGTCCTGCACCTTCCCCTTTCTGCGTCTTTTCCCCCCAGGGGGTCCACAACTCTTTTGTGGATACGTGCGGGGGCGAGCACGGGGCCCCGAGCCATTGCAGCCTTCTTTCTCTCCTGCGCTGCATTTCCTTTCCCTTCCCCTCCTTTCCCCTCCATACCCCTATCCTCTCGCCCTCTCCTCTCCCTCTATTGGTGTCCTTGCTTATGTTGGCCCTCGCTATCCTCCTGGTTCTGTTGGTTTTACACTCCGGCTTTGTTGCGTAATCATCTCCTCCTTTTGGCATTCCTTGGTCCCCCTCTGGGGTTTGACCTCCATTCCAAAATTTCTCTTCCGTAGTGTGAGCCGTTTGGGGAAGAGCACCTTACCTAGTGTCTCCGACGTGCGCCCTCCTAGTACATTCCACGTTTTCGTTTACGTCGTTGTCTGATGCTAGGGTGCATAGCCAGCACGGTAGCCAGCCCGTGTGGTGGGGTCACTATATACCCTTTTGGTTGAGCTCCCTGAACACACAGGGATCACACTTCTGATACCTGAGCTGTGACCTCCTCATGCATGCCTTGGAGTGGTTGCTCGTCATCCTGGAGCATCGGAACTCCCGGCAATGGCCGCCGTGCCAGACGGCCCTTGCTGTGGCTGGGTGGCGCCCGTGAGGAGAGCCCCTGATCGGAGTGGGTGGTATCAGGGCGGATGCTATGCAGATGAAACGCATACGGGTCCAAAACTCTGGCCGCTCTTCTGCGGCCGTCTCTCTGCGTGGTACTGATTCCTCAAGTGCTGCTTCTCTTGCCTCTTCTGCCTTCCCTTCCATGGCTACCCCCTGGGAGGAGGGTCAGGCCCGTCGTCTAGGGGCAAAACCTTTCCCCGTTGTCTAGTTTGCACCAGGACTGATGGAGATACTTTCACCAGTGTCAAACCTTTATTCTTTGTGGAACACATTGAAGACAAGTTTGGCGAAGTGGACTCCCTGAGCAAGATACGGTCGGGTTCGTTGCTGATAAAAACTGCTTCGGCTGCCCAATCTGCGGCCCTTCGTGCCTGTACCCATCTTGGCACAATTCCCGTGTCCATTACCCCTCACCAGTCTCTAAATATGGTACAAGGTGTGATTTTTCACAGAGACCTCATCCTTCAAACTGATGAGGAACTTCGGGACAGTCTCGGACGGCGGGGTGTTCATTTTGTTCGGCGTGTTCAGAAGGGTCCTAAAGATAATCGTATTGATACTGGCGCCTTTATCCTGGCCTTTGAAGGGGATACCCTTCCTGAGAAAGTTAAGATTATGGTCTATCGCTGTGATGTGAAGCCGTGCATTCCTTGCGTTTTGGCCACATGTCTTCTCGCTGTTCCCAGGACCCTCTCTGTGGTGGCTGTGGACGTCCACTCCATGAGGGGAGTCCCTGTGTTCCCCCTCCTGTATGTGTAAATTGTCATGGTAGTCATTCTCCACGTTCAGCAGATTGCCCAGTCTATAAGAAAGAAAAAAGATACAGGAGTATAAGTCCCTTGATCGTTTAAGCTACACAGAGGCCCGTAAGAGATATGCACGATTGCACCCTGTGTCCATGACATCTAGTTACGCCTTGGTTACATCTTCATCCCTTCTTCCCCCTTCCTTACCCCCATCCGGGACCCCTCTCCTTCCCCCCTCCCCTGCGGCTCCCACACCTTCTCCTCTGGGCGCTGCTCCCCCTCCCCAGCCGGAGAAGTGTCCCACTCCTTCGGCGTCTGCCGGTCAAGGGCGCCTCTCCCGGGATGCCCCTTCCCGGCACCTTCCAATTCAAAGGTCTGCTGCAGCGCGGCGACCGCGAGAGCCACGGTCTATCGGCGCCCAGGTCGCCCGGTCTCTTTCTGTTCCTGATCTTGCTGCAGCTGGCTCCATTATGCCACACAGCTCTCCTCGATCTCAGCCTGAAAAGAAGAAGAAACATAAGTCCCGGGACAAAGAGCCTCTGGTGTCACCGGAGGTCCCTTCCCCGACTTCACAACCGGATTCTGACCTGTCGTTTATGGATGTCGCCCCCTCCTTGTCGGTGACGGGTGGGGACCCGGCGGTATGACTGGATTTAGCATGTTTAGACCTCCTTTAAACCATCGTTCTGTGGTTCTCCAATGGAACTGTAATGGATACTATCGTCACCTTCCAGAATTAAAATCCCTTCTTTCGTCCTACTCTGCAGCTTGTGTGGTTCTCCAGGAATCTCATTTTACTGATGCTCACTCACCGACCCTCCGTGCGTTCCGTGTTTTCTGTCGAAATCGGGTCGGACCCTTGCGGGCTTCTGGTGGCGTTTGTACGTTGGTCCGTACAGACATTGCTAGCACGTGGATTCCTCTCCAAACTACATTGGAAGCGGTTGCTGTTAGGGTCCACTTAGACTCTGCAGTCACAGTTTGCAATCTTTATCTCCCTCCTGACAGGACTCTTACACCTGCTGCCTTAACCACCCTTCTTCAGCAACTTCCTCCTCCCTTCCTCCTCCTTGGGAATTTTAATGCTCATCATCCTTTGTGGGGCAGTGCCTTTCCATCTAGACGAGGTCTTCTTATAGACCAATTTATTGCAGACCACGACCTGTGCCTTCTTAATAATGGCTCCCCTACTCATTTCACTGCCAGTCATGGTACCTTTTCTGCCATTCATCTTTCTTTCTTCTCTATCTCCTCCCTTCATTACACCGGTCGCCACACGACGACCTTTGTGATAGTGACCATTTCCTGTTGATTATCACGCTCCCTTCCCGCTCCCCGATGGAGAGGTTATCTCGTTGGTCTTTCCACCGCGCCGATTGGCCTCTATATACTGCACAGGTCGAGTTTTCTCCCTCTTTGTCGGGTTGTATTGATGACGTCCTATGTGACGTGTCTGACGCGATTGTTCGCGCTGCTAACCTTGCTGTCCCGCGCTCATCTGGACAATTTCGTCGTCGGCAAGTCCCGTGGTGGAGTACGGCCATTGCCATTGCCATCCGTGATCGCCGTCGAGCTTTGCAACACTTTAAGAGGCACCCATCTGTAGCCAGCCTTTCTACCTTTAAGCGCCTTCGCGCTAAAGCCCGTTATTTAATCAAACAGAGCAAGCGGATATGTTGGGAACGATTCGTTTCTTCCCTTGGTTCCACTGTCCCTCTGTCACGGGTATGGGCTACACTTCGCTTTCTCCAAGGTTGCCATCGGCAGTCCACCCTCCCAGGCCTTCACCTCCCAGATGGCATTTGTACGGACCCATTAGTTCTCGCAGAACATCTTGCGACCCATTTTGCAGTGGCATCAGCGTCGGCCTCCTATCCAGCTGCTTTCCTTCATCAAAAACAGCAGGCTGAAGCTGTCACCTTATGTTTCACCACTTGTGAGTCAGAATCTTACAACGAACCTTTCACTGAATGGGAATTTCTTTCTGCTCTATCTGCTTCTCATGATACGGCTCCTGGCCCAGATTCCATTCATAACCAGCTGCTTCAACATCTCAGTGCTCCACAACGGCACCATCTTCTTCGGGTGTTTAACCGTATCTGGCTCCAGGGTGACTTCCCTTCTCAGTGGAGGGATAGCATTGTGGTTCCTGTCCTAAAGCCTGGTCAGAACCCCCTATCTGTTGACAGCTATCGGCCAATTAGTTTGACCAATGTTGGTTGTAAGTTACTTGAACGGCTGGTAGCCCGTCGGCTCACATGGGTTCTCGAATCTCGGGATCTATTGTCCCCTTACCAGTGTGGCTTTCGAGAGGGACGATCTCCAATTGATCATTTACTTCGCTTGGAATCCGCAGTTCGGTAGGCTTTTTCCCAGCGCCGCCATTTGGTTGCAGTGTTTTTTGACCTTCGCAAGGCCTATGACACGGCCTGGCGCCATCACATCTTACTTACCCTTCATCAGTGGGGTCTTCGGGGCCCACTCCCGATTTTTATCCGCCAGTTCCTGATCCATCGGTCATTCAGAGTTCGAGTTGGTACTGCTTTTAGTTCTCCACGGACCCAGGAAACGGGCATCCCACAGGGTTCTGTCTTGAGTGTCCTTCTTTTCCTCATTGCTATCGATGGACTTCTGGCCTCTGTCGGTCCCTTGGTCGCCCCTGCCCTGTATGTGGATGATTTCTGCATTTGGGTTAGTTCCTCCTCGATGCCATCTGCAGAACGGCAGCTCCAGGTGGCTATACGGCGTGCCTCTGCATGGACCCTCTCACACGGGTTTCAATTCTCTCCTTTAAAATCGCGGGTGGTCCACTTCTGTCGCCGTCCTACGGTCCACCCTGATCCAGAGCTCTATCTCGCTGCACAAAGATTGCCTGTGGTTCCACAGTTTCGTTTCCTAGGTCTTCTTTTCGACAACAAGCTCACTTGGCTGCCCCATATCAGACTCCTGAAGGTAGGATGTTTCCGTAAACTCAATGTCCTTCGCTTCCTTGCCCACTCCTCCTGGGGTGCGGACCGTTCCCTCCTCCTCCGTCTTTATCGTGCTCTAGTTCTGTCACGTTTGGACTATGGTTGTCAAGTTTATGGTTCAGCTGCTCCTTCCACGCTGCACGTGCTGGATCCAGTCCACCATCGTGGTATCCGTTTGGCCACCGGTGCCTTCCCTACTAGCCCTGTTGATAGTCTCCTGGTTGAAGCTGGGATCCCCCCCCCTCTCTGTTCGGCGGTCCCAGCTTCTGGTGTCTTATGCCCTTACTATCCGTTCTTCTCCCGCTCATTCTTCCTATTCTATCCTATTCCCAGACCATGGACGTCGCCCGCCTGACTCCCGCCCTCGGGCGGGTTTACCGGTTGGGCTGCGCCTTGCGTCTCTTAACCGTGATTTTCGGCTTCCTTATTTGTCGTGTCTTCCTCGCTCCCTCCCCTCCACCCCTCCTTGGTTAGTTCCTCGGCCTCGAATTCGGATGGATCTCCGCCGCGGTCCGAAAGATTCCATCCCCCCGGTGGTGTTCCGTTCCTTTTTCCGCCAAACTATTATGGGAGTTTCGGGATGCTGTTGTTTTTTACACTGATGGCTCTAAATCTGCTGATCATGTTGGGTATGCCTTCACGTCCTTTGTTGGAACGGAAAATCATCTGCCACCCTCATGTGGGGTGTTTACTGCGGAATTGATGGCAATTTCCCGGGCCCTTACCTTTATTAAACAATCCCAACACAACCGCGTTTTGTTATGTACAGACTCGATGAGTGGCCTTCTTGCTATTGACCGGTGTTTTTCGCGCCATCCCTTGGTCTCTGCCATCCATGACCATCTCGCTGATCTTCACCGTGCTGCTTGTTCCATTGACTTCCTATGGGTCCCGGGCCATGTGGGTATCCCGGGTAATGAGCTCGCTGATCGTTTGGCTGGGGGAGCAGTTACTTACCCCCCCCGTTTTCTGTAACCCCTCCTGCAGCGGATTTACGGCTTCACATCAAATCCCACTTTGCACAGTCATGGGCCAATTCTTGGGAGGCTACTCCACTGTCTAATAAACTTCGTGCCATTAAGGTGAATCCAGGCCCATGGCGTTCTTCCTTTCGCCTCTCCCGCAAGGAAGCGACCACACTGTGTCGTCTCCGCATTGGCCATACCAGGCTGACCCATGGTTTCCTTTTGCGTGATGAGCCACCCCCGCTATGTGGTTGTGGAGCCTTCCAGTCAGTGGCCCACATTTTGGTTGAATGCCCCCTTCTTTTGGCTCTGCGTGCTAAGTACAGACTCCCACACACTTTACCTTTGATGTTGGCTGACGATTCCCGGATGGTCTCTCTGGTTCTAGGTTTCCTCCGGGAGAGTGGTTTTTATTCTCAGTTTTAAGGTTTTTAATCTCTCTCTGGTTCAGGGGCGGGGCGGTGAGTGTTTGGGTGTCTCCCAATGTAAGCAGTGTTTGGAGATTCCTGATTCACCTCCCTGACCGAATTCCTATTTTCTTCCCCTTTTACTCTGTTTTTATCCTTCTTTTTAAGGCTTTGCTAGTCTTTCTATTCCCATACGTACTTTCTGCATTATAGCAGTTGTACCTTTTAAGTCACAGGTGGTCTTGCCTATGCTGCTTCAGCATAGTGTTGGGTTCGTTCTCTTGCCAACTTCCCTCATTTGTTTTTACTATTGACAACGTGACTGCCCTTTTACGTTTACCCTTTTTCCGTTTTCTTGTTCTGACTTTTCTGAGATGTCCCGTTAGCAGAATGGAGTCTATTTGAAACAAGGGACTGATGACCTTGCTGTTTGGTCCCTTTAACCTCAAACAACCAACCAACCAACTTTCTGTGTCTTTTGTCCTCACGTCTCTCCATATTTGTTGCTGTTTTGGTGTCGTCAGATGGTTGACTCTTTCCCTTTTTTTTTTTTTTTTTTTTTTTTTTTTTTTTTTTTTTTTTTTTTGTTCCTGTGGTCAGTCAACGAGTCTCCGGCCATCTAATCTTCTTCTGTTCCTTTCTGTCTGGTGTTCCTCTGTACTCTTCATGTCCGTTGTGTTTGTTGCCGCATTTGTGTTCTTATAGTGCCTGGGGGGAGTCTCCTACCCCTTGGGGTTTTACCTGCTCCGCGAATTTGTGTCTCGCCTGTTTTTGGAATGGGGGACTGATGACCTCAGCTGTTTAGTCCCCCTTAAACATCCCAACAACCACCACCACCCATGTTTTCAGCTTGCCCGGGCATCCTAACTACCGTCTACTATTTCCACAGTCACACGTCCATCTGCCACAACGTCGGCCCAGGTTTGGATGTACAACTGCGGTCCGCGTCAGAGAGCTTCTCTCCGGGCTTGGGGCTTTACCTCTTCCGCCTCCTTTCGGGGCACCTCTGTCTGCACCCCTGTGGTGTGTGCCTCGCCCTCGCCTTCAGCTGGAATTGGCACAGGGCCTGAAGGAATCAGTCACTCCAGAGGCCTTCCGCTGCCACTTTCTTTCACTACTTGCATTGTGTACTGGGATTGCATACACTGCCGGCTCGATGGTTGCTGGTCGTGCCGGTTATGCACTTACTCTAGGGGACCATTCCGAACAACGTCCCCCTGCGGGTCCGGGGTAAGAATAGGCCCGAGGTATTCCTGCCTGTCGTAAGAGGCGACTAAAAGGAGTTTCAACCGTTTCGGCCTTCTATGTGATGGTCCCCCTTGGGGTTTGACCTCCATTTTTCAAAATTCTACAGAAGTACGAGCCTTTTGGGGAAGGACACCTTACATGGTGTACCACTGGTCCTAAGTACACTAAGACCTTGGCACTCAGCATTGCACTGGCGTTGTAACCATACCCACTATTCCTCAAATTGGGCCTAAATGCCTGATGGGTTGTCCAAGTTCCGCCCATAGTGCATCTCCATCTGCACCAGCGATCATGATGGACTTTCCATGGCACCAGAAATCCAGCACGGTAGCCAGCCCGTTGTGGTGGGGTCGTCATGTACCCTCTAGGTTGTAACCCCCAGACAACACAGGGATCGTACTGCCGATACCTGAGCTGCACCCTCCTCACGTCGGCCAAGGAGTAGATGCCCGTCTCCTTGGGGCATCTGGACTCCCGTCAATGGTCATCCTGCCAGGTGGCCCTTGCTGTGGCTGGGTGGCGCCCGTGGGGAGAGCCCCTGGTCGGAGTGGGTGGTATCGGGGCGAACGTTCCGCAGATGAAACGTCAACATGTATCAGGTCACTCTGCGGCCGAGTCTTTCAAAAGAAAAGGTAGCGTTTCTAGTTGTGGCTCTCCTGCCCTTTCCCCCTTGGCCACTCCATGGGAGGAAGGACAGGCCCGTCGGCTTGGGGCGAAGTACTTCCCCCGCTATTTGGTCTGTTCTCGAACCGATGGGGGGACGTTCGCCACCTCCAAGCCCATGTTCTTTGTTCAGCACATTGAGGACGTCTTCGGGGAAATCGAGGCTCTCAGTAAGATGCGTTCAGGGTCCGTTCTTATCAAGACCACCTCCGCCACACAGTCGGCGGCGCTCCAGGCGTGCGACCGCCTAGGGGACATCCCAGTATCCATTATCCCACATCTGGCACTAAATCCTACGTTGGCGAATTGTATAGAATACAAACGACTCCGAGCGCAATGCCGTAGAGTCATCAAAGACAGCAAAAAAGCTTGTTGGGCCTCTTTCACCAGCTCCTTTAACAGTTTCACTCCCTCTTCTGTCGTTTGGGGTAGCCTGCGCCAGCTGTCGGGCATTAAGGCCCACTCGTCGGTACCTGGCCTGACCTCAAGTAATGAGGTCCTTGTTGATCCTGTGGCTGTCTCCAACGCCTATGGCCGCTTTTTCGCGGAGGTTTCAAGCTCCGCCCATTACCATCCTGCCTTCCTTCCCAGGAAAGAGGCAGAAGAGGCTCGGCGACCTTCCTTCCACTCGCTGAATCTGGAAACTTATAATGCCCCCTTTACTATGCAGGAACTCGAACGTGCGCTTGCACTGTCCCGGTCCTCTGCTCCGGGGCCAGATGCCATTCACGTTCAGATGCTGGCACACCTTTCTCCGGCGGGCAAAAGCTTCCTTCTTCGTACCTACAATCGCGTCTGGACCGAAGGTCAAGTCCCCATGCGTTGGCGTGACGCCGTTGTTGTTCCTATACCCAAACCCGGGAAGGATAGACACCTTCCTTCTAGTTACCGCCCCATTTCTCTTACAAGCTGTGTCTGTAAGGTGATGGAGCGCATGGTTAATGCTCGGTTAGTCTGGATTCTTGAATCTCGACGACTACTTACTAATGTCCAAGGCGGCTTTCGTCGCCGCCGCTCCGCTGTTGACCACTTTGTGACCTTGTCGACATTCATCATGAACAACTTTTTGCGAAGGCGCCAAACGGTAGCCGTGGTCTTTGACTTGGAGAAGGCTTATGATACCTGTTGGAGAGGAGGTATCCTCCGCACTATGCACAGGTGGGGCCTAGGCGGTCGCCTGCCCCTTTTTATTGATTCCTTTTTAACGGATCGAAAGTTTAGGGTACGTGAGGGTTCCGTATTGTCCGACGTCTTCCCGTAGGAGAACGGAGTGCCTCAGGGCTCCGTCTTGAGTGTAGCCCTTTTTGCCTTCGCGATCAATCCAATTATGGATTGCATTCCACCTAATGTCTCAGGCTCTCTCTTTGTCGATGACTTCGCGATCTACTGCAGTGCCCAGAGATCATGCCTCCGGGAGCGCTGCCTTCAGCGTTGTCTAGACAGCCTCTACTCATGGAGAGTGGCAAATGGCTTCCGGTTCTCTGAAGAGGAGACGGTTTGTATCAACTTCTGGCGATACAAAGCGTTTCTTCCGCCATCCTTACATCTCGGTCCCGTTGTTCTCCCATTCGTGGACACAACTAAGTTTCTAGGGCTCACGTTGGACAGGAAACTGTGTTGGTCTCCACATGTCTCTTATTTGGTGGCCCATTGCACACGTTCCCTTAATGTCCTCAGAGTTCTTCGTGGTTCATCTTGGGGAGCAAATCGCACTGTCCGGCTTCGCTTGTATCGGTCCATAGTCCGTTCGAAGCTGGATTATGGGAGCTTCGTCTACTCATCCGCTCGGCCATCCCTCTTACGCTGGCTCAACTCCATCAACTCCGGGGGATACGTCTTGCGACCGGAGCCTTCTACACTAGTCCTGTCGAGAGTCTTTATGCTGAAGCTGCCGAGTTACCATTGGCCTACCGGCGCGACGTACTGCTGTGTCGGTATGCCTGCCGGCTGTTGTCTATGCCCGACCACCCCTCTTACGAGTCCTTCTTCGCAGATTCTCTCGACCGTCAGTACGGGTTGTATGTGTCTGCCCTGCTGCCCCCCGGACTCCGCTTCCGTCGCCTGCTTCGACAATTGCATTTTGCCCTCCCTACCACCTTCAGAGAGGGTGAGAGCCCGACACCACCTTGGCTCCAGGCTCCGGTTCCTGTTTATCTCGACCTCAGCTCTCTCCCGAAGGAGGGTACTCCGGCTGCAGTGTATTGCTCATGGTTTGTCGAACTTCGTGCTCGACTTGCCGGTCACAACTTTATTTACACCGATGGCTCCAAAACTGACGATGGTGTCAGCTGTGCCTTTGTCGTCGGGGCCGCCACCTTTAAATACCGGCTCCTCGACCAATGTTCCAGCTTCACGGCCGAGCTTTTTGCTCTCCATCAGGCCGTTCAGTATGCCCGCCGCCACCGCCATTCATCGTATGTACTCTGCTCTGACTCACTCAGTGCTCTTCAGAGCCTTGGAGCTCCTTATCTGGTCCATCCCTTGATTCAACGGATACAGCAGTCCCTCCATTCTTTCGCTGATAATGGTGGTTCTGTCAGCTTTCTGTGGGTTCCCGGACATGTAGGAGTGCCTGGGAATGAGGCTGCGGATGCTGCGGCCAAGGCTGCAGTCCTCCTGCCTCGGCCAGCCTCCCATTGTGTCCAGTCATCTGACGTTCGTGGGGATGTATGTAAGAGGCTTGTGTCGTTTTGGTGGGATGCTTGGTCATCCCTCCAAGGAAACAAGCTCCGGGCAGTAAAACCACTCCCAACTGCTTGGACAACATCCTCCCGACCATCTCGGCGCGAGGAGGTCCTTCTGACCAGGTTGCGGATTGGGCATTGCCGGTTTAGCCACCGCTACCTGCTCTCCGGTGACCCAGCCCCGCAGTGCCCTTGTGGTCAGGCATTAACAGTGCGCCATGTTTTATTGTCGTGTCCCCGTTTTAGTCAATTTCGTGTTATCCTGTGCCTGCCATCTACTTTACCGGATGTTTTAGCTGATGACGCTCGAGCAGCTGCTCGTATTCTGCGTTTTATAACTTTAACTGGCTTGTCCAAAGACATTTAACCTTTTTACTTATTTTATCTGCATCTTGGTCAGGTCCTTCTGGTGTCCCCCCATCCCCTTGAGTTTTAGCAGATTCCATTTGCTCTAACACCAGTGACTGGGCGCTAATGACCTCAGCAGTTGAGCGCCCTTAAACCCTACCAAAAAAAAAAAATTCCGAACAACATTCCTTGCCACCTTGCTGCAGAGTTTACACTGCTGAGCTGGTCGCCATCTTTCGTGCCCTAGAGTTTATCCGCTCCTGCTCAGGTGAGTCCATCGGGATCTATAGCGATCCCTTGAGCGGTTTACAAGCTCTCTACAAGTGTTTCCCTCATTCTTGTCTGGTGATGGCTATCCAGGAGTCCCTGCATACTCTTGCCAGTTATGGCCTCTCTGTGGTCATTGTGTGGACCCCTGGTCATGTCGGTATCCCGGGCAATGAATATGTTGACCTCCTGGCGAAAGAGGTTGTCAGTAAACCATCGATGGACATTGGGCTCCCAGAGACTGATTTGCTAGCAGTTCTCCGCCGAAAAGTGTTTGCGCTTTGGGACGCTGAATGGCGCGATCGAATCACGCCCAATAAACTCCGTGCCATTAAGGAGACGACGACTGTGTGGCGGTCATCCATGCGAGCCAACTGCAGGGACTCAGTCGTCCTTTGTCGGCTCCGCATTGGGCACTCTTGGCTGACACACAGTTACTTACTGCGTCGGGATGACCCTCCTCTGTGTCGCTACGGGGCGGCTTTGACAGTGGCCCACATTTTGTTGGCCTGCTCACATTTAGCTGTGGTCAGGCAGACATTTGCGCTGACTCATATGCTCCCTGCCCTTTTAACTGATCGCCTTGCTATGGCTGGCTTAGTTCTACGTTTTATTCGGGCAGGGGTTTTTATCATTTAATTTTAGTGTTCGTTTTATTTGCGTTCTTCACCCTCTTCGACCACTTCACCCATCTCCATCTCTCCCACCTCTTCACAGCCTGGACTCTCCCGATGCCTCCGCCTCCACCTCGTTGGCGTTCCTCAGCAGCGCCACCTTCAGCAGCGGCAGCTACCTTTCCTCGCAGCGTTGCTGGCGGCTTCTGCCAAGGCACTTGAGTCTGAGCTCCATCCACCTTTTCCCCCTGCGAGTTCGGACATCAGAATAGGCCCGCGGTATTCCTGCCTGTCGTAAGAGGCGACTAAAAGGAGTCTCAAACGTTTCGGCCATTAATGTGATTGTCCCCATTAGGGTTTGACCTCCATTTTTCCAAATTCCACAGAAGTACGAGCCTTTTGGGGAAGGACACATTATGTGGTGCACCATCAGTCCTTTGTGCCCTAAGGCCTTGGCACTCTTGATCGTCTTGGCGTCGTCACTGCACCCTCCATCCCTCATTTTGGGCATACACACCTGATGGGTTGTGTATGTCACGCCCTTAGTGCGTCACCATCTGCACCCACGATCGCTATGGACTACCCATGGCACCCAAAATCCAGCACGGTAGCCAGCCAGTTGTGGTGGGGTCGTCATGTACCCTCTAGGTTGTAGCCCCCTGACAACACAGGCATCGTACTGCCGATGCCTGAGCTGACACCTCCCCACGTAAGCCAAGGAGTAGATGCTCGTCTCTCTGGGGCATCGGGACCCCCGGCAACGGCCATCCTGCCAGGTGGCCTTTGCTGTGGCTGGGTGGCGCTCGTGGGAAGAGCCCCTGGTCGGAGTGGGTGGCATCGGGGCGGATGCCCCGCAATGAAGTGGGTGAAATCTCAATCTGGTGGTCGCCCGACCGCCAATGTCTCTAAGCGTGGTAAGGTGGAATTTAACGCTGTGACATATAACCCGAAATCGTTCCCTTCCCTAGCCACACCATGGGAGGAACGTAGGGGTGCAGACAGACAGGAGCTGTATTCGCCACGATACCTTGTATACAGCAGAACTGATGGGGATTCGTTTTTGGGGACTAAGCCTCTTTTCTTTGTGCACAATCTCGAAGATAAGTTTGGGGAAGTGGCGTCTCTTTCCAAAATGAGAAGCGGGGCCATTCTGATACAAGCAGCTTCATCTGCACAGTCCCAGGCATTACTCGCCTGTGAGAAGCTCGGTGACATCCCTGTAACTGCCACTCGCCATAAGTCCTTAAATTTGGTCCAGGGGATTATTTTTCATAAAGATCTTCTGCTACAGTCTGATGACGAGCTACGTGAGAACCTGGCATTACGAGGTGTACACTTTGTCCGTCGTGTCTTTAGGGGGCCGAAGGATAATAGGGTCGCTACCGATGTTTTCATTCTGGCCTTTGAGGGCGACTGCTTGCCTGAGAAAGTCAAGGTCATGATATACCGGTGCGATGTCAAGCCCTATGTCCCGCCCCCTATGCAATGCTTCCAGTGCTGGAAATTCGGACACATGTCCTCCAGGTGCACTTCCAGCCCCACGTGTCGTGATTGTGGACGACCTCCGCATCCTAATGCTCCGTGTGCTCCGCCTCCCACCTGCGTTAACTGTAGGGAGCATCATTCTCCCTGCACACCAGACCGTGAAGTCTATCAACGAGAACGGAAGATACAAGAAATTAAGACCTTGGACCGTTTAAGTTACCAAGAGGCAAAGAAGAAATTAGAACGACTCAACCCCACACCTATGTTGACGAGTTATGCTACCACCACACTGCCGCCACCAGCTCCTGCACAGACTCCCTTCTCTGTTGGCCCACAGAGAAATCAAATAACGTCTGCCCCACCGCTGGGACAGGCCGCTCTCTCTTCCACTGCTCCCAGAACACCGAGTTTGGGAGCAGTGCGCCCAAGCAACCGGGGACGTTGGTCCCCACCTCTCAGCCGGAGCGGCGACAGCCCTCTCCGGCTCCTCAGCCGGGGAAGCGACAGCTCTCTCCGGCTCCTCAGCCGGGGAAGCGACAGCTCTCTCCGGCTCCTCAGCCAGGGAAGCGACAGCTCTCTCCGGCTGCTCAGCCGGGGAAGCGACAGCTCTCTCCGGCTGCTCAGCCGGAGACGCAACAGCCTTCTCCAGCCTCACTTTTTCGGAAGGGATCCCTTGGGGGAGTCCCTTCCAAGGACTTCCCCAGTGTCTCCCAAGACACTATACAGTGGCTGAAGAAGGCACCAGCTGCTGGTCGAAGGGCTTCACGCTCTTCATCTGTTCCCGATAATTCGTCAGGAAAGCCCTCCCAGCATGCCAACCCTCCTCCCAAAGACAAGTGAGAGAAGAGGAAGCTCTCCAAGAAGGATAAGGACCCAGTGGTTCCCGTACGAACGCTTCCTGTCAGCTCAGCCTCTGAGGATGCGGTCGAGCTCTTTGTGTCCCCTGACGACCTGGATCTCCCAGTCTCCTCAGCAACGATGGCTGTAGCGACGTCCGTCACTCAGTCGGTGTAAGCATGTGACCTTGTGAAGTAATTTGCTTTTTCGGTACCTTCATGCCCTTACAGGAGACGCTTTGTAAGATCCTCCAGTGGAATTGTGGCGGTTATTTTAGCCATCTCCCTGAGCTACGACAGCTTCTAAGCCTGACACTTGCTTTCTGCGTTGCCCTCCAGGAAACCTGGTTCCCGGCAATGCGGACCCCTGTCCATCGTGGATACAGGGGTCATTACTGAAACCGTAGCACCTACAATTGTGTGTCAGGTGGAGCCTGCGTGTATGTCCTTACCTATGTATATAGTGCTCCTGTGCCCCTTCAAACATCATTGGAAGCTGTGTCTGTACGCGTAAGGACTTCCCAGGACATAACTGTCTGCAGTGTCGATCTCCCTCCAGGTGGTACAGTCTTCCTGACAGAATTGGCTGCACTTGTCGCCCAACTCCCCACGCCTTTTCTTCTCCTGGGGGATTTTAACACCCAAAATCCCCTGTGGGGTGGAACGAAGGTTTCTGGCCGAGGCAGAGAGGTCGAGAATCTCATCTCCCAACTCGACCTCTGCCTCTTAAACGATGGCGCCGCCACACATTTCAGTGTGGCGCATGGCACGTTCTCGGCCATAGATCTGTCGTTGTGCAGCCCAGGGCTTGTACCATCGGTCCACTGGCGAGTCCATGAGGACTTGTGTGGTAGTGACCATTTTCCCATCTTCCTTTCACTACCCCAGCGTCGCTCCCATGAACGCTTGCCTAGATGGGCATTTAGCAAGGCATACTGGGA
Source organism: Schistocerca piceifrons (assembly GCF_021461385.2). Taxonomy (NCBI): domain Eukaryota; kingdom Metazoa; phylum Arthropoda; class Insecta; order Orthoptera; family Acrididae; genus Schistocerca; species Schistocerca piceifrons. The sequence continues at coordinate 136,164,096 of NC_060138.1, read as the reverse complement.
CACGTTCTCCTCTGCTGCCACTGTTGTATCTCTCCCCCATGGTACCATCGATGTGGCGGTTGAGACACTAACTGCAGTGTTTGTTTCAGCTGCGGAACGTACCATTCCTCGTTCGTTAGGGTGCCCCCGGTGAAAGTAAGTGCCTTGGTGGTCTTCAGAGGTCGTTGACGCCATTAAAGAACGTCGGTGGGCTCTTCAGCGACATAAGTGCCACCCGTCTTTGGAGAACCTCAATTTATTCAAACGTCTCCGTGCTCAGGTACGGAGGCATATCAAACGGCGTAAACGGGAGTGCTGGGAGAGGTACGTTTCCAACATTGGTTCCCGTACTTCACCCTCCCAGGTGTGGATGAAGATTCGGCGCATCTTTGGATTGCAGTACTCTACAGGTGTCCCAGGGCTTACCATCAACGGGGCGGTATCCACCGATGCCGATGCAATCGCCGAGCATTTCGCACAGCACTATGTTCGGGCCTCTGTGTCAGGGAATTACCCGCCTGCGTTTCGCGCGCTCAAATGCCGGGAGGAAGGCAAACGGCTTTTTGTTCTGCTTCTCGCCACCGTGAGGCGTATAACGCCCCATTTAGTTTGTGGGAACTCCAGAGCGTCCTGGCACAGTGCCCCGATACAGCCTCTGGGCCAGATGGGGTCCACAATCAGATGCTCAAACACCTTTCCCCGGACTGTCAACGGTGTGTTCTTGCCATCTTCAACCGCATATTGGGTGATGGTGTCTTTCTGTCGCAGTGGCGAGAAAGTACCATCATTCCGGTGCTGAAGCCTGGTAAGGACCCGCTTACTGTGGATAGCTATCGGCCCATCAGCTTGACAAATACTCTGTGCAAGCTACTGGAACGCATGGTGAGTCGACGGCTGTGTTGGCTACTCGAGTCTCGATGGCTTCTGGCTCAGTGCCAGAGCGGCTTCCGTCAGGGCCGTTCCACCGCTGATACTTTGGTCTTCCTTGAGTCGGCAATCCGCACTGCTTTTTCCAGGCGCCAACACCTCGTCTCCGTCTTTTTCGACCTCTCCAAAGCATATGACACGACGTGGCGGCACCATATTCTCGCCACGTTGCACGGGTGGGGTCTCCGGGGCTCTCTTCTATTTTTATTCAGAATTTTTCATCTATTCGGACATTCCGCGTTTTAATTGGCACATCCCATAGTTCACTTCATATCCAGGACAACGGCGTTCCACAGGGCTCTGTATTGAGTGTGCCCCTTTTCCTTGTGGCCATTAATGGCCTTGCAGCAGCAGTAGGGTCGTCTGTCTCACCCATGTTATATGCTGACGATTTCTGCATCTTTTTCAGCTCCTCCACCATTAGTGTTGCAGAACGTCGGTTGCAGGGAGCCATATGCAAGGCGCAGGCGTGGGCCTTAGCCCATGGGTTTCTGTTTTCTCCTGCGAAGACTTGTGTTATGCACTTTTGTCGGCGTCGAACTGTCCATCCCCACCCTGAGCTCTATCTTCAGGGTGCTCTGCTCAGGGTTGTTGACACCGTTTTCTGGGGTTGCTGTTTGATGCCTGGCTTATTTGGCTTCCACATATTCGTCAGCTCAAGTGTCAGTGCTGGCAGCATCTGAATGCCCTCCGCTGCCTCAGCAACACAACTTGGGGTGCAGACCGTAACATGCTGCTGCAGCTCTACAAAGCCCTTGAGCAGTCCCGACTGGATTATGGGTGTGTGGCGTATGGCTCAGCGTCGCCCTCAGCGTTGCAACTGCTGGACCCCGTTCATCACTGTGGGGTTCGACAGGCAACAGGAGCATTCCGCACCAGTCCTGTTACTAGCCTACTTGATGAGGCTGGGGTTCCTCCGCTCCACATTCGGCGGCAACAACTCTTAGCCAACTATGCCTCCCATGTCCGTTGTTCTCCCCGTCACCCTAACTACCGTCTCCTTTTCGCCGATGCATCAGTCCATATCCCACACCGGCGGCCGCGATCATGCTACGCAATTGGGATCTGTGTTCAGTCACTCCTTAGTGAACCCGAGTCTTTGCCTCTTCCATCTGCTTTTCAGGTCCACCCACATACACCACCTTGGAGCATTCGTGAGCCGCAGGTTCGGCTGGACCTCTCCCAATGGCAAAAGGCTTCAACTCCTCCAGCAGTCTTGCGCCGCCAATTTCTTGCTCTCCTCGACGCATCCCGTGACTCGGAGGTTATCTATACAGATGGCTCGATGGTTGATGGCCGTGTGGGGTACGCTTACGCTCATGCGGACTATGTAGACCAGCGCTCCTTGCCGGACGGCTGCAATGTTTACACTGCAGAGCTAATAGCCATTTTTCGTGCCCTTGCGCGTATTCGTACCAGCACTGGCGAGTCGTTCGTCATTTGCAGTGACTCTCTCAGTAGTCTACAGGCTCTTGACCAGTGCTACCCACGCCATCCCATTGTTGTTGCCATCCAGGAGTCCGTTCATGCTCTTGAACAGCGTGGACGTTCAGTGGTGTTCATATGGACCCCAGGACACGTTGGGATAGCGGGAAACAAACACGCCGACAAGTTAGCTAAAGAAGCCACCCGCAAACTGCCGTTGGAGATCGGCCTCCCGGCAACTGATCTCCGATCGGTGTTACGCCGTCGGTTCTTTGGGATGTGGGCAGAGGAATGGCGCACTCTGTCTGTACCCAACAAGCTGCGGCGTGTAAAGGAGGCCACGACCTTGTGGGGTTCCTCCATGCGGGCGTCTCGCAGGGATTCTGTGGGTCTCTGTAGGCTCCACATCGGTCACTCTTGGCTGACGCATGGTCATCTGCTGCGTCGAGAGGACCCCCCTCATTGTCGCTGTGGTGCGAATATGACGGTGGCCCATATATTGTTGGACTGTCCTCTTTTCACCGCACTCAGGCGAACTTTTAATCACCAGGGTGCTTTATTATCTCTTTTAGGTGACATTGTCTCTATGGCAGATCAGGTTTTAAGTTTTATTCGCGCAATCGGCTTTTGTAGGTCCATTTAAATTTTTTTTAACATCACCCTCTTTTGAGCTGTCTCTTTTAATTAGTTTTGTGTTGTGATTCGACTCCACCCTAAACTTCCAGGCTGGAGATTTTAACGTGTTGCAGAGTGGCTGGCTCATCCTATTATTTTCGTGATCAGCCAGCCACAGTCCACTGCTGTGCAGCTTTAATTCCTTCTGCCTTTGTTCTCTATGTTGATTTTGTTGCTGTGCTCTGTTTTCCGTGTTGTCTTACAATGAACTATGGGGCTTTTCTTCCCCCGGAATTTTTCTTTTAGTGCTTCGCCTGACTGGTGGATAGTTTCACTGTGCTCTGTGTTTTTATGAAACAGGGGACCGATGACCTTTGTAGTTTGGTCCCTTCAATCTTCCAACCAACCAACCATCCATCCACCTTTGTGCCAGAAGCACATAACTACTTAAACTCTCCCACTACCTGGCACCTTCATTTCTAAATATGTGGCGTAGCCCCTGTTACCGGAAGTTGTGGTAGTTCAAAATTCTAATCAGGAAATACAGCGTTTCTTTAACGCTTGAGAGACTCTAGGTAAGAAATGTTAATATATATTTTTATTTATTTGTAGTATGTTAAGTGGAGACTTATTGTTTAAAAAGATTTTGTTTCTTTTCTTTCATGTCGAGCGTAGCAGCAAGATGATCCAGTTGGGACTCCAAACGCGGTGGACGACGAGAGCTAACCACTATTGCATCGTAGTCGACGGCCGGCGATTGAAAGAACCGTTGAAACATCGTGCTGACCATTATTAAAATGTGTTTTATGTTTTTTTATAAAAGGAAAAGGCGTTCAATGTTGAAGGTGGAAGGATAAAGTTTGTAATAGGATGTAAATTGGTTATCAACTGTTAAATAAATTTAGAGTTAGAAGTTGGAACAGTCAGTTGACTCAGTTGTTACGACATGCATCGTAAATATTACTCATGTGTGAGATTTGCAAGTTTTATTAAAATCCAGACTTCTTGAAGAGGTTCTGGCACGGTTCTGGCACGGTTTTGTCGAGTGTGTGGACGATCTTCACTGTTTGACTAGTTTGAAGTTTAATTGGTGAGAGATAGACACGTATTGGTATTTTGAAAATAATTGATACTGTGAAGTGTGTTAGGATTCTGTTTTGAAACTTCATCTGCGATTGTGGTCGGGAGGATCGGTTATAAGTGGAATATTTCGTTGAATGAGAACCTGATTGATTCTTTAGTGACATTAATTAATTATTGGAGGAAAAATCAGGAAATTTTCAATTTATTCTGGCAAAGATATCAAAGAGTGTCAGACCGCACAACGAATATATAGAAACTCTGACTTTGTTGAACTGTCAAAATTTTTTTTTCCATAAAACTTGCCTACAACAGATGGGTGAATTTTGCTGCGTCTATTCTTATCTTCTAGGTTGAATCTGCTACAGCTCAATGTTCTGCTTCATGGATTTTTCAAATAACTTGGAAAAGAACTTATAATTTGATGTGCGGCGGACCGCCGATACTGGGTACACGGTTAAGGTACGTTGTCAGAGACGAGACGCACACTAGCGACTGCGACGGGTCGCTACGTGACGTCAGAAGTTGCCTACTGGCGCATGCGCAGTTCGAGATTGGGATGCGACGCGCGACTGTTGCGGCAGCTGCCGCAGCACTGCACCAGTGAGCAGTGTTACGACGGAAGTCGGACGACACAAAGACGTACGGCTGCCAGAAAGATGTCGAGCCAGTCAAGGAAAACTGAAATGAGCCACTCACAGGATGTGAAGCTCTGTGAGCCGGTCTCGCAACATCCTTGCCTTTACGATTTGAAGAACCTTAAATATAGGGACACTTTGTTCAGAGACAGCATTTGGGAAGAAATTGGTGCACAGTTGAAACTGGCAGGCGGGTGAAATGTGTATTATTTTCCCATTAACGCAAATTTTTCGGTCCTTTTATGAAAATCAGTATAATCCATGCAGGTGTAGAATTAGAATGATGAAACTGAACTTGCAGGTCAATTTTCACATTACTCTTTTTTTGTGACGATGAAAATTGAAAACGGCAAGTACATTATAAAATGAACAATCTAAAGTACAACGAGAAAGTAAACGGTAGATTGGTGTCTTGATGATACCTTCCAGTTGCGAAAAACCACCACCAGATTGTTGTACAGCTTTCTGCAATCAATAGGTGTTCGTTTTTGAGGAAGGCGTTTCTCAGCAGATTGCGCAAACGGTATGCTGCAATAAGTAATTTGTCCCATTCACTTAAATTCATTGGTAGATGGTGCTCAAAAAACTCGTGCCAGAGGTGCACAACTGTTTTACAAGGCCCTCCTGGTCTGACACCGTACACAATTGAAATTCGTCTTTCGTAAATCCTGGAGTCATCTTTTGAGTGCAGTTTGGCAAGATTAAATGTTCATGTCATCCATAACGATGAAATACGTAAATTTTTGACATTTGTTGGTTTTGTTAGGGCGTCTACTTCTACTTCGGTATCCTCGTCCAGGTTCAGAAGAAAATACTAGAGGTGAGTAATTTATCCTCTTCCCAAGGATGAGAAGAAAATATATTGAATGCAACATGTCTTTACTTTTAAGAAACCAAAATTTCGTGGCATTTCAAATGAAATTGTCAAGAGCAGAAATATTAGTAACTAATACCGGAGAAATATGACATAAAATGGTTTCATTAGGTCCAAATGTGTCAGCGAAACAAAACAAATGCACTCTCTATCGTGTGATGACCACATGATTCGCGTTGCGCGTCGACGGAACTGGCGGCTAGTCGCGACGCTCACGGAGATATGTGTGTCCAAATCCCGGAAACGGAGATCGGTATCATTGTGATCTCAACTTTAAAAATGATTTCGATATGTTGGCTTCTTTTCATCGGCAACAATGTATGACCTAACGTGAACGATACGCAAAGTAGCCAGCGACCACATTTTTCACTGTACACAATTCAAATTTTATGCAGTAGGTTACTTGTAAATTAAAAATCGGAATAATTTGACGAATATCGGAAAAAATACACCTCATTATCAAGCTGTGATGTGAAACTGTAAGATACGCAAACATCAATTTTTTGTGCCTTTTACTTTCCTCACAATCGATAGAGAAGTAATATACAGCGAAAAAAACACGCAAAACCGGAAGAGATACTTCCCCATTTTTTTAAAGTAAAAGGAGAATCTGTATCGAATAATTGCGGATGACCCGCAATGAAGCGTGGTACATCATTTCTCGCTGGTGGACAGCCGCCGGCAGTCTCTAAGCGTTATCGGGGTCAATTTAATGCTCAGAACTACGATCCGAAAACGTTCCCCTCCCTGGCCACACCGTGGGAGGAACGCAAGTCTCAGGATGGCAGTAACAGTTATTCGATCCGATTCTTAGTTTGTACGAGAACTGATGGCGAGTCTTTGACGTCCACAATGCCTCAATTGTTCGTCGAGCATTTAGAGCACAAGTTTGAGGAGGTGGAAGGCTTGTCCAAAATGTGTTCTGGGTAAGTACTGATACAAACGGCATCCTCTGCCCTGTCGTGATGGTTACTTGCTTGTGACAAGTTGGGGATATTGCCGTTATGATCACACCCCATATGAGTTTAAATATGGTCCAGTGTATTATTAACCATAGGGACTTCCTTTTGCAGTCTGACGAGCTGCGCGCCAATTTAGAGCGCTATGGTGTACATTTCGTCCTGCGCGGTCATCGGGGTCCAAAGGATAATCAGACTGCTACTGGTGCCTTAATCTTGGCCTATGAGGGTGTTACATTACCGGAAAATGGCAAGGTGATGGTCTACTGATGTGACGTCAAGCCCCATATACCTCCCCCGATCCAGTGCATTAAGTGCTGGACGTTCGACCCTATGTCTTCCCACTGCAGTTCCAGCCTCACATCCCGAGATTGTGGACGCCCATCACATCCCGATACTCCATGTGCCCCACCTCCCATCTGTGTCAGCTGCGGAAACGGTCCTTCACTTTGCTCGCCAGACTGCAGGATCTTACAGAAAGAGTACAAAATCATGGAATATAAGACCCTGGACTGACTGACCTATACTGAGGCAAAGAGGAAATATGAACCGCTACTTTCTGTGTGACTTCCTCCTATGCTGCTGCTACAACGACCATGCTAGCCCCATCATTTAAGCATAATCCAGCCAAATCGCAGAGCTGTAGAACTCCACATGCGCCCTTGCCCAAGGGGGGGGGGGGGGCGGCACTGTCCCCCTGTCGCTCCTGCGCCACCTACCAAGGGAGCAACACACCCCCAATCATTGGGGACATCCGCCCCCACCTCTAAGCCAGAGAACCGTCCAACATCTTTGGCTACTCTCGCTCGCAAGGGGTCCCTGGGGTCCCTAGATTCCTAGGTTTCCCTAGCAGGAAGGCTGACGCCAGACAGGGCATAAGTCATCACAAGCCGCTGGACATAGCGCTTCGCGATCCTCCTCCATCCTGGAGACTGAATCGGTGAAGTCCTCCCAGCTGGTGAAACCCAAGGCACAGCGAGAGAAGTCCAAGAGAAAACCGTTAAGGCCAAGGGAACTTACGGTGGCACCCACCCCACTGCAACTTTCCAACTCTGCATCTGAGGATGAGATGAAGATCCTGGCGTCCACTGAGGACCTAGATCTCGCCGGTTCCTCAGACACAATGAATAGGACTTGCACAGGTGCTCAATCAGTGGCAGCAGGTGACCATGCGGCGTTATCTGCCACCCCAGTCCCTTCACGCCTTTCTCAGCCACGGAAAATGTCATCCTCCAGTGGAACTGCAGCGGTTTCTTCCACCATCTAGTTGAGTGCCGACAACTTCTCAGCCTTCACCCTATCCTCTGTATTGCCCTACAAGAAACTTGGTTTCCGGCAATGCAAACCCTAGCCCTCTGGGGCTATCGGGGTTGTTATAGGAACTAGGCAGCTTATGAAACGGTATCTTGTGGCGTCTGCATCTATGTCCTTCACAGCGAATCTGTCCCTCTACAAACACCTTCAGAGGCTGTCACTGTTCGGGTGTGGACGCCACAGGTTGTTACTATCAGCAGTCTTTATCTTCCACCTAATGGTAATGTCTCACAGAATGTCCTGGCTGCGCTGATAGCCCAATTGCCACCACCTTCCCTGTAACTGTGAGACTTCAACACCCGTAACCCTCTGTGGGGTGGGCCATTGGCAACAGGTCAAGGCATCTCTGTTGAACATGTATTGGCACAACTCGACCATTCCATATTAAATTATGGTGCATTCACACATTTCAGTGTCGTGCATGGCACATACTCCCCCACGGACATTTCGATCTACAGCCCTAGCCTCTGATCGTCTGTCCAATGGAGTGTAAATGACAATCTGTGTGGTAGTGACCACTTTCTGATATTTGTCACTACCACAGCGTCACTCTTCTGGGCGCCCTCGCAGATGGGCTATGAACAAGGCTGACTGGGACTTGCTCTACTCCATGGTCGCTACTCCACCTCTATCTAATTAAGCCATTGATGCGTGGTTCACTCGGTCACCACCGGCATCGTCACGAGCGCAGAATCTGCCATTCCCCGTTCTTATGCGTCCCCACGACAGAGGGCTGTGCCTTGGTGGTCGCCTGAGATTGCTTAGGCGATTAAAGATCGCAGGCGGGTGCTCCAGCATCACAAGCGACATCCCTCAAGAGTAACAAGGCTTTAAATGGCAGCGTGTGTGGGCCTGCCGCCTTATTCGCCAATGCAAGCAGGAGTGCTGGACATGGTATGTCTCCAGCATTGGGCTCCATGTCACTCCATCGCAGGTTTGGGCCAAGATTAGGTGCCCCCATGGCTATCTGACCCTGTCAGTGTCACTGCGCTTTCACTGAATTGAGCAGTTTGTACTAACTCCGACGTAATTGCAAACTGCTTGGCAGAGCAATTTGCACTGAGTTCCGCTTCTGCAAATTACCCACTGGCCTTCTGCTCCATTAAAGAGCGGGTGGAACGTCGGAGCCTTTCATTTCGCCCCCACCAACCTGAATCCTACAATGTTCCATTCACTGAGTCGGAACTCCACACTGCCCTAGACGCTTGCCCTGCTACAGCTCCCGGACCAGATCATATCCACTGTCAGATGCACAAACATTTTTCAGTGGACTGCCAGCGACGCCTCCTCGACCTTTAGAACTGTATCTGGGTCGAATGTGAGTTTCCTTCGCAATGGCAGGATAGATTGTTATCCACGTTTTGAAACCTGGCAGGAACCCATTGGAGGTGGACAGATACTGCACCATTAGCCCCACCAACACTCTTTGCAAGTTGCTCGAATGGATGGTGAGCTGGTGGTTGAGTTGGATACCCAAGACTCCGGGCCTTCTACCTCCGTCTCAGGGTGGGTTCCATAAAGGCCGCTCTGCTGCAAACAATCTGTTGAGCCTAGAGTCAGCTATCCGTACAGCCTTAGCCCGCCGTCAGCACCTGGTCGCCGTCTTTTTCGGCATGCGGAAGTCGTACGATACGACATGGCGCCATCACATACTATCTACACTTCATGATTGGGTTGTACGTTGTCTGCTGCCGATTTTCATACGAAATTTTCTGTCGCATCGAACCTTCCCGTGCAAGTCGCCGCCTCCCATAGTTTCTCCCGAGTTCAGGAGAACGGGGTACCACAGGGATCTGTCCTCAGTGTTTGCCAGTTTTTGATTGCAATTAAAGGGCTCACTGCAGCGATGGGAATCTCTGTATAAGCTTCCTTGTATGCTGACATCTGCCTTTACTACAGCTCTAATGGCATTGCAGCTGCTGAACGTCATCTGCAGGGCGTTATCTGCAAGGTGCAGTCTTGGGCTGTAGCTCAAGGTTTCCAGTTTTCGGCTGCCAAGACCTGCGTTATGCATTTCTGCCGGTGACGAAGAGTTTACCCTGAGCTACGGCTTTATGTTGCAGGCGAACTTTTGCTGTGGTGGAGACACATCGGTTTTTGGGTGTGGTTTTTGATGCCCGATTGACTTGGGCCCCACATATTTGGCAGCTTAAACAGATGTGTTTGCGGCATCTCAATGCCCTGCCACACTTGAGCCACACTAGCTGGGGCACCGGCGGATCTACCCTCTTACGGCTCTACCATTCGTTAATCCAGTCCCGTCTGGATTATTGGGGCGTGGTTTATGGTTCAGCATCCCCTTCTGTGTTGCAGGTGCTGGACCAAATCCTTCACAGTGGGATACGACTTGCCACTGGTGCTTAGAGGATCAGCTCTGTGAACAGCTAACTTGAGGAGGCAGGTGTCCCTCTACTGCAGTAGCGGTGCCAACATTTACTGGCTGCTTATGCTGCACATGCTTGTAGCTTGCCTGGGCTTCCTAATTATCGTCTCCTGTTCCCTCGGTCCGTCGTCCATCTCCCAGAGCGTTGGCTCTGGTGGGGCTGTACGATCGCGGTCCGCGTCAGAGCTTCTCACAGGGCTTGGGGTTTTCCCTGTTCCGCCTACTATCTGGGCCCCTCTGCGTACACTCCTGTGGCGTGTGCCCCGCCCTTGCCTTCGGCTCGACTTGGCACAGGGCCCGACGGACTCAGTTCCTCCAGAGGTATTCCGCCGCCGCTTTTATTCCATCCTTGCCACGTATCAGGGCTTTGGCGCTGTTTACACTGACGGTTCGATGGTTGCTGGTCGTGTCGGTTATGCTCTCTCTCTATGGGACCACTACGAACAACATTAACTGCCGGCTGACTGCAGCGTTTCCATTGCTAAGCTGGCGCTATCTTTTGTGCCCTAGTGTATATCCGCTCCTGCTCAGGTGATGCTTCGTTATCTATAGCGACTCCCTGAGCGGTTTAAGAGCTATCGACCAGTGTTTCCCTCACTCTCGTCTGGTGATGTCTGTCCAGGAGTCCCTGCATAGTCCTGCCCTTTGCGGCCGCTCTGTTGTCTTTGTGTGGACCCCAGGCCATGTTGGGATACCAGGCAATGAACATGTTGACCGCCTGGCCAAACAGAACACCAGTGAACCAACTCTGCACTTTGGCCTCCTGGAGACTGATTTGCGAGCAGTCTTAGGCCGCAAAGTTTTCGCGCTTTGGGCCGCTGACTGGCGCGATCTGACAACACCCAATAAAATCCGTGCTCTCATGGAGATGACGACTGTGTGGCGGTCATCCACGCGACCCCCCAGGGGGTCCACAACTCTTTCGTGGATACGTGCGTGGCGAGCACGGGGCCCCGAGCCATTGCAGCCTTCTTTCTCTCCCGGGCTGCATTTCCTTTCCCTTCCCCTCCTTTCCCCTCCATACCCCTTTCCCCTCGCCCTCTCCTCTCCCTCTATTGGTGTCCTTGCTTATGTTGGCCCCGCTATCCTCCTGGTTCTGTTGGTTTACACTCTGGCTTTGTTGCGTAATCATCTCCTCCTTCTGGCATTCCTTGGTCCCCCTCTGGGGTTTGACCTCCATTCCAAAATTTCTCTTCCGTAGTGTGAGCCATTTGGGGAAGAGCACCTTACCTAGTGTCTCCGACATGTGCCCTCCTAGTATATTCCACCTTTTCTTCTACGTCGTTGTCTGATGCTAGGGTGCATAGCCAGCACGGTAGCCAGCCCGTGTGGTGGGGTCGCTATGTACCCTTTTGGTTGAGCCCCCTGAACACACAGGGATCACACTTCTGATACCTGAGCTGTGACCTCCTCATGCATGCCTTGGAGTGGTTGCTCGTCATCCTGGAGCATCGGAACTCCCGGCAATGGCCGCCGTGCCAGACGGCCCTTGCTGTGGCTGGGTGGCGCCCGTGAGGAGAGCCCCTGATCGGAGTGGGTGGTATCAGGGCGGACGCTATGCAGATGAAACGCATAAGGGTCCAAACCTCTGGCCGCTCTTCTGCGGCCGTCTCTCTGCGTGGTACTGATTCCTCAAGTGCTGCTTCTCTTGCCCCTTCGGCCTTCCCTTCCGTGGCTACCCCCTGGGAGGAGGGTCAGGCCCGTCGTCTAGGGGCAAAACCTTTCCCCCGTTATCTAGTTTGCACCAGGACTGATGGAGATACTTTCACCAGTGTCAAACCTTTATTCTTTGTGGAACACATTGAAGACAAGTTCGGCGAAGTGGACTCCCTGAGCAAGATGCGGTCGGGTTCATTACTGATAAAAACTGCTTCGGCTGCCCAATCTGCGGCCCTTCGTGCCTGTACCCATCTTGGCACAATTCCCGTGTCCATTACCCCTCACCAGTCTCTAAATATGGTACAAGGTGTGATATTTCACAGAGACCTCATCCTTCAAATTGATGAGGAACTTCGGGACAATCTCGGACGGCGGGGTGTTCACTTTGTTCGGCGTGTTCAGAAGGGTCCTAAAGATAATCGTATTGATACTGGTGCCTTTATCCTGGCCTTTGAAGGGGATACCCTTCCTGAGAAAGTTAAGATTATGGTCTATCGCTGTGATGTGAAGCCATACGTCCCACCTCCTATGCGGTGTTTTAAGTGCTTGCGTTTTGGCCACATGTCTTCTCGCTGTACCCAGGACCCTCTCTGTGGTGACTGTGGACGTCCACTCCATGAGGGGAGTCCCTGTGTTCCCCCTCCTGTATGTGTAAATTGTCATGGTAGTCATTCTCCACGTTCAGCAGATTGCCCAGTCTATAAGAAAGAAAAAAAGATACAGGAGTATAAGTCTCTTGATCGTTTAAGCTACACAGAGGCCCGTAAGAAATATGCACGATTGCACCCTGTGTCCATGACATCTAGTTACGCCTTGGTTACATCTTCATCCCTTCCCCCCCCTTCCTTACCCCCGTCCCGGACCCCTCTCCTTCCCCCCTCCCCTGCGGCTCCCACACCTTCTCCTCTGGGCGCCGCTCCCCCTCCCCAGCCGGAGAAGTGTCCCACTCCTTCGGCGTCTGCCGGTCAAGGGCGCCTCTCCCGGGATGCCGCTTCCCGGCACCTTCCAGGTCAAAGGTCTGCTGCAGCGCGGCGACCGCGAGAGCCGCGGTCTATCGGCCCCCAGGTCGCCCGGTCTCTTTCTGTTCCTGATCTTGCTGCAGCTGGCTCCATTATGCCACACAGCCCTCCTCGATCTCAGCCTGAAAAGAAGAAGAAACATAAGTCCCGGGACAAAGAGCCTCTGGTGTCACCGGAGGTCCCTTCCCCGGCTTCACAACCGGATTCTGACCTGTCGTTTATGGATGTCGCCCCCTCCTTGTCGGTGACTGGTGGGGACCCGGCGGTATGACTGGATTTAGCGTGTTCAGCCCTCATTTAAACCCTCGTTCTGTGGTTCTCCAATGGAATTGTAATGGCTACTATCGTCACCTTCCGGAATTGAAATCCCTTCTTTCGTCCTACTCAGCAGCTTGTGTGGTTCTCCAGGAATCTCATTTTACTGATGCTCACTCACCGACCCTCCGTGGGTTCCGTGTTTTCTGTCGAAATCGGGTCGGACCCTTGCGGGCTTCTGGTGGCGTTTGTACGTTGGTCCGTACAGACATTGCTAGCACGTGGATTCCTCTCCAAACTACATTGGAAGCGGTTGCTGTTAGGGTCCACTTAGACTCTGCAGTCACAGTATGCAATCTTTATCGCCCTCCTGACAGGACTCCTACGCCTGCTGCCTTAACCACCCTTCTTCAGCAACTTCCTCCTCCCTTCCTCCTCCTTGGGGATTTTAATGCTCATCATCCTTTGTGGGGCAGTGCCTTTCCATCTAGACGAGGTCGTCTTATCGACCAATTTATTGCAGACCACGACCTGTGCCTTCTTAATGATGGCTCCCCTACTCATTTCAGTGCTGGTCATGGTACCTTTTCTGCCATTGATCTTTCTCTATCTTCTCCCTCTCTCCTCCCTTCATTACACTGGTCGCCACACGACGACCTTTGTGATAGTGACCATTTCCCGTTGATTATCACGCTCCCTTCCCGCTCCCCGATGGAGAGGTTACCTCGTTGGTCTTTCCACCGCGCCGATTGGCCTCTATATACTGCACAGGTCGAGTTTTCTCCCTCTTTGTCGGGTTGTATTGATGACGTCCTACGTGACGTGTCTGACGCGATTGTTCGCGCTGCTAACCTTGCTGTCCCGCGCTCATCTGGACAATTTCGTCGTCGGCAAGTCCCGTGGTGGAGTACGGCCATTGCCATTGCCATCCGTGATCGCCGTCGAGCTTTGCAACACTTTAAGAGGCACCCATCTGTAGCCAGCCTTTCTACCTTTAAGCGCCTTCGCGCTAAAGCCCGTTATTTAATCAAACAGAGCAAGCGGATATGTTGGGAACGATTCGTTTCTTCCCTTGGTTCCACTGTCCCTCTGTCACGGGTATGGGCTACACTACGCTCTCTCCAAGGTTGCCATCGGCAGTCCACCCTCCCAGGCCTTCACCTCCCAGATGGCATTTGTACGGACCCATTAGTTCTCGCAGGACATCTTGCGACCCATTTTGCAGTGGCATCAGCGTCGGCCTCCTATCCAGCTGCTTTCCTTCATCAAAAACAGCGGGCTGAAGCTGTCACCTTATGTTTCACCACTTGTGAGTTAGAATCTTACAACGAACCTTTCACTGAATGGGAATTTCTTTCTGCTCTATCTGCTTCTCATGATACGGCTCCTGGCCCAGATTCCATTCATAACCAGCTGCTTCAACATCTCAGTGCTCCACAACGGCACCATCTTCTTCGGGTGTTTAACCGTATCTGGCTCCAGGGTGACTTCCCTTCTCAGTGGAGGGATAGCATTGTGGTTCCTGTCCTTAAGCCTGGTCAGAACCCCCTATCTGTTGACAGCTATCGGCCAATTAGTTTGACCAATGTTGGTTGTAAGTTACTTGAACGGCTGGTCGCCCGTCGGCTCACTTGGGTCCTCGAATCTCGGGATCTATTGTCCCCTTACCAGTGTGGCTTTCGAGAGGGACGATCTCCCATCGATCATTTAGCTTCGCTTGGAATCCGCAGTTCGGCAGGCTTTTTCCCAGCGCCGCCATTTGGTTGCAGTGTTTTTTGACCTTCGCAAGGCCTACGACACGGCCTGGCGCCATCACATCTTACTAACCCTTCATCAGTGGGGTCTTCGTTGCCCACTCCCGATTTTTATCCGCCAGTTCCTGATCCATCGGTCATTCAGAGTTCGAGTTGGTACTGCTTTCAGTTCTCCACGGACCCAGGAGACGGGCATCCCACAGGGTTCTGTCTTGAGTGTCCTTCTTTTCCTCATTGCTATCGATGGACTTGTGGCCTCTGTCGGTCCCTTGGTCGCCCCTGCCCTGTATGTGGATGATTTCTGCATTTGGGTTAGTCCCTCCTCGATGCCATCTGCAGAACGGCAGCTCCAGGTGGCTATACGGCGTGCCTCTGCATGGACCCTCTCACACGGGTTTCAATTCTCTCCTTTAAAATCGCGGGTGGTCCACTTCTGTCGCCGTACTACGGTCCACCCTGATCCAGAGCTCTATCTCGCTGCACAAAGATTGCCTGTGGTTCCACAGTTTCGTTTCCTAGGTCTTCTTTTCGACAACAAGCTCACTTGGCTGCCCCATATCAGACTCCTGAAGGTAGGATGTTTCCGTAAACTCAATGTCCTTCGCTTCCTTGCCCACTCCTCCTGGGGTGCGGACCGTTCCCTCCTCCTCCGTCTTTATCGTGCTCTAGTTCTGTCACGTTTGGACTATGGTTGTCAAGTTTATGGTTCAGCTGCTCCTTCCACGCTGCACGTGCTGGATCCAGTCCACCATCGTGGTATCCGTTTGGCCACCGGTGCCTTCCCTACTAGCCCTGTTGATAGTCTCCTGGTTGAAGCTGGGATCCCCCCCGTTTCTGTTCGGCGGTCCCAGCTTCTGGTGTCTTATGCCCTTACTATCCGTTCTTCTCCCGCTCATTCTTCCTATTCTATCCTATTCCCAGACCATGGACGTCGCCCGCCTGACTCCCGCCCTCGGGCGGGTTTACCGGTTGGGCTGTGCCTTGCGTCTCTTACCCGTGATTTTCGGCTTCCTTCTTTGTCCTGTCTTCCTCGCTCCCTCCCCTCCACCCCTCCTTGGTTAGTTCCTCGGCCTCGAATTCGGATGGATCTCCGCCGCGGTCCGAAAGATTCCATCCCCCCGGTGGTGTTCCGTTCCTTTTTCCGCCAAATTTTATGGGAGTTTCGGGATGCTGTTGTTTTTTACACTGATGGCTCTAAATCTGCTGATCATGTTGGGTATGCCTTCACGTCCTTTGTTGGAACGGAAAATCATCTACTGCCACCCTCATGTGGGGTGTTTACTGCGGAATTGATGGCAATTTCCTGGGCCCTTACCTTTATTAAACAATCCCAACACAACCGCGTTTTGTTATGTACGGACTCGGTGAGTGGCCTTCTTGCTATTGACCGGTGTTTTTCGCGCCATCCCTTGGTCTCTGCCATCCATGACCATCTCGCTGATCTTCACCGTGCTGCTTGTTCCATTGACTTCTTATGGGTCCCGGGCCATGTGGGTATCCCGGGTAATGAGCTCGCTGATCGTTTGGCTGGGGGAGCAGTTACTTACCCCCCGTTTTCTGTAACCCCTCCTTTAGCGGATTTACGGCTTCACATCAAATCCCACTTTGCACAGTCATGGGCCAATTCTTGGGAGGCTACTCCACTGTCTAATAAACTTCGTGCCATTAAGGTGAATACAGGCCCATGGCGTTCTTCCTTTAGCCTCTCCCGCAAGGACTCGACCACACTGTGTCGTATCCGCATTGGCCATACCAGGCTGACCCATGGTTTCCTTTTGCGTGATGAGCCACCCCCGCTATGTGGTTGTGGAGCCTTCCAGTCAGTGGCCCACATTTTGGTTGAATGCCCCCTTCTTTTGGCTCTGCGTGCTAAGTACAGACTCCCCCACACTTTACCTTTGATGTTGGCTGACGATTCCCGGATGGTCTCTCTGGTTCTAGGTTTCCTCCGGGAGAGTGGTTTTTATTCTCAGTTTTAAAGTTTTTAATCTCCCTCTGGTGTTGGGGCAGGGCGGTGAGTGTTTGGGTGTCTCCCACTGTAGGCAGTGTTCAGAGATTCCCGATTCACCTCCCTGACCGGAATCCTCTTTTCTTTCCCTTCTACTCTGTTTTTACCCCTTCTTTTTAAGGCTTGGTTAGTTTTTCTATTCCCATACGTACTTTCTGCATTATAGCAGTTGTACCTTTTAAGTCACAGGTGGTCTTGCCTATGCTGTTTCAGCATAGTGTTGGGTTCGTTCTCTTGCCAACTTCCCTCATTTGTTTTTACTAATGACAACGTGACTGCCCTTTTACGTTTCCCCTTTATCCGTTTTATTTTTCTGACTATACTGAGATGTCCCGTTAGTAGAATGGAGTCTATTTGAAACAAGGGACTGATGACCTTGCTGTTTGGTCCCTTTAACCTCAAACAACCAACCAACCATCATCCACGCGAGCCACTCGCAGGGACTCTATTGTCCTTTGTCGGCTCCAATTGCCCTCACGCAGCTGATGCACCGATATTTATTGTGCTGTGAGGACCCGCCCTTGTCATTGTGGATCGGCTTTGATGGTGGTTCACATTTTGTTGTCCTGCCCTTTTGACAGGTGATACTGCCATGACAGGCCTAGTTTTGCGTTTTATTCGGGCAGGGGTTTTAGTAACTTAATCTGAGTGTTTTTTTTTTGTGTTGAGTCTGGCCTTACGCGTACGGTTTTAGACTGAGTTTTTCTTGGTGGTTGGCTTTTCCTTTTTTTCTCTCTATGATGGGCCAACCACTGTCACACTCTGTGTGATTTTCATTCCTTTTGTCTGGTGTCTGTCTTTCATGTCCTGTGTCGTCTGTCGTCTTTTCCATTGTTCCTTTTTACTCCGTGTGGCTGTTTGATATTATGGAAAAAGGGACCGTTGACCATCGCAGTGTGGTCCTGGTCCCTTTAATCTCACAAACCACCCAGCCAGATAACAGAAGTAGCTTTCCAATAACAAACACACATTCGGGAATCTAGGGAAGAAAAAGATAAGCTGATATAAGTTATACATAAGCTTTAGGGAGATTTTGTTAGTCTGAAATCAAATCTCTCCACTGTTCTCGAAACTAACAGCAATGATTTAAGAGAAGAGATTCTAAACATTGTTAAAGCTACCAGGGATGAATTTCCTGAATTTCGGGAGAAAGTTAAAAATGTTATAAACAAAATACAGGAAGAAATATGTCTCAGATTACAAGTGAGTTAGGGAAGGAAAAACAAGAACTATCTTCTCTGAAGCAACGCATAGAGAAAAATTAAACTGAATTAAACAAGTCTCGGCAAAGAGAATCTGTTGAACGATGCGGGTTGTAGATAGAAAAGAGACAGATAGAACTGATCGTAATTTAGATTTTGTAGTGGACATTATCCGTGACGTAACTAGCGATGGAATGTCTGTGTTACCTCCACCAGGACAAGAGACGTAAGGTGCTAGCTCAAAAGCACGGGATAGAATAATGTTAGACGAAAATCCCGTACAGTATAATACCTCAGTAGGGAGCATGGAGAATCCACACGTAAATCGAAAGGAACCTATCGTTATTCCTTGTACTGAAGGTTTGTGGGAAGAAATTCGGATTGGAAATAGTGGTCGGTTATCGAACCGGTTTCCTGGTTCTAAACCCGAAGGCTCAGTACATCCCATTGTGTTTCTAACAACATTTGAGGATGCTTTACCTCGAACGTGGGATAGTAAGAAAAGAAAAAGCTTTGTGGTGAGACGTCTGGAAGGAGATGCCGCCGAATGGGGCGTATTAAATGCTAAAAATTTTCGTAATTGGAAGGATTTTGCCTACCAATTTAAGGAAAAATATTGGTTAGAATGGGAGCAACAAAAGCTAACGTTAGAATTATTGGATCCAGCCCTTTACAATCGTAGTTGGTGAGGATTCCGAAAATTCTTAGTGTCATTTAACAAGAGTGAAGTTTTGAGATGAACCTATCAATGAAGGACATCTAATTAAATTGTTAATAAGTCGCATGCCGACATAGGTAAAAGACAAATTAATAGAGAGACTGGGGAAGAGTAAGTAGTATTTTAGGCTACTTGGAACAATTAGATATTTTAAATAAATCTCGTGATGATGACAGATTAAGATTTTCGAGAGATAACTTTAGGCGAGGAATTGATTCAGGTGGTGGTTCTGGGGAACTTCTTAATTTTCATTATTGCCAAGTAAAGCGCCCTTACCCATGTAATCAAATAACAGTCGTAATGTTAGGGCTTACAACAACTATAATAATAGCAATCAAAATTTTCGTAACAATAACGAAGAGAATGAGGGATAAGGAAGAGAAAAAGTTCGTAGAAAACAGGAAGAGAAGTCTGAAATTCAGGAATACCCTGTAGGGGCAGTAGTGACAGAAAATATGGGAAACGAGGAAAGTCTTTCGATGGGGGCCGTATCGAGAGACAAACAAGATCTAAATATCGGTCCAAAAGGCTAGGAATAATAAATTTCAAGGAGGAAAGGGGTCTCAGGGAAGAATTGTTGGAAGAAACTGAGATCATAGAAAGAGTTGATGTTAGGAAACCGTTCGTCCAAGGGCATATAAATGGGGAAAGAGTCATCATGATGATTGATTGCAGCAGTGAAGTCTGTGTAATAGATGAAGCATATTTTAGAGATACGGAAGAAAACCTGAAATGTCCAAAACTTCCTGTAACAAGTGTTAAGATAGTAGGAATTACAGGCAGACTTGGACAAAATGTAAAGCTAGAGGTGTGGATTTCTTTTGTAACGGCGGATCATAGATTTTACCAAAACTTTTTGGTAGTTCCTAAGATGAATATACCCGCTCTTTTGGGATTAGATTCGTTAAACAACCATGGGGTTATTCTAGGTTTTGAAAAAGGGTTTATGATCTGGACTGTACAGCGTAAGCGTTTTGAATCTGTTTTGTAAAGGTGAATTTGAGGATGAAATGTAGAGAAAGACCATTACAATAATCGAAGTTTACAGTACCTAGATCATTTATCTATAAATTGCATTTAAGAATTACACATTTCCGTTGAAATATGTTTGTTGACTTGTTCATATGTTTTATGAACCCAATCTAATGCAATAATTGTGGGTTTCTATTGTTGTTTATAGGGGAGGTATAATACGACACATTAAACATACACAATTTGTCATTTTAAGAGGATTGAATATCTTATCCTATGTACAAGAAGGTAAAAAGCGTCAAGGCAAAGAGGTTCTGGATAAATAATAAGATACGAGATATAGTGAGAGAAAAGGAATGGATACCTCGGGATAACAAAGAAATAAAATCTATTAAAGAATAAGCAGTAAATAGAAGTTAACCGTCAATAATGCGGAAACTAAATGACGAGTGAACTTAAATGAAGCATTAATAATATTACAGAGGGTGTTATAGAGTGATTATAATAATTTGAAGTTGCATACTGGTGGTGTTTTAATTAGCAGGAAATATGGATTTTACTAGCCTCACTTTAGTGTAATCTCTTCTCTTGGTACATGATACCTAGGTATTGCTATGAAGCTTCTCTGCAATGGCAAACACATATAGAGGAAATTGTTTTGTCATTCAGACTAAGGTTCGTTCAGGCAATGACTTGTAAGTATACTCTGCAATGACACCTAACTGGAATATAGTGATCATTGGGGCCATGGGCGCCTGTTTAGGGAAAATGGCAGTAATTAACTCCAATTAACAAAAAGACACCCATCAGAGCAATTTGAAGTAGGAGGATGTGAAGATGGTTGTATATACTTAATGAAATTAAAGTTCGACTCTGATAACTAGTGAGAGCATTCTCAAATGGTAGTTTACATATAGGGAGCGTGATAATACGCATTATTCAAACCCTTGGGGTAAAACCAGTAAACTTGTGTTAATTTAAAATATTAAACAAGCTGTAAGGAGCTCGTGTCCACAGAGGATGGGATACCTGATCTCTCCAAAAATTATCACAGTATATTTATAAATCAAGATAAATGATCAAAAAATTAAACAGCAAACGATAGAAATATGTAACGCGAAAACACAGTAAAATTTCATTAATAGAAGGTATTTTGGTAGTAGCCAATGTTTACGATATTATGAAAGAATAAATATCAAGCAAAGTTGCTGAAAATCCGATTTCTAAGTAATTAATAGTTCTGGAAAATACGACGGATCTGTATTAGTGGATAAACTGGTTGTATTCAACAACAAAGATTAAATGCAGTAATCTGTCATAAAATGTTTTTAAGAGTAACGACCATAAACGGTGACTTTTAAATTTAAGAGTTAAAAAACTTAGTAGTCTCCTTTAGGTAAGATCCTTGTTAGTCGTTTTAGTACTAAATAGTTCTATGTAGTCTGAAATAATTTCTTCAATTCTTTCATGTCGAGCGTGGCAGCAAGATGACACAGTGGGGACTCAAGACGCGGCGGACGACGAGAGCCAACAATTATTGCAGCGTAGTCGACGGCCGGCGATTGAAAGAACCGTTGAAACATCGTGCTGAACATTATTAAAATGTGTTTTATGTTTTTTTATAAAAGGAAAAGGCGTTCAATGTTGAAGGTGGAAGGATAAAGTTTGTAATTGGATGTAAATTGGTTATCAACTGTTAAATAAACTTAGAGTTAGAGGTTGGAACAGTCAGTTGACTCAGTTGTTAAGACATGCATCGTGAATATTACTCATGTGTGAGATTTGCAAGTTTTATTAAAATCCAGTCTTCTTGAAGAGGTTCTGGCACGGTTTTGTCGAGAGTGTGGACGATCTTTAATGTTTGACTGGTTTGAAGTTTTATTGGCGAGAGATCGACACGTATTGAAATTTTGAAAATAATTGATACTGTGAAGTGTGTTAGGATTCTGTTTTGAAGCTTTATATGCGATTGTGGTTGGGAGGATCGGTTTTAAAGTGGAATACTTCGTTGAATGAGAACCGGATTGATTCTTTAGTGACATTAATTAATTATTTAAGGAAAAATCAGAAAATTTTCAATTTATTCTGGCAAAGATATCAAGGAGTGTCAGACCACACAACGAATATATAGAAACTCTGACTTTGTTGAACTATCAAAAAAAATTTTTCCATAAAACTTGCCTACAACAGGGACTGGTGAATTTTGCTGCGTCTATTATCTTTTAGGTAGAATCTGCTACAGCTCAATGTTTTGCTTTATGGATATTACTATTAACTAGGAAAAGAACTTATAATTTGATTTGCGGCGGACCGCCGTTACTGGGTATACAGTTCGGCTGTTGTGAAGCCTGTTAGTTTGCTGATTGCCTTTCTTTCCCCTGCTGCAGACATCGTTGCTGAGTTGCTGCGACAGGGTCGGCGGTTCAGCGCATAGTCTATTTTACAGCTTCCAGGTGTGACAAAACTTTTTGAGGACTCCATATAATTCTTAACTGAATTTAAAACTGTAAAATGCTTTGAATCTATTCATTCCCAGGTATAATGTTCCTACAAACGTATAACAGAGTAATTAAACTATTAAAGATCGACAATCTGTACATATCTAGAGGCAGAACAACTAATTGTACGAAATGTACACAGACCATGTTCGTCCAGCACTTGATAATTAGAGCACTTAGCGACTTCAAAAAACCTGAATACTTAATTTTAAACCATATTGTCGCTGGCAGTCGACATAATATAACAAAAGGAAAGACTGTCTACTCGTCACCACATTTTCCCTGTTCATGCAGCAAAACCTCGGCATAAGGCATGCTGTTTTATTACCTTTCAACTACCAACTATATCTGAAACACATTTCGCTGATAGTACCCACATGTAATACTAAATTCACACCTGCAAAATTGTATCATTGTATGGATGTGTGTTTTCTACACAGTGATTAGATTGCTGAGAACTTGGAAGTGTGGTTCATCTTGATTTATTTATGATCTGGCACAGCTCACTGCCGTTATCAGTTTCTTAACTCTTTCTCTGCGATGCTGTATCATTTATCAGAGGAAAGTGAGTCAAGCGAGACGGAAAATTGCTTTTAAACTATGTCTGTAAACGTCGTATTGGTTATTGTAGCTGTATTAATTCAGCGAACGATATAAGTGTGTATTTGAAACAGACATGAGCCTATTTACATTAGGCCTCACCTCATCAATGTCACGGAATGCACTGTGTTTTGAAAACAACGAGTAATATGAGACAGGATTTCACATTGAAGAGACTGCAAAACTCGTCGATGTTATGAACGAAATAATCTCCAACTGGTGTATTTTTTCGACAACAAGTTTCAGTCTATTCAAGTAAAACAAAATTAAAGTTGTGGCAACTGACTATTTCAGAGGGGTTAGAAATGCCAATACCAAGGAACCGTCTCACCTTTCTCACCTTTGACTGAGTGGGAACCAAATATCCAAATCGAGTATAGTGATTTATATACAAAACTGGTTTCCATTTCCTAAGATATAGATAATTCCATGAGGATATAATTGTTTAAAAGGGTAGGAAAGATTTAAAGGTCGCAAATCAATTTCAATTAACAGAAATATTTTTAGTTTACATGCTAGAAGTTGGAAAATCAATTGAACTGCCATTAAATAAATATTTATTCTCTATTTAAAAAGAAAAAGTTGTTGGCGCTGGCTAGTTGTGTTAAAGGAAAACATTCTGCTGGCATTATGATTGCAACTATCATTTCACTGCACGACAAATATGAGTGTCATAAAATTTGTCTCACAACGAACTGCAGCTCTGATCTCAAGACACTCGAAATTTAAGTGAGACACTGTCCATTGAGCCGCTAGAAACACAATAATATTCTCATAAAAACCCAATCATACCCCCCCTGTGGCTTCCGGGGTAAGAATAGGCCCGCGGTATTCCTGCCTGTCGTAAGAGGCGACTAAAAGGAGTCTCAAACGTTTCGGCCTTCTGTGATGGTCCCCTGTCGGGTTTGACCTTTTTTTTCCAAATTTCCGTTGTTAGTGCGTGCCATTTGGGGAAGGACGCCTTACGTGGTGTTTTCCAATTGGTCCATCATGCACCACCATCTTGCATGTTCCTTATTGACGTGTGGCGGGATTTACACCCAACGTCTTCTGGGTTGCCTCCTTCTCGTCTTGTGCGCAATCCCCTTCTTAGCGCCCACGACACCTGTGGACCCTTTCAACACCTAAAATCCAGCACGGTAGCCAGTCCGTTGTGGTGGGGTCGTCATGTACCCTCTCAGTGGTGGCCCCCTGACCACGCAGGGATCGCACTGCAGATGCCAGAGCTGTTTCCTCCCCTTGCATGCCAAGGAGTATGTGCCCATCTTGTCTGGGGCACGGGGACTCCGGGCAACGGGATATCGGCCAGGCACCCGTTGGTATGGCTGGGTGGTGCCCTTGGGGAGAGCCCTTGTTCGGAGTGGGTGGCATCTGGGCGGATGTGGCGCAATGAAGCGCAATAAATCACACCAAGCTGGTGATTGCACGGCCACCAGCGTGTCTAAGCGAGGCAGAGTAGACTTTGATGCTGCCCAATATGACCCTCAGTCGTTCCCCTCGTTGGCTGCGCCATGGGAGGGACGCCGATCTAGTGCCAAGCGGGAGCCTTACGTACCGCAATACCTTGTCTGCAGCAGGACTGATGGTGACTCCTTTCTTACAACGAAGCCTCTGTTTTTTGTGGAACACCTGGAGGATAAGTTTGGGGAAGTGGCGGGGTTGTCTAAAATGAGGAATGGGTCCATCCTCATCAAGACGTCTTCCCCAGCCCAGTCACGAGCGTTGCTTTTGTGTGATAAGCTGGGTGACGTCCCTGTTACCGTCACTCCCCACAGTAGCTTAAATATGGTCCAGGGGATTATTTACCATCGTGACCTCTTGTTACAATCCGATGACGAACTGAGAGCTGACTTAGAACGACGTGGAATGCATTTTGTCCGTCGTGTACATTGAGGACCCAAGACTAAAAGGGTGGCCACCGGTGCCTTTATCTTGGCCATCGAGTTTGATGTCTTGCCCGAGAAGGTCAAGGTAATGGTTTACCGTTGTGACGTCAAGCCCTACATACCTCCCCCGATGCGGTGCTTCCAGTGCTGGAAGTTTGGGCACATGTCCTCCCGTTGCCCACCCAGCGCTACATGTCGAGATTGCGGACGCCCCTCTCATCCCGATTCTCCATGTGCGCCTCCACCTGTATGTGTCAACTGTGGGGAGCACCACTCCCCATGCTCGCCGGATTGCCCCGTTCTTCATAAGGAGCGGAAGATAATGGAATTTAAGACCCAGGACCGGCCTACTTATCGAGAGGCAAAACTGAAATTTGAAAGGTTGTATCCCGCTTCCCGTCATGTCTGGGGTACGCCTTCCTCTGTTGCCCCCGTAGCCGTTGGGGGCAAACCCTCTTCTGTCGCTCCCCCCACGCTTACTTCGGGAGTGACATCTGCTCAAAAACCGGGAGGCTCGATCCCTCCCCCTCTTTCTCCACCGGCGTTGCCTCTGCCGGTTCCTCTCTCGCGGAAGGGGTCCCTCGGGGCTCTCCCTTCCTCCGTTTCTTCTCCTACCCAGCCGGTTGTCAGCCAGTGGCTGAAGGTTCCACCACCTGCTGGTCGTAGGGCTTCTGCGTCGTCGTCAGCCTCCGACGCTCCTTCAGAGAAGCTCTCCCAGCCCTCTCACCCTAAGGGCAG
This sequence comes from Schistocerca piceifrons, assembly GCF_021461385.2. Taxonomy (NCBI): domain Eukaryota; kingdom Metazoa; phylum Arthropoda; class Insecta; order Orthoptera; family Acrididae; genus Schistocerca; species Schistocerca piceifrons. The sequence continues at coordinate 136,138,593 of NC_060138.1, read as the reverse complement.
ACGCTAGAAGAAGGAACGGAATGTGTCCAAGAAGAAGGACGTTCCCGCGGTTTCAGTGCCGCCTGCTGTGCATAGTCCTGGCTCCGAGGATGAGGTGGAGATCCTCGCCTCTGCCGCGGATCTCGCCCTCACGGAACCCTCGGGGGCCTTTCCTGTGGCCTCAGATGACTCTCCCCCAGTGGCAGCAGTTGGCTCTGATGCGCCGTCTGCCTCTTAGTCGCCTTTACGCCCTCCCAGTCCCTTACTGCTTCCATTCTCCAGTGGAATTGCGGCGGTTATTTACACCACCTGCCTGAGCTCCGGATGCTTCTGAGTGCTTCCCCTGTACTCTTCATTGCTCTGCAGGAAGCTTGGTTTCCAGCAATGCGGATCCCCGCCCTTCGTGGTTATCAGGGATACTATAAGAACTGTGCTGCCCGTCAACGAGCTTCAGGTGGAGTTTGCTTCTTTGTTCACCACTCTGTCTGTAGCTCGCCATTACACCTTCTAACGACTTCTGAGGCAGTTGCTGTCAGGGTTGAGCTCTCACCAGCTATTACTGTTTGCGCTGTTTACATCTCTCCGGATGGGGAGCTCCCCCGACATGTCTTGTCTGTGCCGCTGGCTCAGCTCCCGCCACCATTGCTGCTTCTGGGCGATATCAATGCCCACAACCCTCTATCGGGTGGCACTGTCTCCGATGACCGCGGTAGTGCCATGGAGCATGTGTTGGCTCAGCTCGACCATAGCCTCTTGAACACCGGTGCTCCCACGCATTTCAGTGTGGCCCATGGCTCGTTCTCGGCCATCGGTCTCTCTCTATGCAGCCCAGGACTTGTCCCATCCCTCCACTGGAGGGTGCATCCTGACCTGTGTGGTAGTGACCATTTTCCCATCTATTTGTCACTGCCCCAGTGTCATTCTTCTGGGCGCCTGCCCCGCTGGGCTCTCCACAGGGCTGACAGGCCGGCTTTTACTTCCGCTGCAACCATTGGGTCTCCCCCACAGGGCGACATTGACGAGGTGGTCCGTGTCTTAACCACGTCAATCATTTTGGTGGCTGAGGCTGCCATCCCCCGCTCTTCTGGACTCCCTCGGAGGAAGGCGGTTCCCTGGTGGTCGCCGGAGATTGCTGAGGCTATTCGCAACCGTAGGCGGGCTCTCCACCGTCATAGGCGGCACCCGTCTCTAGAGACCCGCATCACCTTTAAGAGGCTCCGTGCCTTGGCCCGTCGCCTTATCACACGGCGTAAGCAGGAGTGCTGGGAGAGGTATGTCTCATCCTTGGACTCCCGTGTCTCCCCCTCGCTCGTGTGGTCCCGGATCTGGCGGATTTATGGATACCAGACCCCTATGGGTGTCCCTGGGATCTCCATGGACGGCGCTGTCTGCACGGACGCTGCCGCCATTGCTGAACACATTGCTGTGCACTTTGCTCAGAGCTCTGAGACTGTGACTTATCCCCCCGCCTGTCGCTCTCCAAACGAGCGAGCCGAGCAGACGCTGTTATCATTCCACACGCGTCGTTCTGAAAAATACAATGCTCCTTTCAACGAGAGGGAATTCCACGCTGCCCTCGCCGACTTCCCTGATATGGCACCGGGACCAGACTGCATCCACGGACAGATGCTGAAGCATCTCTCCAGGGACTGCTAGAGACACATCCTCACCATCTTTAACCGCATTTGGAGCGAGGTCGTGTTCCCGTCGCAATGGCGAGAGGGTCTTATCGTCCCTATATTGAAGCCCGGTGCGGACCCACTGGCGGTGGACAGCTATCGTCCCATTACCCTCACCAACGTTTTGTGCAAATTGCTCGAATGTATCGTGGGCCGGCGTTTGTGTTGGGTCCTTGAGTCGTGCGGTCTCCTCGCTCCATCCCAGGGTAGCTTCCGCCGCGGCCGGTCTACCACGGACAATTTTGTGCGGCTGGAATCTGCTATGTGAACGGCCTTTGCCCGACGTCAGCATCTCGTTGCTGTATTTTTCGATCTGCGGAAGGCGTATGACACCACATGGAGGCATCAAATCCTCGCCACGTTGCAAGAGTGGGGTTTTCGTGGTCGGCTCCCGGCTTTTCTTCAAACCTTTTTATTGCGCCGCTCTTTCCAGGTGCAAGACGGTGCCGCTTCTAGTTCATCTTATATACAGGAAAATGGGGTCCCGCAGGGCTCGGTGTTGAGCGTCTCCTTATTTCTAGTGGCCATTAATGGCCTGGCTGCAGCCGTGGGGTCGTCGGTGTCTCCTTCTTTGTATGCCGACGACTTCTGCATCTCGTTTAGCTCCACGACTACGGGAGTCGCCGAACGCAGGCTGCAAGTCGCCATTCGCAAGGCAGCATCATGGGCTCTGACTCATGGTTTTCAGTTCTCTGCACTAAAGACTCGAGTTATGAACTTCTGCAGGCGTCGGACGGTCCACCCTCATCCTGAACTTTACCTCGACGGCCTCCTGCTTGACGTGGTGGACACTTGCCGCTTCTTGGGACTTGTGTTTGATGCCCGGCTCACATGCGGTCCTCATGTAACTCAGCTGAAGCAAAAATGCTGGCGGCACCTCAACGCCCTCCGCTGCCTTAGCCACACGTCTTGGGGTGCAGATCGCTGCACGCTGCTGCGATTGTACAGAGCCCTTGTGCAGTCCTGGCTTGATTATGGGAGCCTGGCCTATGGGTCTGCATCACCCTCAGTGCTGAAGTTGTTAGACCCCATACACCACTGCGGGGTTCGGCTTGCAACTGGCGCTTTTTGTACCAGCCCCGTGGATAGTCTACTGGTGGAGGCCGGGGTTTCCCTGCTGTGGATTCGCCGCCATCGACTGTTCGCCGACTATGCTGTCCACGTGCATTGCTCGCCAGGCCATCCCAATCGTCGCCTGCTTTTCCCTGCCATGGTCCTCCATCTGCCCGAACGGCGACCTAGGTCTGGGCTTTCTGTAGCTGTACGTGTCCAGTCCCTGCTGTCGGAACTGGGGTCATTCCCTCTTCTGCCTCCCTTCCGGGTCCATGCACCTACGCCTCCCTGGTGTTTGCCCCAGCCATCCATCAGTCTGGACTTGGCACAGGAACCAAGGACTCGGTCCCGCCTGTGGCCCTCCGTCGCCGTTTTCTTGCGCTCATCGCCTCATTTTCGGACTGTGAGACTGTCTACACTGATGGATCCCTGGTTGATGGTCGCACTGCCTACGCTTTTGCTCACGCTGCCCATGTTGAGCAACGCTCCCTGCCGGCTGGCTGCAGTATTTTTACTGCAGAGCTGGTGGCCATCTTGCGCGCTCTTGAGCATATGCGTTTCTGCTCAGGTAGGTCCATCGTCATCTGCAGTGACTCCCTGAGCAGCCTTCAGGCCATCGACCGCTGCTATCCCTCTTCTCCTCTGGTGTCCTCTATTCAGGAGTCTGTTTCCGCCAAGGCCGTTTTGGTCGTTCGGTGGTCTTAGTTTGGACGCCAGGTCATGTTGGAATCCCGTGGAACGGACGTGTTGACAGGCTGACCTAAAGGGCGATCGACGCCCCAGTTTTGGAGATCGGCCTCACAGCTCGCGATCAGCAGCTGGTGTTGCGCCGTAAGGTGCTTGGGGTGTGGTCTGCTGAGTGGCGAGGCATGACAGCGCCTAATAAACAGCGGGCTGTCAAGGAGACGACCGATGTGTGGCGCTCCTCCCTGTGGTCTTCTCGCAGGGACTCTGTTATCCTGTGTCGGCTGCGCATCGGCCATACATACCAGACGCACGGCCATCTTTTGCGTCAGGAGGATCCCCCCCCCCCCTGTGTCAGTGTGGGTCCCGGCTGACGGTCGCCCACATTTTATTGGAGTGTCCCCGACTGTGCACCCTCCGGCAGTCTTTTAATCTCCCGGGCACTTTGCCTTTGGTTTTATGTGACGATGCCTCCATGGCTGACAATTTTTTACATTTTATCCGTGGTAGTTCCTTTTATGGTTCCATTTAGGGGTGTCCTGCTCCTTTCCCTTTGTGTGTGTCTCTAGTCCTCGAGTCTCTCGTTTTTGGTTGCAGATTTTAGTGTGTAGTCGGTTGGTTGACTCTTTCCCTTTTTTGTAGTCATGGTCAGTCAACCAGTCTCCGGCCGTCTTCTGTTCTTCTGTTTCTTTTTGTCTGGTGTTCATCTGTCCTCTTCGTGTCTGTAGTGTTCGTTACCGCATTTGTGTTCTTTTAGGGCCTGGGGGCGGATTCTCCTTCCCCTTGGGGTTTTACCTGCTTCATGCATTTCTGTCTCGCCTGTTTTTGGAATGGAGGACTGGTGACCTTAGCTGTTTAGTTCCCCTTAAACATCCCAACAACAACCAACCAACAACTGATGGCTCCAAACAGGAGAATTTCCTTGGCTGTTCTGTGGTGTTCCCTGATCATGTTACCCGGATTCGCCTCCCTGCTGAATATACCTTTTTCGCAGCGGAGCTCCACGCGATCCTGAAGGCACTGGAGCAAATGTATCGTGTTCGGGGCGATCGATTTGTTCTCTGCTCCGATTCTCTTAGTGCCTTACAATCACTGCAGAACCCGTACGCGACTGAGGAGATTGTCCAGCTGATATACGACCAACTGTACTTGCTCCAACGGCGGGGTTAAAAGGTATCCTTCTGCTGGGTGCCTGGTCATGTCGGAATATGGGGCAATGAACAGGCCGATCGGGCTGCCAAGGAGGCCTGCAGAGAGCAGGATGTGGTCCAGTGTCCTATCCTCTTGCAGTCAGTCATCTCTGCACTCCGCAGGAAGTGCATGGAGTTGTGGGCGGACGAATGGCTGACGGTGACGGCCAGTAAACTGCAGTTGGTAAAGTCAACCACTCGGCCGTGGCGTTCCTCCTGGCAGTTCCTCAGGCGGGAAGAGGTGGCCCTCACACGTCTGCGGATCGGGCACTGTCCTCTCACACATAGCTTTTTATTACGGCGGGAGGATCCTCCGTTTTGTGATGCTTGTGGTGTGTACATCTCTGTACAGCACATTTTAACAGACTGCATTTTATACCGTAATGCAAGGGCAGAAGCACAAGTTGATGGGGATCTGCCTTCTGTTTTAGCTAATGATGAGACGTGTGTGTCTAGGGTTTTTAAGTTTTGTGATGTATCTGGACTTTGGCCTAAACATTCCATCTGCTACATTGTTTTAGCTCCCTCTACCATTTTCTTCCTGTGTTGTTCATGTTTTACTGCTGATACTCTGCTTCATCCCACGCGTTGGTGTGGGTGAGCACATATTTTTCAACGATTGCTCCCCGTGTTTTATGCTCCATTTTATATTCCTGTTCTGGGATTTTTCTTGACACCCACCTCACTATGTTACAGAACAGGCGCTGAAGACCTAGCTGTCGTGCGCCCAAAAACCGCTCTACTACTACTGAATGCGGACAGCCATGGTAAGCCCACATGTTGACCGCCGCTGTGGCAGTATGATATTTGTATCGGGATAAAGGAAACCATAATTAGGGTGCTTGGGGTGCAGCGAATGCGGAGCGCAAACGATAACGGCTGTTGCTGAAGCAAATCTCGCTGTGTTGGAATCCCCATATGTGTGAGTAGGCTAAGTATGGGCTGGTCTGGAAGGCACCTGTCGCAAGTCGGACCCCACAGTGGTAGATGGGGTCTAGTTTCTGCAGTGTCGAAGGCAATGCAGAATCATAGACAGGACTTCCATAATCTAAACGAGACTGGGCCAGTCCTTGATACAATCACAGGAGATCAGAGTAATCAGCACCCCAGGTGGTATTGCACAGACACCTAAGAACATTGAGATGGGACCAGCATGTCCTCTTCAGGTGTCGAACATGAGGGAGCCATGTCAAACTGCCATCGAAGACCAGATCCAAGAAGCGATGGTTTTCTACCAACTCGAGGGTATGGCCATCGAGGAACAGTTCCAGATGGGGATGGACTGTACGGCGATGGCAGAAATGCATGACATATAGCTTGGCCGCCAAAAAGTGACAATCCTGCAGGTTCAGGGGTAATGAAAGTCCCGTGGTATTCCTGCCTGCCATAAGAGGCGACTAAAAGGAGTCTCAAACGCTTCGGCCTTTAATGTGATGGTCTCCTAAGGGGGTTGACAACTACCATTCAGAATTTTCTCTTAATGCGTACCATTTGGGGAAGGATGCCTTACATGGTGTATTATATATCCATCTTACCCAAAGATCAGGTGCATTGATTATTGTCATGGAGTTGGACTTACACCGAGCTTCCGGCCACATCGGCTGCAGTGTGCTCTGGTTAATAAGCATTCCCTCCATTGTGCACTTCCATCTTCACCCTCGTGATATACATGCATATTTGACACCCAACATCCAGCACAGTAGCCAGTCCATTGTGGTGGGGTTGTCATGTCATGCTACCAAGTCCGGATTGGTAAGGAAAACACCATGCCCAAAATTCCTGCAATACAAGTGGGAGGATGGTGGCCAAAAATTCACCTGAGTTTCGCCCAGATTTGTGAAGAGTGTGAGTGGGATCCTATGACAGCTACATATCGTTACCAGGAAATCCGCTTTTGAAATTTTATTAGGTAGCGGGCCTGGGCGTGGAGTCATTTAAAGACCAGAAGAATAAGAGTAGAAGGGTGCTGCTTGAAGTTTTGAAGAGCATGGCGGCGGTCTTTTACGGCTGCAGCAATTTCCAGAGTCCAGAGACCATCTCCCGGCGTGGGGAACCTGACGAAGACGGCATTGCTGAAACAGCTGCTGAAAGGATGGCAGCAGTCAAAATCAGAGTAGATTCATCAACACTATTGTGTGGTAATATAGGTGGGATGGGAGCAGAGGAGAAGGCATCTCAATGAGCCTTAAATACAGCTCACCTGGGAGGGTGACGTAGAGAGAGACAGTGAAGGAAGGTCAAAACAATCGGGTAATGGCCGTTGTCACATAAGTCATCGTTGACGCCCCACTGAAGAAGAAGGCCAGGTATGCAGATGGAGAGGTCAGTGGTTGAGAAAGTACTGTGCGCCACAGTAAAGTGTGTGGGAGCACCTGTGTTTAGTGAACAGAAGTCAAGCCCTGACAGAACAGCTTCAACTGTCCTGCCCATGGCAGTAGTCATATGACTACCCCATAGATGGTTGCGGGCATTAAAAAAAATGGTTCAAATGGCTCTGAGCACTATGGGACTCAACCGCTGAGGTCATTAGTCCCCTAGAACTTAGAACTAGTTAAACCTAACTAACCTAAGGACATCACAAACATCCATGCCCGAGACAGGATTCGAACCTGCGACCGTAGCGGTCTTGCGGTTCCAGACTGCAGCGCCTTTAACCGCACGGCCACTTCGGCCGGCTGCGGGCATTAAAGTCCAGTTATGACAAGGAGGGAGAAGGGAGTTGCTGAAGAAGGGTGGTGAGGCATGGGATGTGGGCGATCTGTCAGGTGGGAGTTAGAGATAACAGGTTGTGATTGGAGTGGCCAGATGGACCCTGACACCAATGGCTTCCAGAGTGGTATATAGAGGAACCCATTTACTACAAACATCCTTGTGGACTAAGGTGCAAACACCATAAGAAGGCCATACGGACCAATTAGGTTCCAACAGAATTGACAAAATGGGTCTCCTGGAGCGCAATACAAACGACAGAGTAGAAGGAATGAAGAGGCTGCAACTCTGGAAGATGACGCAAATATCCATTACAGTCTCACTGGAGGATTCTCAACCCAGAGTCCAAAGTGGAAGTGATTGGATCAGAGTTCGTCACGCTACCGAGTCGTTATCTGTCACTGATAAGGATGGTGTAATATTCATATAGGTGGATTCAGACACTGTATGAGGGGAAGGCTGCACCCGTACCAGAGGGGCCTTGCCCTTGTTCCTGCGTTTCTGCTTGTTCTCTTGGGAACGAAGAGAAGGTCAGACTTCAGCAAGGGCAGGCACGGAATTACACCAGACAATCTTGGTGCCCACCAGCCACAGATTACGCTGCCAATGTGGACCCTTGCAGGGGAGTGCTGGGAAGAGGAGTCTAGGGAGGTAGCTCCAGTACCAGTCGCTGCTGAAGGTGGGGAGCACTTCTCCAGTGGGGGTGGGGGAGCAGCACCTGAAGGGGTGGGTATGGGTACTGAGGGGAGAGGGAGTGGAAGTGGGAGAGGGGGGAGGAGGAGGAGGAGGAGAAGGAGGCTGAAACTGAAGGCAAAGGGGAAGGGGCTGGGAGGAGGAGAGGGTACGATATGGAATGGATGTAACTGAAGCAAAAGTAGAAGTCATAGATACGGGAGCCCCCTGCACATCTAGGGGTAAGAATAGGCCCGCAGTATTCCTGCAAGTCGCAAGAGGTGACTAAAAGGAGTCTCAACAGTTCTGGCCTTATGTGATGGTCCCCTCTCACGTTTAACCTCCATCTTTCTAAAATCTTCCAAAGAGCGAGCCAACTGACGAAGGGCGCCTTGCAAGGTGCACTGTATCCATCGTGTGTTGAGACCATTAGCTGGCTTTCTTGTAGCTGAAATGCTGTCCTGCTGGTTTTCCATCTCTTGAGCGAGGATACGTCACTGAGTGCGATTACCACACTGGACTGTGCAATGTTGCTTTTTGCTGTGATGACGACCTTGGACATTTTTGCACGTACGATCCAGCAGGGTAGCCAGTCCGTTGTGGTGGGGAGCCATGTACCCTGTTGATTGTAGCCCCCTGGCAACACAGGGATCGCTCTGCTGATGCCTGCGCCATTAACTCCCCCCGTATGCCAGGGAATAGATGCCCATCTCGCTGTGGCATCGGGACCCCTGGCAAAGACCATCTTGCCAGGTGGCCCTTGCTGAGGCTGGGTGGCGCCCATAGGGAAGGCCCTTGGTCGGAGTAGTTGGCATCAGGGATAATGACCTGCAATAAAGCGTGTTACATCATCTCTCACAGGTGGCCAGGCACCAGCAGCCTCTAAGCATTCTCGGGCTCAATTTAATGCTGAGATCCGAAAATATTCCCTCCCTGGCCACACCGTGGGAGGAGCGTAAATCTCAGTGGCAGTGACAGTTATTCAGCCGATTCCTAGTTTCTACGAGATCTGATGGGGAGTCTTTCAAGCCCACAAAGCCTCAGTTCTTTGTGGAGCATTTAGAGGGCAGGTTTGGGGAGGTGGAGGGCTTGTCCAAAATGCGCTCTGGGGCCGTTTTGATAAAAACGGCATCCTCCGCCCAGTCACGCAGGTTACTTGCTTGTGACAAGTTGGGGGATGTTAACATTACCATCACAACACGTAAGAGATTAAATATGGTCCAAGGTATTATTTTCTATAGGGACATAATTTTGCAGTCTGATGACGAGCTGTGCGCCAACTTAGAGCGTCGAGGTGTCCATTTCGTCCAGTGCATTCATCAGGGCCCCAGGGACAATCAGGTAGCTACTGGTGCCTTAATCTTGGCCTTCGAGGCTGATACATTACCGGAGAAGGTCAGGGTGATGGTCTACCGATGTGTTGTCAAGCCCTACTATCCCTCCCCTGATGCAGTGCTATAAGTGCTGGAAGTTCCGCCATATGTCTTCCCGCTGTACTGCCAGCCTCACATGTCGAAATTGATGACACCTACGACATCCCGATACTCCCTTTGCCCAGCCACCCATCTGTGTCAAATGTGGAGAGCCTCATTCACCTTGATCGCCAGACAGTAGGATCTTACAGAAAGAGCGCAAAATCATGGAATATAAGAACATGGACCGACTGAGCTATAGTGAAGCTAAGAGGAAATATGACCGACTAGATCCTGTGAAAATGACATCTTCCAACGCCGCTGCTACAACGACCGTGCTAGCCCCACCAGTTCCGAGAATTCCAGCCTAATCGACGAGCCATACAACTAATCATGAACCCTTGCCCATGGGGGGCCCTACCCAATCTGTAGCATCTACGCCACCTCCCTCGGGAACAACACACTCCACTCCATCGGAGACGTCCCTCCCCGCTTCTCAGCCAGAGAAGCGTCCAACTTCTTCAGCTACTCTCTCTCGCAAGGGGTCCCTTGGGTCCCTCCCTTCCCAGGTTTCCACCAGCGGGAAGGATGACACCTGACAGTAGCATAAGTTCCCATCAGCGGCTGGTCATAGGGCTTCGAGATCCTCCTCTGTCCAGGAGACTGAATCAGTGAAGCCCTCCCAGCTGGTGAAACCCAAGGTTCAACGATAGAAATCCAAGCGAATGACCTCAAAGGCCAAAGAACTTGCGGTGGCACCCACCCCACCGCACATTTCGAGCTCTGTGTCTTAGTATGAGGTGGAGATCCTGGCGTCTGCTGAGGACATTGATCTCGCCGGTCCCTCAGACACCACAAATAGCACTTGCACAGATGCTCAATTGGTGGCAGAAGGTGACCCAACGGCGTAATCTGCCTCCGAAGTCCCTTCATGCACTTCTCAGCCATGGACAACACCATGCTCAGGTTGACTGCAGCGGTTTCTTCCACCATCTTGCTGAGCTCCGACAACTTCTCAGCCTTCACCCTTTCCTTTGTATTCCTCTTAAAGAGACTTGGACCTACGCCGCTGCTGCAACAACGGTTCTCCCATCGTCACGTATCGTTGGCTCTAAGATGTGTCAGAAACCACCGGCCTCCTTGGTTATGGGGGGCACTTCAGTCCCTGTTGCTCCAGCTCCATCTCCTTCGGGAGAAACCACCCCCCCCACCCCCCAACCATCGGGGATATCAGTTCCCCCTTCCCAGCCAGAGAAGAGTAAGACTTCTTCGGCTACTCTCGCCAGGAAGGGGTCCCTTGGGGACCTTCCTTCGCAAGTTCCAACCAGCAGAAAAGCGGACACCCGCAAGTGCTTGAAACAATCAGCGGTCCCTGGTTGTAGGGCCTCACTGTCGTCGTCCGTCCCTGAGACTGACTCAGTGAAGCCCTCCAAGTCTGAACAACCGAAGGCACAGCGCGAGAAGCAGAAGAAGAAGAAAGTCCCCAAGGATGAGGTGAAGATTCTGGCGTCCGCTGAGGACCTCAATCTCGCCAGTCCATCAGACACCATTTATAGCGCTATGGGAGGTGCTCAATTGGAGGCAGCGGGTGACCCAGCCACGTAATCGGCGATTCAAGTCCCTTCACGCCTTTCTCAGCCATGGACAGCTTCATCCTCCAGTGGAACTGCTGCAGTTTCTTCCACCATCTAGTTGCGCTCCGCCAACTTATCAGCCTTCACCCTTTCCTCTGCATTGCTCTGCAGGAAACTTGGTTCCGGCAATGCGAACCCCCGCCCTCCGTGGCTATCGGGGTTATTATAAGAACCGGGCAGCTTATGAAATAGGCGTCTGGTGGCGTCTGCATCTATGTCCTTCACTCTCTTCACAGTGAGACTGTCCCTCTACAAACAACTTAAGAGGCTGTCGCTGTTCGGGTGTGGCCTCCACAGGCTGTTACCGTATGCAGCCTTTACCTACCTCGCAGCATGTCCAGACTGTACTGCTGCCCGATTGCCGCCACCTTTCTTGTAACTGGGCGACTTCAACGCCCATAACCCTCTGTGAGGTGAGTCAGTGACCACAGGTCGAGGCGCCACCGTTGAGCATTTATTGTCGCAGCTCGATCTCTCGATTTTAAATGATCGTGTCTTAACACACTTCAGTGTGGTGCATGGCACATACACCGCCATTGACCTTTCGATCTGTAGCCCTACCCTCTTACCGTGTGTCCAATGGAGTGTGCATGCCGACCTGTGTGGTAGTGACCACTTTCCGATCTTTCTGTCACTGCCACGGCTGGGCACCCTAGCAGATGGGCTAGGAATAAAGCTGACTGGGACTTGTTTTCCTCCACTGCCGCTATTGAGCCTCTCTCTAATGATGACATTGATGCGGTGGTTTAATCGGTCACCACCAGCATCCTTACTGCCGCAGAATCTTCAATTCCCTGTTCCTCTGGGTCCCCTCGGAGGAGGACTGTGCCTTGGTTGTCGCCTGAGATCGCTGAGGCGATTATAGACCGTCGGCGTGCGCTACAGCGTCACAAGCGACATCCATCCATAGATCATCTTATCGCCTTCAAATGGCTGCGTGCACGAGCCCGCCGCCTTATCCGGCAAGGCAAGCAGGAATGCTGGGAGCGGTATGTGTCCACCATTGGCCTCCATGTGTCTCCATCGCAGGTCTGGGCCAAGATCCGACGCATCTATGGCTCTCGGACCCGTGTCAGCGTCCCTGCGCTCTCACTGAATGGAGCAGTTTGTACAGACCCCGACGAAATTGCCAACAGCTTGGGAGAGCATTTCGCTCTGAGTTCCGCTTCTTCCAATTACCCACTGGCCTTCTGCTCCATTCAAGAGCGGATGGAACGTCGGAGCCTTTCTTTTCGCACCCACCATTCTGAATCCTACAATGCTCCATTCAGTGAGTGGAAATTTCACAGTGCCATTGCCGCTTGCCCTGATACCGCTCCTGGTCCAGATGGCATCCACTGTCAGATGCTGAAACACCTTTCAGTGCACTGCAAGCGACACCTCCTCGACCTTTACAACCGTCTCTGGGTCGAGGGAGAGTTTCCGTCGCAATGGCGGGAAAGCTTTGTCATCCCCGTTTTGAATCCGGGCAATAGCCCTTTGGAGGTGGACAGCTACCGTCCCATTAGCCTCACCAACGTTCTTTGCAAGCTTCTTGAACGGATGGTGAGCCGGCGCTTGAATTTGGTACTGGAGTCTCGGGGCCTTCTGGCTCCGTCTCAGGGTGGGTTCCGAAAAGGCTGCTCCGCCACCGACAATCTGGTGAGCCTGGAGTCGGCCATCCGTACTGCCTTTGCCCGCCGTCAGCACCTGGTCGCTGTCTTTTTCGACATGCGGAAGGCGTACGATACGACATGGCGTCATCACATCCCTTCTACGCTTCATGGATGGGGTCTTCGGGGCCTTCTGCCGATCTTTATCCGCAATTTTCTGTCGTATCGTACCTTCCGCGTGCAATCGCGGCCTCTCATAGTTCTTCCCGAGTCCAGGAGAACGGGGTACCACAGGGATCTGTCCTCTTATTAATCGCAATAAACGGGCTCTGTCTCCTTCCCTGTATGCTGACGACTTCGGCCTTTACTACAGCTGTACTGGCATTGCAGCTGTTGAACGTCAGCCACAGGGCCTATCTGCAAGGCGCAGTTTTGGGCTGTAGAACATGGTTTTCAGTTTTCGGCTGCCAAGACCCGCGTTATGCACTTCTGCTGGCGCCGAACGGTCCATCCTGAGCTACCGTGTTATCTTGAGGACGACCTTCTTGCTGTGGTGGAGATCCACAGGCTTTTGGGGGTCGTTTTTGATGCGCAGTTGACTTCGCTGCCTCATATTCGGCAGCTTAAACAGGCGTGTTGGAGGCATCTAAATGCTCTGAGATGCTTGAGCTACACCAGCTGGTGCGCTGACCTATCCACACTGTTACGGCTCTACCAGGCGTTAATCCAGTCCAGTCTGGATTATGGGAGCCTGGCTTATGGCTCAGCATCCCCATCTGCATTGCGGGTGCTGGACCCAATACTACACAGCGGAATACGACTTGCCACTGGTGCCTTCTGGACCAGCCCTGTGGACAGCATACTAGTGGAGGCAGGTGGCCCTCCTCTGCGGTTACGGCACCAGTGTTTGCTGGCCGCTGAAGCGGCACATGTTTTTAAATTGCCCGGGCATCCAAACTATCTTCTCCTGTTCCCGCAATCGGTCGTCCATCTGCCAGAACGTCGGCCCCGGTCAGGTTGTACGATCACGGTCCACGTCAAAGAGCTTCTCTCCGGGCTTAGGGTTTTCGCTGTTCCACCTTGTTTCCGGGCCACTTTGCGTACACCCACATGGCGTGTTCCTTGCCCTTGCTCTCAGCTCGACTTGGCACAGGGCCCGAAGGACTCAGTCCCTGCAGAGGCCTTCCGCCGCCGCTTTTATTCCATTCTGGCCACGTATCAGGGCTCAGGCATTGTTTACACTGACGGTTTGATGGTTTCTGGTCGTGTCGGTTATGCGCTAACTCTAAGGGACCATTCTGAGCAATGTTCCTTGAAGGATGGCTGCAGCGTTTATACTGCTGGGCTGGTCACCATCTTCCGTGCCCTAGAGTATATCCACTCCTGCTCAGGTGAGTCCTTCGTTATCTGTAGCGATTCCCTGAGCAGTTTACGAGCTCTCGACCAGTGTTTCCCTCGTTGTCGTCTGGTGATGGCTTTCCATGAGTCCCTGCATACTCATGCCCATTGCGGCCGCTCGGTGGTCTTTGTGTGGACCCCCGGTCATGTCGGTATCCCGGGCAATGAACATCTTGACTGCCTGGCGAAAGAGGCCACGAGTAAACTATCTATGGATGTTGGCTTCCCAGAGACTGATTTGCGGGCAGTCTTATGCCACAGAGTTTTTTGCGCTATGGGACGATGAATGGCGCGAACTGACAACACGTAATGAACTCTGTGCTGTCAAGGAGTCGACGGCAGTGTGGCGGTCATCCCTGTGAGCCACTCGCAGGGACTCAGTAGTCCTTTGCCGGCTCCACATTGGCCGCTCCCAGCTGACACACAATTATTTACTGCTCCGGGAGAACCCTCGCCGATGTCGCTGCAGGGCGGCTTTGACAGTGGCCCACATTTTGTGGGCCTGCCCCCTTTTAGCTGTGGTCAGGCAGACATTTGCACTGCCTGATACGCTCCCTGCCCTTTTAACTGATGACCCTGCTATGGCTGGCTTGGTTTTACGTTTTATTTGGGCAGGGAGTTTTATAATTTAATATGAGTGTTTATGTTTTATTTTAGTGTCATGTGTTTATTCTGGCCTTTGGCCTACGGTTTTAAACTGAGTTTTTAATGTGTTCTCGGTGGTTGGCTATTCCCTTTTTATTCTACGTTCGGCCAACCACCGCCACACTCCGTGCGATTTTAATTTGCGATGTCTGTTTTTTGTGTGAGTTTTTCTTGTCCTGTGTTGTCTGTTGTCTCTATTATCCATTGTTCACCCTTAAACCCACTTACCAACCAACTAACCAACCAAAGAAACTTGGTTTCTGGCAATTGCTATAGAAGTTATTATAGGAACCGTGCAGCTTATGAGGGGGTTTGTGCTGGCGTCTGCATCTATGTCCTTCATTCTCTTCACAGGCACTATGTCCCTCTGCAAACACCTCTCGATTCTGTCACTATTCGGGTGTGGACGCCACAGGCTATTACTGTCTGCAGTCTCTATCTTGCACCGGATGGTGAAGTCCCACAGCGTGTCCTACCTGTGCTGGTAGCCCAATTGCCGCCACCTTTCCTGATACTGGGCGACTTCAACGCCCACAACCCTCTGTAGGGTGGGGCAGTGGCAATAGGTCGAGGCGCCACCATAGAAAATATATTGGCACAACCTGACCTCACCCTTTTAAACGATGGTGCCTTCACACATTTCAGTCCGGCGCATGGCATGAAACCACAATCGACCTTTCGATCTGCAGCCCTAGCAACTCACCGTCTTCCCAATGGAGTGTGCATGACGAAATGTGTGGTAGTGACCACTTTGATCTTTCTGTCACTGCCACAGGGACACTCTTCTGGGCGCCCATGCAGATTGGCTATGAATAAGGCTGGCTGGGACTTGTTCTCATCCATGGCCACTATTGCGCCTCTTTCTAATAAAGCCATTGATGCGGTGGTTCACTCAGTCCCCACTGTAATCGTTACTACCGCAGAATCTGCCATTCCCCGTTCTTCTCAATCCCCTCGGCGGATGATTAAAGGTCGCAGGCCGGCTCTCCAGCGTCACAAGCGACAACCCACAATACAATACCTCATCGCCATTAAACGGCCCCGTACAACTCGTGGTGCATACCCCACCCTTCCTTCAGCTCGAATTGGCACAGGGCCCGAAGGACTCAGTACCTCCGGAGGCCTTCTGCCGCTGCTTTCTTTCCTTCCTTGCCACGTATTACGGCTCTGTAGTTGTTTACACTGACGGTTCGATGGTTGCTGGCCGTGTTGGTTATGCTCTGACTCTAGCAATATTCGTTGTTGGCTGGCTGCAGTGGTTTCACTGCTGAGCTGGTCGTCATCTCTCGTGCCCTGGAGTATATCCGCTCCTGCTCAGGTGAGTCCTACGTTATCGGTAGCGACTCCCTGAGCAGTTTACGAGCTATCGACCAGTGTTTCCCTCTCTCTCGTCTGGTGCTAGCGTTCCAGGAGTCCTTAGATATTGTTGACCGTTGCGGCCGCTCTGTGGTCTTTTTATGGACCCTAGGCCATGTTGGTACACCAGGCAATGAACATATTGACCGCCTGGCCAAACAGGCTATCAGTGAACCTTCTCCAGACATTGGCCTCCCAGAGACTGGTATGCGAGAAATCTTACACCACAAAGTTTTCATGCTTTGTTACGCTGCATGGCGAGATGTGACCACACCCAATACAATCTATGCTATCAAGGAGACGACGTGTGTGTGGCAGTCATACATGCCAGCCTCTCACAGGGACTCAATTGTCCTTTGTCGGTTCCGCATTGGCCCTCACCTGGCTGATGCACAGTTATTTACTGTGTTGTGAGGACCCACCTCTATGTACCTGGGGGGCAGCTTTGACGGTGGTCAACGTTTTGTTGGCTTGTCCTCTTTTGGCTGTGCTAATTCATAAATTTGCGCTGCCTGCTGCGATCCCTGCCCTCTTAACAGATGACACTGCCATGACAGGCTTAGTTTAGCGTTCTATTCGGGCAGGGGGCTTTTATCACTTGATCGAAGTGTTTGTCTCTTTTTGTGTTTAGTCTGGCCATTGGCCTACGATTTTAGACTGAGTTTTTAATGTGTTCCTCGGTGGTTGGCTTTTCCTTTTTTTGTCTCTATGGTCAGCCATCCACTGTCACACTCTGTGTGACTTTCATTCCTTTTGTCCCCAGGAGCTCAGCATTCATTTGCTGGGTATGGGCTTGGCGACCCTGGTGTTCCTGAGCTGGGGACTGGTTAGCGCTGCCAGTTCCCTGTCACCATAAGCTCTGGGCATACTTCAGCGACCAATGTGCGGCGCGGCGCATTAACTTTGTGTGTCTCAGGGAATGGGGATCTTGGCTTGACCGCCCGGATCACGAGGCTGGCATAAACCTCTATCAACAACCCCTCAATCTCAATGTGTGCTGTGCGCTGATGAGATGCATGGCTGTTGAGGTGGAACAGTCGTTAGCGGGCAACCTCTGGGGAACCTGCCACACCTCATTTGTATAAGGCTTACCTAGGTACACGGGGCTCTGTCTAGGTGGACTTGTAGATCCCTAGCTGCTCGTGGGGCCGAGACTGATCGTTCGAAATCCTCTTTTCCTCCTCCCAGTGGAAAGGGTGGGCCACGGTAGGTTCTAACAACCAATCTCTGACCCCCCTGCGGGTTTGGGGGTTCGAATAGGCCCGCGATATTCCTGCCTGTCGTAAGAGGCGACTAAAAGGAGTCTCAAACGTTTCGGCCTTAATGTGATGGTCCCCTAAGGGGTTTGACCACTACCTTTCAAAATTATCTGTTAGTGCGTACCATTTGGGGAAGAATGCCTTACGTGGTGTATCATATATCCATCTTGCCCTAAGATCTGGCACACCCAATGTTGTCATGGAGTTGGCCTTACACCGTGCTTCCAGCCACATCAGCTGCTGTGTTGTCCGGGCAGCATACAAGCCCTCCATTATGAACTTCCATCTTCGCCCTCCTGACACATATGGATATTCGACACGCGACATCCAACACGGTAGCCAGTCTGTTGTGGTGGGGTCGTCATGTACCCTCTTGGTGGTAGCCCCCTGACTACACAGGGATCGCACTGCTGATGCCTGAGCTGCTACCTCCCAACGTATGCCGAGGAGTAGATGCCTATCCCTCTGGGGCATCGGGACTCCCAGCAAAGGCCATCCTACCAGGTGGTGTTTGCTGTGGCTGGGTGGCGCCCGTGGGGAGAGCCCCTGGTCAGAGTGGGTGGCATCAGGGCGGATGACCCGCAATGAAGCGTGGTACATCATCTCTCGCTGGTGGGCCTCCACCAGCAGTCTCTAAGCGATCGAGGTCTAACCTCAATGGCAAGCAATTCAATCTAAGATCATTTCCCTCCCTGGCCACTCCATGGAGGGAACGCATGGCTAAAGACAGCGGTGGAGATTATTCACCCCGGTACCTTGTCTGTACGCGGGTCGATGGTGAATCTTTCATGCAAACTAAGCCTCAGTTTTTTGTGGAGCATTTAGAGGACAACTTCGGGGAGGTGGAGGGCTTGTCCAAAATGCGCTCTGGGTCGGTTCTCATCAAAACAGCATCCTCTGCCCAGTCACGGAGGTTGCTCACTTGTGACAGGTTGGGGGATGTTTCCGTCACCATCACTCCCCATAAAAGGTTAAACATGGTCCAGGGAATTATATTCCATAGGGATCTTCTTCTGCAGTCCGACAATGAACTACGCGCCAACCTAGAACGACGAGGTGTTCACTTCGTCCGGCGCGTCCATCGGGGTCCGAGGGATAATCAGGTAGCCACCGGTGCCTTAATCTTGGCCTTCGAGGGTGATGTCTTACCCGAAAAGGTTAAGGTGATGGTTTACCGCTGTGATGTGAAACCATATATCCCTCCTCCGATGAGGTGTTTTAAATGCTGGAAGTTCGGGCACATGTCATCTCACTGTACTTCCAGCGTCATGTGTCGGGATTGTGGACGTCCTTCGCATCCTGATACTCCATGTGCCCCACATCCTATCTGTGTTCACTGCGGAGAACACCATTCACCCTGCTCGCAGGACTGTACGATATTGCAGAAAGAAAGGACGATAATGGAATACAAGACCCTGGACCACCTGACCTACGACCTCGCTAGTCCCTCGGACACAATGTATAGCATTTCCACGGGTGCTCCATTGGAGGCAGCAGGTGACCCAGCAGCGTAATCTGCCTTCCCCGTCCCGTCACGCCTATCCCAGCCATGGACAACACCATCCTCCAGTGGAACCGCAGCGGTTTCTTTCACCATCTAGCTGAGCTCCGCCAACTTATCAGCCTTCACCCTCTCTTCTGCATTGCTCTGCAGGAAACTTGGTTTCCAGCAATGCGAACCCCTGCCCTCCGTGGCTATCGGGGTTATTATAAGAACCGAGCAGCTTCTGAAAGGGTGTCTGGTGGCGTCTGCATATATGTCCTTCACACTCTGCACAGCGAGTCTGTCCCTCTCCAGACACCTTTAGAGGCTGTCCCTGTACGGGTGTGGACGCCACAGGCTGTTACCGTCTGCAGTCTTTACCTTCCACCTGATGGTGATGTCTCACAGCATGTCCTGGTTGCACTGGTAGCCCAATTGCCGCCATCTTTCTTGCTATTGGGCGACTTCAGCGCCCATAACCTTCTGAGGGGTGGGTCAGTGGCCACAGGTCGAGGCGCCATCGTTGAGCATTTATTGTCGCAGCTCGATCTCTCGCTGTTAAATGATGGTGCCTTCACTCACTTCAGTGTTGGGCATGGTACATACTCCGCCATTGACCTTTCGAACTGTAGCCCTAGCCTCTTACCGTCTGTCCAATGGAGTGTGCATGACGACCTGTGTGGTAGTGACCACTTTCCGATCTTTCTGTCACTACCATAGCGTCACTCTTCTGGGCGCCCTAGCAGATGGGCTATGAATAAGGCGCCGGCGGGCGCTCCAGCGTCACAAGCGACATCTCTCCATACACCACCTTATCGCCTTCAAACGGCTGCGTGCGCGGGCCCGCCTCCTTATCCAGCAAGGCAAGAAGGAGTCCTGGGAGCCGTATGTGTCCACCATTGACCTCCATGTCACTCTATCGCAAGTCTGGGCCAAGATTCGACGCGTCTACGGCTATCGGACCCCTGAAAGCGTCCCTGCGCTCTCACTGAATGGAGCAGTTTGTACTGACTCCGGCGTATTGCAACCAGCTTAGCAGAGCATTTTGCTATGAGATCCGCTTCTGCGAATTACCCCCAGGCCTTCCGCTCCATTCAAGAGCGGATGGAACGTCGGAGCCTTTCTTTTCACTCAAACACTTCTGAATCCTACAATGCTCCATTCAGTGAGTGGGAATTTCACAGTGCCCTTGCCACTTGCCCTGATACCGCACCCGTGTCCGATCGCAGCCACTGCCAGATGCTGAAACACCTTTCAGTGGACTGCAAGCGACCTCTCTTCGACCTTTACAACCGTCTCTGGGTCGAGGGTGAGTTTCCGTCGCAATGGCGGGAGGGCATTGTCATCCCCGTTTTGAAACCGGGCAAGAGCCCTTTGGAGGTGGACAGCTACCGCCCCATTAGCCTCACCAATGTTATTTGCAAGCTTCTCGAACGGATGGTGAGCTGGCGCTTGAATTGGGTACTGGAGTCTCGGGGCCTCCTGGCTCCGTCTCAGTGTGGGTTCCGTAAAGGCCGCTCCGCCGCCGACAATCTGGTGAGCCTAGAGTCGGCCATCCGTACTGCCTTTGCCCGCCGTCAGCACCTGGTCGCTGTCTTTTTCGACATGCGGAAGGCATACAATACGACATGGCGTAATCACATCCTTTCTACGCTTCACGGATGGGGTCTTCGGGGCCCTCTGCCCATTTTTATCCGCTATTTCCTGTCGTATCGTACCTTCCGCGTGCAAGGTGCGGCCTCCTATAGGAGGACGGCGTGCCGCAGGGCTCTGTTTTAAGTGTCTGCCTCTCTTTAATAGCCATTAAGTGGCTCGCTGCGGCCGTGGGAACTTCTGTCTCCGCTTCCCTGTATGCCCCCAGGGGCTCAGCATTCGTTTGATGGGTACGGGCTTGGCGACCCCGGGGTTCCTGAGCTGGGGACTGGTAAGCGCCGCCAGTCCCCTGTCACCGTAACCTTTAAGCATACTTCAACGACCACCGTGCGGCGCGGCGGTGGAATGTTGTGTGTCTCAGGGAATGGGGATCTTGGCTTGACCGCCCGGATCGCGAGGATGGAATAAACCTCTATAAAAAAACCCTCAATCTCAAGGTGTGCTGCGCGCTGATGAGATGCATGGCTCTTGAGGTGGAACAGTCGATAGCGGGCAACCTCTGGGGAACCTGCCGCACCTCAGTTGTATAAGGCATACCTAGGCTCTGTCTAGGTGGACTTCTAGTTTCCTAGCTGCTCGTGGGACCGAGATGGATCCTTCGAAATTCTCTTTTCTTCCTCCCAGCGGAAAGGGTGGTCCGCTGGAAGGTTCTAACACCCAGTCTCTTAAGAGGGCCCGTGCAGTCAGTCCCCCAGACTCTGGCGCTTCTTTGAAAAGTCCAGTCTTAGGAAACAGAATGCATTCTGGTAATCCGAATGTGTTTCTCATTGTGAAACGGAAGGAGGGTAGTTTCGAGAAGATTTCGCCCTTCTATATACAAAAGGGATTGGAGGGAATCTGTGGCTCCTTAAAATCGGTGAAGCGCTTACGTAATGGGACCTTGCTAGTGGAAACTTCCACTTCCCAGCAAGCAACTAACCTCCAATCTGCTAAATGCCTTGGAGAGTATGCCATAGACACCGAACTGCACAGCACCTTGAACTATAGCAAAGGTGTTGTGACATGCCGGGATCTAGCTGATATTCCCAAGGAAGAACTGCAACGTGAGTGGGCTCCGGAAGGTATCGTTGATGTCCAACACATCATGAAGAGGGTTGATGGCACTCTTGTCAAATCCGACTCCTTTATTCTGACCTTCAGTAGCACAACACTTCCTGAACATGTTAAAGCTGGCTTCCTTCGCCTTAGTGTGAGGCCTTATTTCCCGGCCCCAATGCGCTGTTTCAAATGCCAGCGTTTTGGGCATACCACCTTGGGCTGTAAAGGCGAAGCGACTTGTGGAAACTGTGGTCAGGCTGCTCATGCAGGAGTTGGTTGCTCGTCTCTGGCTAAATGTATTAATTGCTCTGGGAACCACCCTGTTTGGAGTAGGGACTGCCGCGTATTTTTAGAGGAACGCAAGGTCCAGGAAATAAAAACAACCAAGCGTATCCCTTATGGTGGGGCCAAGAAGATTTATAAGTCGATGCAACCTCCCACATTTGCTACATCTTTTGCATCCCTGGTACAGAAGCCTACTCGAAAAGTCGATGCCTCAACGCAGACTGAGGTGGTGAGTGTTGGCACTAACACCTGTAGCTGTCAGTGCACTTGCAATGCAGCCAGTGTTCCAGAACCAGTAGCCCCTACTCGAACGGCAGACAAAAGTACAGTGGCGGACTTGGTCCAGCCCCTCGCGCCTCCAACAGCTGAGGTTGTCCCCAAGCCCAGTGCGCCAATTACCACTCCCACATCCGCTCCCCCAAAGTGCACCAAGCCACAGAAAGCTACTGTGCAGCAGCAACAGCGGGTCAAATCCAGTGGTAAACCATCTGACCATGCGGATGTTGTTTTACGCGAGGCTTCATCTGACTCTTCCCCAGAGTTGATGGAGTACGATGTATGTGTGGGGCAATCATCTCGTCCCACAACTGCCCCTCCACCTGCTGCGGTCTCCCCACCCCGTCGGAGAGACAGGATGAAGGTGCTACCCCCAACATAGATGGCTCCCATACTCCAGTGGAACTTGCAAGGGTTCAGGACGCATGTGGAGGAACTTCGTCTACTTTCTCAGGGTCGACCATTGTGTCTCTGTCTCCAGGAGACGTATTTCCATCCATCATACTCCCCTGAGATACGAGGCTATACACTCCACAAAAAGGACGACCTGCGTGGAGAGAGAGCTAGAGGAGGCGTAGGTATTTTCGTCAGGACGGACTACCATTCCTCGCCTCTCTCACTTATGACGACTCTACAGGCCGTCGCTGTGTCCGTGCACGTGCGTCATCCATTGACTGTATGTTCACTTTACTTGCCCACACATGATGCTCTTGATGAAGCGGCCCTCACCGACCTTCTTACACAGCTCCCCTAGCCATTCATTATTTGTGGTGATTTTAATGCCCACAATGTGCTTTGGGGCTCTGCAATTACCTGTCCCAGGGGTAGAGCAATTGAGAGGCTTCTCCTGTCATCCTGTGCCTACTTGCTCAATGGAGGACAGAGTACTCATTTCTGCACGGCGACTGGGTCGTTCTCTGCCATTGATCTCTCGCTTTGCTCTCCAGCTCTTGCCGCTAGTGCTCACTGGGAAGTGGTGATCATTTCCCAATCTGGATTCACCTGCCAGATGGCGTGGGCCCCGAAAGGAGACCACCACGATGGGTACTCAGTGGGGCTGACTGGACGCTTTATATCCAGTTGGCCCAATTCGAACACTGTGCGAATCTTGAGGTGTGGGTGGATCGTATTACCAAAACGGTGCACCATGCGGCTGCGGCATCCATTCCACAGTCCACAGGCCACCGGAAAAGGCCACCTGTGCCTTGGTGGAGTGACGAATGCCGCTCTGCAATCAGGACCAGGCGTGCGGCTCTGCGGCGGTTCAAGTGTCGGCCGACTACTGAGAATCTTGCAGCCTTTCGGGTGGCGAGGGCGAGATGTCGCCGCATTATTCGTGAGAGCAAGAAGAGGTCGTGGCAAAAGTTGCTGAACACCATTAATCGTTCCACCAAAAGTTCCATTGTGTGGGAGACGAATAGGAGAATTTCTGGCAGAGGAGGGAGGTGCCCCATAGCTGCTGTAATGAATAACGGCACTCTCCACACAGATCCGCGAGACATTGCCCAGACTATGGCAGCATATTTTGCGACACTTACTGCCACAACCAGTCAGGATCCAGGTTTCCAGCGCCATAGAGCGGTTGCTGAGAGGTGTAGTCTGAACTTCCAGCCCACCTCTCATGAAGTTTACAACTGCCCTTTTTCTATGTGGGAACTGGATTCGGCATTGTCTGGAGCTCGTGACACTTCCCCTGGTCACGACAGGATCCATTACAGTATGCTATGGCACCTCACAATGCGCAACAAAGAAATCCTCCTCGCACTTTTTAATGCCATTTGGGCGTCGGGTCACTTTCCTGACGCGTGGCGTGAGGCAGTTTTAATCCCTTTTTTAAAACCTGGGAAAGACCGCTCGAGCCCAAGTAGCTACCGTAGTATTGCCCTCACTAGTTGCATAGGGAAGACCTTGGAGCGGATGGTCAACCGCCGCCTTGTCTTGATGTTAGAATCCCGGCAACTACTTAGTCGCTATCAGTGTAGGTTCAGGAGGTTTCGTTCCACTTTCGATAACCTTTCCCTCCTGGAGGCGCCTATCCAACAAGCTTTCCTACGCCGTCATCACCTTATAGGTGTATTTTTCGACATCGAGAAGGCCTACGATACCACTTGGCGGCGTCTCATCCTGGAGCAGCTTCACGAATGGGGTTTTCGTGGTTGTCTTCCTCTTTTTATTCAGTCTTTCCTCTCGCCACGATATTTTAGATACCGAATTGGTGACGTCCTGTCTGATCGCTTTGAGCAGGAGAATGGTGTCCCTTAGGGTAGCGTTTTAAGTGTGACTCTGTTTGCCATTGCTATTAATCGCATTACGTCCATGGTGAAAGGTCCTGTCCAGTGTTCTTTGTTTGTGGATGATTTCTCTTTGTTCTGCTCTTCTTCAAGCCTTGCAACGACAACTCGTCAGTTGCAACTTACGATTAGGCGTTTGGATGACTGGGCGCTGAAGAGTGGATTTAAGTTTTCCACCGAGAAGTCTGTATGTTTTCTTTTTAACCATTCTCGTTCGATTTTCACCTTTCCTGAGTTGCGCTTGAGGGACACTATTCCTTCTTTTAAAGACATGGTGAGATTTCTGGGGCTCATTTTTGACTCTAGGCTCACGTGGTTACCTCATCTTAAAGACCTGAAACGGCGGTCGCTTCAGGCTTTAAGCATTTTAAAATGTCTTAGCCACAGTACATGGGGAGCTGACAGGACTTGTCTGCTCCAGTTTTACAGGGCGTTTGTGCGATCTCGGCTCGATTATGGGTGCACGGTGTATGGGTCTGCGAGGCCTTAGTACTTAAAGATGTTGGACGTTGTGCACCATGAAGGGCTTCGGTTGGCCACTGGGGCATTCCGAACTAGCCCCATACCAAGCCTCTGTGCAGAGGCAGGTGAACCGCCACTTCATATGCGGCGACTGCTACGTACGGTACGCCAGGCGTATAAAACTTTGTCCACACCCTACACACCTGCATACCATACCGTTGCTCAGCCTCCTCTGGCACGGTTATTTCATAACCGGCAACGTGCGACGCAGCCCTATGGGATTCGCGCACAGGATTGCCTCGCTGCAATGTCTATGGCTGGTGTTCGTGTTTTACGTCGCGGTTGGAGCAGATCTCCACCTTGGCTCCTCCGGAGACCCAAATTTATTTTAGATTTGACTCGTTTTAAGAAGGATGGCACGCCAGATTTTACATTCCAGTCACTGTTTTTTAACATTTTAGATGTGCATCACGGTTTCACTGTCGTTTATACTGATGGCTCGAAACAGGAGACTTTCCTTGGCTGTTCTGTGGTGTTCCCTGATCTTGTCACCCGGATTCGCCTCCCTGCTGAGTATACCGTTTTCGCAGCGGAGCTCCACGCGATCCTGAAGGCACTGGAGCAGCTGCATCGTGTTCGGGGCGATCGATTCCTTCTCTGCTCCGATTCTCTTAGTGCCTTACAATCGCTGCAGAGCCTATACCCGACTGAGGAGATGGTCCAGTTGATACATGACCAACTGTACTTGCTCCAACAGCGGGGTAAAGAGGTATCCTTCTGCTGGGTGCCTGGTCATGTCGGCATATGGGGCAATGAACAGGCTGATCGGGCTGCCAAGGAGGCCTGCAGAGAGCAGGATGTGGTCCAGTGTCCTATCCCCTTGCAGTCAGTCATCGCTGCACTCCACAGGAAGTGCATGGAGTTGTGGGAGGAAGATGGCTGGCGGTGTCAGCCAATAAACTGCGGTCGGTAAAGTCAACCACTCGGCCTTGGCGTTCCTCCTGCCGGTTGCTCAGGCGGGAAGAGGTGGCCCTCACACGTCTGCGGATTGGGCACTGTCCTGTGACGCATAGCTATTTATTACGGCGGGAGGATCCTCCGTTTTGTGACGCTTGTGGTGTGCACATCTCTGTCCGGCACATTTTAACCGACTGTATTTTATACGGTGATGCAAGGGCAGAAGCTCAAGTTGATGGGGATCTGCCTTGTGTTTTAGCTGACCATGAGACGTGTGTGTCTATGGTTTTTTAAGTTCTGTGATGTGTCTGGACTCTGGCCTAAACTTTTAGGCTGGAGGTTTTAGTGTGTTGCAGAGTGGCTGACTCCTCCCCTTTTTCCTTGCGGTCAGCCAGCCACTTCCATCTGCTACATTGTTTTAGCTCCCTCTACCATTTTCTTCCTGTGTTGTCCATGTTATACTGCTGACGCCCTGCTTCATCCCACGCTTCGGTGTGGGTGAGCACATTTTTTCAATGATTGTTCCCCGTGTTTTATGTTCCATTTTATCTCAATGTTCTGAGGGTTTTTTTTCTTGACACCCATCTCACTATGATACTGCACGGGCGCTAAAGACCTTGCTGTTGTGCGCCCCCAAAACCCCTCAACCCTCAACCCCTTCCCTGTATGCTGACGGCTTCTGCCTTTACTACAGCACTACTGGCATTGCAGGTGTTGAACGTCAGCTACAGGGCGCTATCCGCAAGGCGCAGTCTTGGACTGTAGCTCATGGGTTCCAGTTTTCGGCAGCCAAGACCTGCGTTATGCATTTCTGCCAGCGATGTACTGTCCACCCGGGGCCGCGGCTTTATCTTGCCGGCGAACTTCTTGCAGTGGTGATCACACAGGTTTTTAGGGGTGGTTTTCGATGCCCGGTTGACTTGGCTGCCTCATATCTGGCAGCTTAAACAGGCGTGTTGGCGGCATCTAAACGCTCTGAGATGCTTGAGCCACACCCGCTGGGGCGCCGACCGATCTACCCTGTTGCGGCTCTACCAGGCGTTAATCCATTCCCGTCTGGATTATGGGAGCCTGGCTTATGGCTCAGCATCCCCATCTGCGTTGCGGGTGCTGGACCTAATTCTCCACAGCGGGATACGACTTGCCACTGGTGCTTTCCGCACCAGCCCTGTGGACAGCATACTAGTGGAGGCAGGTGTCTGCCCACTGCGGTTATGATGCCAACAATTACTGGCTGCTTATGCTGCCCATGTTTTTAGCTTGCCCGGGCATCCAAATTACCGTGTTCTGTTCCCGCAGTCAGTCGTCCATCTGCCAGAACGCTGGCCCCGATCAGGTTGTCCGATCGCCGTACGCGTCAAAGAGCTCCTCTCTGGGCTTGGGGTTTTCCCTGTTCCACCTCCTTTCCGGGCACCTCTGCGCACGCCCTCATGGTGTGTGCCTTGCCCTTGCCTTCGGCTCGATTTGGCACAGAGCCCAGAGGACTCAGTCCCTCTGGAGGCCTTCTGATGCCACTTTTATTCCCTCCTGGCCACGTATCAGGGCTCTGGAATTGTTTACACTGACGGTTCGGTGGTTGCTGGTCGTGTCGGGTATGCGCTAACTCTAGGGGACCATTCAGAACAACGTTCCTTGCCGGCTGGCTGCAGCGTTTACACTGCTGAGCTGGTCGCCATCTTTCGAGCCCTAGCATATATCCGCTCCTGCTCAGGTGAGTCCTTCGTTATCTGTAGCGATTCCCTGAGCGGTTTACGAGCTCTCGACCAGTGTTTTCCTCGTTCTCGTCTGGTGATGGCTATCCATGAGTCCCTGCATACTCTTGCGCGTTGCGGCCGCTCTGTAGTCTTTCTGTGGACCCCCGGTCATGTCGGAATCCCGGGCAATGAACATGTTGACGGCCTGGCGAAAGAGGCCACGAGTAAACCATCTCTGGATGTTGGCCTCCCAGAGACTGATTTGCGGGCAGTCCTCCGCCGAAAAGTTTTTGCGCTTTGGGACGCTGAATGACGCAATCAGATCACACATAATAAACTCCGTGCCATTAAGGAGACGACGACTGTGTGGCTGTCATCCATGCGAGCGAACCGCAGGGACTCAGTCGTCCTTTGTCGGCTCCGCATTGGCCACTCCCGGCTAACACACAGTTATTTACTGCGCCGGGAGGACCCTCCTGTATGTCGCTGCGGGGCGGCTTTGACAGTGGCCCACATTCTGTTGGCCTGCCCCCTTTTAGCTGTGGTCAGGCAGACATTTGCGCTGCCTGCTACGCTCCCTGCCCTTTTAACAGACAACTCCACTATGGCTGACTTAGTTTTACGTTTTATTCGGGCAGGGGGATTTTATCATTTAATCTGAGTGTTTCTGTTTTATTTTATTATTTTGTGTTGATTCTGGCCTTTGGCCTATGATTTTAAACTGATTTTTTAATGTGTTTCTAAGTGGTTGGCTTTTCCTTTTTTATTTCTCTGGTCGGCCAACCACCATCAAACTCTGTGTGGTTTTCGTTCGTTTTGTCTTGTCTTTGTCTCAGTTACTCTTGTTCTGTATCGTCTGTGGTCTCTTCTGTTCCTCATTTTTATTCTCTGTGGGTGTTCTTTGTATTTGGACAAAGGGACCGATGACCATAGCAGTCTGGTCCCTTTAATCCCCCAAACAAACCAACCATATAGCATGTTACCTATTGTCGTGTGGGGGGGGTCTACGCCCAACATTTTCTGGGTTGTCTCCTTCTCGCCTTGTGCGCACTCTTCTTCTTAGCGCCTACGACAACTGTGGACCCTTTCAACACCTAAAATCCAGCACGGTAGCCAGTCCGTTGTGGTGGGGTCGTCATGTAACCTCTTGGTGGTAGCCCACTGACCACGCAGGGATCGCACTACAGATGCCAGAGCTGTTTCCTCCCCATGCATGCCAAGGAGTATGTGCCCATCTTGTCTGGGGCACGGGGACTCCAGGCAACGGGATATCGGCCAGGTACCCGTTGCTTTGGCTGGGTGGCGCCCTTGGGGAGAGCCCTCGTTCGGAGTAGGTGGCATCTGGGCGGATGTGGCGCAATGAAGCGCAATAAATCACACCAAGCTGGTGGTCGCACGGCCAACAGCGTCTCTAAGCGTGGTAGAGTAGACTTTGATGCTGCACAATATGACCCTCAGTCGTTCCCCTCGTTGGCTGCGCCATGGGAGGGATGCCGATCTAGTGCCAAGCGGGAGCCTTACGTACCGCAATACCTTGTCTGCAGCAGGACTGATGGTGACTCCTTTCTTATGACGAAGCCTCTGTTTTTTGTGGAACACCTGGAGGATAAGTTTGGGGAAGTGGCGGGGTTGTCTAAAATGAGGAATGGGTCCATCCTCCTTAAGACGTCCTCCCCAGCCCAGTCACGAGCGTTGCTCTAGTGCGATAAGCTGGGTGACGTCCCAGTTACCGTCACTCCCCACAGTAGCTTAAATATGGTCCAGGGGATTATTTACCATCGTGACCTCTTGTTACAATCCGATGACGAGCTGAGAGCCGTCCGTCGTGTACATAGAGGGCCCAAGGCTAACATGGTGAGCACCGGTGCCTTTATCTTGGCCTTCGAGGGTGATGTCTTGCCCGAGAAGGTCAAGGTAATGGTTTACCGTTGCGACGTGAAGCCATACATCCCTCCCCCGATGCGGTGCTTCCAGTGCTGGAAGTTTGGGCATATGTCCTCCCGTTGCCCATCCAGCACTACACGTCGAGATTGCGGACGCCCCTCTCATCCCGATTCTCCATGTGCGCCTCCACCTGTATGTGTCAACTGTGGGGAGAACCACTCTCCATGCTCGCCGGATTGCCCCGTTCTTCATAAGGAGCGGAAGATCATGGAATTTAAGACCCTGGCCCGGCTTACTTATCGAGAGGCAAAACTGAAATATGAAAGGTTGTATCCTGCTTCCATTCGACCATCTTATGCTGCAGCCACGTTATCGTCGCCCACGCGAGCGATGGTTGTCGCCTCATCTGTGCCGCCTTCAGTGGGCCCTCGGGGCCGTGTATCTCTGTCTGCCCCCCTCGTGTCTGGGCGCAAGCCTTCCTCTGTTGCCCCCTTAGCAGTTGGGGGCAAACCCTCTTCTGCCGCTCCCCCCACGCTTACTTCGGGAGTGACATCTGCTCCACAACCGGGAGGCTCGATTCCTCCCCCTCCTTCTCCGCCGGCGTTGCCTCCGCCGGTTCCTCTCTCGCGGAAGGGGTCCCTCGGGGCTCTCTGTCCCTCCGTTTCTTCTCCTTCCCAGCCAGATGTCAGCCAGTGGCTGAAGGTTCCGCCACCTGCTGGTCGTAGGGCTTCTGCGTCGTCGTCAGCCTCCGACGCTCCTTCAGAGAAGCTCTCCCAGCCCTCTCACCCTAAGGGCCGACGTCAGAAGAAGGAACGGCATGTGTCCAAAAAGAAGGACGTTCCGGCGGTTTCAGCACCGCCTGCTGTACATAGTTCTGGCTCCGGGGATGAGGTGGAGATCCTCGCCTCTGCCGCGGATCTCGCCCTCACGGAACCCTTGGGGGCCTCTCCTATGGACTCAGCTGACTCTCCCCCGGTGGCGGCAGTTGGCTCTGAAGCGCTGTCTGCCTCTTAGTCGCATTCACGCCTTCCCAGTCCCTTCCTGCTTCCATTCTCCAATGGAACTGCGGCGGTTATTTCCGCCACCTGCCTGAGCTCCGGATGCTTATGAGTGATTCCCCTGTTCTCTGCATTGCTCTGCATAAACTTGGTTTCCTGCATTGCTGACCCCCGCCCTTCGCGGTTATCGGGGATACAATAAGAACCGTGCTGCCTGTCAACGAGCGTCAGGTGGGGTTTGCCTCTTTGTTCACCACTCTGTCTGTAGCTCGCCTGTACCCCTTCAGACGCCTTTAGAGGCAGTTGCTGCCAGGGTTGAGCTCTCGCCGGCTATTACTGTTTGCTCTGTTTACATTCCTCCGGATGGGGAGCTCCCCCGACATGTCTTGGCTGCGCTGCTGGCTCAACTCCCGCCACCATTGCTGCTTCTGGGTGATTTCAATGCCCACAACTCTCTATGGGGTGGGACTGTCTCTGATGACCGCGGTCGGGCCGTGGAGCAATAGTTGGCTCAGCTCGAACTTATCCTCCTGAACACCGGTGCTCCCACGCATTTCAGTGTTGCCCATGGCTCGTTCTCGGCCATCGGTCTCTCTCTATGCAGCCCCGGACTTGTCCCATCCCTCCACTGGAGGGTGCACCCTGACCTGTGCGGTAGTGACCATTTTCCCATCTATTTGTCACTACCCCAGTGACGTTCTTCTGGGCGGCTGCCCCGCTGGGCTCTCCACAGGGCAGACTGGCCGGCTTTTACTTCTGCCATTGAGTCTCCC
The DNA here is from genome assembly GCF_021461385.2 of Schistocerca piceifrons. Taxonomy (NCBI): domain Eukaryota; kingdom Metazoa; phylum Arthropoda; class Insecta; order Orthoptera; family Acrididae; genus Schistocerca; species Schistocerca piceifrons. The sequence goes on along the minus strand of NC_060138.1, from coordinate 136,107,537 downwards.
CCACAGGGTGACATTGACGAGGTGGTCCGTGTTTTAACCACGTCCATCATTTCAGCGGCCGAGGCTGCCATCCCCCGATCTTCTGGCCTCCCTCGGAGGAAGGCTGTACCCTGGTGGTCGACGGAGGTTGCTGAGACTATTCGCGACCGTCAGCGGGCTCTCCAGCGTCATAGGCGGCACCCGTCTCTCGAGACCCTCATCGCCTTTAAGAGGCTCCGTGCCTTCGCCCGTCGTCTTATTGCACGGCGTAAGCAGGAGTGCTGGGAGAGGTATGTATCATCCTTGGGCTCCCATGTCTCCCCCTCACTCGTGTGGTCCCGGATCCGGCGGATTTATGGATACCAGACCCCTATGGGTGTCCCAGCGCTCTCCTCGGACGGCGCTGTCTGCACGGACGGTGCCGCCATTGCTGAACGGCTTGCCGCGCACTTTGCTCAGAGCTCTGCGACTGCATCATATCCCCCCGCCTTTCGCTCTCTAAAGGAGCGAGCCGAGCGGACGCGTTTCTCATTCCACACGCGTCGTTCTGAAACATACAATGCTCCTTTCAGCGAGAGGGAATTCCTCGCTGCCCTCGCCGATTGCCCTGATACAGCACCAGGCCCAGACTGCATCCACGCACAGATGCTGAAGCATCTCTCCAGGGACTGCCAGAGACACATTTTCGCGATATTTAATCGCATTTGGAGCGAAGGCGCGTTCCCGTCGCAATGGCGAGAGGGTGTTATTGTCCCCATCTTGAAGCCCGGTGTGGACCCACTGGCGGTGGACAGCTATCGTCCCATTACCCTCACCAACGTTTCGTGCAAATTGCTCGAACTTATGGTGGGGCGGCGTTTGTGTTGGGTCCTTGAGTCGCGCAGTCTCCTCGCTCCATCCCAGGGTGGCTTCCGTCAGGGCCAGTCTGCAGTGGACAATTTGGTGCGGCTATAATCTACTGTCCGTACGGCCTTTGCCCGACGTCTGCATCTCGTTGCTGTATTTTTCGATCTGCGGAAGGCGTATGACACCACATGGGGGCATCACATCCTCGCCACGTTGCATGAGTGGGGTCTTCGTGGTCGGCTCCCGGCTTTTCTTTAAAGCTTTTTATTGCACTGCTCTTTCCGGGTGCAAGTCGGTGCCACCTCTAGTTCATCTTATATACAGGAAAATGGGGTCCCGCAGGGCTCAGTGTTGAGCGTCTCCTTATTTCTAGTGGTCATTAATGGTCTGGCTGCAGCAGTGGGGTCGTGGGTGTCTCTTTCTTTGTATGCCGACGACTTCTGCATCTCATTTAGCTCCACGACTACGGGAGTCGCCGACCGCAGGCTGCAAGTCGCCGTTCGCAAGGCTGCATCATGGGCTCCGACTCATGGTTTTCAGTTCTCTGCACCCAAGGCTCGAGTTATGCAGTTCTGCAGGCGTCGGACGGTCCACCCTCATCCTGAACTTTACCTCGACAGCCACCTGCTTGAAGTGGTGGACACTTGCCGCTTCTTGGCACTCGTGTTTGAGGCCCGGCTCACATGTGTTCCTCATATTACTCTGCTGAAGCAAAAACGCTGGCGGCACCTCAACGCCCTCCGCTGCCTTAGCCACACGTCTTGGGGTGCAGATCGCTGCACGCTGCTGCAATTGTACAGAGCCCTTGTGCAGTCCCGGCTTGATTATGGGAGCCTGGCCTATGGGTCTGCGTCACCCTCAGTGTTGAAGTTGTTAGACCCCATACACCACTGTGAGGTTCGGCTTGCCACTGGCGCTTTTCGCACTAGCCCCGTGGATAGACTACTGGTGGAGGCCGGGGTTCCCCCGCTGCGGATTCGCCGCCATCGTCTGCTCGCCGACTATGCTGTCCACGTGCATTGCTCGCCAGGCCATCCCAATCGTCGCCTACTTTTCCCTGCCATGGTCCTCCAACTGCTCGAACGGCGACCTAGGTCTGGGCTTTCCGTAGCTGTCCGCGTCCGGTCCCTGCTGTCGGAACTGGGGTCATTCCCTCTTCTGCCTCCCTTCCAGGTCCGTGCACCTACGCCTCCCTGGTGGTTGCCCCGGCTGTCCGTCCGTCTGGACTTGGCGCAGGGACCCAAGGACTCGGTTCCGCCTGTGGCCCTCCGTCGCCGTTTTCTTGCGCTCCTCGCCTCATTTCTGGGCTGTGAGCCTGTCTACACTGATGGTTCCCTGGTTGATGGTCGCACTGCCTACGCTTTTGCTCTTGCTGCCCATGTTGAGCAACGCTCCTTGCCGGCTGGCAGCAGTATTTTTACTGCAGAGCTGGTGGCCATCTTACGCGCTCTTGAGCACATGCGTTTCTGCTCAGGTAGTCCCATCGTCATCTGCAGTGACTCCCTGAGCAGCCTTGAGGCCATCGACCGCTGCTATCCCTCTTCTCCTCTGGTGTCCTCTATTCAGGAGTCTGTTTCCGCCATTGCCCGTTCTGGTCGTTCGGTGGTCTTGGTTTGGACGCCAGGTCATGTTGGCATCCCGGGGAACGAACGTGTTGACAGGCTGGCCAAAGGGGCGATCGACGCCCCAGCTTTGGAGATCGGCCTCACAGCTCGCAATCAGCAGCTGGTGTTGCGCCGTAAGGTGCTTGGGGTGTGGTCTGCTGAGTGGCGAGGCACGACGGCGCCTAATAAACTGCAGGCTGTCAAAGGAGACGGCCAATGTGTGGCGCTCCTCCCTGCGGTCTTCTCGCAGGGACTCTGTTGTCCTGTGTCAGCTGCGCGTCGGCGATACATACCTGACGCACGGCCATCTTTTGCGTCAGTGTGGGTCCCGGCTGACGGTCGCCCACATTTTATTGGAGTGTCCCAGACTGCGCACACTTCGGCAGTCTTTTAATCTCCCGGTCACCTTGCCTTCGATTTTATGCGACGATGCCTCCATGGCAGACAATGTTTTACATTTTATCCGTGGTAGTTCCTTTTATGGTTCCATTTAGGGGTGTCCTGCTGCTTTCCCTTTGTGTGTGTCTCTAGTCCTCGAGTCTCTCGTTTTTGGTTGCAGATTTTAGTGTGTAGTCGGTTGGTTGACTCTTTCCATTTTTTGTAGTCGTGGTCAGTCAACCAGTCTCCGGCCGTCATCTTTTCTTCTGTTTCTTTTTGTCTGGTGTTCGTCTGTCCTCTTCGTGTCTGTTGTGTTCGTTACCGCATTTGTGTTCTTTTAGGGCCTGGGGGGGAGTATCCTTCCCCTTGGGGTTTTATCTGCTCCACACCTTAATGTCTCGCCTGTTTTTGGAATGGGGGACTGATGACCTTAGCTGTTTAGTCCCCCTTAAACTTCCCAACAACCACCACCACTATCCAGGAGTCCCTGTATACTCTTGGCCGTTGCGGCCGCTCTGTGGTCTTTGTTTGGACCCCAGGCCATGTTGGGATCCCCGGGAATGAGAATGTTGACCGCCTGGCGAAAGAGGCCACCAGTCACCCACCTCTGGAGATTGGCCTCCCAGCGACTGATTTGCGCGCCGTATTACGACGCAAAATTTTCGATTTGTGGGACGCTGAATGGCGCAACCTGCCCGTACCAAACAAACTCCGTCGTATCAAGGCGTCGACGACTGTGTGGCGGTCGTCCATTCGGGTCTCCCGCCAGGAGTCTGTTGTCTTCTGCCGGCTGCGCATTGGGCACATTCGGCTGACACACGGCCACTTGTTGCGCCGTGAGGACCCACCTCTGTGTCGCTGCGGCTCCGTTTTCTCTGTGGTACACATTTTATTGGAGTGTCCGCTTTTAGCCGTGCTCAGGCAGACGTTCGTACTGCCTGACACGCTCCCTGCCTTTTTATCTGATGACCCTGCTATGGCTGGCTTAGTTTTACGATTTATTCGGACAGGGGGTTTTTACCATTTAATCTGAGTGTTTGTGTTTTATTTTCTTGTCTTGTGTTGATTCTGGCTTTTGGCCTACGGTTTTAAACTCGGTTTTTAATGTGTTCTCGGTGGTTGGCTTTTCCTTTTATTTGTTCCTATGGTCGGCCAACCACCGTCACACTCTGTGTGATTTAATTCGTTTTGCCTGGTCTTTCTCTCCGTTTCTCTTGTTCTGTGTCGTCTGTGTTCTATTCTGTTAATCGGTTTTATTCTCTGTGGGTGTTTTTAGGATTTGGAAAAAGGGACCGATGACCGTAGCAGTCTGGTCCCTTTAATCCCACAAACCAGCCAACCAACCCAGTCTCTGAAGAGGGCTCGTGCAGTTAGTCCCCCTGACTGTGGCACCTCTTTGACAAGTCAAGTCTTTAGTAACAGAATGCATTCTGGTTATCAGAATGTGTTTCTCATTGTAAAACGGAAAGAGGGTAGTTTTGACAAGGTTTCGTCCTTCTGCGTACAAAAGGGTTTGGAGGGCATCTGTGGCTCCTTAATATCAGTGAAGCGTTTGTGTAATTGGACCTTGCTACTGGTAACTTCCACTTACCAGCAAGCAACTAACCTCCAAGCTACTAAATGCCGTGGGGAGTAATCCATAGACACTGAACTGCACAGCACCTTGAATTATAGCAAAGGTGTTGTGACAAATTAGGATCTAGTCGACATTCCCAAGGAAGAACTGCAGCGTGTGTGGGATCTGGAAGGTATTGTTGATGTCCAACATATCATGAAGAGGGTTGATGGCAATCTTGTCAAATCCGACTCGTTTATTCTGACTTTCAATAGCACTTAACTTCCTGAACATATTAAAGCTGGCTTCCTTCGCCTTAGTGTGAGACCTTATCTCCCGACCCCAATGCGCTGTTTTAAATGCCAGCGTTTTGGGCATACCATCTGAGCGTGTAAAGGCAAAGCGACCTGCGGCAACTGTGGTAAAGATGCTCATAAAGGAGTTGGTTGCTCGTATCCAGCCAACTGTATCAATTGCTAAGGAAACCACCCCGTTTGGAGTAGGGACTGCCGAATATTTTTAGAGGAACGCGAAGTCCAGGAAATAAAAACAACCCAGCGTATCCCATATGGTGAGGCCAAGAAGATCTATAAGTCGATGCAACCTCCCACATTTGCTATATCTTTTGCATCGCTGGTTCAGAAGCCTACTCCAAAAGCTCATGCCTCAATGCAGACAGCGGTGGTGAATGTTGGCACTAATACCTGCAGCTGTCAGTGCGCTTGCAACGCAGCCAGTGTTTCAGAGCCGGTAGCCCCTACTCGAACAGCAAACAAAGGTAAAGTGGCAAACTCAGGCCAGCCCCTGGCGCCACCAACAGCTGGGGCTGTTCCGAAGCCCAGTATGGCCATTACCACTCCCGTGTCGGCTTGCCCTAAGCCCACCAAACCGCAGAAAGCTCCTGTACAACAGCAACAGTGGGTCAAATCTCGTGGTAAACCGTCTGACCATGCGGATGTTGTTTTACGTGAGGCTTCATCTCACTCTGGGGAAGAGTTGATGGAATACGACGTATGTGTGGGGCAATCATCTCGCCCCACGCCTGCCCCTCCACCTGCTGCGGTCTCCCAGTCCCGTTGGAGAGACAGGATGAAGGTGCTACCCCCATCATAGATGGCTACCATACTTCAGTGGAACTTGCAAGGATTCAGGACGCGTTTGGAGGAACTTCGTCTTCTCTCTCGGGGTAGACCACCGTGTCTATGTTTCCAGGAGACCCATTTCCATCCCTCATACTCCCCTGAGCCACGAGGCTATACACTCCACAAAAACGACGACCTGCGTGGAGAGAGAGCTAGAGGAGGCATAGGTATTTTCGTCAGAGCGGACTACCACTCCTCGCCTCTCTCGCTTACAACGACTATACAGGCCGTCGCTGTGTCCATACACATGCATCACCCATTGACTATATGTTGCTTTACTTGCCCCCACATGATGCACTTGATGAAGCGGCCCTCACCGACCTTCTTACACAGCTCCCCCAGCCATTCATTATCTGTAGTGATATTACTGCCCACAATGTGCTTTGCGGCTCTGCAATTATCTGTCCCAGGGGTCGAGCAATTGAGAGGCTTCTCCTGTCATCCTGTACCTACTTGCTCAATGGAGGACAGAGCACTCATTGCTGCACGGCGACTGGGTCGTTCTCTGCCATTGATCTCTCGTTGTGCTCTCCAGCTCTTGCCATCAGTGCTCAATGGGAAGTGGTTCCTGACTTGCACGGCAGTGATCATTTCCCATAATGGATTTATCTGCCAGATGACGTGGTCCCCGAAAGGAGACCACCATGATGGGTGCGCAGTGGAGCTGACTGGGCCCTTTATAGCCAGTTGGCCCGGTTTGAACACTGTGCGAATGTTGAGGCGTGGGTGGATCATATTACCAAAACGATCCACCACGCCACTGTTGCGTACATTCCACAGGCCACTGGAAGAGGCAACCTGTCCGTTGGCGGAGTGCCAAATGCCGCTCTGCAATCAGGTCCAGGCGTGCGGCTCTGCGTCGGTTCAAGTGTCGGCCGACTGCTGAGAATCTTGCAGCCTTTCTCGTGGCGAGGACAAGATGTTGCCGCATTATTCGAGAGAGCAAGAAGAGGCCGTGGCAACAGTTTCTGAACACAATTAATCGTTCCACTAAAAGTTCCATTGTGTGGGAGACCATCAGGAGAATTTCTGGCAGAGGAGGGAGGTGCCCCATGGTTTCTGTAATGAACAATGGCACTCTCCACATGAATCTGTGAGACATTGGCCAGACTATGTCACCGTATTTTGCCACAGTTACTGCAACAATCAGTCAGGATCAAGTTTTCCAGCGCCATAGAGCGGTTGCTGAGAGGTGTAGTCTGGACTTCCAGTCCACCTCTCATGAAGTTTACAACTGCATGTTATCTATGTGGGGGCTGGATTCTATACTGTCTGCAGCTCGTGACACATCACCTGGTCACGACAGGATCCATTACAACATGCTGCGGCACCTGAAACGGCACAACAAAGAAATCCTCCTCGCACTTTGTAATGCCATTTGGACATCAGGTCACTTCCCTGACTCGTTGCGTGAGGCAGTTTTAATTCCCTTTTAAAAACCTGGGAAAGACTGCACGAGCCCGAGTAGCTACCGTAGTGTTGCCCTCACTAGTTGCATGGGAAAGACCTTAGAGCGGATGGTCAACCGCCACCTTGTCTGGATGTAAGAATCCCGGCAACTCCTTAGTCGCTTTCAGTGTGGGTTCAGGAGGTTTCGTTCCACCTTCGATAACCTTGCCCTCCTGGAGGCGGCTGTACAACAAGCTTTCCTACGCCGTCATCACCTTCTAGGTGTATTTTTTGACATCGAGAAGGCCTACGATACCACTAGGAGGCGTCTCATCCTGGAGCAGCTTCACGAATGGGGTTTTCGTGGTTGTCTTCCTCTTTTTATTCAGTCTTTCCTCTCGCCACGATATTTTAGACACCAAATTGGTGACGTCCTGCCTGATCGCTCTGAGCAGGAGGACGGTGTCCCTTAGGGTAGCGTTTTAAGTCTGACTCTCTTTGCCATCTCTATTAACAGCATTACCTCCATAGTGAAAAGTTCTGTTGCAACTTACTCTTAGACGTCTGGATGACTGGGCCATGAAGAGTGGTTTTAAGTTTTCCACCGAGAAGTACGTATGTGTTCTTTTCCACCATTCTCGATCGATTTTAATCTTTCCTGAGTTGCAGATGAGAGACACTATCCTCACTTTTAAAGACACGGTGAGATTTCTGGGGCTCATTTTTGACTCGAAACTTACGTGGTTAACTCATCTTTAAGACTTGTAACGACGGTCAATTTAATTGCTTTAAGTATTTAAAAATGTCTTAGCCACAGTACATGCGGAGCTGACAGGACTTCTCTGTTCCAGTTTTACAGGGTGTTTGTGCGATCTCGGCTCGATTATGGGTGCACGGTGTATGGGTCTGCGAGGCCTTACTTAAAGACGTTGGACGTTGTGCACCATGAATGACTTCGGTTGGCCACTGGGGCATTCAGAACTAGCCCCATACCAAGCCTCTGTGCAGAGGCTGGTGAACCGCCACTTCATATGCGCCGACGGCTATTTACAGTGTGCCAGGCGTATAAAACTTTGTCCACGCCATACACATCTGCATACCATACCGTTGCTCAGCCTCCACTGGCACCGCTATTTCATAACCAGCAGCCCTCTGCGGGTTCGGGGGTTAGAATAGGCCCGCAGTATTCCTGCCTGTCGTAAGAGGCGACTACAAGGAGTCTCAAACTTTTCGGCCGTATGTGATGGTCCCCTGTTGGGTTTGACCTCCATCTCTCAAAATTTTTCCGAAGAGCGAGCCGATTGAGGAAGGGCGCCTTACTTGGTGCATTGTGTCCATATTGCGTTGAGATCTTTCGCCAGCTTATTTGTTGTTGCATTGTAGTCCTGCCCGCATTCCATCTCTTGGGCATGAATACGTTTCTGCATGCAGCTTCCGCCATGCAATGTGCAGTGCCGCTTTCTGCACTGATGGCGACAATGGACTACATGTCACTTAACATCCAGCGTGGTAGGCAGTCCATTGTTGTGGGGCCGCCATGTACCCTGTTGTTTGTAGCCCCCTGACCACACAGGGATCGCTCTGCTGTTGCATACACCGTTTACTCCCCATGTATGCCAAGGAGTAGATTCCCATCTCCCTGCGGCATCAAGAGTTCCGGCAATGGCCATCCTGTCAGGTGGCCCTTACTGTGGCTGGGTGGCGCCCATGGGGAGGGCCCTTGGTCGGAGTAGGTGGCATCAGGGTGGATGAAACGCAATGAAGCGTGGCACATCATCTCTTACTGGTGTCCAGCCACCAGCAGTCTCTAAGCGTTTGAGGGCTTATTTTAAAGTTAACGTTTATGACCCCAATTCGTTCCCCTTCCTGGCCATACCATGGGAGGAACGAAAGGCAATGAATGACAGTGACATGTATTCGCCCAGGTATCTCATCTGTTCCAAAGCTGATGGCTAATCCTTTGTATCCATGAAGCCTCAGTTCATTCTAGAGCTTTTAGAGGACAAGTTTGGGGAGGTGGAGGGCTTGTTCCAAATGCGCTCTGGGTCAGTTTTGATAAAAACGGCATCCTCCGCCCAGTGTGTCGAGGTGTTCATTTTGTCCGGTTCGTTCATTGGGGTCTGAGGGACAAATAGGTTGCTACTGGTGCCTTCATCTAGGCATTCGAGGATGATACATTACTGGAGAACGTCAAGGTGATGGCTTACCATTGTGACATCAAGCCCTATATCCCTCCCCCGTTGCGGTGCTTTAAGTGCTGGAAGTTTGGCCATAAGTCTTCCCACTGTACTTCCAGCCTCACATGTCGAGATTGCGGACGCCCATCACATCCCGAAACTCCATGTGCTGCACCTCCCATCAGTGTCAACTGTTGAGAGCCTCATTCACCTTGCTCGCCAGACTGCATGTTCTTACAGAAGAAGGACAAAATCATGGAATATAAGATCCTGTACTGACTGATCTGTACTGAGGCTAAGAGGAAATAAGAACGCCTCCATCCTGTGCGCTTGACTTCCTCTTATGCCGCTGCAACGACAACCGTGTTAGCCCCTTTAATATAGCATATTCCAGCAAAATCACCAGGCCGTACAACTCTACATGCCCCCTTGCCCATAGGGGGATCGACCCGCCCTGTTGCTCCTGCGGCACCTACCTCAAGGGCAACACCCTCCCACCTGTCGCAGGGGTCCGTACCCGCTTCTCAGCTGGAGAAGCGTCCAACTTCTTGAGCTACTCTCGCTCTAAAGGGGTCACTTGGGTCCCTCCCTTCTAGGGTTTCCACCAGCGGTAAGGATGACGCCTGACAGTGGCATAAGTTCCCACCTGCAGCTGGTCATAGGGCTTCGCGATCCTCCTCCGTTCCAGAGACTGAATCGGTGAAGCCGTCCCAGCTGGTTAAACCCAAGGTTCAGCAAGAGAAGTCCAGGAGAAAGACCTCTAAGGCCAAAGACCTTGCGGTGGCACCCACCCAACTGCACCCTTCGAGCTCTGCGTCTGAGGATGAGGTGGAGATCCTGGCGTCCGCTGAGTACCTTGATTTCGCTGGTAGTACTTGCACAGGTGCTCAAGCGGTGGCAGCAGGTGACCCAGGGCCGTAATCTGCCTCCCCAGCCCCATCAAACCTTTCTCAGCCATGGGCAACACCATCCTCCAGTGGAACTCCGGCGGTTTCTTCCACCATCTAGCTGATCTTCGACAACTTATCAGCCTTCACCCTTTCCTGTGTATTGCTCTTCAAGGAACTTGGTTTCCCGCAATGCAAACCCCCGCCCTCCGTGGCTATCAGGGTTATAATAGGAACTGGGTCCCTTATTAAAGGGTATCCGGTGTTGTCTGCATCTATGTCAGTCACTCCCTTCACAGGCCCACTCCTGGGACAGATCGCATCCACTGTCCGATGCTGAAACGCCTTTCATTGGACTGCCATCGACGGCTCTTCGACCTTTACAACCGTCTCTGGGTCAAGGGTAAGTTTCCCTCGTAATGACGGGAAAGTATTGTTATCCCCATTCTGAAACATGGCAGGAACCCTTTGGAGGTGGACAGCTACCGTCCCATTAGCCTTACCAACGTTCTTTGCAAGTTGCTTGAACGGATGGTGAGCTGGCACTTCAATTGGGTACTGGAGTCTCGGGGCCTTCTGGCTCCATCTCAGGGTGGGTTCTGTAAAAGCCGCTCTGCCACCGACAATCTGGTGAGCCTGGAGTCGGCCATCCGTACTGCCTTTGCCCGCCATCAGCACCTGGTTGCGGTCTTTTCCGACATGCGGAAGGCGTGCGATACGACTTGATGTAATCACATCCTTTCTACGATTCATGGATGGGGTCTTCGCGGTCCACTGCCGATTTCCATCCGAAATTTTCTGTCGCATCGAACCTTCCGGGTGCAAGCCGCAGCCTCACTTAGCTCCTTCGGAGTTCAGGATAATGGGGCGCCACAGGGATCTGTCCTCAGTGTTTTTAATTGCACTAAAGGGGCTCGCTGCTGTGGTGGGAAATTCTGTCTCCTCTTCCCTGTAAGCTGACGATTTCTGCCTTTACTATAGCTCTATTGGCATTGCAGCCGCCGGCTGTTTGTCGGTCTCTCCGTGGCTGGCGCGCTGCCAAGATTGCGTAGCACCGCCTTATCGGCGGGGTCAAAGATCAAGCGCTCAGAGAGCTGACGTAACATGCTGTTGCATACTCTATGTCGACAGATTCTAGATGTACGTTCCCCAGTTCTCAGCTACGCTACAGATCACTTTATTTATGAAAATACATTGTACAATCACCAACAAATTTAACATATTCACAGGTACCTTTACCTTTGATCCATATAAATACAGTTTCATTAAGAGATATCTTACGTCTACTACGTGTATACAAGGAGAAGGGTGAGGGTGACATATATGTTGATTTGCCGAAGTCTTTATTTGCATTTTCTGTCACATGATATGTCCGATAGGCTATGATGTCACGATCGACGAAGCTTTCCAGTCCAGATACATTAGGTACGCCTGTACCACCACGTACAATAGCTACTGTTAACCATCCGTTGCCATGTGTAAAGGAATCATTGATGTCGATGCTGAAGTTCAGTCTGCAACCACAGAAGACGTTGAAATGACAACATCTGCCGCCGACAAGAAAAAGAATACTATCAAATCTGTTGCTGCACATTCTCTATTGGATGGACCCGCAGTCTTCTGTGGTTGCAGACTGAACTTCAGCATCGACATCAATGATTCCTTTACCCATGGCAACGGATGGTTAACAGTAGCTATTGTACGTGGTGGTACAGGCGTACCTAATGTATCTGGACTGGAAAGGCACTATCCGCAAGGCGCAGTCTTTGGCTGTAGCGCATGGCTTTCAGTTTTCGGCTACCAAAACCTGCGCTATGCATTTCTGCCGGCGACGCAATGTTCACACTGAGCCGCGGCTTTATCTTGATGGCGAACTTCTTGCTGTGATTAAGACACATAGGTTTTTGGGGGGAAGTTTTGGTGCCCGGTTGACTTGGCTGCCTCATATTCGGCAGCTTAAACCGATGTGTTTACGGCATCTAAACGCTCTGCGATGCCTGAGCCACACCAGCTGGGGCGCCGACCGCTCTACCCTCTTTCGGCTCTACCAGGCGTTAATCCAGTCCCGTCTGGATTATGGGAGCCTGGCTTATGGTTCGGCATGCCCTTCTGCGTTGCGTTTGCTGGACCCACTCCTACACAGCGGAATACGACTTGCCACTGGTGCCTTGCGGACCAGCCCTGTGGACAGCATACTTGTGGAGGCAGGTGTCCCTCCACTGCGTTCACGGCGCCAACGTTTGCTGTCTGCTTATGCTGCCCACGTTTTTACCAACGTTTGCTGTCTGCTTATGCTGCCCACGTTTTTAGCTTGCCCAGGCATCCAAATTCTCGTCTTCTGTTCCCGCAATCGGTCGTGAATTTGCCAGAACCTCGGCCCCGGTCAGCTTGTACTATTGCGGCCTACGTCAAAGAGCTTCTCTCCGGGCTTGGCGCTTTACCTATTCTGCCTCCTTTCCGGGCCCCTTTGCGTACACTCCCATGGTGTGTTCCTCGCCCTTACCTTCGGGTCGACTTGGCACAGGGCCCAAAGGACTAAGTCCCTCCGGAGGCCTTCCGCCGCCGCTTTTATTCCATCCTGGCCACGTATCAGGGCTCTGGCGTTGTTTACACTGACGGCTCGGTGGTTGCTGGTCGTGTTGGTTATGCTCTGACTCTAGGGGACCGGGACCACTCTGAACAACATTCATTGCCAGCTGGCTGCGGCGTTTTTACTGCTGAGCTGGTCGCCACCTTTCGTGCCCTAGAGTATATCCGCTCCTGCTCAGATGAGTCCTTCGTTATCTATAGCAATTTACGAGCTACCGACCAGTGTTTCCCTTGTTCTCGTATGTTAATGTCTATCCAGGAGTCCCTGCATACTGTTGCCCATTGCGGTCGTCTGTTGTCCTTATGTGCACCCCAGGCCATGTTGTCATACTCGGCAATGAAAATGTTGACCGCCTGGCGAAAGAGGCCACTAGTAAACCCTCTCTGGACGTTGGCCCCCCGGAGACTTATTTGCAATCAGTCTTGCACCTCAAAGTTTTCGCACTATGGGACGCTGAATGGCGCGGTGTGACCACCCCTAACAAACTCCGTGCCATCAAGGAGACGACGACTGTGTGGCGCTCCTCCTTGCGAGTCTCTAGCAAGGAGTCTGTCGTCCTCTGCCGACTGCGCGTTGGGCACACACGGATGAGGCACAGCCACTTATTGCGCCGTGAGTTCCCCTCTCTATGTCGCTGCGGCTCGGCATTGACAGTGGTTCCCATTTTGTTTGACTGTCCACTTTTAGCTGTGCTCAGGCAGACGTTTGAACTGCCTGATACGCTCCCTGCCCATTTACCTGATGACTGTGCTATGACAGGTTTAGTTTTGCGTTTTATTCGGGCAGGGCTTTTTATCATTTAATCTGAGTGTTTTTATGTCCTTTTTGTTTTGATTCTGGCCTTCGGCCTACGATTTTAGACTGAGTTTTTAATGAGTTCACGTTGGTTGGCTTTTCGTTTTTTTTCTCTCTAGTGGCCAACCACCACCACACTCTGTGTGATTTTAATTCGTTTTGTCTTGCACCTGTATAAGTCATTCTAGTCTTGTGTCGTCTGTCGTCCTTTCCATTGTCGTTTATATTCTGTGCGGGTGTTTTTGTTTTGGAACAAGGGACCGATGACCGTGGCAGTCTGGTCTCTTCAATCCCACAAACCAACCAACCAACCAACCAAAATGAAACAGCCAATCAGAATGTACCTCGGAGTCGGCTATTATGTTCTCTGTACACAACTTGGCACGACCAGAGTTTGATATTTGTTTCCCACTTAGTGCAAGGCACAATGGGTACTGAAATGAAGTGTCCCAATGTTATTTCTTCGGCTTTGTTGTCTATACTATTGTTCTACAACAGTACAAATCCCATGTGGCTAAAATAATATCCTAAGCAGGCAAGGCAGTAATGTTTGACAGTTCGTCTTAGGCGAACTTCATGCGATGGACCGCTTACAAATCAAGACTTACGGTTTTTCTTTTTCTTCCGTTCTTCCCAGTACTTCTTCATATTCTCGCCAACTGCTCGTCTCTGCTCATCTGTTCACACTCTCTTGGGACGATGTTATGGCCCATCTTCTTCATAGTTTGCGTTTTTTATCAGTAGCCTGAAGTGATTCCTGTCACGTATTATTTCATCAGTAACACCTATTTTGTTGGCAACTTTCTTTATTGCTTCTATCCATCCTACAGTATTTTCAGCTTACTAACGTAATAAAAAATTTTCTTTGTAATTTGTGTTTCTTCCATGCTTTTTAAATGCATATAAAATTTTAGCCATCTCTTCCTCATTGTATCTATGATCTTTCCTGTATTTTTTATGTCTTCATGTCTCCTTTTAAGCCACCTATTTTCCTTCTTATCCTTAGGACCTAGAATTTTTCTTAGTATTTTTCTTTCTCGTTTTTTCTAGTTCTCTTAATTCGCCTTTCTTATTCAGTGGTAGGCACTCTGATCCATACTTTGCTTGTATCCTAATAACGGAATTTTAATGTCAAATCTTCGCTTGTTTGAATATTGATTTTTTATTGTAGTAGTTTTGTGTTAATCTATACACACACTCTAACTTTTTTATTCTTTCTTTATGTGTTGTGTTATCCAGTCCATTGGCTTGGACCCACTCCCCCAGGTACTTGAATCTATCAATTCTTTTAATTTTTCCATACTTTTCTTTCATAAACTTCTCTGTATTATGTTTGGTATTCTATATACTCGGTTTTTTCATAGGATATTTTTGGCCCAGTCTTTTCAGCAATCTCGTGTAATAGATCAAGCATAACTGTAGCGTCTGTTCGGTTTCCAGTTGTCAATGGCATATCATCCTAAAAGGCTAAACATTTCACTTCAGATTTGTTTTTTCCTTGGCACATACTTATACCCTTTGTGCCTCTGTTTTTTAATGTTCTTTCCCATGTTTTTAGTACTATATCTAAAACCAAGTTAAAGAGAATTGGGGACGGTCTATCTCCTTTTCGAACTCCTGTTTTGATTTAGAATAGCCCAGAAATTTCGCCTCGAAACGTAATCCTTGTTATTGTATATGTGAGCGTTAGTTCAACAAGCCTTCTGGTGTTTTCGTCTATCCCTGATTCATAAAGTATCTGGAACAGTGTTTGTCTGTCAACTGAGTCGTAGGTCTTCTTGAAGTCTACCGAAAGTAACTACTGTCTTTTTATTTTGTATAGCTCTAACTCTCATTTTTTTAAAAATTAAGAATCTGTTCCGCACATGATCTACCTTTTCTAAATCCTGCTTGATAATATGCTATATTAGGTCCAGCTTGTTCCTCTATTCTGAAGCGCCAAAGAAACTGGTGTAGGAATATGTATACAGGCAGAACAAGGCGCTGCGGTCGGCAGCTCCTATATGTGCCTGGCGCAGTTGTTAGATCGATTACTGCAGCTACAATGGTAGGTTATGAAGATTTAAGTGAGTTTGAAGGTGGTGTTATAGTTTACGCACGAACGATGGGACACAGCATCTCCGAGGTAGTGATGTGTTAGGGATTTTCGCATACGACCATTTCACGAGTATACCGTGAATATCAGAAATCCGGTAAAACATCAAGTTTCCGACATCTCTGCGGCCTCCAAAAGATCTTGCAAGAACGGGACGAACGACGGCTAAAGGAAGTCGTTCAGCGTGACATAAATCCAACCCTTTGGCAGATTGCTGCAGATTTCAGTGCTGAAACATCAACAAGTGTCACTGTGCGAACTATTCAACGAAACATCATCGATATGGGCTTTTGGAACCGAAGGCCCACTCGTGTACCCTTGATGCCCCTCACCTGGTTCCGTCATCACCTGAATTGGGCTGTTGATGACTGGAAACATATTGCCTGACCGGACGAGACGCATTTCAAGGTGTATAGAGTGGATGAATGTGTACGGGTATGGAAAGAGCCTCATGAAACCATTGAATTTCAGCAGAGGATTGTTCAAGCTGGCGGAGAATCTGTAATGGTGTGGGGCGTGTGCAGTGGGAGTGATATGGGACCCACAGATATGTCTAGATACAAATATGGCAGGTCCTACGTGGGTAAGAATTTTGTCTGATCACCTGCATCCATTCATGTACATTGTGCATTCCGACGGACTTGGGCAATTCCAACAGGACAATGTGACACCCCATACGTCCAGAATTGCTACAGAGTGGCTCCAGGAACAATCTTCTGAGTTTAAACACTTCCGCTGGCCTCCAAACTCCCTAGACATGAACATTATTGAGCATATCTAGGATGCCTTACAACGTGCTGTTCAGAAGAGATCTTCACCCCCTCGTACTCTTACGGATGTATGGACAGCCGTGCAGGATTCATCGTATCATTTCCTCCAGCACCCCATCAGACACTAGCTGAGTCCATATCACGTCGTGCTGTGACACGTCTGCAAGCTCGCGGGGGCCCTACACGATATTGGACAGGTGTATCAGTTTCTATGTATAGCATGCTAATCCACCGACGTTATATTAATTGGCACTTCAGCTCCAGAAAGTACACAACAAATGATGTGGTATGGAGAAATATTTAATGCAGTGTATCACTTAAAATATATTTTTTGTAGTAAGCAATTATAAGTACAGAAGGCACAAAACACGATACCGTAGCTTTCCAAAAAGTTAGATAAAAATATCGGCTACCCACCTTGTCTCCATCAAACACAATAATGGACAGGGCTCCACACAAAAGAAGCTGCAGTCTCCGATATAAATTCGTCGTTTGACCCAAACTAAAGTATCACTTTACCGAAAGCATTATATATCAAAGCCCCCAGGGACTCAGCATTCGTTTGCTGGGTACGGGCTTGGCGACCCCGGGGTTCCTGAGCTGGGGACTGGTAAGCTCCGCCAGTCCCCTGTCACCGTAACCTCTAAGCATACTTCAACGACCACCGTGCGGCGCGGTGGTGGAATGTTGTGTGTCTCAGGGAATGGGGATCTTGGCTTGACCGCCCGGATCGCGAGGATGGAATAAACCTCTATAAAAAAACCCTCAATCTCAAGGTGTGCTGCGCGCTGATGAGATGCATGGCTCTTGAGGTGGAACAGTCGATAGCGGGCAACCTCTGGGGAACCTGCCGCACCTCAGTTGTATAAGGCTTACCTAGGCACGCGGGGCTCTGTCTAGGTGGACTTCTAGTTCCCTAGCTGCTCGTGGGACCGAGATGGATCCTTCGAAATCCTCTTTTCTTCCTCCCAGCGGAAAGGGTGGTCCGCTGGAAGGTTCTAACACCCAGTCTCTTAAGAGGGCCCGTGCAGTCAGTCCCCCTGACTCCGGCGCTTCTTTGAAAAGTCCAGTCTTAGGTAACAGAATGCATTCTGGTAATCCGAATGTGTTTCGCATTGTGAAACGGAAGGAGGGTAGTTTCGAGAAGGTTTCGCCCTTCTATATACAAAAGGGATTGGAGGGAATCTGTGGCTCCTTAAAATCGGTGAAGCGCTTACGTAATGGGACCTTGCTAGTGGAAACTTCCACTTCCCAGCAAGCAACTAACCTCCAATCTGTTAAATGCCTTGGAGAGTATGCCATAGACACTGAACTGCACAGCACCTTGAACTATTATAGCAAAGGTGTTGTGACTTGCCGGGATCTAGCTGATATTCTCAAGGAAGAACTGCAACGTGAGTGGGCTCCGGAAGGTATCGTTGATGTCCAACACATCATGAAGAGGGTTGATGGCACTCTTGTCAAATCCGACTCCTTTATTCTGACCTTCAGTAGCACAACACTTCCTGAACATGTTAAAGCTGGCTTCCTTCGCCTTAGTGTGAGGCCTTATTTCCCAGCCCCAATGCGCTGTTTCAAATGCTAGCGTTTAGGGCGTACCACCTTAGGCTGTAAAGGCGGAGCGACTTGTGGAAACTGTGGTCAGGCTGCTCATGAAGGAGTTGGTTGTTCGTCTCTGGCTAAATGTATTAATTGCTCTGGGAACCACCCTGTTTGGAGTAGGGACTGCCGCATATTTTTAGAGGAACGCAAGGTCCAGGAAATAAAAACAACCAAGCGTATCCCTTATGGTGCGGCCAAGAAGATTTATAAGTCGATGCAACCTCCCGCATTTGCTACATCTTTTGCATCCCTGGTACAGAAGCCTACTCGAAAAGTCGATGCCTCAACGCAGACTGAGGTGGTGAGTGTTGGCACTAACACCTGTAGCTGTCAGTGCACTTGCAATGCAGCCAGTGTTCCAGAGCCAGTAGCCCCTACTCGAACGGCAGACAAAAGTACAGTGGCGGACTTGGTCCAGCCCCTCGCGCCTCCAACAGCTGAGGTTGTCCCCAAGCCCAGTGCGCCAATTACCACTCCCACATCCGCTCCCCCAAAGTGCCCCAAGCCACAGAAAGCTACTGTGCAGCAGCAACAGCGGGTCAAATCCAGTGGTAAACCATCTGACCATGCGGATGTTGTTTTACGCGAGGCTTCATCTGACTCTTCCCCAGAGTTGATGGAGTACGATGTATGTGTGGGGCAATCATCTCGTCCCACAACTGCCCCTCCACCTGCTGCGGTCTCCCCACCCCGTCGGAGAGACAGGATGAAGGTGCTACCCCCAACATAGATGGCTCCCATACTCCAGTGGAACTTGCAAGGGTTCAGGAAGCATGTGGAGGAACTTCGTCTACTTTCTCAGGGTCGACCATTGTGTCTCTGTCTCCAGGAGACGTATTTCCATCCATCATACTCCCCTGAGATACGAGGCTATACACTCCACAAAAAGGACGACCTGCGTGGAGAGAGAGCTAGAGGAGGCGTAGGTATTTTCGTCAGGACGGACTACCATTCCTCGCCTCTCTCACTTATGACGACTCTACAGGCCGTCGCTGTGTCCGTGCACGTGCGTCATCCATTGACTGTATGTTCACTTTACTTGCCCCCACATGATGCTCTTGATGAAGCGGCCCTCACCGACCTTCTTACACAGCTCCCCCAGCCATTCATTATTTGTGGTGATTTTAATGCCCACAATGTGCTTTGGGGCTCTGCAATTACCTGCCCCAGGGGTAGAGCAATTGAGAGGCTTCTCCTGTCATCCTGTGCCTACTTGCTCAATGGAGGACAGAGTACTCATTTCTGCATGGCGACTGGGTCGTTCTCTGCCATTGATCTCTCGCTTTGTTCTCCAGCTCTTGCCGCTAGTGCTCACTGGGAAGTGGTCGCTGACTTGCACGGTAGTGACCATTTCCCAATGTGGATTCACCTGCCAGATGGCGTGGTCCCCGAAAGGAGACAACCACGATGGGTGCTCAGTGGAGCTGACTGGACACTTTATAGCCAGTTGGCCCAATTCGAACACTGTGCGAATGTTGAGGTGTGGGTGGATCATATTACCAAAACGTTCCACCATGCCGCTGCGGCATCCATTCCACAGTCCACAGGCCACCGGAAAAGGCCACCTGTGCCTTGGTGGAGTGACGAATGCCGCTCTGCAATCAGGACCAGGCGTGCGGCTCTGCGGCGGTTCAAGTGTCGGCCGACTGCTGAGGATCTTGCAGCCTTTCGGGTGGCGAGGGCGAGATGTCGCCGCACTCTTCGTGAGAGCAAGAAGAGGTCGTGGCAAAAGTTGCTGAACACCATTAATCGTTCCACCAAAGTTCCATTGTGTGGGAGACCATTAGGAGAATTTCTGGCAGAGGAGGGAGGTGGCCCATAGATGCTGTAATGAATAACGGCACTCTCCACACAGATCCGCGAGACATTGCCCAGACTATGGCAGCATATTTTTCGACACTTACTGCCACAACCAGTCAGGATCCAGGTTTCCAGCGCCATAGAGCGGTTGCTGAGAGGTGTAGTCTGAACTTCCAGCCCACCTCTCATGAAGTTTACAACTGCCCTTTTTCTATGTGGGAGCTGGATTCTGCATTGTCTGGAGCTCGTGACACTTCCCCTGGTCACGACAGGATCCATTACAGCATGCTATGGCACCTCACAATGCGCAACAAAGAAATCCTCCTCGCACTTTTTAATGCCATTTGGGCGTCGGGTCACTTTCCTGACGCGTGGCGTGAGGCAGTTTTAATCCCTTTTTTAAAACCTGGGAAAGACCGCTCGAGCCCAAGTAGCTACCGTAGTATTGCCCTCACTAGTTGCATAGGGAAGATCTTGGAGCGGATGGTGAACCGCCGCCTTGTCTGGATGTTAGAATCCCGGCAACTACTTAGTCGCTATCAGTGTGGGTTCGGGAGGTTTCGTTCCACCTTCGATAACGTTGCCCTCCTGGAGGCGGCTATCCAACAAGCTTTCCTCCGCCGTCATCACCTTCTAGGTGTATTTTTCGACATCGAGAAGGCCTACGATACCACTTGGAGGCGTCTCATCCTGGCGCAGCTTCACGAATGGGGTTTTCGTGGTTGTCTTCCTCTTTTTATTCAGTCTTTCCTCTCGCCACGATATTTTAGATACCGAATTGGTGACGTCCTGTCTGATCGCCTTGAGCAGGGGAATGGTGTCCCTCAGGGTAGCGTTTTAAGTGTGACTGTGTTTGCCATCGCTATTAATAGCATTACGTCCATGGTGAAAGGTCCTGTCCAGTGTTCTTTGTTTGTGGATGATTTCTCTTTGTTCTGCTCTTCTTCAAGCCTTGCAACGACAACTCGTCAGTTGCAACTTACTATTAGGCGTTTGGATGACTGGGCGCTGAAGAGTGGATTTAAGTTTTCCACCGAGAAGTCTGTATGTGTTCTTTTTAACCGTTCTCGTTCGATTTTCACCTTTCCTGAGTTGCGCTTGAGGGACACTATTCTTTCTTTTAAAGACACGGTGAGATTTCTGGGGCTCATTTTTGACTCGAGGCTCACGTGGTTACCTCATCGTAAAGACCTGAAACGGCGGTCGCTTCAGGCTTTAAGCATTTTAAAATGTCTTAGCCACAGTACATGGGGAGCTGACAGAACTTGTCTGCTCCAGTTTTACAGGGCGTTTGTGCGATCTCGGCTCGATTATGGGTGCACGGTGTATGGGTCTGTGAGGCCTTCGTACTTAAAGATTTTGGACGTTGTCCACGATGAAGGGCTGCGGTTGGCCACTGGGGCATTCCGAACTAGCCCCATACCAAGCCTCTGTGCAGAGGCTGGTGAACCGCCACTTCATATGTGGCGACGGCTACTTATGGTACGCCAGGCGTATAAAACTTTGTCCACACCATACACACCTGCATACCATACCGTTGCTCAGCCTCCTCTGGCACGGTTATTTCATAACCGGCAACGTGCGACGCAGCCCTATGGGATTCGCGCACAGGATTGCCTCGCTGCAATGTCTATGGCTGATCTTCGTGTTTTACGTCGCGGTTGGAGCAGATCTCCACCTTGGCTCCTCCGAAGACCGAAACTTATTTTAGATTTGACTCGTTTTAAGAAGGATGGCAAGCCAGATTTTACATTCCAGTCACTTTTTTTTAACATTTTAGATGTGCATCACGGTTTCACTGTCGTTTACACTGAAGGCTCCAAACAGGAGAATATCCTTGGCTGTCTTGTGGTGTTCCCTGACCATGTTACCCGGATTCGCCTCCCTGCTGAATATACCGTTTTCGCAGCGGAGCTCCACGCGATCCTGACGGCACCGGAGCAGCTGCATCGTGTTCGGGGCGATCGATTTCTTCTCTGCTCCGATTCTCTTAGTGCCTTACAATCGCTGCAGAGCCTATACCCGACTGAAGAGATGGTCCAGCTGATACATAGCCAACTGTACTTGCTCCAACAGCGGGGTAAAGAGGTATCCTTCTGCTGGGTGCCTGGTCATGTCGGCATATGGGGCAATGAACAGGCTGATCGGGCTGCCAAGGAGGCCTGCAGAGAGCAGGATGTGGTCCAGTGTCCTATCCCCTTGCAGTCAGTCATCGCTGCACTCCACAGGAAGTGCATGGAGTTGTGGGAGGACGAATGGCTGGCGGTGACGGCCAATAAACTGCGGTCGGTAAAGTCAACCACTCGGCCGTGGCGTTCCTCCTGCCGGTTGCTCAGACGGGAAGAGGTGGCCCTCACACGTCTTCGGATCGGGCACTGTCCTCTGACGCATAGCTATTTGTTACGGCAGGAGGATCCTCCGTTTTGTGATGCTTGTGGTGTGCACATCTCTGTCCGCCACATTTTAACAGACTGCATTTTATACCGTGATGCAAGGGCAGAAGCACAAGTTGATGGGGATCTGCCCTGTGTTTTAGCTAATGATGAGACGTGTGTGTCTAGGGTTTTTAAGTTTTGTGATGTGTCTGGACTCTGGCCTAAACTTTTAGGCTGGAGGTTTTAGTGTATTGCAGAGTGGCTGACTCCTCCCTTTTTTCCTTGCGGTCAGCCAGCCACTTCCATCTGCTCCATTGTTTTAGCTCCCTCTACCATTTTCTTCCTGTGTTGTCCATGTTATACTGCTGACGCCCTGCTTCATCCCACGCTTCGGTTTGGGTGAGCACATCTTTTCCAATGATTGTTTCCCGTGTTTTATGTTCCGTTTTATGTAAATATTCTGAGCTTTTTTTTTTTTTTTTTTTTTCCCTTGACACCCATCTCACTGTGGTACTGAACGGGCGCTGAAGACCTTGCTGTCGTGCGCCCACAAAACCCCTCTACTACTATATATCAAAATATGTAAAGATTTAATCTATAACGGTACAAAACGTATGTTGCTTGCTTATTGGCACTACCATTGTAGTTTCAAGTTAAGGCATGCTTGACGATGATGTAGAACGATATCTGTACGCCATTCGGTGAAAGTCATAATGAACCCTCACTTATCATTATTTACATCTCCAAACTGCCTGTATTGTTATTGTAAAGTAGTAGAAAAACAAATAGGGCTCGCTCGTTGGTACTACTATTGTGACCCATAGGTTAAGGTGCGTTTGTTGACGACTATAGGTCAGCATTTGCAAACCACTTGGTGCAAGCCACGATAGACACTCACATTAGATTTTACACAGTTTTTGCCACATCTATAATGTCGACTCTGTTTTCACAGCTGATATAACTTACAGGTTAAGGTAAACTTGGAATGACTGTCACACACATAACAGTTCGACGAAATTACATATTCAGCATTAGTTTTAACAACACAGCAGCGTAAGACAGCCATCTTTAATTTTACCTTAACCTGTAGGTTAAGTCAGTATTGCCAGTAACCAAGCATTGTGTGTTTCACACTGATATAGAACTATAATACAGACAATTTACACGATGAAATAACATTGTGATAGTTAATCTCAGAGGTCATAGTGCTTTGCACTAAGTACTGTGGAAATAGAGAAGGTGTCTGTAAGTGGGGTTCAGAGAACTAGATGGCCGAATTTGGGATACATCCAAATCGTTTTGTCGTATTGGCCGGTAAAATACTGGGAAGTTATTGGAAAATGTAGAGAGAGAGAGAGAGAGAGAGAGTGTGTGTGTGTGTGTGTGTGTGTGTGTGTGTGTGTGTTGGATTACTGAGAATGTTGACTACATGGGGGCTCTGGGATACATAGTGATTGGCTGTTTTTCTTTAACGGCTGATAAATCACTGATTACGATTGGCAGGTCTAAATATTATACGAGTGTGTTGGCTTAGAAACCCTCTGATCGTCCTGTTTTCAAGAAATACGCGTCGTCTAAGAAGGAATCATGTGTGTTTTACACTGTTACAGAACACTTCTTTGTGTATTTTGATAAATAATACAAACAACTTTTGGTTTCTTCATAGAGTTATTTAACTTTGCTACAAAGATCAAGCTACGATCAGGTCTTGCCGCCACGTTGGAGGTACAGAGAACAAGACACCAGGGAACATACGGGCTGACTGTACCACTTTAATGACCGATAAAATACCGCGCTGCGATTTGTAGGTTACACCTGTGTGTTTTGTCTGATTGGCCTACATCCAAGATGAGGGCTTGACTGAGGGGAGGGGAATAGATGTAATGAACTTATATCGCCGTTGCTGCCGCCGCCACACTTCTAACCCTGCTTCCAACCACCTCAGTCGGAGGAGTGGCCTGGTGCATATCTCATGTAGAAAGGATTTTGCTGTCCTTCTAATACTTATGACTGTACAGGAACTACTAATCAGGGAGTTTGTCAGGGACCTACCTGGGTAGAAAATAATATCAAAGGTGTTCAAACATGTGAATGTCTGCTTGAGACTAAATCTGAAATGTTGACATGTACATTGTCTCCTGCAGCTTCAGCCTGTGAATAACATGTTTGCTAACGTGACGCTCACAGTTTGACTCAGCATGGAGGATCAATTTAAACTATGATTCCACTCTTATTACTTTACCTCCAGTCATAAGAAAATCGATTCCTGACTAGTGTTGTTGTGTAATGTAGTTTTTCAACACAGAAAATACTTTAGTGAAATGATGTTTCATGCTATATGGCACTCAGCTACTTGTTTAAAGTATTTAGTGTTATATGTATATGCCGGAATCTAATTCAGTTTCTGTGAGTCAAAGCGTTCCTTCTCATCTGTCGCATCGTAGATGATGATATTGAGAAGTAAAATTTTGAAGGAAGTATAGGAGATTGTGACTAACAAAAACTGGCCGACAACCTTTTGCAGTTTGTACATAGGTGGACTGTAAGATAACGTAAATTTGATTTGTATGTTTCTAGAAAATCTGTACAAAAAGATCGGAACTCTAGTTATAAACACGTCTCTTTACTTACATTATAGTGATTATCTGTGTGTAACACATGATAATATAGATGAATGGTAAGTAATACGAACTTTTTTCTTAATTTTAGATTTCGTTATTAGCCCGTGGTTTATGGGCAATAAACAACTACTTACGTCGCCTCTGGTACATTACTATGGAATGTTACGTTGAAGTGTATGACTGCACGTAACCATTCCGTATTTCCAGGCGGCAACAGATCCGTAATAATTGAGTGTATATTCTCGCATTTCACGGAACTGTAGAGTCATTTATGGCAATGCTTTTGTTTGGTGTTATCGGTGTGCCGTATGGATATCATTTCCTTTTCCTCCAGGTATGTGTTATTCGTGTAGTATGATTTGTGGTGAAGATTTGCAACCAACAAATAACCTTAGAAATACGTGTCATTTTTCTTTAGCAGAAATAACTAGAGAAAACAAGGTAACTTCAAACAGCGTCTTACATATAATAATGTCTGTCAATGACGCTCAAACGCTATTCACATTCATCTCTCTCTAGGCTGAACCTCATGGAAAAGAGTTCATGTCCTATATACTGAGCTGACTTTGGATGGTAATAATTACGAAACATTGGACGTACCGGCAAGGAAATGCAAGTTGCCTAGAATTTCAGAAAATCACCTTTAGACGTCAGACAATGAGTCATCTCATTTTACAGCCAGTTGCAAGTAAGATGGCGTCTACTCAATGGAAGACTTTTGTGTGCTGCTGTGCGCAAAGTGTGTGTCACTGGTATCCGTTCAGGTAACTTCATTGGCGTTTCTGCATTCATGCGCCTGCATCCGAAAACATCAGCCATTCGTATTACCAAATTCTTGTACAAAGGTAAGAGTCCAGGTCGACCTGACACTTCTGACGACATGGTGGAATGAGTTCGGACATTTCAGTGAAGTCCTCGAAAGTCTGCTCGCCACGAAAGCAGAGAACTGACAATGCCTCTTACTAACGTCTGGCGACTGTTAAAGCGGCTTTTGGTCTACAAACTGTACAGACTGCAATCTGTGGAAGCTCTTCAGATTGGTGATAAAGGAAACAGGTTGGCTTCAACAATGCTTTGTAGTTGACATGCAAGACGATATGCTTCTACCACGGACAATTTACAGTGATGAAGCAACATTTTATGATAGTGGTAAAGCAAAACGACATAACGTGCGATTATGGTGCTTCCGGAACCCTAATGACATTATTGAGCACAAAAAGACTCACCTTAAGTGACGGTTCGTTGTGACATTTCTCGTGAGAAAGAGTATGGTGGCTCCTTTTGACAGGCAAACATAGTGTCTTAAATGATTTATCTCCATATGCTGCAGAACTGACTTTTTCCACAACTTCAGGAGAACTCCGATGACTTCATTTTCCAACAGGATGGAGTGCCAACACACTGATACAACAACATATGTTAGTTTCACAACGACAATCTGCTTCGACGCTGGATAGGACGTAGAGGACCCCGAGACACCACCCGGCATTCATAGTTTCAATTCTTCTTTGCCTTTACCTCGTGACATAGAAGAAGTGAATACCAGATTAACAGCCCCCATGACTTCTATAAAACCAGGTACATTATGTAAATTTTCTGGTGGACACACAGAGCATTTGAAACAGGGTAGAAAATCCTCAAGGTTTTCTGAGCATTTTGCAATTCATCACATGTATATCGATAAATATAGAGTTTTGAAATCAAGTTTTTGAAAAACCCTATATTATGTCTTGGCTATAGGCGTCGGACCTGAGAACATCTGTCTGTCTGCCGGCCGCAGTGGCCGAGCGGTTCTAGGCGCTACAGTCTGGAACCGCGCAATCACTACGGTCGCAGGTTCGAATCCTGCCTCGGGCATGGATGTGTGTGATGTCCTTTGGTTACTTAGGTTTAAGTAGTTCTAAGTTTTAGGGGACTGATGACCTCTTAAGAGTTAAGTCCCATAGTGCTCAGAGCCATTTGAATCATTTGAGCACGTGTCTCATGTGCTATAGCCGTCTGGTCCCTTTAATCCCCCAAACCAACCAATCTCATGTGCTACATAGTGGAAGTAAGTTTTAGCAGCAACGTATTACATAAAGACCAAGTAGAAATAGTAACTTATACTGGAGCTCTACTGCATCCTCTTGGTATGACAAGTAACTAATTCACTGCAGGAGGATGCGTTCTAGTATTTACTTCACGTGACTCACGTTAGAGGTCCATTTATTATCCATCCTGTAGGTAGAAAGAAAATAATTACATTTGGTACAACGTGTTTAGGAATCCATTTATTGGGCTTTGTTTCTTTAGATGCACATGTCTCACAGTTCTCTGGATAGTATAAGCAATATGAATAATTGAAGAATAACCTATACCTACCATGCATCCATGTGACACTAATGTTATATTTGAAATATGATGTTTTCACCATTAACAGCTTCTATAAGTTGCACGACTAGAAGGAGAGATACCCTATCAAAGATCATATATAGAACTTTACCTAGGAAATTGTGCAAGTATCACGAGATAAGTGGCAGCTGCACTAACAGTGTTTATGAAGGTCGATGTCATAAAATCCTATGGCAGACACTCGTAATTTCTCCACAGGAAGTCGCAGAACATCGACACCTGGCCCGGGACGCAGTAGTGGCTGCAGCCTGGACAGCAACAGACCAGCTCTGTCGGAGCGCTCAGCCGCAGAGGAACACACCCAGCAGACCAACAGCTGGCGACATAGGACAGTACTCAGGGCATACACGTTCACGAGTATTTCAGCATTCTTGTCCGCTTGGGGTGTCAGAACTATGAGCCAATAGGCAGTGCAAGTCATGACGATGAAATCCCCCAGAACAGCCAGTAGCAGTGCGGGTCCGAAGTGGAGGCTGCATAGGCGGGCGCAGCGATGGAGGGCCATCCTGGCGCGCTGCAGCCTCCGCACCTCCGCCCCCGCCAACTGCGCCGCCCCCCGCTGTCCTACTCACGTCGCCATCTCTTCCAGCTCAGCCTCGCTGCCCGCCGGTGGCTGGGTACTCCTCAGCAGCTGACCACAGACGATGCCCATCCTATGTCGAAGCACCAGCACAACGGCGAAGCAATGAAGTCGACAGATCGTGACGAAGCCTTGAAGGCATACAGTGGTGGTCGTTATTGGATCACGTATGAAGAAATAGGTTGCTAGTACGCCAACTGGTATGACAACCCAGACAAGCACTGTAATGAAAAGCAAAATTGCTCTCTGGCGCGTTTTGCGATATATTTCCGTTCTGTAAGTGTGATGTCGCATGGCGAGCAATGCATCTACCTGGTGCAACAGTTCCGTGACTCTAGTAAAGATATGGTGACCAGTACACAGAGATCTGCATAAAACTGTAGCTGGCTCCAACACAGTCAGTAAAAGAAACAACACAATTATAAAACGCACTGTCAGAAGGAACTGCGGATTTATTAGGGTTAAATGCATTACTGAATAACAACAGTAAAGACCAGAGACACTTATAAAGATAAGCCAAATCACAAACATGTGACGTAGTTGATGAGTCTCTTTAATGGCATTCTGAAGACACAAGATGTAGAATTTTTGCTATCGCTGATGATGGGAGCAACACCAAGGATTTGAAATATAAGATACAAGGGTCTCACTGCTCTTTCCAAGCTATGATCACTCAGTTGAGGAACAAAACTGTATGTACTTCTCATTATTCGACCAGCTATAGTCGTGTAACCGAGCGGCGCTCATGACTGAGTTACGACCTAGTTTGTCAGACAGGGCACATTTTGACAGTTCCAATTTTGTTAATAGGATAACGATCGAAAGTTAATTTCACGAAAGCGAGTAATGAGTCTTTAACATTATTGAGTCGTTAACTTGAGAGATTAGACAGAAACATTTCGATCCCTGTGTAATCCTGTGGGAGTTGTTTATAGAACTATGTTACAGTCTACAATAAAGGCGAGTGTATAATGTAGTACACACGTATCATAAGCCATCTAAGAAATACGTTATATAGAAGTTAAAAATTTCTAACCTCATAAATTAACACAGGATTTTTGGCAATGACAGGTACGTTCTTTCACGAGGAAGACTACTGCTGTGCCTGATAAGTCGTCTGGCTGTAGATGCTTACTGCTACCTGTGCAAAGCCAGGACAGATCACCCATGTTGTACGATGGAAGATAAAAAGTCTTTTCAATTATCTGTGACTACGATGCACTTATGAGCTATAAATTTTCTGTCTAGATCACTCTTTACCTTTTAGAATTGAAATTTAAACGTTTTTCTTGATATCGCCTGGTATTGCCTCTGGAGGTATTATAATTGCCTCACATACCTCGCACACCAAGTGAAACTATTTTGTCATTCTTCAAAGGTTCTTAATAACTTTGAAGAGATGTCGCCTACCGTAGGGTTTTTTTTTTTCGCTTAAGTCTTTCAGTGCTCTCTCAAATTCTTCTTGCAGTATCATATCTCTTAACTCATCTCTACTCACTTACACATTTGTTCTATAACATTGTCCTCAAGTTTGTTTTCCTTATATGGACCGCCCATGTATTCCATCCATCTTTCAACTTTCTAGCACAACGCATTTTATCAATATCTGTTAGAGAGAAGTTTATATAACCTTCAAAGAAACCAAAAAATATGAGTATAAACTACTAAACAGATGCACTATGTAAACCAGTTTTGATTGTAGCGTTTCTCAGTCTGCAGGCTGGTTCGACTCAGCTTTCCAGTATAGTTTACCTCGTGCAACCCTTACATTTCTGAATAACTGCTGTAACCTACATCAGTTTTAACCTACTTGTTGTGTTCATATCTTGGTTCTCCTCTACAATTCTTACTTCCCCACTTCCCTCCTATACTAAAGCGATAATTTTTTGATGCCTTAGTATATGCCATATCAACCAATCCCTAGTTTTAGTGAAGTTGTGCGCTACATTTTTTTCTACCCATTTAGATTGAATATCGTATCATATGTTTGCTGATTTACGCACCTAATCTGCACCATTTTTCTGTAGCACCGCTTTTAAAAAGCTTCTCTTCACTTTCTGCGTGAACAGCTTACACTCCACGTTTCACTTCTGTAGAGCACCACACTCCGAACAAGTGCCTTGAAAAATGACGTTGTAACGCTTAAATTTATGCTAGATGTCAACAAATTCTTTTTCTTACACGCTTTCCTTTCTATTGCCAGTCTGCCTTTTTATCCTTACTATTTGAGCCATCATCAGTAACTTTACTGTCCAAGTAGCAAAACTCATTAACTAAATTTAGTATCCCATTTTCTGAAGTAATATCCCCAACATCACCTGATTTCATGCAACTGCATTCCATTACCCTTGTTTTCCTTATGCTTATGTTCACCTTATAAGCTGTTTTAAGGAAACTAACTATTCCATCCAACTGTTCTTCCAAGTCTTGTGTTCACTCTGACAAAACTGCAATGTATTTAGCAAACATTAAAGTTTTAATTTCTCCATGTTTCCAAATTTCTCCTCGATATCCTTTCTTCTTGCTCACTGTACAGATAACGCCAGGGAAAGCCTACAACTCTGCCTCCACTCACTTCTCATCCATTGCTTCTTTCCATAACCTTCGACTCTTAGAACTGCTGTATGGTTTCTGTAGAAGTTTTAAATAACCTTCTGTGCGCAGTATTATAATTCTACTTCCTTCAAAATTTTGGGGATAGTAGTCTAGACCACATTGTCAAAAGATTTGAAAGTGGTCTTGTGTGTGGTCAAAAGCTTCAGACACCCTCATAGCTACTTACGAACAAACTCTGACTTCCTGGTGATTTGCAAGATGAAATTTGTAATAGCCATGAAAAATTTCATAACTTTTATTGCTTTGAATACACCAAGTGACCATGTAGCATGTACATAGTGAAAAGGAAGGGTGAGGGTCTGTGTGCCTCAAAAGGTCTTAGATTACCTATTTCAGTAACTTTGTGAAATGAGTTGTGCTAACATGTGTTACCTTCTAACTTATAGCACCATGTTGTGCAATGAGGCAGTTCTCTCAGTTACGTAATCATCTGTTAAGAGTGACTGCAGTGTCTGAAAAAACGTTTTATAGCGCTCCAAAATCTTGTGCATGTGAGCTTATAAGAATTCCCTGAAACGATGGTAACACAAAAAACATCAGCGACCAGTGACTCAGCAGCATAAGTCATGGTACCTTACTCAATTCCTGAAAGAGCAAAGATATTATACTTAATTTTCTCGTCAGCTTTCACCCATCGGTTCATGCAGATAAACTTAATAATCACTTTGGCTCAGCACATGACAAAAATGTGGTCGCATGTATGTGTGGCACATTTGAGTAAAGTATCAATAAAAAACAATGATCTTTTTGGTTATCCATTATGCAACACATATTATCAATAATAAAGGTATTATTCCTCTTATTTATGGACACAAATGACAGTCTCTTACTTAAAATTCTCTCCTCATCATTCTATAAAACAAAGCTTCTATAAATAGAAATGTAATACAATATCATCCAGACAAAACAAACCTTGTATTTTTTGGAATTTGAACATGGAGGAACCAGAGACACAACACAATGAAAATAAGTTAAAATGGTGTAGGAAACAGTCTCCTAATACTTGACAATTCATGGCCTACTGAAGGCTACTCCACAGAAAATGATTTCATTGAAGCACATTGGCATGCAAACTGATACAAATGGATGACCTGACTAATATGAA
Organism: Schistocerca piceifrons; assembly: GCF_021461385.2. NCBI lineage: Eukaryota > Metazoa > Arthropoda > Insecta > Orthoptera > Acrididae > Schistocerca > Schistocerca piceifrons. Next base: position 136,076,240 of record NC_060138.1, on the reverse strand, counting down.
ACTGTAGAGCGTTTTCAGCAGTGAACATAAACTTGGATGAGATCACCAGCCATCTCACATGGCATACAGATTATTCCAAATTATGGGACTCCATCAAAGAAAGGTAATTTCATCAGAAAAGTGGCACCTTTCATGATCTCCACCTTAATAAGTTGAGAACATTTGGAATGTGCTCTGGAGGAGACCAACAGTGGAAATTCCAAATTTCGTCACAATATTCTGATATATTGCTAAATGAGAAACAATTTCTAAAATACATGATTGAAAGTTAATTCTAAAAGAAACGATTTAATTCTCAGGGTAGAGAATGGAAATGTACTTTGGCAGACTGCTATCTTTCGTGTTTCATATCTAGATCATGAAAAGCATATCATTATTATGATATCAATAATCAAAACATGTTACCTATTCAGAATCTATTCTGGAAGAAGGTATCAACATTAACATCAATAAGGAAACATATGAACTATTCAGGATGTGCACCTAAAGACTATACCAACATTATAATATCATGGAACAAAATAAGTTAACTTACCAGACCCCTGGCTTGGTGAGCATACCAACATGATAATATCAATAAGCAAAATGTTTTAAATATTCAAATTGAAATTCTAGCTGAAAATATTAACTGTATACTTTATCACCATATAGAACTTCAGAATCTAAATGATGTTGAATATGTCATCATATTTTTAAAATTGATGCTAAGAGATTACATCAGAGTAGTAAGACAACATATGAATTAAATTCTTGGGAAATAGAAATTGTAAGGTACTCAGTGAGCTTAAACAATCATTAATGTTAAACATATTTCAAAATCGGTAATGAATTAATGCATATTTAGCTTTACCTCCTATTAGACAATTGAGATAATTATGTTTGATAATTTAACATGAAATGATTTACACTTTAGATGACACTTATTAACTCTAAACATTATGATGCAAAAATAGTAAATTGATTGTCGTTTTGAGAAGGAGAGGAACTTTACTTTAGTCCCTAAGACAACAATTCATTAATTAAATGGCAGACCAGAAAGGCTCTGAAACCTTGACATGAACGTTCTTTACATGTCATGAGAATCTGTTCATTTTTCTTCTACGTCTGGTGTGGCAAATGTTCTGTAGATTATGCACAGGAATAGAAAAATACTTTATATTTTGATTCAGCAAAGGAGGTGGACACTTAAGGCAGCAGTTTGATATAAGCTACATCCAGACTTCATCAAAGTTCCTTATAGTTTGGCTACATATCGCACTCCCAAATGTTGAATGTAAACTTCCCTATCATCAGGCAGGTGCTTTTCATGTGTGGATATGTACGTTTATCTGCATCCCAGACGTTCTCTTTAATCTCTGCAAAAGACTGATTGTGGTTACTTTCAATTCACTCTGGCTGAACACAGTAGCAGTGGATAGTTCTGTTTGTATGCACCAATGGGCATCTCTCTTGCTCTCACCTCTCTCTGTTTTCTGCTGTTTTCTGCACGTACAATAAGTATGAAACTTCACAACTTATATTTACACTTCAACACTTTTATCATTAAACCCTACTTAGTCTCTGTATAAAACACATCTTGTTTCACACCCAGTTTACTACCATTTAATGATAATTGAAAGCGCTCCTAAATTAAACAGGACATATTTAATTCCTGTAATTATACATTATGTGTAGATAAGGATATTTCTTACATGAACAATTCATGTTCAGTGTACGAACTACTTTTTTAGGATAATGGTCTGAAGTTCAAGTTTTTGTCATGTATATACTTGATTTCAATCCCTAAAACAATCGTACGATACAAACCACAACAAATAGTAATACAAACAATGGAAATTAATGCAGCAGTGGTCCCTTCCTGTATGTAATGGACAAAAAATTCGCTTTCACCTCTCATCTTATGTCCCAACAATTTCTAGAATGAAGATGCACACATCATAATTACTACACAAAATACTTCAGAATGATTACACTGAAACATTCCTTCCTTTTCACTCGTTTCAACCCCTGATGCACATTCTACTACTACTTCTACTCCTCCTTCCTCTTCCTCTTCCTCTCCTCCCCTGCGGGTTGGGGGGTTAGAATATCCCCGCGGTATTCCTGCCTGTCGCAAGAGGCGACTAAAAGGAGTCTCAACTGTTTCGACCTTTAATGTGATGGTCCCCATTGGGGTTGACCTTCTTTTTTTCCAAATTCAACAGAAGTACGAGCCTTTTGGGGAAGGACACCTTACGTGGTGCACCATGTGCCCTAAGACCTTGGCACTCTTTATCGCCTTGGCGTCGTCACTGCACCCTCCATCCCTCATTTTGGGCTTACACAGCTGATGGGTTGTGTAATTTACGCCCTTGGTGCGTCACCATCTGCACCCACGATCACTATGGACTACCCATGGCACCCAAAATCCCGCTCGGTAGCCAGCCTGTTGTGGTGGGGTCGTCATGTACCCTCTAGGTTGTAGCCCCCTGACAACACGGGGATGCCTGAGCTGACACTTCCCCACGTAAGCCAAGGAGTCGATGCTCGTCTCTCTGGGGCATCAGGACTCCTGGCAACGGCCATACTGCCAGGTGGCCTTTGCTGTGGCTGGGTGGCGCCCGTGGGGAGAGCCCCTGGTCGGAGTGGGTGGCAACGGGGCGGATGCCCTGCAATGAAGCGGGTGAAGTCTCGATCCGGTGGTTGCACGACCGCGAACGTCTCTAAGCGCGGTAAGACAGAATTTAATGCTGTGACATATAACCCCAAATCGTTCCCTTCCCTAGTCTAGCGTTAAAAGGTTTTTGCTTTTCGTATTTAACCAAATATAACATTGAATATGATGATTTATGGCAATGTTTGCCGACAAGATAAAGAATGCACACATTAACACTAGATTGCGTACTCACGGCAGTTCTCCTTGGCCGTTTTTTGGTACGACTTGGAAAGAGGGAAAAATCAATTAATGATCGCCGATGCGTCGGTTCTCGATTGTGTTCAGGAGACGTACAGATTGATTGCGCGAAAATAGTTTCTCAAATGACCTCTTAACCCTGATTGCTTTCACGCAATCAGACTCTTCAATGAAATTACCTAAGGGACCTATTTGGATAATAAAAAAATGCAAAACAGTGAAATTTTGTAAAAAAAGTTGTCAGATCGGAAATTGAACACATTAATGGTCTCCCAAATACAATCGAGACACCGCGATAAAGCGCGAACCTAGTTCATATAAACATAAACATTCTTTGTGGTTAATTTAAAGAAAAGAATAAGCATAGATTTTCTGTACAGGGAAGCATCAATATATTCTCAAAGAAGAAAGACGTTAAACTATAAACATTAACAAATTTACAATGAATACAAAACTTACATTTTTATGTTTATCTCATACATGGAGCAGTCCAACAATCGCTGCTTTTGTATGTGTGATATTTTGTAAAAATTAAATGTCCTGGCGTGCGCGTAAGTATTTTTTATCGTCACAAGGTTTACAAAAGCGTTTTCTTTCTTGATGATAACGTGGTTTTTGACACTAAATGAAATATAACTTGTAGCGGTGCTACACAACACGTCTTAACAAGTCGGCGACCAAACTTCAAAGGTAATGAAGTTCATGTTAACATATCGGCGACCAGAAGTACAACTAACTATAAAGACTCTAGAATTTTCCTAACAAATGATAAATTGTTCTTTCTTCTGTTTCGCAGCTTCTTGCTATCTAGCGCTGCGGCGATGATTTTAAATATCTGCGCCCAGCGAGTCATAGTGTTTAAAAGCACTTTTTAAACGCTGGCCGCGCGTCTTGGTATAGGCGCACGTTATAAACAGATTTCGTTTCTTTACTCTCGCGTTGCCATGCTTAGTATCATTACAAACTACAGCTCGGCGGCTGTCCTTTTCTCATATGCAAAATGTCTGAAATCCAATAATATCACATTGCTTCCCGCGTGAGGAGCGATGACACCGTCAGAATCATCGCGACTCACGCTTAGTCGTGATATTATTGCTTTCGTGAAACAAGTTAGTATTACTTGCAAAAATTCTTTACAATAGATTTCACACACTACATCAGGCGAAGTGGTTAACGTACAGAGTATCAGGTAAGTATATTCGTACGACTGAAATTGATAGTAATTTGTGCATAGGGTAACTACATGACAATTGAACTGTGCTCTTTCTAATGTATTGTACAAGGATAACAAGTGTTCATTTCTCGGTAAAAGATAATGAAATTAAGATAAAGATACACATACGTAGATACATTATACATGGCGTAATAAATATTAAAAATAACAAAGAAATAAACTACTTGACTTCGCGGGAAGTCTGGGTGCTGTGTGCAGTCGTGGAAAAAAATGTTACAAAAAATTGACATTCTTGTTTTACAATGACATATTACAGGAATATTGTTGTCGTTGTATCGTCGAAGATTTCTTGCAGTAAATACGTAGCACTGTACTTATTCGTGGCTTTTATGACCTGCAAAAAAAATGTTTCACTACACTTGGGTAGGTATGAGTTGCACTGGGAGTGGTAGAATTCGGGTATAAATGATAGCACTGCATTCGAGTGGGGAATTTGATTACACTTTCACAGTGGAGGAAACGTAGGGCATCACTTTCACTGTGGAAGTTGGAGTAGTTGTCGGGGTGTGATGTTGCGTTGGAAATACGTTGTGGGTCAGGAACTGGAACATTGGTTCTGCAACATGTTGAGCCGTATGGTGGTGGTCTCTATTTCACTTGACACATGTCCATGCTTCCATTTATGTTTTCGTACATGAAAAATACAGAAAAAAAATTTGCATTAGAATGTGCTTACTTACTAATAACTTAGTCTAAAAGAAAATTGTATTAGGTAGGGATAAGAATTGTTTATGAACATAAGGTCTCATTCTCTTAGGAATGCTTAATTCTTACATTTATCTATTTTTCTGGTTTTATTTGGTTCGACACGTTTTCGTCATTACTCGGCCTGGTCAGTAAATTCGGTAGCAATTGTCAAAATCGAGCTTAAGACTCTTCCGATTAGTGTCATTATAATTTCACAAGGTACATGAGTGCTTAATTCATTGCTTTATCATATTTTATTTTGAATGCATTTCAAACACATTTGGCATCCGCGCTCGTTGTGCAAAGAAAAATTGATTGTTGAGCGCTCAGCGTACAGTGTTACGTCCGTTGGTCACAATCACGTGACAATAACTTGACAGTTCCACAACGCTAGCAGCAGTATTCCGCGAGAAGCAGAGCGTTTGGTGTCTACTAGCCGTGGTGTCAGTTTTTGCACAGTTTTTCATCGACTCTGGATTACGGAAGCAGCCAGATGCGGCGACTCCCGCAGCTGTTTCGAAGAATGTGTCCGTGGAAAGGTGTACAGTACCGTTTGTGGTTAGTACAACACTTATTCACTTTCACTCTTCGGCTTTCTACATCGTGGTACAAGTACTTATAACATTACTTCACACGCGTTATTTCACACGTGTCCTTGGAGTTACCACCTTTTCAGTTCACACGTTATTTGGTCGTCATGTTAAGGTTCACACGCACCACCTTTATACGTGTCCATTAATTACTTGTCTATAGTCGGTTCACACGCAGCAGCATATACGTGTCCATTTATTACTGACTGCATTGTTACTACAAAGTACAGTTAACATTTAGTATATATATCATGTCTAAAAATTATTTACAAAGAAATATTTAGTCTCTGTGACCACAAGGCCTGACGAAAGGCTGTCTCTTGTTCGTAGTTTATGCTTCCAAGGCACTTTAAGTTTACACTTTGTTCGAAATCTTGTTATTCTTTTCTTTTTACAATAGTTACACATTTCTCAAGTTCAGCTCTTTTATTTTCCCTCTATTACGTCGTTAGTTTGAAGACATAGTCAATGTGGCCTCGTTTACGTGATGAACGGTTCGTGTTCAAACTACCGTTAGGGAAATTGGGATGCTTGGTGTTCCCTGTCGTGCAATTGCACATAACAAATCTTAACTGAACTCACAATTAGCGGAGAATAAGCATAGCCCGTCGACAACCAATGTGTCACGACTATCCATTCGTATAGCCTGTATGTATCAATCATGCAACCAGCTCGTAAAATTCACTTCTCTACTGGATAAGGTAGGATGGTAAGGATACTGGTTAGAGGAAAACACAAAAGAGTTTTATGGAGTGAGGAGATTTGAAGACACAGTGTTAATGACGTATGATATGATGAGCTTAACATAAATTATTATCACCTTAGTTTTTCATGACAAATAGTATAATTAAATCGATACAGTAATTTCCTTGTCGTCTGATCCAGCTCTCTAAACAATTTTCTATGCATATCTAAAATTACTTAAACCATGCATTAGCAGTGAACTGTGTCTGTTAACTATCTTCTGTTCCATGTATCGTAAAATTGGTTTCCTAAAAAAAAAAAAAAAAAAAAAAAATCGTCGTATCTCGAGGACCTGAAATAGATATAAATGATCTTTGTTGGTATTTCAGCTGCACTGTGCCGTAAAATTGTTATGAGCGAATACGGTTTTCTCCATATTATAATAAAATAATTGAGTTGCGCACTTCTTTCCTGCTACCTGGATCGTTATTGACTTACTTGATTCTTATATCCTAAGCTGCTGCTTTTTGCCTGCTGCGTTTCATAGGTGGTCTCATAAAATTTGTTGTCACACACTCCTTATGCATAACATAACATTTACCTCATTAGAGTAAGCAATCTTAATATTTTTTCTTTTTTTTTTTTAACCTACAAGCAATCATTCTGGTCTGAATGATCATTTTAATTTATTTCATTCAAGAGGAGAGAGCTTTGCTATACTTAAAACTAGTGGTAGCAGGTGGCACTTATCCCGTCCCGACTATAATATTTATTTGTCAGCTCTTTCGGCTGTGGCCGTTCATGGCTCAATTAACTTAAAACTAACTTACATCTAAGGCAAATCTTGCTCTCCTACAATAAATGTGTTTTACCTAAGGTGCTCATATAAATTACTTATCATGTTGTGCATTACTCTTACATACGTTGGTACTTCAAATATAGTATGACAACTTAGAGTGTGTGTATATTTTATTTCAGCAGCTTAATTTAACAGATATTTTCTATGGTTGACTCGGTATTTCTTCAAGTCTGCGTGATGAAACAATCCTTTTATTCGTCCATACGACTTGTGCATCTCTTGATTGCGTGTTATTTGACAACGCGTTTGGTGCTTGGTTCGCCTGTGTGTAGAAAATGGTCGGATTTCCTTGGCTATTATGACCGGCGGTGTCAGGAAAAGCATGCGACGAATTGTCCTGACTATTGTTCCTGTACTGTTGGTTGGGTTGGTGAGAAAAATGTCGCATTTTTCGGCTGTGAAAAATTCATTTGGTGAGAGGGAGTGAAGTGACTCGGCTGACTGTACTATTGTGGTCCGTTATAATTGTTCCATTTCTTTCCCTTGTGACCATTTCCATTATTCGTCTTGTTGTTCTGGTACTGGTAATTACCGTTGTGATTTATCGGAGAATTACCGTATTGTTGCTGTGTGTTTTGATAAATCGGATTGTATCTATTCTGGTGTGGCTATTTGTTATATTGTTTTCCATTACGGCGGTTGAAACTGTTATGATTGCCGTAAGGCTGAGCGTTTGGTTGTCCCGTGTTATGTTGGTACGACATTCCATTGACGCAATTTGTTATGTGCTGCTGCGGAGCGGGCGGTCCATTATTATATAATATTCCGCGCACTCGTACGCACATCCTCATAGATCATATCCAAATTGTCAAGAACAGAAAGAAAGGCTTCTAGGTCTTCTTCACTCACATTAACTAGTTTTTCTCTTATTGACACAGGAAGTTTTGACTTTAAGATCATGATTACATCTTTGGTTGAAATGGGCGTGTCCCAATATTGAATTTTACGTAGATATTTTTCAAAATAACGTCTCAAACCTCCTCCTTTGGTGTTGAAAGGTTCAGCGTTGTAAACTTCCTTTCGGAGTCTTTGTTGTATACCTGAACTCCAGAATTTATTCAAAAAATGCTTTTCAAAATCTGCGTAGGTGTGACATTTGTCTATTATTTCTGTACCCCAAATTGATCCTTCACCGTGTACATAGCCTAAGATGAACTGTATCCGCTGCCTGTCGTTCCATGATTCTGGAAAAATACCTGTGAATGATTTTAGAAATACCATGGGATGTACACTCTTTGACATAAAACTCGACCGGCGGCCGGCCGCTTCAGAGGCTAAGTCCGCGCCGATCGCGACATGGGACAATAAAACAGGCCAACTCGCTAATTCTCTAAGTCCGGTTATCTGCACAATCTGGCAACACTGCAGACTGTGGCACTTCCTGGAGGAAAACTTGTCCCATGATAGAGAAACACTAGGTTGATTACGCCTGTGGTCTAGCGGTAGCGCGCGTTGTTTCTGTTCGTAATGTCAGTGGATCGAGAGCAGCTGGCATAAAATATTTTTATAGCCTCTTCTGTCTGAGTGCAAAAGACGTGAATGTAATGGTAGCGCAGATTCAATCTATTTCGCTTTCTGACACACCGATATCAAACTTTTATCTAGTAACGATTTTGCGGCAGATTTCCTGCAGACTGTCCTCCTCTGGACACCGTATGCGGCAAAGCTCCGGGATCCATTTGCTGGCTACCGGCAGCGGCCGTGGCGACAGCAGCGGCGCTGCACTCCCCCGTTCTTTATCGAAAGCGCCTGCTCCCGCTCATCGCTTTTGATGATTTAAAACGCTTTATTATTAAATGTTGCTCCACAGAAAATTTCTACGATTTCCATTCACGCTCAAAAGCAACGGAGACACACGCCCTGATTAGTAGGCGGGTATTATATTACATTAATCGGCAAGAGCTGAGTATGGCCCGAAATTAATTTTATAGACTGGGACGAAATTAAACCACCTTGCTACATTCGATGAATTTATAAATGCTTCATACATCGTTTCTTTTCCTTTCAAACTCAATTATTTGTGCATCTTTTGGTCAATGTTCGGATGTTTTCGTCAAGCCGGGGTGAGCGTCTGTGGTGTAAAGTGTATTACAGTTCTTGTCTCATTCCTTATGGTAACTCTATGCGATAAAGTGTGTGAATAACTTGCAATGCATGCTCTGTAGCAGTGCAGGAGCACTGCACATTTGGAGTTCCATGTATGGGTTCATGAAGTATTTAATGTTGATCGGAAGTGATAGTTAAGGTCATCAGATTTAGACCAGAAAAATTTGTCGTTTTGGAGGTTTCAGAGAACGGAAAGGAATTGCTAACGCCGGTGTTAGAAAACGTCTACAGTTAAATGCTATTGCAAAAATTTAGAAGAGGGGAACTATATTAATCAACATGTGCACTTCATAAACAACCTTCTGACATGTTAGACCTATATGACGAACAAAACTCAAATTTATATCGTTGACAGTCGCTTTGAATCTTTTCAGGCTCTATTTTACAGTGAAGAACCTTGGCATTTGCAAAGCAGACATCCATGATATTAACTTAATTTACTAAGTCGAATCGGACGAAGATTGATTTCGTATAAAGAATTTTTTCTAACCGTTTGCAACTCCATTAATTAAAATGGAAATTAAAAGGTTGTAGTCAGCGGCTTCCACCGAGATTGGAACTGCTATGTCATACTGTACGACCACTGCAACGCACAAGGGAACCCCCTTTTTTTTAATTTTTCTTTTTTTCTTTTACTTTGTTTGACGATTACCCCTTTTTTTCTCTCTTATTTTAAATACCCTTAGGAAAATGGCAATAAAAAAAGAAACTAGGTGTCACCGCCACTTTTCATCCTATAACAAAAAACAAAATCTGGTCCACTTTAGGCGTTGGCTTCTGACTAAACCTACCCCAAGAGCTGCCTGCCTATATACCAGGGGAATTATGGGAAGTAAAGGTTAGGGCTATCATTACAAACAAAACAAAATCTTCCTTTTTCTGAATTTTATTTTTATTTTGATTTTTGTTTTGTTTATTTTTGTTGTGTAATTGATCAGACGCCTTCTGCGCCCCGCTGGTAATATGTTGAGTCACGTCTACTCGAAATTGGTGTGTTCCGTTCAGTAGTTCAGAAATGTTCATTGGTTCAAACTGGAAACCTTCTTCAACCTTGGCTTAACACATTCCAGCTGCGAGGCGGGTCGTGGAAAGCACTCCCAAGGAAGTTCGAGAAAAATTGTCTGTATTTTGGGTGGCGGACAACGACATAATGACGGTCGTTGAGGTATGTCCAAAAATCGAGTACAGAGTCTACAGTTTGTCCAACTAGGTATTGAATGGCGTGTCCGCGAATCCAATTCACAGCATTCGTGTTTGTCCGAGGAAAATAGTCACGTCCCGGAACTAATAATGAAAGGGGAGTATTCCGATTCAGAATGTCCCGCGTTAGAAAAGCCACAATATGACGAATAACCTCTGAGCTAACGACACACTGGCGACCACAGACGGACTATAGTCACTGCGATGTTGCCTGAGCCTCAAAACGCAACCTTAAAACACACAAAAAGGTGTTACTTATGTGAAGAACGCCGTTCTTGGAGTCCAGAAATTAATTATACTTTCTAAGTGTCTCATCTTACAGTGGATTCTATCGTACGAGTCTTCGATGTGGAAAACGAATGTCAAGTGAATTTAGCGAAGTAACGCCGGCCTACACCCGGAAGCAAATGCACTATCAGAGTGTTGACAAATACTTGCTGCGACGCTGCCATTTCTCGGTTCTCTTACGAGGCAGCTCTTCAGCGAAATGCTTGCGGTGATTCTCCGATACGGTCCTTCACAGTGGAGACGCGCGCGCACGTTTGGTTTTTATGCGGCGTTCTCCCCTGATGGTTTCTGACGTCGCCTTGTGGGCTATGTCTACATTTGAGACATTCAATTATCATTAATCCAGAATGATACGAGTTTCAGCTTCCGGCGTGGAAGAAGGCTGTTGACGCCAACATTATATCATTTCAACGTAGGGAAAGCAAAACGGGTCATTCAATGTTTCTCATTCAACATAAAGCATGTGAGATAATTTTCCGTAACGTTCATAATCATCTAAAAATACAAACGAAGTAAAAATACATCTGAAGCTTATTCGAATTGAATATAATGTAAGATACCAAACGCTTTGCACCTCGATGTCGAATTTGTCCACGTGCAATCTTTTGCAGCATACAAAAAGAATGTCATGATTACCACGAGAATGAAGAAATATGTTGGTACGGATGGAAGCAAGGAGAGACGCAGTCAACAAATATTCGATTCCTCATGGCATTCATTTCATTTGAGACGTAAGAAGAGTTAAAGCGGGATATTACTTTCGTTAACACGAAGGATATGCCGCACATATTGATAACGAGGAAGTCTGCGTCTTCATACGTTTCCTCTTTGAAATCTGTATGCTCTCTTACGTATATATTAAGTAGCCTGATCACTGTTTCAGTAATGTTACCCTCTTGTTTGACCCCGTAACGATGAACAGATTCCAAATGCATATCTCTGCATGAAAGTAGCTGTTCGAACCCTTCCTGTGTTGCTTTTTGTGTTTTATTGCTTGGAGTTCCTGAAGCAGACCACTGTGCCTTCTCCCCTTGTGGGTTATGTCTCAAAACTAAGCCGCTTTTTATCCAATGGCATAATTTATTCAGACAGCATCAGCACAAGACTGCCAAACAAAGCCTTCCAATTACAGTTGCAACACTCTAACCAGCACTGACCGAAGTGTAATCCACGGTCATGGTCCGAAATTAGCAGCTGTCTGCTACTGTGGCAAAGTCCGTACTACACTTTCGATTCCGCAGCACCATTTTATCTGGTAACACTGTGTAGTTGCTGAGTTGTGCCAGCATGTCTGTCTTCACACTGTCAACTTTATGTATCTCACTTCTCCTGCAGCGTTGATCACGAGGAGCAGAAGCAAATGAGTGTATTCAGCATGACGTAACATTCAGTATTCCCGTCTTTCATAGCCACTCTTCATGTGCATCGATACCAAATAGGAATGTGAAAACTCTTGCTAGTGAGAGGATGACAATAACAATCGTAACAAGAACAATCAAATAATGAATGATGTTTATGCCAACGCAGAACGAGAATGGCTTTAAATATAAAAATCTGTATCTATATCCATATCTATTGATCTTTGAGTTGGCACAATGCAAATATATTCTTAGCATTTAGTTACCGAATTTAGTTCGGGATATTTGCAGAGAAAAGGAAAAGTCGGTACTTCTCGCTAGTGTAATATAATGTGAACCAGCAACTACCCTTTCCTTAGAACACGACTCAAGCAGGTTCCCAAGTAGGTACCAAGGCACTGCTGCATTCTGTTCCCTGACATTGCTCTGATGACGGTTAATGCAGATAGTTCCGATTATGAAATACAAAATGTATTGCAGGTTAGGTCCTAGGATAGTAACATTAAATTTGCATTATAGACGGCACATGAACGTGACGACTATCCATATTACTCATCAATATAAAAAGACAATATTATGGGAATTTAGCAGGATTACTCAACATGAATTCTGAAATTGGTTGACTGACCGCACAGGTGCTAAACGTCGTCAAGAGTGTACGATGTCCTAATCGCATTAGGAATATGAAGATCGTCTTCGACAGCTCGCAACTTTCACATTGCTATCTCCACCCTACTCCAGACGGCCCTCGGTGGAGTTGCACTAAGTTGCCGATGCAATGTAAGGCCTTCAAACCGACAACAGACCACATATTGAAAATTACAAGCGAGTTCTCTTGCAGCGTAAGCTTATTGTAACTAATCTAAAAATTATTGGACAGGAACATTGTCCTATTCAAAAAAAGCTGTCTAGCAGGTCCTCTAATCGCTCCTTGGTACAGTCGTTTGACTATTGAAAATGGTTCCAACAAGTCACCACCAGAAAACACTGCTCTGTACCGCAATAACTCAACATGTAAAGTAATACCACGGTACTACAAATATCAGGGAACACCTTATCACAGATAAGACTGTCCTTAAGGCTTGTAAGCTCACATTTATTACAATAAATGACATACCTGAAATGTTACCACTCTCATTATTACGTCAGATTGGTAATGCACGTAGTAAGTTCGTCGTTTTCATGATTTCCTCTTCAAAGTAACATACCGAACTTATTGTTTAACACAAAATGACATTAAAAATTTAAGTTATTCACGAGCAGCTAGTTGAGAATATGTATGAACTTCAAATGACACGACGAACCGTCTTGTTCCGCATATGGATTCAAACCCAGCTCATGCAGACTAAGAAAAGATTTCGTTACTGACGGAAACTAACAGTCATTCCTGATTAAGCATACAGAGAGTGATATACCTCGATTTTAGACAGTATCAGTTAGCAAATATCAACTTTAAATTACATAACGCAAACATGTTTAAGAGACGCGAATTCCTACCCATCATCTGTTGTCCCTGTTAAGGAACTACGAGAGATTTTAAATATTGCTTCTTCACAAGTAACTTAATTGAAATGCCGTGACGTAAAGCTTTGTGTTGGACACGGATTCGAACCCAGAACCTAATCGGATTGCTATGGATGCATAGTCAAATGTGACATATCGGCTTCTCGCGGCAGTAGCTAGATGTTTTAAGTGAAATGACGAGACGAAACATTAATTTTTTCCTTCCCAGGCACCAACCCGGCACCTATCGCTGTTATATTCTAGAGAAAACGAACGTTAAATATGGGTTTGTTGCTCCAGCAGTGACATGTGAGCATGTTTGAACTTCAAATAATATGACGAAGAGCTCACTGGGAATAGAGCCCCACATACATCGTTGTTGACTACACACAAAGAGACGTCAGCTACCGAATTTTTCTCCACCAGCTGCTCAGAATAACATCTTGAACTTACAGTCATCTCGCAAATAGTTCTGTGTCTCACTGGGAGTTAAAAACATCAGATATCGTTAGTGATGACAACGAATGAAAACACATTATAAATCTAAATTCTTATCCACCAGCAGATAGGTGTTCTCATGCTAGAGCTTGATAATACATAATTAAATCTTTAGTGCCGGGCCAGGATTCGATCCCATTCACGCGTAATATGTGGAGATGTTGAGGAATCTGCAGTTATGAACAAACAACAAATTGTAGCCGACCTGTATTGTCACGAAGGGATCAAATTCCGCTTTAAGGGCGGTCTGAGTTGCATTCCCAGTTCAGAACCAGTCTTATCGACATACAGAAGCTCAGATAAAAGATGGAATAAGTGTCCTGTGACCATACATAGCGTTTGTTTCGTCACTTGAAATAAATAACTAGTATGAGAAAGGTTACTGGTGATAGAGTTTCTACATGTCGCCACTCCTGACTTTATTGTGGTTCAACCTACCGTCTACTTGGTAGAGAAGGAAAATCATCTTTAATGTGAATTTTCAGACCACACTGCCATTGCACCTTCTTCACATGGACTCTGCCTCTCCCTATCTAAAATCATTGACAGAAGTGGGAATCCAACCCAGACCATAGGTATAACAACCTACCATCCGTCCAAGAGACCACGAAATCCTCTTCTCTCATTTTTCTGTCGAAACGCCGTTGCGCCACACTGGATCAGAATTCTGACACACAGGCGTCCTGTAGTAATTTGCACCATGTTCAGTAAATTCATTTATTTGGTTGACCGAATCACCATGAACTAGCTGCCTCGGCTACCCAGTGGATACATTCCACTCTATATTTTGTAATCACCGAAATAAAATCACGTAACTGCCACCTACACAGAACTGCCAACGGTGTAGTATGCAGAAGTTTAAATAGGAAGTGTTCCTTTCCACTTGAGCTATTCTATTGCGCTATCTGTTTGTAGAAAACGTCGTTCAGTAAAAAAAAAGGAAAAGCTGTAACTGTTTATCTCTCAGAAGTCAAGACCTGGCCATATGCATAATCTCACAGCGCTGTGGAATCAAAAAGTTCTGGAGGAATAGTTGTCGAGCTCTGGAGCTGTTGTAGCTACGTGTCAGCAAGTAGCGTAGATAAGATGTCGCGAGCTCGAATACATTCAGTGCTACATTTTTTAAAACGCAATTCTGCTGTCTGCTGAAGTTGTCAATCTAATGGAACTTTGAACATACTTCCCTTCACTTCTCAACCCAAAGTAGTCGCATGTGGAAAAAGGGCTAACTACTGTGACATTTTGTTCTGTTCAGGTTTAATAGACAGCAGGCAGCAGATGCATCTCGAAGATGTGTAGGGAGAGCGCATCATGCCATAATATGTCAGAAAAGTATTTTCTACATTAGCTGTCGTGTAGTAGTGAGATTTTATTCTTCTTCAAACCTTGTTTGACAGCTTTAACTCAGAACAAGTTTTCTACATGCATGTAATCAATAAACTGTACGTGCATTCTCATACCGTCATAGATAACATCAGAGAACTCGCATATATCGTTGATGATTAAGTTCTCTCTCATGTTTACTATTGTTTTAACAACACTAAAGGAAACCCTACGAAAATTGTGCACTGTATTATTAGAAATGAAATAAAACTAACCACGATAACCTTACGACGAAAGTATGTTTTAATAAAACCGAAGCCGGCCAAAGTGGCCGTGCGGTTAAAGGCGCTGCAGGGTGGAACCGCAAGACCGCTACGGTCGCAGGTTCGAATCCTGCCTCGGGCATGGATGTTTGTGATGTCCTTAGGTTAGGTAGGGTTAACTAGTTCTAAGTTCTAGGGGACTAATGACCTCAGCAGTTGAGTCCCATAGTGCTCAGAGCCATTTGAACCAATAAAACCGAGTATCCGTACACAAATGTGCCTCTATCGACACGAATTAGTAAAATACTACTCACTTAGAATTTGATTGGGTCTGTGTTTCATTGGTACGCTGTGTCGTACTCAAGAGGTATGCAAATGTGGCACTTCATAAATATAGTTACGTAATCCTAGAAACCCAAAATTCGCTTGTCAGCAGCGGAAAGAGGCGTTGCCTGTTGTGCAGCATTGTAAGTTTTTCAACATTGCACTATGAGCCGAAAGTATTTTCTTGCGATTTCCTTATTGATGTTTGATCCGACTCCTTGTAGCTCTTTCACAGAAGGGATAAAAACGTTGCAGTCAGTGAGACTGGAACTGCAAACCATAACAGACGCTTTTCCACAGGTCAGCACGTTACCACAGAGCTGCCGAACAGGTATGGGTCTGAGCTTCCTCTTACGGGGGCAATAGTGCCTAGAACTCGTAAACCGCTATTTAAAGGTCGAGATTAGTTGCGATTTCCACCTGCAACGACTTTCCTCGGCTGAAAACCGTAAATTTACAATCTTTTGTTACCCTTCAAGCAATAATAACTCAGATTATTCAATGGAAATGACAGGTAAAATCAAGTGAACTTTGAGGCTTAATTCCGTGCACACCAGGAAGTAACTCGTCGATCACAGAGTTGCCAAACATACGTTGCCTTGTTGCCAAATCTCAGTTACAGTACCAACAGGAAGAAGACGAACCGATGTGATCCTACAGCCGGCTGGGAAGTGACCATAGCTGGTGTCTCCAAGTAGCGGCTGCTACGGCCTGGAATACGTAATGCGTCTGACTCGCTTACTGTAACTAGGTTTGGGGACTGGAGCGTAGTTACTAATAATACTCAGAACTGACTGCAAACGAAGCATCATAAATCAGTAACTCTCATTGTTGTTTTTATATTTCTTTAGTAAGTGTACTCAAAACTAAGAAACTGATTCACAGGCGTTTTCGTGCCTTGCCGATAGTCGAGCACAACAAACAAATAAAAATAAAAAAGAATGTTTATGTGTGTGTGTGTGTGTGTGTGTGTGTGTGTGTGTGTGTGTGTGTGTGAGAGAGAGAGAGAGAGAGAGAGAGAGAGAGAGAGAGAGAGATAAAAAAAGAATGAGAGTGAAAAAAATTGTTGTAAAGAAATTGAATCATGATATTTAAAGAAATCTTTCATTGTAATGACACGTTCCACATCATTACGAAATGTCGTATTCATGATCTATGGAACAAGAAGTAATCTAATGTAATGTAATCTAATCTAAATACATCATATTGATGACTAGCCATAAAGAGTCATGAATTACCGAAATTTTTGCCAATACCAGTAACTAAATATAAACTTGAAAATAAAAGACGACAAGTTTGGTAATAAACCGTGACTCCTATCAAGACCCTTTCGTCCCTGTTATCTAATCACGAAAGATGTCTGATATACCTCCACTCTGAAGTAACAAAGTGTGCATGCATTTAAAGATGAAGTGCATGAAGTGAAGTTCTGTGACGGAGATACAAACCCAACACGTAATCGGATTGTTAACTAAGAAAAATCAAATGTTACGTATCGGTTTTTCTTACGAGCAGCTAGGTGTCTGAATCTAAAATAAGGATACAAACTTTTGTGCCTAAGAGACAATCGAACTGCACACCTACCGTGCATCCACGAATGTAGCTTAAGTATCAATTTCTTACTCACGAACAGTAAGGTGTGTGCGTGTTTGACCAGAAATAACGACACCTGTTGCGATTGTAGGCAACACATGAACAGACATTAAAAATGCGCGTTAATTTTCACTAGCAGGTGGGTGTGCACTTGATAGAGCTGGAAATGAAATTATGAATATTTTTGTACTGGATCAGGATTCGGACCCACATATTTACCTTTGGAGGAGACCTAGAGAAGACTGCAAGCTTGGGAAAAGGAACGAAATGATTGAACTATACTGTTCCGAGAGATTCAGATCCTCGAAAGAGGAGATACGAATGCGAATCACAGTCCAGCACCAAATTTTTCAACGTCTCTTGTTCAATCAAGTACAAGTAAACTAAGAGCCCTGTCCCTTTAAATGGCTATCGGTTCATCAAATAAAATAATTTTTGCTAATGTAAGTAAGCTTACTGGCTACTGTATTTCTGTTTACAATGATTTCCGCCTATGTCTTTTCCCATTGTAAACTGGCTCCGCCCAGTTGTTAATGAAGCAACGTGATGTTTAATGCTAATTATGAATTATAATGTCTTTCTCTTGACGTTACCAGAGGTAAAATAAATCTGTTTGTGCCTCTTAAAAGCAAATGCCTCACCCCACGAATTGCACCTGTGATAGTTCGTTCCACCAGACCATTGTGGCCACATTTCCCAGCCCCTGGAGTGTGCTGCAACGGATAATGTGCTTAGCTTACAAAACTAATCACGGTGGAAAAAATGCGAGTCTATTAAATGGTTAAGTAGAAGCAAGCTTCTGACGCAGAGATTATGCTATTCTCATGTCAGCAGGATGTATAGGCTCTTCTAGGCATCATAGGCTGGATGTGAAGCCATTTTGATTTTTCACAAATTCAGCAAATTTCTTAGTTCGAGAAAATCCACTGTGAAGTGTGAAGTTGCCGGATAATTCGATTATTACTGTTATTATTACTATCATTTAATTCATACCGCTGCTGGAACACGACCGTAGTCTTGAGGTAAAACGCGAGACCAGCTAATATGACGTCTGGCGACAGAAAGCACATATCGACAAAATTTTTATTGCCCCTTTCCTCTCGGTGCTGAAGCTATGAGTGTAATTCAAGCGAATCTACTATATAATATTATCTGGTCTTGCGTTTTACCTCAAGACTACGGTCGTAGTGAAGAGTAATGTACTAAGACTGGAGTCAAGACTTCCTCTGGGAAGTGCCGCAATCTACATGCTGCCAGATCGAGCATGTTGCCAGACATAGAATTCTGAGAGGAGCACGATTGTATTGTTCACCTTACGTGAACGACTCGGCGGTCAATTTTTTGGTCTAAGACCGTATCTACAACACATATTGCACGCTGGAGACCCAGAAGAATTAAAAAAACAAAAGTAGTTTACGAGAGCAACGTTAACCATAGCGTTCGAAGTATTCATACTATTGTATACGTGTGTGTAAACGCCTTCCAATGACCACTCAAGGAAGACAAGGATACACAGTCTAGCTTCAATATTATAAATACGCCTCAGTTTGTGGATGAACTCAGACTTAGGTTGATAATAATTTTTAATATTTAGCAGCACTGTACCAATTGGTGTTAAACTCGTTTTCAACCAATGATTCCCATAGCTACAGGAACACTACTTGTGATACATCTTAGACAAAATACTTAAGCAGTGTTATCAGCAATCGCAACAGGTGTCGTTATTTCTGGTCAAACACGCACACATCTTACTGTTCGTGAGTAAGAAACTGATACTTAAGCACATACGTGGATGCACGGTAGGTGTGCAGTTCGATTGTCTCTTAGGCACAAAAGTTTGTATCCTTATTTTAGATTCAGACACCTAGCTGCTCGTAAGAAAAACCGATACGTAACATTTGATTTTTCTTAGTTAACAATCCGATTACGTGTTGGGTTTGTATCTCCGTCACAGAACTTCACTTCATGCACTTCATCTTTAAATGCATGCACACTTTGTTACTTCAGAGTGGAGGTATATCAGACATCTTTCGTGATTAGATAACAGGGACGAAAGGGTCTTGATAGGAGTCACGGTTTATTACCAAACTTGTCGTCTTTTATTTTCAAGTTTATATTTAGTTACTGGTATTGGCAAAAATTTCGGTAATTCATGACTCTTTATGACTAGTCATCAATATGATGTATTTAGATTAGATTACATTACATTAGATTACTTCTTGTTCCATAGATCATGAATACGACATTTCGTAATGATGTGGCACGTGTCATTACAATGAAAGATTTCTTTAAATACCATGATTCAATTTCTTTACAACAATTTTTTTCACTCTCATTCATTTTAATCTCTCTCTCTCTCTCTCTCTCTCTCTCTCTCACACACACACACACACACACACACACACACATAAACATTAGTTTTTATTTTTAGTTGTTTGTTGTGCTCGACTACCGGCAAGGCACGAAAACGCCTGTGAATGAGTTTCTTAGTTTTGAGTACACTTACTAAAGAAATATAAAAACAACAATGAGAGTTACTGATTTATGATGCTTCGTTTGCAGTCAGTTCTGAGTATTATTAGTAACTACGCTCCAGTCCCTACACCTAGTTACAGTAAGCGAGTCAGACGCATTATGTATTCCAGGACGTAGCAGCCGCTACTTGGAGACACCAGCTATGGTCACTTCCCAGCCCGCTGTAGGATGACATCGGTTCGTCTTTTTCCTGCTGGTACTGTAACTGAGATTTGGCAACAAGGCAACGTATGTTTGGCAACTCTGTGATCGACGAGTTACTTCCTGGTGTGCACGGAATTAAGCCTCAAAGTTCACTTGATTTTACCTGTCATTTCCATTGAATAATCTGAGTTATGATCGCTTGAAGGGTAACAAAAGATTGTAAATTTACGGTTTTCAGCCGAGGAAAGTCGTTGCAGGTGGAAATCGCAACTAATCTCGACCTTTAAATAGCGGTTTACGAGTTCTAGGCACTATTGCCCCCGTAAGAGGAAGCTCAGACCCATACCTGTTCGGCAGCTCTGTGGTAACGTGCTGACCTGTGGAAAAGCGTCTGTTATGGTTTGCAGTTCCAGTCTCACTAACTGCAACGTTTTTATCCCTTCTGTGAAAGAGCTACAAGGAGTCGGATCAAACATCAATAAGGAAATCGCAAGAAAATACTTTCGGCTCATAGTGCAATGTTGAAAAACTCACAATGCTGCACAACAGGCAACGCCTCTTTCCGCTGCTGACAAGCGAATTTTGGGTTTCTAGGAATACGTAACTATATTTATGAAATGCCACATTTGCATACCTCTTGAGTACGACACAGCATACCAATGAAACACAGACCCATTCAAAATCTAAGTGAGTAGTATTTTACTAATTCGTGTCGATAGAGGCACATCTGTGTACAGATACTCGGTTTTATTAAAACATACTATCGACGTAAGGTTATCGTGGTTAGTTTTATTTCATTTCTTATAATACAGTGCACAAATTTCGTATGGTTTCCTTTAGTGTTGTTGAAACAATAGTAAACATGAGAGAGAAATTAATCATCAACGATATACGCGAATTCTCTGATGTTGTCTATGACAGTATGACAATGCACGTGCAGTTTATTGATTACATGCATGTAGAAAACTTGTTCTGAGTTAAAGCTGTCAAACAAAGTTTGAAGAAGAATAAAATCTCACTACCACACGACAGCTAATGTAGAAAATACTTTTCTGACAAATTATGGCATGATGCGCTCTCCCTACACAACTTCGAGATGCATCTGCTGCCTGCTGTCTATTAAACCTGAACAGAACAAAATGTCACAGTAGTTAGCCCTTTTTCCACATGCGACTGCTTTGGGTTGAGAAGTGAAGGGAAGTATGTTCAAAGTTCCATTAGACTGACAACTTCAGCAGACAGCAGAATTGCGTTTTAAAAAATGTAGCACTGAATGTATTCGAACTCGCGACATCTTATCTACGCTACTAGCTGACACGTAGCTACAACAGCTCCAGAGCTCGACAACTATTCCTCCAGAACTTTTTGATTCCACAGCGCTGTGAGATTATGCATATGGCCAGGTCCTGACTTCTGAGAGATAAACAGTTACAGCTTTTCCTTTTTTTTTACTGAACGACGTTTTCTACAAACAGATAGCGCAATAAAATAGCTCAAGTGGAAAGAAACACTTCCTATTTAAACTTCTGCATCCTACACTGTTGGCAGTTCTGTGTAGGTGGCAGTTACGTGATTTTATTTCGGTGATTACAAAATATAGAGTGGAATGTATCCACTGGGTAGCCGAGGCAGCTAGTTCATGGTGATTCGGTCAACCAAGTAAATGAATTTACTGAACGTGGTGCAAATTACTACAGGGCGCCTGTGTGTCAGAATTCTCATCCAGTGTGGCGCGACGGCGTTACGATAGAAAAATGAGAGAAGAGGATTTCGTGGTCTCTTGGACGGATGGTAGGTTGTTATACCTATGGTCTGGGTTGGATTCCCACTTCTGTCAATGATTTTAGATAGGGAGAGAGAGAGTCCATTCTCTATTGGCTACACCAAGTGAAGAAGATGTAATGGCAGTGTGGTCTGAAAATTCACATTAAAGATGATTTTCCTTCTCTACCAAGTAGACGGTAGGTTGAACCACAATAAAGTCTGGAGTGGCGACATGTAGAAACTCTATCACCAGTAACCTTTCTTATACTAGTTACTTATTTCAAGTGACCAAACAAACGCTATGTATGGTCACAGGACACTTATTCCATCTTTTATCTGAGCTTCTGTATGTCGATAAGATTGGTTCTGAACTGGGAATGCAACTCAGACCGTCCTTAAAGCGGAATTTGATCCCTTCGTGACAATACAGCTCGGCTACAATTTGTTGTTTGTTCAAAACTGCAGATTCCTCAACATCTCCACATATTATGCGTGAATGGGATCGAATCCTGGCCCGGCACTAAAGATTTAATTATGTATTATCAAGCTCTAGCATGAGAACACCTATCTGCTGGTGGATAAGAATTTAGATTTTTAATGTATTTTCATTCGTTGTCAACACTAACGATATCTGACGATTTTAACTCCCAGTGAGACACAGAACTATTTGCGAGATGACTGTAAGTTCAAGATGTTATTCTGAGCAGCTGGTGGAGAAATATTCGGTAGCTGACGTCTCTTTGTGTGTAGTGAACAACGATATATGTAGGGCTCTATTCCCAGTGAGCGCTGAACTCTTCGTTTTATTAATTCTAGTTCAAACATGCTCACATATCACTGCTGGCGCAACAAACCCATATTTAACGTCCGTTTTCTCTAGAATTAAACAGCGATAGGTGCCGGGTAGGAGTCCTGGGAAGGAAAAAATTAATGTTTCGTCTCGTCATTTCACTTAAAACATCTAGCTACTGCCACGAAAATCCGATATGTCACATTTGACTGTGCTTCGATAGCAATCCGATTAGGTTCTGTGTTCGAATCCGTGTCCTACACAAAGCTTTACGTCACGGCATTTCAAGTAAGTTACTTGTGAAGAAGCAATATTTAACATCTCTCGTAGTTCCTTAACAGGGACAACAGATGATGGGTAGGAATTCGCGTCTCTTAAACATGTTTGCGTTATGTAATTTAAAGTTGATATTTGCTAATTGATACTGTCTAAAATCGAGGTATATCACTCTCTGTATGCTTAATCAGGAATGACTGTTAGTTTCCGTCAGTAACGAAATCTTTGCTTAGTCTGCATGAGCTGGGTTTGAATCCATATGCGGAACAAGACGGTTCGTCGTGTCTGTGATAAGGTGTTCCCTGATATTTGTAGTACCGTGGTATTACTTTACATCTTGAGTTATTGCGGTACAGAGCAGTGTTTTCTGGTGGTGACTTGTTGGAACCATTTTCAATAGTCAAACGACTGTACCAAGGAGCGATTAGAGGACCTGCTAGACAGCTTTTTTTGAATAGGACAATGTTCCTGTCCAATAATTTTTAGATTAGTTACAATAAGCTTACGCTGCAAGAGAACTCGCTTGTAATTTTCAATATGTGGTCTGTTGTCGGTTTGAAGGCCTTACATTGCATCGGCAACTTAGTGCAACTCCACAGAGGGCCGTCTGGAGTAGGGTGGAGATAGCAATGTGAAAGTTGCGAGCTGTCGAAGACGATCTTCATATTCCTAATGCGATTAGGACATCGTATACTCTTGATGACGTTTAGCACCTGTGCGGTCAGTCAACCAATTTCCGAATTCATGTTGAGTAATCCTGCTAAATTCCCATAATATTGTCTTTTTATATTGATGAGTAATATGGATAGTCGTCACGTTCATGTGCCGTCTATAATGCAAATTTAATGTTACTATCCTAGGACCTAACCTGCAATACGTTTTGTATTTCATAATCGGAACTATCTGCATTAACCGTCATCAGAGCAATGTCAGGGAACAGAATGCAGCAGTGCCTTGGTACCTACTTGGGAACCTGCTTGAGTCGTGTTCTAAGGAAAGGGTAGTTGCTGGTTCACATTATATTACACTAGCGAGAAGTACCGACTTTTCCTTTTCTCTGCAAATATCCCGAACTAAATTCGGTAACTAAATGCTAAGAATATATTTGCATTGTGCCAACTCAAAGATCAATAGATATGGATATAGATACAGATTTTTATATTTAAAGCCATTCTCGTTCTGCGTTGGAATAATCATAAGTCATTATTTGATTGTTCTTGTTACGATTGTTATTGTCATCCTCTCACTCGCAAGAGTTTTCACATTCCTATTTGGTATCGATGCACATGAAGAGTGGCTATGAAAGAAGGGAATACTGAATGTTACGTCATGCAGAATGCACTCATTTGCTTCTGCTCCTCGTGATCAACGCTGCAGGAGAAGTGAGATACATAAAGTTGACAGTGTGAAGACAGACATGCTGGCACAACTCAGCAACTACACAGTGTTACCAGATAAAATGGTGCTGCGGAATCGAAAGTGTAGTACGGACTTTGCCACAGTAGCAGACAGCTGCTAATTTCGGACCATGACCGTGGATTACACTTCGGTCAGTGCTGGTTAGAGTGTTGCAACTGTAATTGGAAGGCTTTGTTTGACAGTCTTGTGCTGATGCTGTCTGAATAAATTATGCCATTGGATAAAAAGCGGCTTAGTTTTGAGACATAACCCACAAGGGGAGAAGGCACAGTAGTCTGCTTCAGGAACTCCAAGCAGTAAAACACAAAAAGCAACCCAGGAAGGGTTCGAACAGCTACTTTCATGCAGAGATATGCATTTGGAATCTGTTCATCGTTACGGGGTCAAACAAGAGGGTAACATTACTGAAACAGTGATCAGGCTACTTAGTATATACGTAAGAGAGCATACAGATTTCAAGGAGGAAACGTATGAAGACGCAGACTTCCTCGTTATTAATATGTGCGGCATATCTTTCGTGTTAACGAAAGTAATATCCCGCTTTAACTCTTCTTACGTCTCAAATGAAATGAATGCCATGAGGAATCGAATATTTGTTGACTGCGTCTCTCCTTGCTTCCATCCGTACCAACATATTTCTTCATTCTCGTGGTAATCATGACATTCTTTTTGTATGCTGCAAAAGATTGCACGTGGACAAATTCGACATCGAGGTGCAAAGCGTTTGGTATCTTACATTATATTCAATTCGAATAAGCTTCAGATGTATTTTTACTTCGTTTGTATTTTTAGATGATTATGAACGTTACGGAAAATTATCTCACATGCTTTATGTTGAATGAGAAACATTGAATGACCCGTTTTGCTTTCCCTACGTTGTAATGATATAATGTTGGCGTCGACAGCCTTCTTCCACGCTGGAAGCTGAAACTCGTATCATTCTAGATTAATGATAATTGAATGTCTCAAATGTAGACATAGCCCACAAGGCGACGTCAGAAACCATCAGGGGAGAACGCCGCATAAAAACCAAACGTGCGCGCGCGTCTCCACTGTGAAGGACCGTATCGGAGAATCACCGCAAGCATTTCGCTGAAGAGCTGCCTCGTAAGAGAACCGAGAAATGGCAGCGCCGAAGCAAGTATTTGTCAACACTCTGATAGTGCATGTGCTTCCGGGTGTAGGCCGGCGTTACCTCGCTCAGGTCACTTGACATTCGTTTTCCACATCGAAGACTCGTGCGATAGAATCCACTGTAAGATGAGACACTTAGAAAGTGTAATTAATTTCTGGACTCCAAGAACGGCGTTCTTCACATAAGTAACACCTGTTTGCGTGTTTTAAGGTTGCGTTTTGAGGCTCAAGCAACATCGCAGTGACTATAGTCCGTCTGTGGTCGCCAGTGTGTCGATAGCTCAAAGGTTATTCGTCATATTGTGGCTTTTCTAACGCGGGACATTCTGAATCGGACTACTCCCCTTCCATTATTAGTTCCGGGACGTGACTATTTTCCTCGGACAAACACCAATGCTGTGAATTGGATTCGCGGACATGCCATTCACTACCTAGTTGGACAAACTGTAGACTCTGTACTCGATTTTTGGACATACCTCAACGACCGTCATTATGTCGTTGTCCGCCACCCAAAATACAGACAATTTTTCTCGAACTTCCTTGGGAGTGCTTTCCACGACCCGCCTCGCAGCTGGAATGTGTTAAGCCAAGGTTGAAGAAGGTTTCCAGTTTGAACCAATGAACATTTCTGAAATACTGAACGGAACACACCAATTTCGAGTAGACGTGACTCAACATATTACCAGCGGGGCGCAGAAGGCGTCTGATCAATTACACAACAAAAATAAACAAAACAAAAATCAAAATAAAAATAAAATTCAGAAAAAGGAAGATTTTGTTTTGTTTGTAATGATAGCCCTAACCTTGACTTCCCATATTTCTCCTGGTATATAGGCAGGCAGCTCTTGGGGTAGGTTTAGTCAGAAGCCAACGCCTAAAGTGGACCAGATTTTTATTTTTTTTTGTTATAGGATGAAAAGTGGCGGTGGCACTTAGTTTCTTTTTTTATTGCCATTTTCCTAAGGGGCTTTAAAATAAGAGAGAAAAAAAGGTGTAATCGTCAAACAAAGTAAAAGAAAAAAAGCAAAATTATAAAAAAGAGGTTCCCTTGTGCGTTGCGGTGGTCGTACTGTATGACAAAGCAGTTCCAGTCTCGGTGGAAGCCGCTGACTACAAACTTTTATTTTCCATTTTAATTAATGGAGTTGCAAACGGTTAGTAAAAATTCTTTATACGAAATATGAAGAATGCCTTTAAACATCAATCTTCGTCCGATTCGACTTAGTAAATTAAGTTAATATCATGGATGTCTGCTTTGCAAATGCCAAGGTGCTTCACTGTAAAATAGATCATGAAAAGATTCAAAGCGACTGTCAACGATATAAATTTGAGTTTTGTTCGTCATATAGGTCTAACATGTCAGAAGGTTGTTTATGAAGTGCACATGTTGATTAATATAGTCCTCCTCTTCTAAATTTTTGCAATAGCATTTAACTGTAGACGTTTTCTAACACCGGCGTTAGCAATTCCTTTCCGTTTTCTGAAACCTCCAAAACGACAAATTTTTCTGGTCTAAATCTGATGACCTTAACTATCACTTCCGATCAACATTAAATACTTCATGAACCCATACATGGAACTCCAAATGTGCAGTGTTCCTGCACTGCTACAGAGCATGCATTGCAAGGTATTCACACACTTTATCGCATAGAGTTACCATAAGGAATGAAACAAGAACTGTAATACACTTTACACCGCAGACGCTCACCCCGGCTTGACGAAAACATCCGAACATTGATCAAAAGCTGCACAAATAATTGAACTTGAAAGGAAAAGAAACGAGGTATGAAGTAATTATAAATTCATCGAATGTAGCGAGGTGGTTTAATTTCGTCCCAGTCTATAAAATTAATTTCGGGCCATACTCAGCTCTTGCCGATTAATGTAATATAATACCCGCCTACTAATCAGGGCGTCTGTCTCCGTTGCTTTTGAGCGTGAATGGAAATCGTAGAAATTTTCTGTGGAGCAACATTTAATAATAAAGCGTTTTAAATCATCAAAAGCGATGAGCGGGAGCAGGCGCTTTCGATAAAGAACGGGGGAGTGCAGCGCCGCTGCTGTCGCCACGGCCGCTGCCGGTAGCCAGCAAATGGATCCCGGAGCTTTGCCGCATACGGCGTCCGGAGGAGGACAGTCTGCAGGAAATCTGTCGCAAAATCGTTACTGGATAAAAGTTTGATATCGGTGTGTCAGAAAGCGAAATAGATTGAATCTGCGCTACCATTACATTCACGTCTTCAGCATTCAGACAGAAGAGACTATAAAAATATTTTATGCCAGCTGCTCTCGATCCACTGACATTACAAACAGAAACAACGCACGCTACCGCTAGACCACAGGCGTAATCAGCCTAGTGTTTCTCTATCATGGGACAAGTTTTCCTCCAGGAAGTGCCGCAGTCTGCAGTGTTGCCAGATTGTGCAGATAACCGGACTTAGAGAATTAGCGAGTTGGCCAGTTTTATTGTCCCATGTCGCGATCGGCGCGGACTTAGCCTCTGAAGCGGCCGGCCGCCGGTCGAGTTTTATGTCAAAGAGTGTACATTTCGTTTTTCAGGTATAAAAGGCCGAAAGACTCTGTGTTTTAGCACACTCTCGTCTCGCATTATTTCAACGAGTGTTAGTTGATCGGCATGACTACGTGACGTGGAAGTTTCGTCACGCGTGTTTACTAGTGGTGAGAATTGTAAGTGACACTCGGGATATTGACGATTATCGTGCTCTGGCGGTAGCGAATACTCACTTTGATTGTCACCTTGCAATTCCGTAACTTGTCGTTTCAGTTGATCTATATCATTGCTTAGTTGACGTTTCCATTCCGGAAGGTAGTGGCTAAATGCTCGTCTGATTTCACCTAATTCACTGGTTAAAGTGTCACCAGAAGTACCGGGAGCGGTTAAGATTTCTGCTGTAGCAGATTTAACCGTACCCTTTAGTTCAGCGTGTACCTTGCTGACAATGTACTGTTCTTTGGATTGCATCCACTCTTCAAATTCCCTATTAAGTGTATTGCTTATACCGGTGTTGACATCTGCGATCTTTTTGTCAATATTGACATCGGATATTTGCTGAGCAAGGTCTTCGACTCGCTCGCCAACGTGGTTGACACTTTCTGTCAATTAGCTTACTCTCTTTGAAACATCACTGTAATGTTTCAAAGAGTCACTCGCAGTTGATTTACACACGTCTACTTGGGCCTGCATATCTATGAACTTGCTACCAATATTCGTCACGGCGGATTCCACCATCGAAAGAACACTATCAATTTTTGCGTGTACGCTTGCGTTTAGCTCGCTTGCGTAAGCAGTGGTAATGGCTTTAATTTTTTCCTCCATGGTGTCATTCGAATTTTTGATTTGTGCTTCGATGTCCTCTATCCTTGATTCTAAACTGTGGAACCTGCTGTCACTTTGATTTGCTAACTGACTGATTTGCGTTCCAAGATTGTCACTTTGGTTTGTAAGCTGTGCCATGTTTGCTTCAAAACTGGTTTTCATATCAGCAAACAATTTTAGTATATCTGACAGCGAGCATTCGCGTGACTGGGACGCGGTCTGTGGCGCCGACAGCTCACGTGTCGCTTCGTCGTCTGTTGTTCCCCCACTACGGGATTCAGGTATGTTTACACCCGCGCGCGGTCTAAGTTGCCTTGCTTGCTCATCAGCCATTGTAAATTTAAAGTTGTTACACTGCACGAGCTAGAAAAGATAATTTTTTTTTTAATTATGATTTTCACTTGTCAGGTGCGTCAAGGATTTCGTGTCCTGATTTCTCAGATATTGCTTGCGCGTTATAAACATTTGAAACTCTGACACACGAAAATGCCAATATGGCAACGGGAGTGATAAAATAAATGAAAAACACTTATAGAGCACTGAAACTGGCACAGATAGCGGCCATTGTGATTCACTTAAATGCACAACAATAGAAATTCTTACTAACTATTTCTAACTATTGTAAGCGAAATGATGTGATAGAGGCGGACCTAATAGCAAAAGGAAACAGAAATTTGGAAATTAAATTGCTTGAGGAAAAGGAAAAAAGGCGTAAAGAGTGAATGTCACGAGCCAACTGAATGCTCCGTACGCAAAGCTTCAAACGTAATGAAAAATCGTACTCACATTAGTTGTCTTGCGCGCTGCTATTTATTGCTGTTGTGGATTCTTACTGCGATTTTCTGCATATGCGTCCTTTTTTTTTAATCACTGGTTTTGGCTTCCAATTTCCTCCGGATGGTAGCATGAAAATAAAAAAAAACAAATTAGTTTTTTAGTCGGGTCCCTGTTCGGGCGCCACATCTAGCGTTAAAAGGTTTTTGCTTTTCGTATTTAACCAAATATAACATTGATGATGATGATTTATGGCAATGTTTGGCGACAAGATAAAGAATGCACCCTTTAACACTAGATTGCGTACTCACGGCAGTTCTCCTTGGCCGTTTTTTGGTACGACTTGGAAAGAGGGAAAAATTAATTAATGATCGCCGATGCGTCGGTTCTCGATTGTGTTCAGGAGACGTACAGATTGATTGCGCGAAAATAGTTTCTCAAATGACCTCTTAACCCGGATTGCTTTCACGCAATCAGACTCTTCAATGAAATTACCTAAGGGACCTATTTGGATAATAAAAGAAATGCAAAACAGTGAAATTTTGTAAAAAAAGTTGTCAGATCGGAAATTGAACACATTAATGGTCTCCCAAATACAATCGAGACACCGCGATAAAGAGCGAACCTGTAACAAAGTTCATATAAACATAAACATTCTTTGTGGTTAATTTAAAGAAAAGAATAAGCATAGATTTTCTGTACAGTGAAGCATCAATATATTTTCAAAGAAGAAAGGCGTTAAACTATAAACATTAACAAATTTACAATGAATACAAAACTTACATTTTTATGTTTATCTCATACATGGAGCAGTCCAACAATCGCTGCTTTTGTATGTGTGATATTTTGTAAAAATTAAATGTCCTGGCGTGCGCGTAAGTATTTTTTATCGTCACAAGGTTTACAAAAGCGTTTTCTTTCTTGATGATAACGTGGTTTGTGACACTAAATGAAATATAACTTGCAGCGGTGCTACACAACACGTCTTAACAAGTCGGCGACCAAACATCAAAGGTAATGAAGTACATGTTAACATATCGGCGACCTGAAGTACAACTAACTATAAAGACTCTAGAATTTTCCTAACAAATGATAAATTGTTCTTTCTTCTGTTTCGCAGCTTCTTGCTATCTAGCGCTGCGGCAATGATTTTAAATATCTGCGCCGAGCGAGTCATAGTGTTTAAAAGTACTTTTTAAACGCTGGCCGCGCGTCTTGGTATAGGCGCACGTTATAAACAGATTTCGTTTCTTTACTCTCGCGTTGTCATGCTTAGTATCATTACAAACTACAGCTCGGCGGCTGTCCTTTTCTCATATGCAAAATGTCTGAAATCCAATAATATCACACTAGCCACGCCATGGGAGGAACGTAGGGCTGCGGACAGACAGGAGCCTTATTCACCGCGATACCTTGTGTGCAGCAGAACCAATGGGGATTCATTTTTGGGGACTAAGCCTCTCTCCTTTGTTCACCATATTGAAGATAAGTTTGGGGAAGTGGCATCTGTTTCCAAAATGAGGAGCCCCCAGGGGCTCAGCATTTATTTGCTGGGTACGGGCTTGGCGACCCCGGGGTTCCTGAGCTGGGAACTGGTAAGCGCCGCCAGTCCCCTGTCACCGTAAGCTCTGGGCATACTTCAGCGACCACCGTGCGGCGCGGCAGTGGAATGTTGTGTGTCTCAGGGAATGGGGATCTTGGCTTGACCGCCCGGATCGCGAGGATGGAATAAACCTCTATAAAAAGAACCTCAACCTCAAGGTGTGCTGCGTGCTGATGAGATGCATGGCTGTTGAGGTGAAACAGTCGTTAGCGGGCAACGTCTGGGGAACCTGCCGCACCTCAGTTGTATAAGGCTTACCTAGGCACGCGGGGCTCTGTCTAGGTGGACTCCTAGTTCCCTAGCTCCTCGTGGGACCGAGATGGAACCCTCGAACTTTTCTTCTCTTCCCAACGGGAAGGGTGCGCCGCTGGTAGGTTCTAACACCCAATCTCACAAGAGGGCTCGTGTAGCTAGTCCTCCTGATTCAGGTAATAGTAACAGAACGCATGCTGCTTCGCCGAATGTGTTTCTCATAATTAGAAGAAAAGTTGGGAGTTTTGAAAAAGTTTCACCATTTTATATACAGAAGGGCTTAGAAGGTGTTGCTGGCACATTAAAATCTGTAAAGCGCTTGCGAAGTGGCACCTTGTTGGTTGAAACATCTAGCTTCCAGCAAGTCCAGAAACTTCAGAAGGCACAATTTCTTGGGGAGTTTGCGATTGAGGCTGAATTTCACAACACCTTGAACTACAGCAAGGGTGTTGTGACTTGCAGAGATCTCGTTGACATTCCGCAAGACGAACTGAAGGCTGAATGGTCCCGGGAAGGAATTGTCAACGTGCAACACGTTATGAAACGGTTGGATGGTGCTCTCATGAAATCTGACTCGTTTATCCTTACGTTTAACAGCACCAAATTGCCCGAACATGTGAAGGCAGGTTTCCTACGTCTCAGTGTACAGCCTTATTACCCCAACGCCATGCGGTGTTTTAAATGCCAACACTTTCGACACACTACTGTCGGCTGTAAAGGGGAAGCCACTTGCGGGAAATGTGGTAAAGCCGCCCATGACGGAGTTGGTTGCTACTCTTCTCCCAAGTGTGTCAACTGCTCTGGGGATCATCATGTGTGGAGTAGGGAATGTAGAGTTTTCCTTGAGGAACGGAAGATCCAGGAACTTAAAACCACCAAACGCATCCATTACGGTGAGACAAAGAAAATTTACAAGTCCCTGCTGCCGCCCACGTTCGCTGCTTCCTTTTCTTCCGTTCTGAAACAGCCAGTCTTGAAAACTAATGCCGCTACACAAACGGAGGTTGCTACTGACAGCACTAGCACGTGCGTTTGTCAATGTACGTGTGCTGCTGCAGTTCCTGTGAAGCCTGCTGCTCCTCCCCAGCCTTCTGACCAGGCCGTGGTAGCTGACGTCATGGAACTTCCTGCCCCTTCCCAGATCCAGTCTTGTGCACTGCCCAGCGCTGCTACACCCCCTACTGCTTCTGAGGTTTTGGTTCCAATGCCACCTCAGGCCAGAAAATCGAAGCCCAAGCCAAAGGTGGACTCGCCCGCTAAAGGAGACTGAAGTTCTACAGTCTGCTGATGTTGATATCATTCTCTCTGACGTCTCTCTCGACTCCTCTTCAGAGGCGATGGACGTTAATGTCAGACTGGGGCAATAATCTCGCCCCAAAACTGAGCCTCCACCTGTTGTGGGCTCTCCTCCCCAACAGAAAGTGAGACTGAAGGTACTCCCACCCTGATAGATGGCTCCCATTATACAGTGGGACATGAATGGATTCCGGGCACATGTGGAGGAACTGCACCTCCTAGCACGGCAACGCCAACTGTGCTTGTGTTTACAGGAAACACATCTAAAACCATCTGATGCTCCTGTACTAAGGGGCTATACGTCATATCGCAAAGATGACCTGACTGGAGACAGAGCCAAAGGCGGAGTCACCGTGTTTGTCAATAATGACCACCAGTCCTCTGCTCTCCCCCTGGATACTGACCTGCAAGCAGTTGCAGTTGAAATTCATTCCCGTCGGAGGCTTACCGTTTGCTCCCTTTATGTCCCCCTTCTGGATGCAATGACCTTAGACGCTCTCACAGATCTTATTGACCAACTCCCCCGCCCATTTCTCCTCCTGGGAGACTTCAATGCCCATCATGTCCTGTGGGGCTCCACTTCTCTTTGCACTCGAGGTCGAAATTTGGAGAGCCTCCTAAGATCTCAAGTGTTGTGCATCCTCAACACAGGTACTCCCACTAATTTCTCTACTGCTACTGGGTCATTCTCAGCCATTGACCTATCTTTCTGCTCTCCAGCCCTCACCGACTCTGTTCACTGGGAGGTCATTGACGACCTTCATTCCAGCGATCTCTTCTCCATCCGCATTCATCTCCTGGATGGTGTATTGCTGGAGCAGAGGCCGCCATCGTGGATGATTGGCAGGGCTAACTGGCCTCTGTTCACTCGGTTAGCTGTCTTTGAACGCCACAACAGCGTACAGGAATGGGTGGATCACATCACACTTGTGATCCATCATGCTGCTGACCTCTCCATACCACAGTCTTCTGGCCCTCCTAAGCGGCGCCTTGTGCCTTGGTGGACGGAAGAGTGCCGTTCAGCCATCCGGGACAGGCGTGCGGCTCTTCGCCGATTTAAATGCCGCCCAACAGCGGTCAATCTTACCGCCTTTCGCATCGCGAGAGCCAGGACACGCCGTGTCATTAACGAGAGCAAGAAAAGGTCATGGCAGGAGTTCCTGGACTCCATCAACCGTTCCACTTGTTCCACAAAAGTATGGGAAGCCATCCGGAGGATTTCCGGTAAACGCATCCGTCTACCAATAGCTGCAGTCCTGAACCAGGGATGCCTCCAAACAACACCCAGAGCCATTGCTCAGACGCTGGCAGAGCATTTCGCAAAAAGTACTGCCACTGCAACCCAGGATCCAGCATTTCGTCGCTACCATGCGACTGTCGAACGAGCGAAATTGGACTTTCGGTCGAACAGTTCTGAGGCCTACAACTCCCCTTTCTCCATGTGGGAACTTGAATCGGCACTTACTGCGACTTCCGACACTGCAACAGGTTACGACCGCATCCGGTACTCCATGCTTCGACGTCTGCCAGCGGCGTCAAAGGAAATCCTCCTCGAATATTTTAATCTGATATGGCAGACAGGAGTGTTCCCCACCTCGTGGAGGGAGGCAATCCTCATCCCTCTCCTCAAACCAGGAAAGGACCGCACATGTCCCAGTAGTTATCGCAGTATCGCCTTGACAAGCCGTGTCGGAAAGACCCTGGAATGGATGGTTAACCGTCGTCTGGTCTGGCTGTTAGAGACCAGACAGCTCCTTAGCCGCTTTCATCGTGGATTCCGAAAACTTCGGTCCACGGTCGACAACCTGACCCTCCTAGAGGCGGCTATTCAGCAGGCTTTCCTCCGTCAGCATCACTGTATTGGTATCTTCTTTGATATCAGTAAGGCATATGATACTACTTGGAGGCACTGTATTCTTGGACAACTGCATCAATGGGGCTTTCGTGGCCACCTCCCCATTTCCATTCGTTCTTTCCTGTCTCAGCGGTTTTTTCGGACCCGTGTTGGTAACACACTGTCTGATCGCTTTGAGCAAGAGAACGGTATCCCCCAGGGCAGTGTTTTAAGCGTTACCCTCTTTGTCATAGCCATCAACAGTATAACGTCTGCAGTGAGGAATCCAGTACAGTGCTCCTTGTTTGTGGACGACTTTGCTGTTTTCTGTTCCTCTTCCAGTGTTGCAACCGTGAGCCGTCAGTTGCAGCTAATAGTGCGGCGGTTAGAGGAGTGGGCTGCAAAGACAGGTTTTCGGGTTTCTGCCGATAAGTGTGTTTGTGTTCATTTTAATCGTTCTCGTCGTCTGTTTACTTTGCCTGCCTTGCATATGGGGGATGCTGTCCTACATTTTAGAGACACAGTGCGGTTTCTGGGCCTAATTTTTGACTCCAGGTTGTCATGGCTGACACACCTACGTGACTTGAAAGCCAGAGCCCTGAAGGCACTGAACATCCTCAAGTGCCTCAGCCACAGGTCTTGGGGAGCGGACAGGGCGCGTCTCCTTCAGTTTTATCGGGTTTTTGTGCGTTCACGGCTGGACTATGGGTGCACAGTATATGGGTCAGCAAGGCCGTCTTATTTGCAGATCCTTGACGCTGTCCACCATGCTGGGATTCGACTGGCCACGGGTGCTTATCGGACCAGTCCCATACCCAGCCTCTGTGCTGAGGCTGGCGAACTGCCACTTACCATCCGGCGGCAGCTCCTGCTGGTGCGCCAGGCTTGTAAGTTTCTTGCTGCTCCCAGCTCGCCTACTCACCGCTTTGTTGCCCATCCACCTCTGTACCGCCTTTTTTCCCACTGTCCCCGGGCTACGTTGCCGTTTGGGATCCGTGTGCAACGTGTGCTAGAGTCACTCGGTGTGGAGTCTGTACAACCCCAAATCCAGGGTTTTAACCGACTGCCGCCCTGGTTACTGAAGAGGCCCGGAGTGATTTTAGATTTATTGCACTCCTGCCACCGTTTTTAATGCAGCATTTTCTGTTATTTTATCTGAGCACCACGACTATGTAGCTGTTTTTACGGATGGGTCGAAACAAGGGGATTCCGTTGGTTGCTCAGTTGTTTTTCCGGATCGTGTCCTCAAGGTCCGACTGCCTCAGACTTTTACTGTCTTTGATGCAGAATTGTCTGCGATCTTGCGGGCGCTGGAGCAGATGAGACATTCTTCCTCTCCTAAATGTCTTGTCTGTTCCGATTCACTCAGTGCCCTTCAATCATTGCACCATTTGTATCCGGCAGATAAAATAGTCCAGACCATCCAGGATGCCCTCCTCCGACTACAGCGACTGGGGAAGGTTGTAGCTTTCTGCTGGGTTCCGGGGCATGTCGGCATTGCTGGGAATGAAAGGGCAGATCTCGCAGCCAAGGAGGCGTGTCTCGATCCACACGTATCTCAGTGTGCTATCCCCTTGCACGCACTCACCTCGCTGTTGAGCTCACGAGTCATGTGTCGGTGGGAGGATGAGTGGCTGGAAGTGACTGACAATAAGCTCCGTCGATTCAAGCCAACAACGCGTGTGTGGTGTACTTCCTTTGAGCCCCATCGAAGGCACGAGGTTCACCTCACTCGGCTTCGAATAGGCCACAGCCCTATGACGCATGGCTTCCTGCTCCGGCGAGAAGACCCTCCAGTGTGTGGTGCTTGCGGCGTCCAGGTCACTGTGCGCCACGTTTTCTTGGATTGCGTTTTATTTTCTGACCAGCGGGCCGCGGCCGACTTGCCAGCGGACCTGCCAACTCTTTTAGGCAACACTCGGACGAATGTGGTTAAGGTTTTAAATTTCTGTGCCATGTCAATTTTTTTTTACAAAGATTTTGGGTAGAGGATTTTAATTTGCTCACTGTGTGACAAGCTCGCCCATATTTTATATAAGTAGCCAGCCAGTGACAATTTTAGTGGCATTCTTGTTGCTATGTTTTCCCTTTCCTTCGGTTTTACTTCCTTATATAGCATTTTCTTTCTTTTCCTGCTTTCTTTGCGTGTGTGCTTCAGTTTTCTTAGGTCTGTCCACATTCGTTCCCTTTAATGTGTGTCAGGGCGCTGATGACCTCGATGTTGAGCGCCCATAAACTCCAACACACACGCACACACACGGGTAGGAATTTTTTCTTCAATAATCCGCCTCCTAAGATCACTGAAGTCACCTTTAGATTGAAGTACTTCAGCTAGTAATTCAACCAGGAACCCCCGAGCTAACGGATACAGTAATGCCAAAACCGTAGACTACGAAATTTGGAGAGCTTCTACATGTTGTTCGAAGCGAACCAACAACCTTAAAACGTGTTCAATCTGGATCATATCATCAATCGAAAGATCTCTCACTTCTTTAAGCAATAGTCCTAATGGATTGGGCAAATTGGCAAATTCGGTAACCTGGCAATTCTTATCTATAGGCACCACCGGAGCAAGTTTTCGATCTGTCCTGACAGATACCGAAACCCCGGAATCACTAAGTACCTCCTCATTTAACCCCACTGAATTAACAGCAATGAGAAGCGACTGAAGATCCCCTTTTAATTGTATCAGTGATATACTCTGTGCCACATCAAGTTCCAATTGTTCCAAATCGGCCAAACGATAACTATAGTCAAAATACCCACAGGTGTACTGCCGGTCTACAGTGTCCAACGGGCACAATATTTCGGCGATCATACATGTCGCCATCATAAGGTGAACTGACAGACTGAGCTCATGTGAACGTGCCGGCACGGAGATCCGTACGCTATGGCAGCTCAGAGGGAACTGGATTTGGTCGCGGCGGCGGCCGATTTAAATACCCTCCGCCCGCGGCGCGCTCCCTCCACCGTCCGCGCCCCGCGCCACGGTCCACGGTCGCGCGGTGGAACAGATTGCGACGGCGTCTGAGATGACGTTGGTGTGATGGCTCTGTCCGCCGTGGTTGTCACAACTATACGTTTGCTCGATTTACTCTTGATTAACCCAATCGCTGGTTCCCAGGCCTTGCTAAGATTATAGCCACAGTCACGGTTTATGAGGTCGTCATTGGTGCGAATTTCCATGGCCTCTCTAACAACGCTGTCCCAGTATCTCGACCTCTGTCCCAGACTCCTCATGCGTTCCTACTCCATAGCGCGATTTTCCGACAAACAATGTTCAGCGACCGCCGACTTGTTCGGATACATCAGTCGAGTGTGCCTCTAGTGTTCACGGCATCGACCCTCGACGGTACGCATCGTCTGACCAATATACGACTTGCCACATTGACACGGAATGTGGTACACGCCGGCCTTCCTCAAACCGAGGTCATCTTTGGCGCTCCCCACCAGTGCACGAGTTTTATTCGGAGGACAAAACACAGTTCCGACCCGGTGTTTCTTCAAAATGCGGGCGATTTTCACCGAGAGTGCGCCTGTATATGGAATAAATGCAGTGCCTATCTCCTCCCTCGTGATTTCATCCATCTCCACAGGTTGTGCTGGAGTGGTTGGGCGGAGAGAACGTTGAATCTGCCACTCTGAGTACCGATTTTTTCGAAATACACTTCTCAGATGTTCCAATTCCTGCGGCAGACTCTCTGCGTCAGACACAGTGCGCACCCTATGTACTAGAGTTTCAAGTACCCCATTTCTCTGTGAAGAGTGGTGGCAGCTGTCTACGTGCAAATACAGATCAGTGTGCGTTGTCTTCCGATACACTCCATGACCTAGGGTGCCGTCAGCCCTTCTCTTGACCAAGAAGTCAAGGAAAGGTGATTTACCCTCCGTTTCAGTCTCCACAGTGAATTTGATGTTGGGGTGTATGGAGTTTAGATGTGTAAGGAAGTCAAGGAGTTTATCCATACCATGTGGCCAGATGACGAACGTGTCGTCCACGTAACGGAAAAAGGCAAGTAGGTTTCCATACGGATGACGACAGGGCTTCCTCCTCGAAGTTCTCCATGTACAAATTCGCTACCACCGGTGAGAGTGGGCTACCCATGGCGACTCCCTCCGTTTGTTCGTAGTATTCTCCATTAAAAATAAAATACGTGGAAATCAGGACATGCCTAAAAAGTTCAGTGGACTTCTCGTCAAACTTTTGACTAATCAATTCTAGTGACTCTCGCAGGGGTACCCTCGTAAACAAGAAAACTACGTCAAAACTCACCATGATATCTGACTCATCCAACCTGAAGCTATCAAGGCGTTTAACAAAATCCACGGAATTACGGATGTGATGAGGGCATTTACCCATATAAGGTCGTAACATTCCCGTCAGGTATTTGGCCAACAAATACGTAGGTGCCCTGATGTTGCTGCAATGGGGCGCAATGGTACCCCCACTTTGTGAACCTTCGGGAGTCCATATAGCCTAGGCGGTACCGGACCTGGGGGCAACAATTTCTTAGCGTCACCCTCCGGTAAATCTGCATCCTTGAGAAGCGACCTCGTCTTGTTCTCCACCTTCTTTGTAGGGTCAACGCTGATCTTCCGGTAGGAATCGTTATTTAGCAGGCTCTGCATCTTATCAGTGTAGTCCTTATGGTAGACAACAAGTGTAGCATTGCCTTTGTCAGCCGGTAAGACAACAATTTCAGAGCGCTCCCTCAGATCACGAATGGCCGGCCTCTCTTTACTGGTGATATTTGACTTCATCGACTTGGATTTCGTCAACGCACGACAAGTTTCGCGGCGTATTTCCTCAGCTGATTCAGGCGGAAGTAGAGCTGCAACCTGTTCAACAGCACTAACAATTTCTGCGACCGGAGTGAACTTCGGGGTGGGAGCGAAGTTGAGATCTTTCTGCAAAACCGAGACCGCATCATCACTCAACACCATGCCACTCTGATTGATGACAGTCTTGCACGGAACCTGCAGAGATGGTTAGTCGAGGAGACATGAGAACTTAGCTGTTTGACGTCCTGTAGCCTTCTTATGGGCGGAATCAGCTGCACCCCAGGTGACACCATCAATCCAATACCAGGAAAAAGAAGTGAAATTACTAGCCAGTTCGCCGGCCTCGGTGGCCGAGCGGTTATAGGCGCTTCAGTCTGGAACCACGCGACTGATATGGTCGCAGGTTCGAATCCTACCTCGGGCATGGATGTGTGTGATGTCCTTAGGTTAGGTAGGTTTAAGTAGTTCTAGGTTCTAAGGGACTGATGACCTCAGATGTTAAGTCCCATAGTGCTCAGAGCCATTTCTAGCCAGTTGCATATGTAGTTTGAGTAATTCCTGTTAGATAAAGTCAAGGCTCCGGCGGGTGAATTGCACTCTCTCACGTACCAATGCGAGGCTGGCCCGTTTTTGATTCTCTTAGCTGCTACAGTTCCGTATTACCTTCCTGAACCAACCGATTCCATATTCTGCTAACAGTCAATGGATCTCGACCAACGCGAGCAGCTATGTCACGATACGATAAACCGCAATCGCGATAGACTACAATCCTACCTTTATCAAGGTCGGAAACCTGATGGTACGCATTTCTCCTCCTTACACGAGGCATCACAACAATGTTTCACCAGGCAGGGCCGGTCAACTACTGTTTGTGTATGAGAAATCGGTTGGAACTTTCCTCATGTCAGCACGTTGTAGGTGTCGCCACCGGCGCCAACCTTGTGTGAATGCTCTGAAAAGCTAATCATTTGCATATCACAGCATCTTCTTCCTGTCGGTTAAATTTCGTATCTGTAGCACGTGATCTTCTTGGTGTAGCAATTTTAATAGCCAGTAGTGTATATTCATATCGTTTTATAACTATAACCCAGACAATATTTTACATGTATTATAGACAGGTTACAATTCTACAGTTTGTCACAAGGCAAACATTAATAACGGAATGGATATTGTCGCAAAAAGTCGAGA
This sequence comes from Schistocerca piceifrons, assembly GCF_021461385.2. NCBI lineage: Eukaryota > Metazoa > Arthropoda > Insecta > Orthoptera > Acrididae > Schistocerca > Schistocerca piceifrons. The sequence continues at coordinate 136,035,709 of NC_060138.1, read as the reverse complement.
ATGAACGAATGATCGTATATACAGATCAATATAGCCTCGTCAGAAAAATCTCCGTCTTATACTCGTTACAAAGTATTGGGATTTCATATCTTTTATTTGTATACCTGTATTGCACTGAAACTGGCTGCACAACAGGGCACGTGTCGTCGTCGTGCACTGTGTGTGTTATTTGCAGTCTAGCTTGCTACATTCACTGACCGTACGTAGTGTTGATACACCAGTATCCTACGTACTGTTAGGCTTCGCATTTGTAATTAATTCTGCTCGATTCTGTTTTGGATTTGTTTTCAGGAAGTGTGAATTGTACGTTAATAGTGGTACACAGCATTATGGATAGGTTTACTCAGTGTTCTCACACTGAATGTAATGCAGCGACGATTTCTGATGTTTTCAGTATAGGAGATTATTTATTTAATTGAAAATCTACGCCGTAATCAACATTACCTAATTTGATAATAGTTTCCGAGAGTCCCTACTGCAATGATTCTCCGAAGTCTTCTCTTTGACGCAAAGCAGTAACTGGTCCCCACTCGGTGAGCTGAACTTCGTGTTTAAACTTTTTTTTTCCGCAAAGAAAGCGTATCTTCTTTTCGTGAATAACCCGAAGAAGACACATATACAGTATTCCAGAACTATGCAATGTTCATACGTGTTTAGTTATTTCTACTCCTAAATTTCCTACTTCTTTGAAAATTATGCAACCAAGATTTTTGTTTGAAACTATTAACTACACATCTTTCTCACAAAATGCGATTTCTTGCCCAAAGACCAACTTTAAGGACGATCATTTGACTTGCTGTGCTACACAAATCCGTTCACTGTATTTTCACAAGTCGGTTAAGCGCTCGGGTTTATATTTTTACTTCCATTATCCACTGGGAACGTCGAAATTACAGAATGTTCAGTCACACTGGAATTACTGACAAATTTTAGAACTTTAGGCGAAGGAGAACCAGTAAAACAGTTTGTTATTCTGCTGCTCATATTACCTGAACCTCTAAGCTGGCTTACAACGATAGGTAGGACATACTGTGCAATCAGGCATACAACTAAGAAGAAAGGAACAGCAAGTGGGTAACTATGTATATCGTTGCACGTGTGTCAGCTTACTCACAGAAAAGGAAAATGGACTCAATGACTGGCTGTTAGCGATTTAACTATACAGAACGGTTCCTTGCCTCTTCGAAACGTTTTCTTTTTCTAAGTGTACCATATAAAACGACTAATGTGTCAGTGGCAACACCGGTACTAGCAAAAACGGGTGAATTCATATGGTTACCTACTGCAGTAACTTATATTATTCAGTGTGTGTGTGACTCTGTGATTAGAAATCTGTAGAATGAATCTAATTCTGGAAGTTGGCAACTACCTTATGGAGCTTAGAGATGAAAGACGAATGAAGAAATTATGAAAAGGACAAATATAAATTTTTAATAGAATCTAATTTAAAGTATTCAGTGTTTTAGAGAAACTGAAAACTTGAATTTTTATTGTAGCTTGTTTTAGGTTACATTGAATATGTTCCGTAGATCCAAAGTGCGGAAATCGGCTAGGATCAAATTAATTTCTACACTGTTGGAGATCGGGTACAGAATTCTATGAGCGTGGTAACTACAGATAAACTATCAATTAGTAAAAACTGAGGGTGAAACTTTGTTCAGCAGGTGTCATTTCAAAAGTTCAAGCGTAAGATTGAAAACTATTATAATCAGTGGCACAGACTGCTTTTTTATCTCAATTTTTTTCGAAATGTAGTCTCCCTCTCCATACGAAATCATTCCCTCAAAATTAGATTTAAACGTATACATCACCATTTGTTCTATGTTATTAATTTCTGTGTCAGTGATAATGGTTGATTTATTTGCCTTTCTAAGGCTTTTGTTTACAAAATTATTTTTTGTAGTTATAGTAAGTAGAATCAATGAATGAAAAACCTCTGAAACTATATGGTCACAACTACTGTTTGTTACAATAATTCCAGTGGTGCGTCTGGTATACTTACACAGTTTATGAAACCAGTCTTTGTACTGTCGTACTGTGGTATATTTCGTTAACAGTAACGGACAATACCCTACTAAAACTTGTGAAACTTTTTACCAAAATTAAACAAAAATGTCTGTTTCTGTATGTATTACTCTAACGAAATGGAAAAAAATTTGCAGTTGACATGAAAGTGGCTGATATTCACAAAAATATATGAGGATAGTAGGATACTTCCAGGCATATGAAAAGTGTTGGCCAGCCTAGATGCAGTGATTTCCCACAAGTAAAGTTGTGACGTCTGCTTGTTAGATGCTTGGATAGCTCAGTCAGTTATAGTGTTGCAGTAAAAAGACATGGATCTGTGTTTGGGCATGTGTGCAGCACACAATTCTCATCTTCCAATAAATTTCAAACCAGTGCACAGTTCTCTACATTGCTAAATATAATTTAGTGTTTGAGACAGTTACACTTTCCCTCGGAGGAAATGGGACGAATTATAAGTTTACAGAAAACATTACATATTCACACTTGTTCCTGTTAATACACGAAATATATTTCTAAAACATTAAAGTTCGCTAATGTAGGTAAGTAATAAAACCTAATGGCTATGAACTTCCTCTATCCTAACCTACGTAATTTTGGTTTCATTCTTCTCATCAGACAGGGATCTCATTTACTATAGTTATTTTCATTTATCTTTTTATAATAAAGAATTCTGTAACACTGAAGCCATAAATAAAATTATCATAACATGTCAATAGAGAAATCAACTCATGTATACCAGGTTCCTCTTTTCACTATTGTTCACATCTTACATATATTGTTTACTTCTTCATATACTATATTAAATATATTGCTGACTTTAAAAAGATGAAGCTTTAAGATTTACGCATTACTGAATTAAATTTTACTTGGTTTAATTAGCGTACAAAGTGAAAATTTTCAATTATTGTGATTTGCAGATTAGCACCTAAAGGCTTAACATGCACAGTAAGTGAATCGTCATCTAATAGTAAGGAAAGGAGCCGATGACATCAGACAGTAAAACATATTACACAAGCAATCCGTTGACCAAGGGTAGGCTAGTTAATAGATAGGGATGATTGTTCATTCTTTTTTGTATGATTCGTCAAAAATATATTTTTAGGCAAAGTGAAAGGAACGTATGTTTTGCTTTCCACAGTCAGTGTCATGCAGTCGTACATGTCTAATGCAATCTTAAAAGTAGTTGTTTTCTTGTAGATTCCTTTTTTACCGTGTAAATATAAATTTTAGTTGTTAATTATGACAGAATTTTTTTAAACTAAGTCTTGTTACATTCTTGTTTGTTTTGAATTTCATGTAACCGTAATTTAGGTTATGAAGAATCTAGGAATTCGTTATATTGGAATGTGTAGTACCTTACCTTCCAGTAATCGAATTGACTACTTGAAAATGCTTAGACAGTTGTTATCATACTTTCTCTAATGTGGTTGAAATTTAATCATACATTTAAGTTTGTATTCATACATATGCACTACTACTTGAAAATGCTTAGACAGTTGTTATCATACTTTCTCTAATGTGGTTGAAATTTAATCATACATTTAAGTTTGTATTCTACATATGCACTACTACTTGAAAATGCTTAGACAGTTGTTATTATACTTTCTCTAATGTGGTTGAAATTTAATCATATATTTAAATTTGTATTCATACAATGCACTAATAAGCGCCATACACTCGTGCTCAGGCCCAAATGTATTCATTTCATAACGGTAATAGTACCTTGTCACAATTACTGTGCATTTATCATTGGGACTGAAATACATACACAAATATCCTTCTCATACGTGGAATACTCGAAACAGAAAGTCGACTAATAAAAAAGAGTTGCGTTGTTTCGAACTGCTTTTACAGTGGGGAGAACTGTCTCATTATTACTAAGTAGGCTAAGGTAGCTGTTACAACAGACCCAAAGAAATGTAGGTTGATGTCGAAAAAGCCACAAGCAGAGAACCGCAGCTTGCCCAAGGAGAGATCGAGGACATCCACAGCAGTCGCTTTCCGTAGCAGCAGTCTCATCCTTGCCATCCTTTTCCCAGCTGTGTCAGCTCTTCCCACTGCTGAAGAGCACGCCCAGGACGCAATCAGAAGGTGGATAAGTGACAGGACCAGAAAAAAGGACAATGAGGACAGCATTATCCACTTAGTTTGTTGCGGAAATTGTGACCCTCCTGCTACTGCTGTGATGGCATACATCAGCGAGACTATGACGACAGCGTTGTAGAGGACGGCGAGCAGCAGGGCAGGACCAAAGTGCAGCGAACAGAGGCGGCCAGTCCTGTGCAGCACCATCCTGGCGTGCTGCAGCCTCCGCAAGCCGTCCACCACAGATGCGCCCACAGCTGGTGGTACCGCTCGCGTCACCGCCTCATCCAGTTCGGCCTCAGAGGTGACTGGTGGCTGGACACCCCTCAACATCAGCGTGCTGACGACACCCAGCCGGTCTCTCACAGTCAGCACTATTCCCAGGAACTGCACATGCCACAACAGGGAGTAGGCTGGCAGGCAGAACAAAACCATCTCGCTTGGATCTCGTGACACAGCACCACTACTAACTGCTGGCCCCAAAGGGAACACTACCACCGTGCCTAATAAAATGAGAGTCACGATACGGGTTCTTCTCTGAATTTTTCGCATATATGCATCATTATGATGAGTTAACAAATTATCAACCAGCTCCAAGTTCTTGATAACTTCATTCAGATAGTGCTTTCCTGTTATAATGGAAGTGAACAACATTACAGCTGGTTCTAGCCAATTAAGATATGTGATGACCATGTATATATGGTAAATACCGGCAATGGGGTGTACTTTAGCTTGTATACATTCTTCACCATAAATACACAGTGTACCTACTGTTATAACTACACCGACCCATGTTGCGGATATTAGGAAGTTGATAATGTCGTCGAGTTTTATACAAGGAATAAATGCGACATGTGTTCTGCCGTAACAGATCACTGGAGCCAGGCCACATACTTGGCTTATGACATACAATGGTCTAATGGCATTTCTGAAGCCATATTCATTGTTTACCATGTAGATGTCAGACATATTCTTCACGTATGCTGTTGCACGATGACGAAAACACCCTTGTACCCTCACAAGAAAGTGTTCTGACGTAGCAGGGCAAGGATGATGCTTACTCTCTATGACGACCTGGAGCAACGTTTCTTCTGATCTTCTCCTGGTGTAACAACCAATAAATTGTCGTGTGTTAGCTCTGGTCAGTTTAGGCAACAGTGATAGATACGCACTCCACCTTCAGAAGTAGGTATCCAACAATATTGCTGCAGCGTAAGCCGACTACCTGTATGGATCATACAGAGGTACCGCAGTACTGCGTCCTGCAGAGCAGGAACGATCGAACTTCATGCGGGGCAATTAAGAAAATTAATGTATATCCATTAGCGAGAGCTGGTGTCACTTCAATTTCCATCCATAGTCCACTTTATCTGCTTGTCAAAGCGACGTTAGTTTCGTTGCTGCCTTTCTTTGTGTCAGCTTCTGTGTCGTGGCCATATACGTCACAAGTAGGAATCGATGTTACTTAAAACTGATGAATACTTACAAATGAGCAGACTGCTAACAAAAACCATTTGGCTTCAAGATTCATTAAATGTAAATTCATTAATTTTTTGTGCTACATAGCAATTCTTATGATACTGTATGTAAAATATCATTTTTGAATGATACAGAGGTAAGAAGCATGGGTAAATGTTGGTGGATTTCGTATTATCAACTTTATTATAAAACTGAAACTTGCAATTACAAAAGAGAAGAGAATGGAGACGTGGTAGTCTCCTTCTTATCATACTCACCGTCTGTGTTGTATCTTTCACTCTAGTCTTTGTCACTACATTGTGTGACATATTGTGCAATATAAGAAGAGATTTAAGTCAAACAGTTGTTGATGCAATAATAAATTAGGGCTATCCGGTTGACATTGCTGTCAGATGTTCTCTCTGTAGTCATCATACACCACCCTCTCAGAAGTGTGTTGCGAGCTTTGCACAAATCGAGTGTTCAACAGTTCTGTAGTTACCACATGCAGATTGCAAAACTACATCAGCGCACAGGGTTAGGTCATATGACATTGTTCTTAATTTTACTCTAAAGTGGTAACAACAATCATCTGCCATTATGTACAGAGACACTCATGAATAGAAAAGTATCTGGACAGGTTGGTCAGCAATAATGACGTCGATGTTATTCCCCGAAACGTTCACAACTGTCTTAGTGGAGGATTTCCATCTACTGGAGCTTCGGTTCCGTGCATGCTCGACTCGTTACATGCATGCCATTTTCTGTTCTCCAGACGTCTTTCTTGCTGTGAGACGATCGAGGGACCTGGCACTGTCTGTGTATTGAGAGCCTTCGGTCCGGTGGTTACATCTTAAGTGCTGCTATGTGTAAATCGATCGAACGATCGACTTATATCACGTATATATTGTGGTACCACGCGAAGAACTGAGCAGCCGCCAGCAACAGCCAAAAGGCCCCTAAATATATGAGAATGTCTTTAAATAAGCAGAACCGGTAATGATAGACAAATGTTACTCTGATTTTCACTGTTGATTTAATTAGAGTGCTGCTACTGATAAAGATGAAATGAGGACTGTAATTATCGTGTGGCAGCGTATTGGTTAATATACCCCTGTATTAATGCGGAAGCGATTTGAGTAGGAAAATATTCCAATTTTAGCCAGCATGTGCAAATTTCGCACTGTACGGCATCTCTTCGCCATCTACGGTGCTCATATTGAACAAATTGTATAAGCGGCAGCTAATAATTAGATCAATATTATGACATCATCCCGTTCCAAACACAACACATATGGAAAAGTTTCTATACGTCTTTCTTAAATCCACAGCGCCAGATATGCAACTCGTGGCCAAATTTGGAACTTATTTTTCAACGTAAGTCGGTGCAGCAATAATGCATTAGCATATCTGCCAAGTTTCGCTGCCATACGATAATTACAGTTCACCCCCACTGTGGGTTCAGGGGTCAGAATAGGCCCGTGGTATTTCTGCCTCTCGTAAGAGGCAACTAAAAGGAGTCTCTAACGTTTGGGTCTTATGTGATGGTCCCCTCTCGGGTTTGACCTCCATCTTTCTAAATTCTTCCGAAGAGCAGGCCAACTGGGGAAGGGCGAATACATGGTGCACTGTATCCGTCGTGCAATGAGACCTTTGGCCGGCATCCTCGTCATCGCAATGCTGTCCCATTCGTTTTCCACCTCTTGGGGGAGGATACGTTCCTGGGTGCGATATTAACTATGCACCCATCAAGGTTGCTTTTGTCTGAGACGACGACTTGGGCATTTTAGCAACTAAGATCCAATATGGCAGCCAGTCCGTTGTGGTGGGGCCGCCATGTATCCTGTTGGTTGTAGCTCCCTAACAACACAGGGATCGCTCTGCTGATGCCTGCGCCGTTAACTCCCCACGTATGCCAAGGAGTAGATGCCTATCTCCCTGGGGCATCGGGAGTTCAGGCAATGGCCATCCTGCCAGGTGGCCCTTGCTGAGGCTGGGTGGCGTCCGTGGGGAGGGCCCTTGGTCAGAGTAGGTGGCATCAGGTTGGATGACTTGCAATGAAGCGTGGTACATCATCTCTCGCTGGTGGCCAGCCGCCAGCAGTCTCTAAGCGTTCTCGAGCTCAATTTAATGCTCAGAAGTACTATCTGAAAACGTTCTCCTCTCTGGCCACACTGTGGGTGGAGCATAAGTCTCAGGCAGTAACAGTTATTCGCCTTGATTCTTAGTTTGTACGAGAGCTGGTGGGGAGTCTTTTATATCCACAAAGCCTCAGTTCTTCGTCGAGCATTTAGAGGACAAGTTTGGGGAGTGGAGGGCTTGTCCAAAATGTGCTCTGGATCAGTACTGCCCTGTCACGACGGTTAGTTGCTTCTGACCAGTTGGGGGATCTTGCCGTTATGATCACACCCGATAAGAGTTTAAATATGGTCCAGGGAGTTATTTACCAGAGGGACCTTCTTTTACAGTCTGATGACGAGCTGCCCGCCAATTTAGAGCGCCGAGGTGTACATTTTGTCCGGCGCATTCATCACGGTCCGAAGGATAATCAGATTGCTACCAGTGCCTTCATCTTGGCCTTCGAGGGTGATACATTACCGGAGTCGGTCAAGGTGATGGTCTACCAATGTGACTTGAAGCCCTATATACCTCCCCCGATGCAGTGCCTTAAGTGCTGGAAGTTCAGCCACATGTCTTCCCACTGCACTTCCAGCCTCACCTGTCGAGATTATGGACGCCCATCACATCCCGAAACTCCATCTGCCCTGCATCTGATCTGTGTCAACTGCGGAGAGCATCCTTCACCTTGCTCGCCAGACTGCAGGATCTTCCAGAGAGAGCACTAAATCATGGAATATAAGACCCTGGACCGACTGACCTATACTGAGGCCAAAAGGAAATACAACCGACTAGCCCCCAGGGGCTCAGCATTCATTTGCTGAGTACGGGCTTGGCGACCCCGGCGTCCTGAGCTGGGGACTGGTCAGCGCCGCCAGTCTCCTGTCACCATAACACCCGGACATGCTTCAGCGACCACCGTATGGCGTGGCGGTGGAATGTTGTGTGCTGCCTGGATTGTGAGGAAGGCCAACCTCTATAAAAACCCCTCAATCTTTCGGTGTGCTCCGCGCCTATGAGATGCATGGCTGTTGAGGTGGAACAGTCGCAAGCGGGCAACCTCTGGGGCACCTACCGCACCCCTGTTGTATAAGCCTTACTCAGGCATGCGGGGCTCTGTCTGAGCGGACCTTTAGTTCCCTAGCTGGTCGTGGGACCGCAATGGACCCTTCGACCTCTACATTTCCCCCTACCAGTGGCTTGGATGGGCCACTGGTAGGAAAACACACCCCATCGAAGAAGCGACTTCGTGCTGTGAGTCCTCCAGCGCCTAGTGTTGATCGAGATTTATCAGACTGTCGAAACAGAGCACATGCTGATAATCAGAATGTGTTTTTGATTATTAAACGGAAGGAGTGTAGCTTTGAGAGGGTTTCGCCCTTTTGCATCCACAAGGGTCTTGAGGGAATTGCAGGAACACTTAAATCTGTGAAGTGACTGCGCAATGGGACTCTGTTAGTTGAGACATCTAGTTCCCGTCAAGTCGCTTCTCTTTGGAAAGCAACCTGTCTCGGTGAGTATGCTATCGAGACCGAGCTCCACTCCACTCTGAACTACAGTGAGGGTGTTGTGACATGTAGGGACTCGGTGGATATCCCCACAGACGAGTTAAAATCTGAATGGGCTGATGAAGGTATTGTTGATGTGCAGCATATTATGAAACGAGTCGATGGGGACCTAGTCAAATCCGACTCGTTTATTCTCACGTTCAGTTGCCCAGGACTCCCAGAGCATGTTAAAGTGGGGTTCTTACGTTTTCCAGTAAGGCCATATTTCCCCAACCCCATGTGCTGCTTTAAATGTCAGCACTTTGGGCATACTACGTTGGGGTGCAATGGGATAGCCACCTGTGGTAAATGTGGTCAGCCTGCCCATGAAGGAGCTGATTGTTCATCGCCTGTGAAGTGCGTGAATTGCTCTGGGAATCACCCTGTCTGGAGCCGGGTCTGCCCCATCTATCTCGACGAACGGAAGATACAGGAGATTTAAACATCTAAGCGCATCCCCTATGGTGAGGCCAAGAAGCTCTTTAAGGCCATGCAACCTCCTGTGTTTACTACATCTTTCGCTTCCGCTATGAAAAAACCGGTACAAATGGCCACTGTTGCTACGCAAACGGAGGTTGCTAGTGTTAGCACTAATACCTGCGTTTGCCAGTGCACTTGTGCTGCTGTGGTTGTTTTGCAACCTGCAGCTCTCCCCGCAACGTCGGACAAGGCTGAGGTTGCTGACATTGGGGTACTTCCTCCCTCTCCCCATATGGGGCCTTCTGTCCAGGCGAGTAATGCTCCAACTGTTGACAAGGCTCTGCCTTCTAAGCCCCCCAAGACAAAGACGCCGAAGGTGAAGGTTTCGCCACCTCAGGAGACTAGTCAGGGTCAGTCCGATGACGAGGCCATCGTACTGTCTGACATCTCCCGTGGGTCGTCATCGGAGCTGATGGACATTGATGTCGATCGGGGCCAGTCTTCTCTCCCCAGGAATAAATCTCCGGCCAGTACGGGCTCTCCTCCAAAGCACAGACGCAGGGTGAGAGTTCAGCCCCCCTGATCACTGGCTCCCATATTACAGTGGAACTTGAATGGGTTCAGGAGGCATGTGGCCGAATTACAACTCCTTGTCCGAGAGTGCCCTTTGTGCTTATGTCTCCAAGAGACACATTTTTGGGCCACTGATGCTCCTTCTTTACGGGGCTATACCGTATATCGGAAAGATGATCTGACGGGGGAAAGGGCAAAGGGTGGTGTTGCGTTTTTTGTCCGTGACATGCTCCCGCCAACTGAGCTCCCTCTCGTTACAGACTTGCAAGCAGTTGCAGTTGATCTTCTTGTGGGTCGGAGGCTCACAGTCTGTTCACTTTACTTACCACCTCAGGATGCGAAAGACTCTGAGGCTCTCGCAGACCTTATTAGCCAAATCCCCCGCCCATTTCCTCTTCTGGGGGACTTCAATTCTCAAAATGTCTTATGGGGCTCTTCGACTACTTGCCCCAGGGGTCGCATTCTGGAAAGCCTCATGATGTCTGAGGAACTGTGCATCCTCAACTCTGGTGCTCCCACTCATTTCTGTACTGCTTCTGGGTCGTCGTCAGCTATTGACCTTTCCTTTTGCTCTCCAGCACTAGCGGATTCTGCTCTGTGGGAGGTTGCTGCTGACCTCCATTCTAGTGACCACTTCCCCCTTTGGATTCGCCTCCTGGATGAGGCTATGGCATTACCAGTGCCGCCCCGGTGGCACCTCTGCCGAACTGACTGGACACTTTTCAGCGAACTGGCTGTTTTGGAACACCGTGCCAGCGTCCACGAATGGGTAGATCACGTTACAGCTGTGATCTCCCATGCTGCTGAATTGTCAATCCCACGGTCATCCGGTCATCCCAAGAGGCGTCCTGTCCCTTGGTGGACCACTGAGTGCCGCTCAGCCATCCGAGCCCACCGTGCAGCTCTGCGCCGCTTCAAGTGCCGTCCCTCAGCTGACAATCTTGCGGCCTTTCGGGTGGCAAGGGCCAAAGCGCGGCGAGTGATTAAAGAGAGCAAACGACGGTCATGGCAATCGTTCTTGAACTCTATCTCCCGCTCCACTAGTTCTACGAAAGTATGGGAAGCCATCAGGAGGATATCCAGAAACTCGGCCAGCTACCTGTCACCCTGTCACGGCATTGCTGCATCAGGGAAGTCTTCTCACGGCGCCGAGAGACAGTGCCCAGACACTGGCCATGCATTTTGCGGCATCTACCGCCACTATTAACTGTGATCCAGATTTCTGCCGCTACACCACTGCCATCGAGAGGGGTCACTTGGACTTCCGGTGTCCAAATTCTGAGCCCTACAACTGCCCCTTCACAATGTGGGAACTGGATTCGGCGCTGTCTGTGGCTCGTGATACTGCGCCTGGTCATGATCAAATCTGGTACAGCATGCTGCAGCACTTGTTACTGCCTTCCAAGGAAGTTCTCCTCAATTGTTTTAATATGATATGGTTATTCGGCACTCACCCTGACTCGTGGCGGGAGGCGATTTTGAGTCCCCTCCTCAAACCGGGGAAGGACCGAACGCATCCCAGTAGTTATCGGAGTATTGCTTTGACGAGCTGTGTCGGGAAGACATTGGAACGCATGGTCAACCGTCGCCTGGTTTGGCTGCTCGAGACCAGGCAGCTCCTTAGCCCCTCTCAGTGTGGCTTTCGGAGATGTCGTTCAACTATAGACAACTTGACCCTGCTTGAGGCGGCCATCCAGCAGGCCTTCCTGCGTAACCAGCATTGTCTAGGTGTATTCTTTGACATTCATAAGGCGTATGACACTACTTGGCGCCGCCATATCCTCAATCAACTCCATGAGTGGGGCTTTCGTGGCCGTCTCCCCATCTTCATTCGGTTCTTTCTTTCCCACCGCCTCTTTCGATGTAGGGTTGGTAATGAGCTATCTGATTTGTATGTGCAGGAGAATGGTGTTCCTCAGGGAAGCGTTTTAAGCGTCATCCTCTTTGTCGTCGCCATTAACAGTATCACGTCCACTATCCGGAGTCTTGTCCAATGCTCCTTGTTTGTGGACGATTTTGCTGTTTTCTGTTCTTCCTCCAGTCTTGTCACTGCTAGTCGGCAGTTGCAGCTTACGATACAGCGATTAGAGGCATGGACTGCGAAGACGGGTTTCACCTTTTCTGCAGACACATGTGTGTGTGTTCATTTTAATCGTTCTCGACGTCTTTTTACCTCCCCTGAATTGCGTCTGAGGGACACCATTCTTCCTTTTAGCGACACTGTGCGGTTCCTGCGCCTCACTTTTGATTCCAAGTTGTCGTGGTTGCCTCACCTTAAAGACCTCAGGGTACGGGCCCTGAAGGCACTGAATATTTTTAAGTGTCTGAGCCATCGGTCCTGGGGAGCAGATCGGGTGCGTCTGCTGCAGTGTTATAGGGCTTTCGTCCGATCGCGTCTTGACCATGGTTGCACCGTGTATGGGTCAGCAAGGCCTTCGTATCTGAAGATTCTTGACGCAGTACACCATGAGGGTATCAGGCTGGCCACTGGTGCCTTCCATATCAATCCCATCCCCAGCCTGTGTGCTGAGGCAGGGGAACCGCCGATCGCCATCCGGCGGAAACTCCTCATGGTGCGACGGGTGTGTCAATTCCTTGCCTGTCCTACCGCCCCTGCGTACCCTACCGTTGCCCGACCGCCTATGGAACGTCTCTTTTCCAGTCGTCCCAGGGCAACGTGACCATTAGGGATTCGTGCCAAGCATTTGCTTGAGTCCCTTGGTGTGGAGCGTGTGGCCCCCCAACGACAAGGTTTTACTCGCCTGCCTTCCTGGTTGCCACAGAGGCCCTGCGATCTTTTAGACTTGCCGGAGTACTGGAGGAGCTGCACTCCTGCGTTTGTTTTTACCTCCTTATTTTATGATATTTTACACCAGCATCCCGACCATGTACCAGTATATACGGATGGCTCTAAACAGGGGGACTCTGTTGGTTGTGCTGTTGTTTTCCCTGATCGAGTCGTCAAGTTACGGCTTCCTGCGGCGTTTATCATCTTTGATGCCGAATTGTTTCCGATCTTGCGGGCATTGGAGCAGATGAGATGTGTTCCCAGTCTTAAATTCCTCATCTGTTCTGACTCCCTGAGTGCCCTTCAGACCATGCAACACTTGTACCCAGCGGATACGGTCGTCCAGGACATCCATGATGCCCTACTCCACCTGCAACGGCAGGAGAAGGAGGTTTCCTTCTGCTGGGTGCCGGGGCAAGTGGGTAATAGGGGAAACGAACTGGCGGATGTGGCTGCCAAAGATGCATGTTCCCTCCCTCACGTTGTTGCATGTGCCGTCCCCCTCCATGCTGTTACCTCCCTCCTGCGTTTTCGCGTTCTGCGTCAGTGGGAAGAGGAGTGGCTGGCAGTCGGTGAAACTAAGCTGCGTCTGGTCAAGGCCACCGCGCGGCCATGGCGTACGTCCTACCAGTCATGCAGGCGGGATGAGGTTCTCCTCACTCGCCTCCGCATTGGGCACAGTCCCTTAACGCATGGTTTTTTACTCCGGCGGGAGGACCCCCCAACCTGTAGTGCTTGTGGCGTCCAGATTACTGTCCGCCACATTTTACTTGACTGTCTTTTATTCTCTGACCAGAGGACGGTGGTTTCTTTGCCACCGGATTTGCCCTCTATTTTACAAGATGACGCAACGTCTGTAGTTAAGGTGTTACGGTTTTGTGTCCTGTCCAATTTGTTGCCTCGGATTTTAGGGAGAGGGTTTTAATGTGCTGCTGGGTGACTGGCTCACCCAGGTTTTAGGTAAGAGGTCTGCCAGTCACGATTACCTCCTTGTTTCCCTTCGGTTTCTGTTCTCTTTTCCTTGTTTCCCTTCCTTTTTTGTGTGTTCCTTCTCCTCTTGCTTTGCCTCCGTATGTGAGGATTTGGAACTGCTTCAGGTCTGTATCTTTTAGCTGTTCTCCTTGTTCGCTGTCCGTCTTCGTCCCTTCACTGCATGTGTTACTGTTTTTATGCGTTTGGGCGCTGGTGACCCCGCTGTTTAGCGCCCGTAAACCTCAAACACACACACACACACACACACACACACACAACCGACTACAAATGGTTAAAATGGCTCTGAGCACTATGCGACTTAACTTCTGAGGTCATCAGTCGCCTAGAACTTAGAACTAATTAAACCTAACTAACATCCATGCCCGAGGCAGGATTCGAACCTGCGACCGTAGCGGTCACTCGGCTCCAGACTGCAGCGCCTAGAACTGCATGGCCACTCCGGCAGGCGACCGACTACATCCTGTAAGAATGACATCTTTGTACGCCGCTGCTACAACCACTGTGCTAACCCCATCAGTTCCTCTTGCCCCTTGCTAATGGCCACCTACCTCTGGAACAACTCGTTCCCACCGCTCAGGGAAGTCCATCCCCACATCTAAGCCAGAGAAGTGTCCAACTTCCTCGGCTTCTCACGCTCGCAAGGGGTCCCTAGGGTCCCTCCCTTCCCAGGTTTCCACAAGTGGGAAGGCTGACGACCGACAGTGGCATAAGTGCCCAAAATCAGCTGGTTGTAGGGCTTCGCCATCCTCCTCCATCCCGGAGACTGAATCGGTGAAGCCCTCCCAGCCAGTGGAACCCAAGGAGCAGCGTGAGAAATCCAAAAAGAAGAGCTCTAAGCACAAGGAAATCGCGGTGGCACCCACCCCACCGCAAACTTCCAGCTCTGCGTCTGAGGACGAGGTGGAGATTCTGGCGTCCGCTAAGGACCTCGATCTCGCCAGTCCCTCAGGCGCCGTAGATGTCACTCGCGCAGGTACTGAATCGGTGGCAGCAAGTGAACAAGCGGCGTAAACTGCCTTCCCAGACCTTTCATGCATTTCTCAGCCATGGACAATATCATCCTCCAGTGGAACTGCAGCGGTTTCTACCATCATCTAGCTGAACTCCGACAACTTATCGACCTTCACCCTTTCCTCTGTATTGCTCTACAAAAAACTTGGTTTCTGGCAATGCGAACCCCCGCCCTCCGTGGCTATCGGAGTTATAGTAAGAACCTGGCTGCTTATGAAAGGGCATCTGGTGGCGTCAGCATCTGTGTTCTTCACTCCCTTCACAGCGAGTCTGTCCCTCTGCAAACACCTTTAGCGGCTGTCGCTGTTCGGGTGTGGACGCCACAGGCTGTTACCATCTGCAATCTTTACCTTCCTCCGTTGAGAATGTATTGACACAGTTAGACTTTTCGATTTCAAATGATGGTGAATTCACACATTTCAGTGTGGCACATGGCACGTACTCCGCCATTGACCTTTCGATCTGCAGCCCTAGCCTCTTACCGTCTGTCCAATGGGGAGTGCAAGACGACCTGTGCGGCAGTGACCACTTTCCGATCTTTCTGTCACTGCCACAGCGTCAGTTTTCGGGGCGCCCTTGCAGGTGGGCTATGAATAAGGCTGAATGGGGCTTGTTTTCCTCCACTGCCGCTATTGAACCTTCATCCGAAAATTTATTCGTGCACGTCACAGCCTAAACATAGCTCCTCCCGCGTTCAGGAGAACGGGGTGCCACAGGGATCTGTTTTAAGTGTCTGCCGGTTTTTAATAGCAATTAACCGGCTCGCTGCGGCGGTGGGAACGTCTGTCTCAGCATCCTTGTATGCTGACGACTTCTGCCTTTACTATAGCTCTATTGGCATTGCAGCCGAGGAACGTCTGCTTCAGGGCGGTATCCGCAATGCGCAGGGTTGGGCTGTAGCGCTTGGCTTTCAGTTTTCGGCTGCCAAGCCCAACGTTATGCATCTCTGCCAGCGACGCTCTGTTCACCCAGAGCCGCCGCTTTATCTTGCCGGCGAACTTCTTGAGGTGGTGGAGACACATAGGTTTTTGGGTGTCATTTTTGATGCCCGGTTGACTTGGCTGCCTCATTTTCGGCAGCTTAAACTGATGTGTTGGCGGCAGCTTAATGCTCTGCGATGCATGAGCCACACCAGCTGGGGCGCCGACCGATCTACCCTCTTACGGCTCTACCAGGTGTTAATCCAGTCCCTTCTGGATTATGGGAGCCTGGCGTTGCGGGTGCTGGAGCCAGTCCTTCTCAGTGGGATACGCCTCGTCACTGGTGCTTTCTGGACCAGTCCTGTGAACAGCTTACTCGTGGAGGCAGGTGTCCCTCCACTGCAGATACGGCCCCACCGTTTACTGGCCGCTTACGCTACCCATGTTTTTAGCTTCCCCAGGCATCCAAATTATCGTCTTCTGATCCCGCAATCGGTCATCCATCTGCCAGAACATCGGCCCTAGTCGGGTTGTACGATCGCGATCCACGTCAAAGATCCTCTCTCTGGGCTTGGTGTTTTCCCTGTTCCACCTCCTTTCCGGGCCACTTTGCGTACACCCCCATGGTGTGTTCGTCGCCCTAGCCTTCGGCTCGACTTGGCACAGGGCCCAAAGGACTCAGTCCCTCCAGAGGCCTTCCGCCGCCGCTTTTATTCCATCCTAGCCACGTAGCAGGGCTCTGGCGTTGTATACACTGACGGTTCGATGATTCCTGGTTGGGTCGGTTGTGCTCTAGGGGACCATTACGAACAACGATCCTTGCCGGCTGGCTGCAGCGGTTTTACTGCAGAGCTGGTCGCCATATTTCGTGCCCTAGAGTATATCCGATCCTGCTCAGTTGAGTCCTTCGTTATCTGTAGCGACTCCCTGAACAGTTTACGAGCTACGGACCCGTGCTTCCTCCGCTCTCGTCTGGTGATGACTGTCCAGGAGTCCCTGCATACTCTTGCCTGTAGTGGCCGATCTGTGGTCTTTGTGTGGACCCCCAGTCACGTCGGTAACCCGGGCAGTGAACATGTTGACCATCTGGCGAAAGAGGGCCCCAGTAAACCATCTCTGGATGTTGGCCTCCCGGAGACTGATTTGCGAGCAGTCTTACGCCTCAAAGTTTACGTGCTATGGGACGGTGAATGGCACGGTCTGTCCACCTCTAACAGACTCTGTGCCGTCATGGAGACGACGACTGTGTGGCTCCTCCTTGCGAGTCTCTCTCATGGAGTCTGTCGTCCTCTGCCGTCTGCGCATTGGGCACACACTGATGACGCACGGCCACTTATTGCGCCTTGAGGACCCCCCGCCATGTCGCTGCAGCTCGTCATTGACAGTGGTCCACATTTTGTTGGACTGTCCTCTTTTAGCTGTGCTCAGGCAGACGTTTGCGCTGCCTGATACGCTCCCTGCCCTTTTAACTGATGACTGTGCTATGGCAGGTTTAGTCTTGCGATTTATTCGGGCAGGGGGCTTTTATCATTTACTCTAAGTGTTTATCTTTATTTAGTGTTCATTCTTGCCTTTGGCCTACGGTTTTAGACTGAGTTATTAATATATTTCTGGGTGGTTTTCTTTTCCTTTTTTTCTCTATCGTTGGCCAACCACCGTCACACAGTGTGATTTTAATTCGTTTTGTCTGATCTGTGTCTTTGTCTTTGTTGTTGTGTGTCGTCTGCTGTCTTTTCTGTTGTTCATTTTTTATTCTCTGCGGGTGTTTTTAGTTTTTGGAAAAAGGGACTGATGACCTTAGCAGTCTGGTACATTGAATCCCACAAACCAACCTATAATGAACAACGATCCATGCCAGCTGGGTGCCGCGTTTTCACTGCTGAGCTGTTCGCCATCTTTGTGCCTTAGAGTATATCCGCTCCTGCTCACGTGAGTCCTTTGTTATCTGTAGCGAGTCCCTGAGCAGTTTACGAGCTATCGACCAGTGCTTCCCTCGCTCTCGTCTGGTGATGGCTATCCAGGAGTCCCTCCATGCTCATGCTCGTTGCGGCCGCTCTGTGGCCTTTGTGTGGACCCCTGGCCATGTTGGGATACCCGGCAATGAACATGTTGACCGCGTGAGGAAAGAGGCCAGCAGTAAAACATCTCTGGGCATTGGTCTCTTCCACCTCCTTTCTGGGCCCCTCTGCGTACACCCCGTGGTGTGAGCCCCTCCCTAGCTTTCTGCTCGAATTGGCACAGGGCCCGAGGGACCCAGTCCCTCCGGAGGCGTTCCGCCGACGACTTTATACCATCCTAGCTATGTATCAGGGCTCTGGCGTTTTTTACACTGACGGTTCGATGGGTGCTGGTCGTGTCGCTTATGTTCTAACTCTACATGATCATTACGAACAACGTTCATAGCTGGTTGGCTGCAGCATTTTCACTGCTGAGCTGGTCGCCATCTTTCTGACCTAGAGTATATCCAGTCCTGCTTCGTTATCTGTAGCGACTCCCTGAGCAGTTTAAGAGCTATCGACCAGTGTTTCCCTCGCCTTGGTCTGGTGATAGCTGTCCAGGGGTCCCTCCATGCTCTTGCCCATTGCGGCCACTCTGTTGTCTTTGTGTGGGCCCCAGGCCATGTTGGGATTCCCAGCAATGAACAAGTAGACCTCCTGGCCAAAGAGGCCACCAGTAAACCATGTTTGGACATTGCCCCCCCCCCCCCCCCCCCCCCAGCGAGCAATCTTACGCCGCAAAATTTTCGAACTTTGGGACACTGAATGGCGCAACCTGCCCACACCGAACAAACTCCGTTCTATGAAGGAGACAACGAATGTGTGGCGGTCGTCCATGCGAGCCACTCACAGGGACAGAGTAGTACTTTTCAGCTCCGCAGTATTGGCCACACCCGGCTGACGCACAGTTAGTAACTGCGTCGGGAGGACCCTCCTGTATGTCGCTGTAGGGCGGCTTTGACAGTGGCCCACATCTTGTTTGCCTGTCCCCTTTTAGCTGTGGTCAGGAAGAGATTTGCGCTGCCTGATACGTTCCCTGCCCTTTTTACAGATGACACTGTCATGACAGGCTTTGTTTGGCGTTTTATTCAGGCGGGGTGCTTTTATCACTTAATCTAAGTGTCTGTCCTTCTTTGTTGTGAGTCTGGCATTTAAACTTCGGTTTCAGACTGTGTTTTTAATGTGTTTCTCGGTGGTTGGCTTTTTTTCGGCCAATCACTGTCACACTCTGTGTGAATAGACCCGCGGTATTCCTGCCTGTCGTAAGAGGCGACTAAAAGCAGTCTCAATTGTTTTGGCTTTTAATGTGATGGTCCCCTAAGCAGTTTGACCACTCCATTTTTGAATTTTTCCGTTAGTGCGTACCATTTGGGGAAGGATGCCTTACATGGTGCATTCTATATCCATCTTGCCCTAAGATCTGGCATCTTCGTTTTCGTCATGGAGTTGGACTTACACTGAGCTTCCGGCCACATCAGCTGCGGTGTGTTCCGGGTAGCCTACATTCCCTCCATTGAGCACTTCCATTTTTGCTCCCTTTATTAATGGATGCCCCCTGCGGGTTCGGGGGTAAGAATAGGCCCGTGGTATTCCTGCCTGTCGTAAGAGGCGACTAAAGGGAGTCTCACATGTTTCGGCCTTATGTGATGGTCCCCTCTCGGGTTTGACCTCCATCTTTCTAACTCATTCCGAAGAGCGAGCCAATTGGGGAAGGGCGCCTTACATGGTGCCCTGTATCCGTCGTGCAATTAGACCTTTCGCCGGCTTTCTCGTCGTTGCCATGGCGTCCCGCTCGTTTTCGATCTCTTGGGCGAGGATACGTCCCTGGGTGCGATTACCACACTGCACTCTGCAGTGTTTCTTTAACTGCGACGACGACCTTGGACATTTTTGCACCTAAGATCCAGCCTGGTAGCCAGTCCGTTGTGGTGGGGCCGCCGTGTACCCTCTTGGCGGTAGCCCCCTGACAACACAGGGATCGCTTTACTGATGCCTGCGCCGCTAACTCCCCACTTATGCCAAGGAGTAGATGCCTATCCTACTGGGGTATCGGGACTCCCGGCAACGGCCATCCTGCCAGGTGGCCTTTGCTGTGGCTGGGTGGCGCCCGTGGGGAGGGCCCTTGGTCGGAGTAGGTGGCATCAGGGCGGATGACCCGCAAAGAAGCGTGGTACATCATCTCTCGCTGGCGGCCAGCCGCCAGCAGTCTCTAAGCGTTCTCGGGCTCAATTTAATGCTCAGAAGTACGATCCAAAAACGTTCCCCTCCCTGGCCACGCCGTGGGAAGAGCGTAAGTCTCAGGATGGAGGTAACAGTTGTTCGCCCCGATTCTTAGTTTGCACGAGAGCTGATGGGGAGTCTTTTCTCTCCACAAAGCCTCAGCTCCTCGTCGAGCATTTAGAGGACAAGTTTGGGGAGGTGGAGGGCTTGTCTAAAATGCGCTCTGGGTCAGTACTGATACAAACGGCATCCTCCGCCCAGTCACGCAGGTTACTTGCTTGTGACAAGTTGGGGGATGTTAACGTTACTATCACACCACATAAGAGTTTAAATATGGTCCAGGGTGTTATTTTCCATGGGGACCTCCTTTTGCAGTCTGATGACGAGCTGCGCGCCAACTTAGAACGTAGAGGTGTTCATTTCGTCCGGCGCGTCCATCGGGGTCCGAGGGACAATCAGGTTGCTACCGGTGCCTTCATCTTGGCCTTCGAGGGTGATACGTTACCGGAAAAGGTCAAGGTGATGGTCTACCGATGTGACGTCAAGCCCTATATCCCTCCCCCGATGCGGTGCTTCAAGTGCTGGAAGTTCGGCCATATGTCTTCTCGCTGCACTTCCGGCCTCACATGTCGTGATTGTGGAAGCCCATCTCATCCCGATACTCCATGTGCCCCACCTCCCATCAGCGTCAACTGCGGGGAGCACCATTCACCTTGCTCGCCAGACTGCAGAGTGTTCCAGAAAGAGCGCAAAATCATGGAATATAAGACCCTGGACCGGCTGACTTATACTGAGGCCAAAAGGAAATACGACCGCTTACATCCAGTGAGAATGACATCTTCCTACGCCGCTGATACAACACCTGTGCTCACCCCCCCCCCCCATCCCCCTGCGGGTTCGGGGGTAAGAATAGGCCCGCGGTATTCCTGCCTGTCGTAAGAGGCGACTAAAAGGAGTCTCAAACGTTTTGGCCCTAATGTGATGGTCCCCATTAGGGTTTGACCTCCATTTTTCCAAATTCCACAGAAGTACGAGCCTTTTGGGGAAGGACACCTTACGTGGTGCACCATCTGTCCTCTGTGCCCTACGACCCTGGCACTCTTGATCGTCTTGGCGTCGTACCTGCACCCTCCATCCCTCATTTTGGGCATAGACACCTGATGTATTGTGTAAGTACCGCCCTTAGTGCGTCACCACCAGCACCCACGATCCCTATGGACTACCCATGGCACCCAAAATCCCGCTCGGTAGCCAGCCTGTTGTGGTGGGGTCGTCATGTACCCTCTAGGTTGTAGCCCCCTGACAACACAGGGATCGTACTGCTGATGCCTGAGCTGACACCTCCCCACGTAAGCCAAGGAGTAGATGCTCGTCTCTCTGGGGCATCGGGACTCCCGGCAACGGCCATCCTGCCAGGTGGCCTTTGCTGTGGCTGGGTGGCGCCCGTGGGGAGAGCCCCTGGTCGGAGTGGGTGGCATCGGGGCGGATGCCCCGCAATGCAGCTGGTGAAATCTCAATCTGGTGGTCATCCAACCGCCAATGTCTCTAAGCGTGGTAAGGTGGAATTTAACGCTGTGACATATAACCCGACGTTGTTCCCTTCCCTAGCCACACCATGGGAGGAATGTAGGGCTGCAGACAGACAGGAGCCGTATTCGCCACGATACCTTGTATGCAGCAGAACTGATGGGGATTCGTTTTTGGGGACTAAGCCTCTTTTCTTTGTGCACAATCTCGAAGATAAGGTTGGGGAAGTGGCGTGTCTTTCCAAAATGAGGAGCGGGGCCATTTTAATACAAGCAGCTTCATCTGCACAGTCCCAGGCATTACTCGCCTGTGAGAAGCTCGGTGACATCCCCGTTACTGTCACTCCCCATAAGTCCTTAAATTTGGTCCAGGGGATTATTTTTCATAAAGATCTTCTGCTACAGTCTGATGACGAGCTACGTGAGAACCTGGCACGACGAGGTGTACACTTTGTCCGTCATGTCTTTAGGGGGCCGAAGGATAATAGGGTCGCTACCGGTGCTTTCATCCTGGCCTTCGAGGGCGACTGCTTGCCTGAGAAAGTCAAGGTCATGATCTACCGGTGCGATGTCAAGCCCTATGTCCCGCCCCCTATGCGATGCTTCCAGTGCTGGAAATTCGGACACATGTCCTCCAGGTGCACTTCCAGCCCCACGTGTCGTGATTGTGGACGACCTCCACATCCTAATGCTCCATGAGCTCCGCCTCCCACCTGCGTTAACTGTGGGGAGCATCATTCTCCCTGCTCACCAGACTGTGCAGTCTATCAACGAGAGCGGAAGATACAAGAAATTAAGACCTTGGACCGTTTAAGTTACCAAGAGGCAAAGAAGAAATTAGAACGACTCACCCCTACACCTCTGTTGAGGAGTTATGCTACCGTCACACTACCGCCACCAGCTCCTGCACAGACTACCGTCTCTGTTGGCCCACAGAGAAGTCAAGTAACGTCTGCTCCACCGCTGGGATAGGCCGCTCTCTCTTCCACTGCTCCCAAAACACCGAGTTTGGGAGCAGTGCGCCCCAAGCAACTGGGGACGTTAGTCCCCAACTCTTAGCCGGAGTGGCGACAGCCCTCTCCGGCTCCTCAGCCGGGGAAGCGACAGCTCTCTCCGGCTGCTCAGCCGGAGACGCAACAGCCTCCTCCGGCCTCACATGTTCGGAAGGAATCCCTTGGGGGAGTCCCTTCCAAGGACTTCCCCAGTGTCTCACAAGACACTAGGCAGTGGCTGAAGAAGCCACCAGCTGCTGGTCGAAGGGCTTCACGCTCTTCCTCTGTTCCTGATAATGCATTAGGAAAGCCCTCTCAGCATGCCAACCCTCCTCCCAAAGACAAGAGAGAGAAGAGGAAGCTCTCCAAGAAGGATAAGGACCCAGTGGTTTCCGCACCAACACTCCCTGTCAGCTCAGCCTCTGAGGACGAGGTGGAACTCTTTGCGTCCCCTGATGACCTGGATCTCGCCGTCTCCTCAGAAACGATGGCCGTAGTGACGTCCGTCGCTCAGTCGGTGGCAGCATGTGACCCTGCAAAGTAATTTGCCCTTTCAGTGCCTGAATGCCCCTACCGGACACGCTTTGTACAATCCTCCAATGGAATTGTGGCGGTTATTTTGGCCATCTCCCTGAGCTACGACAGCTTCTAAGCCTGACATCTGCTTTCTGCATTGCCCTCCAGGAAACCTGATTCCCGGCAATGCGGACCCCGGTCCTTCGTGGATACAGGGGCTATTACTGCAACTGTAGCACTTACAATTGTGTGTCAGGTGGAGCCTGCGTGTATGTCCTTACCTCTGTATATAGTGGTCCTGTGCCCCTTCAAACATCATTGGAAGCTGTGGCTGTCCGTGTAAGGACTACCCAGGACATAACCATCTACAGTGTCTATCTCCCTCCAGGTGGTACAGTCTCCCTGACCGAATTGGCTGCACTTGTCGCCCAACTCCCCACGCCTTTTCTTCTCCTGGGGGATTTTAACGCCCACAATCCCCTGTGGTGTGAAACGAAGGTAACTGGCCGAGGCAGAGAGGTCGAGAATCTCATCTCCCAACTCGACCTCTGCCTCTTAAACACTGGCGCTGCCACACATTTCAGTGTGGCGCATGGCACGTTCTCGGCCATAGATCTGTCGTTGTGCAGCCCAGGGCTTGTACCATCGGTCCACTGGAGAGTCCACGAGGACTTGTGTGGTAGTGACCATTTTCCGATCTTCCTTTCACTACCACAGCGTCGCTCCCTTGCACGCTCGCCTAGATGGGCATTTAGCAAGGCAAACTGGGACACGTTCTTCTCAGCTGCCCCTGTTGAATTTCTCCCCCATGGTAACATCGATGTGGCGGTTGAGACACTGACTGCAGCGATTGTTTCCGCTGCGGAACGTACCATTCCTCGTTCGTTAGGGTGCCCCCGGCGAATGTCGGTGCCTTGGTGGTCTCCAGGGGTCGCTGACGCCATTAAAGACTGTCGGCGGGCTCTTCAGCGACATAAGCGGCACCCGTCTTTGGAGAACCTCATTTTATTCAAACGTGTCCGTGCTCAGGTACGGAGGCTTATCAAACGGCGGAAACAGGAGTGTTGGGAGAGGTACGTTTCCAACATTGGTTCCCTTACTTCCCCCTCCCAGGTGTGGCTGAAGGTGTCCCAGGGCTTACCATCAACGGGGCAATATCCACCGATGCCGATGCAATCGCCGAGCATTTCGCACAGCACTATGTTCGGGCCTCTGCGTTGGGGAATTACCCACCTGCGTTTCGCGCGCTCAAATGCCGGAAGGAAGGCAAACGGCTTTCTTTCGCTTCTCGCCACCCTGAGGCGGATAACGCCCCATTTAGTTTGTGGGAACTCCAGTGCCCCGATACACCCTCTGGGCCAGATGGCGTCCACAATCAGATGCTCAAACACCTTTCCCCGGACTGTCAGCGATGTATTCTTGCCATCTTCAACCGCCTATGGGTTGATGGTGTCTTTCCGCCGCAGTGACGAGAAAGTACCATCATTCTGCTGCTGAAGCCTGGTAAGGACCCGCTTACTGTGGATAGTTATCGGCCTATCAGCTTAACAAATACTCTGTGCAAGCTGCTGGAACGCATGGTGAGTCGACGGCTGTGTTGGCTGCTCGAGTCTTGGGGTCTTCTGGCTCCATAACAGAGCGGCTTCCGTCAGGGCCGTTCCACCGCCGATACTTTGGTCTTCCTTGAGTCTGCAATCCGCACTGCTTTTTCCAGGCGCCAACACCTCGTCTCCGTCTTTTTCGACCTCTCCAAAGCATATGACACGACGTGGCGGCACCATATTCTTGCCACGTTGCACGGGTGGGGTCTCCGGGGCTCTCTCCCCATTTTTATTCAGAATTTTTTATCTGTTCGGACATTCCGCGTTTTAATTGGCACATCCCATAGTTCACTTCATATCCAGGAGAACGGCGTTCCACAGGGCTCTGTATTGAGCGTGCCCCTTTTCCTTGTGGCCATTAATGGCCTTGCAGCAGCAGTAGGGTTGTCTGTCTCACCCACATTATATGCTGATGATTTCTGCATCTTTTTGAGCTCCTCCACCATTGGTGTTGCAGAACGTCGGTTGCAGGGAGCCATACGCAAGGCGCAGGCGTGGGCCCTAGCCCATGGGTTTCAATTTTCTCCTGCAAAGACTTGTGTTATGCACTTTTGTCGACGTCGCACTGTCCATCCCCACCCTGAGCTCTATCTTCAGGATGCTATGCTCAGGGTTGTTGACACCTTACCGTTTTCTGGGATTGCTGTTCGATGCCCGGCTTACTTGGCTTCTACATATTCGTGAGCTCAAGCATCAGTGCTGGCAGCATCTGAATGCCCTCCGCTGCCTCAGCAACACTACTTGGGGTGCAGACCGTAACACGCTGCTGCAGCTCTATAAAGCCCTTGTGCTGTCCCAACTGGATTATGGGAGTGTGACGTATGGCTCAGCGTCGCCCTCAGCGTTGCAACTGCTGGACCCCATTCACCACTGTGGGGTTCGACAGGCGACAGGAGCATTCCGCACCAGTCCTGTTAATAGCCTACTTGCTGAGGCTGGGGTTCCTCCGCTCCACATTCGGCGTCAACAACTCTTAGCCTAACTACTGATAGGCATAGTTAGCAAACACTATTTGAACACTATTAAGGTAAATACATTGTTTGTTCTCTTTCAAAATCTTTCGTTTGCTAACTATGCCTATCAGTAGTTAGTGCCTTCAGTAGTTAGAATCTTTTATTTACCTGCCAGTAGTGGCGCTCGCTGCATTCAGTAGTTCGAGTAACGAAGATTTTTGTGGGGTAAGTTATTTTTGAAACGTATAGGTTAAGTTAGTCAGGGCCATTCTCTTGTAGGGATTATTGAAAGTCAGATTGCGTTGTACTAAAAAATATTGTGTGTCAGTTTAAGCACAGTCATGTACAATTCTTCTAAGGGGACGTTTCATATGTTGACCCTTAGCCAAGGATACCTCACTGGAATCTTCTAATTTTTTCTTGTAGTTTCTGTAGTTACTGTAGCTATTGTTTATTGCTAGCGTGTAATTATAGAAAGAATTTCCTTTGTAGTTGTAGTTTTTCATTGTTGTACAGTAAAACAGTTATGGCATGCATGCGGATTTGCACCAAGTATTTAGCAGCTGTGCTTGCAATTAACAAGATATTATTTTCATTGCTGTGCTAATGAGTTTTCTTATAGTTCTCTTCTAATTGTGCCTTTCTGTGTTCTCGTGTGAAATATTGTGTCAATAATGGCGTGTGAAAAACGTAATACTAGGCTCCAAAGTATACTAAGAAATGACAGTGAAGACGAAAGCAGTGTGTTAGCGCCACCGTGTAGTGAATTAACTAATGTTCAACATAGTAATTTGGTAATTGTGCATAGGGAAATGGAGCGGGCTGCAAGTAATGGTGTAGACAGTGAAACAATTAGTGAACATGGAAGCATTATCGATCGATCGGTCGGCAGCAGCTCGCCTCTGGACTCCGAAATGACAGGACACAATCTTGCAAATACTGTAGATTCAGGTTTTGCGTCCTCGCCGTTTTCTCAGATAAGTCAAGACACATTTTCTGCTTTTCAAAATGCAAATATTGGCGGTTCAAACGCACTGCCGAATAGCACTGAGGAACATGTTTCAGACACTAGTGCATTGTTATTACAGTTAATGCAACAAATGGGACAAAGGCTAAAATAATGAGACACTATGCTTGAACAAAATCAGAAACAAATGGGACAAAATCTTCAAAAGTTAGACACAATGGAACAAAATCAGAGACAAACACAGCAACAGCTTCAAAAGTTACACTCAATGGAACAAACGCTTGAACAAACACGTGAAGGCTTAACTGCTGAGTTAATCGAAATGTCAAAAAGTCTGTAATGACGAAAAAACACAAATTTGTGAGCACTTTTTACCTATTTTTTCGCGTCATGAAAATGCATTACAGACTCATGAAGCAGCCATAAAAGAACTGCAAACTATCACGACACATTGAAAGCTAAAATTGCCTCAGTTGCATCTACCGATTCGGTTATGCTACTTGCAAAAACTCAGGAAAACTTAAAGGACACAGTAGATACGATTTCAACACAAATAGACTCTCTGAAACTTGGTTCAGAAAAACACACTGAAGAAATCTGTTCACTATCGGAGAAAGTAGCCGAACTTTCGGATCAGTTCACTATCTACAAAGGTAGATGATGATCTGAATGACACAAGACCTGTAGCCTTCACTGCCACAGAAGAGTATGAACAAATTAGAAAATTCAAACAAAATCAAAATCAAATCAATACACAGCACAAAAGAGAAATCTGGGAAGTACAAGATCTGTTGACGCAGGTAATACAAGAATTACATATTTCAGAGGACACACCCTCTCCGATACGGGAAGAGGGACATAGAAATACGGAACAGCCAAAACCGAATAACACGAGGCACTTCGGAAATTATGAATGAAATAGGCAAGGTACTCCGAATTTTGAGATAGAACCGCCGAAAAGAAGTAACAATGACCAATATGTGACTTGCCGACATGATGATTTTGACAATAAGCTGTTTATTACTACACGTAAATTCAAAACATTTAAGGATTCCAGCAAAGACATTCATCCACAAGCGTGGCTTCATCAATTTTCTCATTGTTTTCCTCCCAACGGGTCATTAGAGCACAGATTAGAATTTATGTGTGGCTATTTAGAGAATGAATGAACCAGCTGTGAGAATGCGATCGGTCATTCAGGATTGTCACAGTGAAGGAGAATTTTATCATGCCTTCCTCTCAGCATATTGGTCTCAAGCTACACAAGACTGAGTAAAACATAGCATCATAATGATGAAACATTGCGAACAATCCGAATTTTCGATTCCTGTTAAATATTTTGAAGACATGTTGCACAAGAATCACTACCTGTCAAACCCATACAGCCCCTCAGAGCCCATCCACATTTGCTTAATGAAATTGCCTGAAGATTTATGACATATTATTTTGGCAAGACGTTGTAAAGACGACATTGAAGCTTTTCAGGGACTCTTACAAGAATTGGAAATCGACACTGACAGCCGCGGGCCGTGAAAACAGGAACTCAACAATTACAGGTCACATCTGTCACAATCCCATGAGGAAAGAAATAATAACTGGACACGACAAGGCTATCCTTACAACGTAAAGCGTGACCAAAACAGACACCACCCGTATGACAACCGCTGGCAGAGTAGTAATAATTACAGAGATAGATCGCATTTCTGTAGTAATGAATATGACAGAGACAATCATAGAAACAAACAATATGGCAACCAGAACTATTATTATCACGGGAGACAGAATAACTTCAGATGCAACGGTCCACCATGCAGTGATAATTCAGGGAGAAATTCTCCACCACTTATCCAACAAGGAAGAAACTACAGGAACTACCGACATGACGACAGACGATATAATCATAACGACAGACCTGAATTTATCAGATCTGGCGGGATTCAAACAGGGCTGGGCCCTCTCGGCAAGGTGAATCTGTAGAAGTTAGGTCTCCTAATCCCAATAACGATGCACGGTAACAAAGAAATAGCAGACAATGATTCGCACCGCAGGCAGCCACGTGCGCCAGCTGGCTCAGAGAAATATAACATAGATGCTAACCTTGAGAAAAATTTGAGCATTCTTTATCGATGTAACATATACCACATGATAATTCCGTTGAAGTTGAAACTCTACGTGCTAGGAAGAGTAAAGGTTTACAACACATTCACATGCACAACCGTTTATTGAGAGATAATCTGCTTTTTAATTTAGTCTTTGCCATAAAGTTTTTCACTTCACACTGCTAGTACAATTTGTCACACAGAGAAACTGTTAACATACTATCCAGTCTAGAACCTAGGGAACATATTTAGACAGTATTTACGAGTGCATTGTTACAGTGAACAGACGAAACAGTGTTATTGTGTGTGTACATTCTTGCTTGTTATTTGCACGATTACGTAACGACTATAAGGCTCACATACTTAGAACATGTACTGGTACTATTAATGAGATTTTAATGCAACAATTTGGTTTACCTGAAAATAGATTCTGGATTTAAAGTACTTTCTGTCAGATTAAAGATGACTTAGTATTTGGTTTCTTTGACAGCTACACGATTGTATCACGATGCTACTAATGTGTGACACAATTTACATTGTTGCTTTTGTGCTGTATCTGCTTTATATCTGAACAGTTTTTCTGAATTCTTCTGGAAAGTAAAACATGTTTTAGTAGTAACTTTTGTGGTATAGCTATAATGAGACAGCCTCTTTTGTAGCACAACAATACGTTACAGTGTAGTACTTTCTTGATCACGGTACTGTATGTAATAACTACGATATCTATACGCATAGCATTTCGCTTTTGTTTATTACGAGGTAAGTACATTGACTTCCACAGAACTTTGCTTACAGACGACGATAATTACGACACTCGGCACATTTTTTACCCTTAAGTAATGACAGAGATTATATTACAGCAAGACGCACAATTTAGCGCTGCAGTACACGTATTTGAGTGATTAATTTTGTACTTAAAACATTTATTTTTAAAGATTTTAGAATTACAAAGAGAAGTTTTCCATGATACATTTCATTCCATTGCTGTAATCTGTAATACCTGAGGGTATAATTACATTAATCCTCAGGGGGGTACACGCTTACTTTGTGTACCATGTGTTTGGCAAGCACAAGGGGCACTAGCTAATATGGTATTTGCTTATACAACTTTACACATCGGTACCATATTTCTCCAACAGTGAATTACACAGCTATCTGATTATTTAACAGAGAAACAAAAATTATTTTACAATGTCAGTGACACATGTTTACGCAATTACACAGTTGGATAATTTCACACTTATGACATTGTATTTTTGTCTGCACTGTGTGAACTGTTCATATTTTTTCGGAACCATTGT
This sequence comes from Schistocerca piceifrons, assembly GCF_021461385.2. Taxonomy (NCBI): domain Eukaryota; kingdom Metazoa; phylum Arthropoda; class Insecta; order Orthoptera; family Acrididae; genus Schistocerca; species Schistocerca piceifrons. The sequence goes on along the minus strand of NC_060138.1, from coordinate 136,005,596 downwards.
GACACTATGAGAGCTTTGAATGTCGTATTTTGTAAGGGAGCATGATTTTTAAACTACGTTGGAAGTAGATGACACTATTGAAATGAGCAGAGAATTTTTTTAAGTTTTGACATTATTGCAGAAAGCTACGAAGTTACTGTGATTTGACTGAGGTGTTATGATGTTATTTTTATGATGACGATGTGTATTATGATGTTGAGGTATGTTTATGATCAATAACCTGATGCTATACGAGGAATTTGATTATGCTACATATTTATAATGATGAAATATTGAAGAATGTCGACGAATATGTATATGTGTAGTAAGGTAAGGAATAATGAGTAGTGGTTAGGGACGCTGATTTGTGAAAAAGGGTGTTGGAAACCAAGAATCGTACCTTAAGATTTATGAAATGTGTGTAAATGCGTGAATGTATTACAATGCCGACGAAAATTTTTTGGACACCGTTATATTTACAGGATTTTGTTTCTACACATTTGTAACGAAAATTCTCGACCTGAGAAATTTTTTTATATGAGACTGTCACTGTAGTGCAAACTGCTGTCGTAAATATTTCGGTAAGAAAGCCAAGTGACCTTGGCATAATGTGTTGTGAGCGGCCAACTGTGCCAGCCGCCTGGAGAAAAAGCCATTAGGTGGAGAAGAAAGAGGCTATTAAGCTTGCTATTGACATTACTTTGTAGAAAGCATTGCAAATATGACATGCTATTACTTCGAAACATATGATTATACTGTTGAGCATGTACTTTGTGCTACTTGCTGATATGCTTATGAGTTGATGGGAAATATTCTTAGATCTGCACACCTGATTATGATAAGTGTCTTTGTACGAGACTTGAGAGAATTTCTACTGACTTATGAAATGCCACATGGCTATTGAATGATGTTTTTAAGCTTTGCTTTACATAGTTGCTTATTTCATTTGATATCTGGTTTCCAGCTGTGTTGCAGCATTGGTTATATAAGATAAAATTAAATGCATTTGCTAATGTGAACACTTTCTGTCAACAGATTTATTAAATAATAATTTTATCATCTACATTCTTCGAAAAAGGAGCACTTGGAAAGGAATGAACAACAAGAAGGGACTAATAAGGGTAGTTGCATATATAATGTTTTTTTCAAGTACTTGGTAATTTTTTGTAGAATAAGTTTTTGTGGTGCACCACTTTAATTACATAGACATTAAGATGTGAATATACATTTACCTTATCTGCATTGTTGTCTTTAGTGCACTTTTTTCTGCTTGTGGGTTTGTCATATTTAGATGTAAGTTATTACATTTGCTGCTGCTGTTTGCCAGGCACAGTGCTACTGAATTTCACTTTGTATTACTTTGTTAAGCCAGTTTTACTACTGATTTACTTCTCTTATTTGCTGCACATTGCCTTATATTAGTTGTAATGTGGCACTTGCTTTGCTAATTTAGATATAATTCTGCTCTGCTTTGTCAATTTCCATTTTTTTGTCATTGCTGTTTGTGTTAATTGTTTTGTGCTGCTGCATTGCCTTGTCCCTTAGTTTAGCATCTGAGCTCAGTAGATTTAAGTTAGCTTAAGATGGGGTAGGCTATATAAGAGAACGAGTTGTGATGAACTGGAAGAAATGCATTGAGAAGCTATAAGAAAATGGTTTGGCCAAAAAAGTATTTTGAAAGAGGATATGAACAAAAAAGTAGGGTATAGGGACAACAGGTTTAGGTAGGATTTTCTTGGAAATAAATGATGAGGTAAGATAATGGAAAATAAATAATGAGGTAAGAAATATGTGAACATATAAATACAGAAAGCATGGTTGGATAGGATTTTTTTGGTAGCAACAAATGTTGAAGTAAGACGAAAGATCTATGGAATGAAGTTTTGGGTAGGACTGCAGTACCAAATGTTACACTGAAAACTAACCCTGTCCTTTCCTCCTGTGCTATTCTGCTATGTGTTTGTGTGCTCATGTGTATTTGTGTTTTCCTGTCTTTATGTGTTTAGCTAATACGATTTATGTTGTAGAATTTCTCTAGTACTAAGCTACATTCACTATGATGAGGAATACTGTTATCCGCAAATATAATTTCCATTAATAGTATGTTATTTTCTTTGTGAAGATGTTTCTAGACATTATTAATTCTGTTCTGTTTCAATGCTCATGTGTGAAATTAATGTTTCGAAAACTATTCTCATTATTTTATATATTTACTTATGTCATAATTCCTGTAAAACTGATGTATATGTTTATTTCTGTTCTTTTGTAAAGCCTGTATTACTACAAATGTTATCTGTTTTATTGTGTTTTTAATGATGTTTTCTGTACCTTTGTAATTGTATTCTCATGTTATAAAACTGTAATGGACACCAGTTCAGCAAATTAAGTAACTTGTAAGCATTCATGTCAGTGCACACATTTCTGTTGGTCATAGTATATGCACAATATGTGAGAGTTGGGACCATTAGTGTTTCCACGTGTGTTGATAATTCAGCAAGGGACTGGTTAACAGCATTGCTGGTTCTAAGGACAATTCCAAAAACTTTGTGAGTGCGCAAGTGGTGGTTTATGGACTTGCTATATTGTCCGCAAGACCCTCCGATGGTGATTGTGTACCTGCACAGTCACAACAGATGGTTGCTGGCCGTCTCTACAAGGACTTCCGTGGGTTTGCACCTATGGTGGCGCACCAATACCATTATCTCTACATGGACTAAAATGGGTCTGCATCTTTGATGGCCCATCAATACCACTGTTTCTACAAGGACAGCAGTGGGTCTGCACCTGTGGTGGCGCACGAATACCGTAATCTCTACCAGGACTACAGTGGGTCTGCTCTGTGATGACCTACCTATCAATATTCTTCAAAACTTCGACAGATCTGCGGTGGGTTTGCTCTGTTGTGGCCCGTTACCTGTCTGCATGTCAAGAGTCAGCACTGACTTTCTGTTGGAAGGACAACATTACTTCTTCAAGACTGCATGGAAATCCACTACTTCCGTGTGCATTCCCTTTTCCTGCTCAGACTTTGAGGGAACAAAAACACTGCAATTTTACTGTGATGAATGACCAGGACTGTCTTTATGGACTCTGAGAAAATTTTAGCTTTTTACCAACATTGTATCAATAATTGTGTGCATTTGATTTCTTTGTTACTGTAATTATGAAAAATTTTTATGAAATCTGTGTTGGCCACTGCCCAAAACAATTCGTAAATTTTTTTGTGGGGAGCGTGGGGGCTATGTAAGTAGCCTCTTTAGGATTTTTATTGGTAACGCCAGGTAGTGCTCTATATGAAAATCACTGACTGTGTTGTGTGCAGTCTGTGGCTGGTTTGCATTGTTGTTCGTTATTGTAGTGTTGGGCAGTTGGCTGTTAACAGCGAGTAGCGTTGCGCAGTTGGAGGTGAGCCGCCAGCAGTGGTGGATGTGTGGGGAGAGATGGCGGAATTTTGAGAGAGGACGATCTGGACGTGTGTCCATCAGAAAGAGTTAATTTGTAATATTGGATATCATGGACTGACATATATATTACGAATTTTGAACACTATTAAGGTAAATATCTTGTTTGTTCTCTATCAAAATCTTTCATTTGCTACCTATGCCTATCAGTAGTTAGTGCCTTCAGTAGTTAGAATCTTTTATTTAGCTGGCAGTAGTGGCGCTCGCTGTACTAAGTAGTTTGAGTAACGAAGATTTTTGTGAGGTAAGTTATTTGTGAAACATATAGGTTAATTTAGTCAGGACAATTCTCTTGTAGGGATTATTGAAAGTCATATTGCGTTGCGCTAAAAAATATTGTGTGTCAGTTTAAGCACAGTCATGTATAATTCTTCTAAGGGGACGTTTCGATCTGTCCTGACCTAGCTTATCCAGTCGTCTAGAGTCGAAGTAATATGGTCATGAGCCCACCCCCTTCAGGTTCGGGGGTTAGAATATGCCTGCGGTATTCCTGCCTGTCGTAAGAGGCGACTAAAAGGAGTCTCAAACGTTTCGGCCTTATGTGATGGTCCCCTGTCGGGTTTGACCTACATATATCAAATTTTTTTCGAATAACGAACCGACTGGGGAAGGGCGCCTTACTTGGTGCATTGTGTCCCTCTGGCGTTGAGAACTTTCGCCAGTTTATTCGTCGTTGGATTGCAGTCCTGCCTGCTCACCATCTCTTGGGTATGGATACGTTCCTGCGTGCACTGTGCAGTGCCAGATTCTGCTCTAACAGCGACAATGGACTACATGTCACCTAAAATCCAGCATGGTAGCCAGACCTTTGTGGTGGGGCCGACATGTACCCTGTTGGTTGTAGCCCTCTGTCAACACAGGGATCGCTCTAATGTTGCCTGCGCCGTTAACTCCCCACGTCACTGTCACTGCCACAGCGTCACTCTTCTGGGCGCCCTTGCAGATGAGTTATGAGTAAGGCTGACTGGGACTTGTTCTCCTCCATGGCCACTATTGCCCATCTCTCTAATGACCCAATTGGTGAGGTGGTTCACTCGGTCACCACCCGTATCGTTACTGATGCAGAATCTGTCATTCCCCGGTCTTCTGGGTCCCCTCGGCGGAGGTCTGTGCCTTGGTGGTCGCCTGAGATCGCTGAGGCGATTAAAGGTCACTGTGGGCGCTCCAGCGTTACAAGCGGCAACCATCCTTCGAAAACCTCATCGCCTTTATACAGCTTCGTGCGTAGGCCCGCCGCATCATTTGCCAACACTAGCAGGAGTGCTGGGAACGGTATGTTTCCACCATTTGCCTTCACGTCCCTCCATCGCAGGTCTGGGCTGGGATTAGACGCCTCTACAGCTATCGGACCCCTGTCGGAGTCCCTGCGTTCTCACTGAATGGAGCAGCTTTTACCGACTCTGACGAAATTGCCAGCCGCATGGCAGAGAATTCTGCTCTGAGTTACGCTTCTGCGGATTACCCACTGGCCTTCCGCTCCATTAAAGAGCAAATTGAACGTCGGAGCCTTTCATTTTGCACCCACCATCCTGAATCTTACAATGTTCCATTCAGTGAGTGGGAATTTCACAGTGCCCTAGCCCATAGCCCTGTTACAGCTCCTGGGCCAGATCGCAACCACTGTCAGATGCTGAAACACCTATCAGTGGACTGCCAGCGACGCCTCCACGACCTTTACAACAGTCTCTGGGTCAAGGGTGAGTTTCTGTCGCAATCGCGGGATAGCATTTTTATCCCTGTTTTGAAACCTGGCAAGAGCCCTTTGGAGGTGGACAGCTACCGCCCCATTAGCCTCACCAACGTTCTTTGCAAGCTACTCGAACCGATGGTGAGCCAGCGATTAAGTTTGGTACTCGTGTCTCGGGGCCTCCTGGTTCCGTCTCAGGGTGGGTCCCGAAAATGCCGCTCCGCCGCCGACAACCTGGTGAGCCTGGAGTCCGCCATCTGTACGGCCTTTGCCCACCGTCAGCACCTCGTAGCTGCATTCTTTGACATGCGGAATGTGTACAATACGACGTGGCGCCATCATATCGTCTCTACCCTCCATGATTAGGGTCTTCGGGATCCGCTGCCGATTTTCATACGCAATTTTCTGGCGCATCGTACCTTCCGCGTGCAAGTCGCGTCTCCCATAGTTCCTCCCGAGGTCAGGTGAACAGGGTACCACACGGGACTGTCCTAAGTGTCTGCCTGTTTTTAATAGCAATTAACGGGCTCGCTGCAGCGATGGGAACGACTGTCTCCGCTTCCCTGTATGCTGACGACTTTTGCCTTTACTATAGCTCTATTGGCATTGCAGCTGTTGAACTTCAGCTGCAGGGTGCTATCCACAAGGTGCAGTCTTGGGCTGTAGCGCATGGCTTCCAGTTTTCGGCAGCCAAGACCTGCGTAATGCATTTCTGCCGGCGATGCACTGTTCACCCGGAGCCATGGCTTTATCTTGACGGGCAACTTCTTGCTGTGGTTGAGTCGGATAGATTTTTGGGTGTGGTTTTTGATGCCCGGTTAACTTGGCTGCCTCATATTCGGCAGCTTACACACATGTGTTGGCGGCATATAAATGCTCTGTGATGCTTGAGCCACACCAGTTGGGGCGCCGACAGATCTACCCTCTTACGGCTTACCAAGTGGTAATCCAGTCTCGTCTGGATTATATGAGCCTGGCTTATGGTTCTGCATCCCCTTGGCATTGAGGGTGCTGGACCCAATCCTTCACAGCGGGATACGCCTTGTCACTGGTGCTTTCCGGACCAGCCCTGACGACAGCTTACTTGTGGAGGCAGGTGTTCCTCCACTGCAGTTACGGCCCCACCGTTTACTGGCCACTTATGCTGCCCGTGTTTTTAGTTTGCCCGGGCATCCAAATTATCATCTGCTGTTCCCGCAATCGGTCGTCTATCTGCCAGAACGGTGGCCCAGTCAGGTTGTGCGATCGCGGTCCACAACAGAGAGCTTCTCTCCGGGCTTGGGGTTTTCCCTGTTCCACCTCCTTTCTGGGCCCCTTTGCGTACACCCCTGCAGTGTGTTCCTAGCCCTTGCCTTCGGCTGGACTTGGCACATGGCCCGAAGACTCAGTCCCTTTGGAGGCCTCCTGCCGCCGCTTTTATTCCATCCTAGCCACGTATCAGGGCTCTGGTGTTGTGTACACTGACGGTTCAATGGTTGCAGGTCAGGTCAGTTATGCTGTAGCTCTAGGCGACCATTCCAAATAACGTTCATTGCCAGCTGGATGCAGCGTTTTCACTGCTGAGCTGGTCATCAACTTTCGTGCCCTAAAGTATATCCGCTCCTACTCAGGTGAGTCCTTCGTTACCTGTAGCGACTCCCTGAGCATTTTACAAGCTATCAGCCAGTGTCTCCCTAGCTCTCGTCTGGTGATGGCTATCCAGGTGTCCCTGCATACTCTTGCCTGTTGCGGCCGCTCTGTGGTCTTTGTGCGGACCCCTGGTCATGTCGGTATCCCAGGCAATGAACATGTTGACCGCCTCCACAAACGGGCCACCTGTCAACCAACCCTGGACATTGGCCTCCTGGCGACTGATTTGCAAGCGGTCTTACGCCGCAAAGTTTTCGCGCTATGGGTCGCTGAATGGCGCGGTCTGACCACGCCTAACGAACTCTGTGCCGACAAGGAGACGACGACTGTGTGGCCCTCATCTCTAAGAGCCACGCGCAGGGACTCAGTACTCCTTTGCCAGCTCCTCATTGGCCACACCCGCTTGTCACACAGCCATATACTGCGGCAGGAGGACCCGCCTCTCTGTCGATGTGGGTAGGCTTTGACGGTGGTCCACATTTTGTTGGCCTGTCCACTTTTAACTATGCTCAGGTAGACGTTTGCGATACCTGATGCACTCCCTGCCCTTTTAACTGATGACTGTGCAATGGCAGGTTTAGTTTTGCGTTTCATTAGGGCAGGTTGCCTTTATCATTTGCTCTAAGTGTTTATCTTTGTTTTGTACTGATTCTGGCCTTTGGCCTACGGTTTTATACTGAGTTTTTAATATATTTCTCGGTGGTTGGCTTTTCCTTTTTTTTTTCTCTATGGTCGGCCAACCACCGTGACACTTTGTATTCTTAATTCGTTTTGTCTGACCTGTCTCTGTGGCTTTCTTGTCCTGTGTCGTCTGCCGTCTTACCTGTTGTTCGTTTTTTATATTCTGTGGGTGTTTTTAGTTTTTGGAAAAAGGGACCGTTGACTGCAGCTGTCTGTTCCCTTTAAAAATAAACAAAAAGAAACTTACAACTTGGTTTTAACCCGTACATAGCAACATGCAGTTTGTATGCCGGAAGAGACGTAGTAAGAGCTGTATCACAATGACTCTGCAAAAAATGTTGTTCGACGTAGATTTCTGCTGTCCGATCTCAAGAAACAATTAACTTCAATGTTTGAGAAATATTTGAGCTTTTATTGAAATGAAGGTTAATTCCTTTGCCATTTGAGCTGTTACTGAAAGAAAACTAAATTTTCTTTTGTCAGACTGATATTTCACTTAGTGACAAGACGGATGCAAACTGTGGAAAACTAAGGGCTACCATCTACAGTTCTGAATTTACGTAAGCATATTATTGGAAGACTGTGATGTTACTCTGGAGCAAAATTAGTTGTCAACAAAATAGCAAAGCGACCACTATGTTTATGTGAAACAATTATAGATCTTTAAGCAGGAAGACAATTAATTATAACTTAGGACAAAACAAAATTTGACGTAATATTTTTAATTCTGTTACAATCTTATAAATGGTATATATTTTCACTGATATCCTTTTTACGAAAAATGTGACTGGGACAGAAGTTTCAGTAAGTGATCTAATTGCAATTAAAGTGGAAAATTGCAAGTAACGCGGAATATCACGAAACGTGTTTTTACTATTTCTACATAATGGTTACACATGTCTATAAAAGGAAGGGATAAGCTATTCCCAACATAGATCAAGCCATGGAAATGATCCTCACCTTTCTGGGGAGAATAATGGTGGATGCTTATTTGCATTTAGACAGTTTCTTGATGAGGTGCCTGAAAATTCTGGTCCACATGTTAAGACTGAAAAAAAGCCTCTGGAAAGACGTATAAAGGTGGTATAACCATCTCCGGTTCACTCACAGTGGGACTATCATATGTTTCATGAACAATGGTCACAAAACTTTGTCTGACAACAGGTAGGTGAATGAAGAAAAAGGAGACCTTGCTGCTTATCTTCCCACTGACAACTTTTTGTTGCTGCTACAATGATGTTGTACCCGAGACACTAAATCTCCTCCTGACTTGTACTACTAGGATGCGCTCATCTTTAGGAACAAAATGTGTTCTCAAGGACAGTAATAGATCATCACTAAGAGATACTTCACTTTTTGCAGAACTGACAAATACTGGATGGGATTGTAGTCAGTCATGACCGTGGAACAGGTTCTCATGTGAGCCATGAAGTGTTATATTGGGCTGACTCGTGTTTATGCTGTCAGCGATAGTGTGTTGTCTCGATGGACTGTTTCTACATTTTATGGGCGCCTAACACAATTTACACAGATATGGAAGCTATAAAGCGTAGAACTGTTTCTACTTGTCGCAATTTATGGGCAGATACTACTATTTACATACAAACGTTGACAAATGTAAGTCGTAAGGCAAAAACCTGTGTTTTTCAGCTTTTTTTGATAAGTTGAGAAATTTGTTTTTTTTTTAACCGCTGTATCCTTGTTAGAATTGGGACAAAAAATACTTTTGACCTGTGAAATGTGCAGGAAGTTTAATAAATGTGTTGCGCAAAAAAAACCTATGGTTTAGAAGCTATAAGAGAAATAATAAGAACAGCCAAAATTTCGCGGTTCTCTGCTCTCCCATCAAGTTAGCATAGGGTCCTCGAGGCCGAAAACTGAGATATGATACACCGAGTACCAAATACATAATGCCAAAATATCATGACTTTCCGAATACTTTCCAGGTAGAAAGAACCTGACTGCGGGACTAACAGTGTATCCCCGCCTTCCGTACTTCTCGTTTCAAAATGTTAACACAGAATTATTGTCACTAACAATATTACAGTCATATCTGATACACTGAGCTTTCATGGTAATCTTAAGATAATAATTAACAGGCAGTTATTAATGCACCTTAGTTTAGGTGATATAGATTTGAAAGTTGCGCGAAAAGTCGATATGGAAATATACTGACAAATACTGGATGGGATTGTAGTCACTCATGACCGTGGAACAGGTTCTCATGTGAGCCACGAAGTGCTATATTGGGCTGACTCGTGTTTATGCTGTCAGCGATAGTGTTTTGTCTCGATAGACTGTTTCTACATTTTATGGGCGCCTAACACAATTTACACAGATATGGAAGCTATAAAGCGTAGAACTGTTTCTACTTGTCGCAATTTATGGGCAGAAATGGAAATGGAAATATCGACTTTTCTGTCCATGGACTAATTCAACATTTATTGTGATGTCTGAGCTTAGTTTAAGCTGTAATCACCCGCTGTGATTACGGCGTGAGTTTCTGAGATCGATCTACACTGAGGTAACGAAACTCACGGGGTAGCGATATGCACATATACAGATGACGTTAGTACTGCGTACACAAGGTATAACAGGGCAATGCATTGAAAGAGCTGTCATTAGTAGTGAGGTGATTCATCTTAAGGCGTTTCCGACGTGATTTTGAACAATCGATAGGAATTAACAGACTTAAAATGCCGAATGGTAGTTGTAACTGGACGTTTGGGACATTCCATTTCGGAAATCGTTAGGGAGCCACAGTGGCAAGAGTGTGCCGAAAATACCAAATTTCAGGCATTATGTTCCACCACATATAACACAGTGGTTAACGGCGTCCACGTAACGCTCGAGAGCGGCGATGTATGCGCAGAGTTGTTAGTCCTAACAGACAAATAACAGTGTGTGAAAGAACCACAGAAAACAATGTGCGACTACGAGGAACATATCAGTTACGACAGTGGGGCGAAATTTGGCGTTAATGGTCTATGGAAGCAGACTACCAAAGCGAGTGCCTTTGCTGAGAGCACGACATCACCCACAGGGCCTCTCCTAGGCTCATGATGGTTGGTTGGTTGGTTTGGGGGATTTAAAGGGACCAGACTGCTACGGTCATCGGTCCCTTGTTCCAAAATTTCAAACACGCACACAGAATAAAAAGGAACATTGACAAAGACGACAGACGACATTTGACAAGAAAACGGAGACAGAGTACAGACAAAAGGAAGTAAAAATCACACAGAGTGTGACAGTGGTTGGCCGAACATAGAGACAAAAAAGGAAAAGCCAACCATCGAGAAAACACTAAAAACTCAGTCTAAAACATTGGGCCAAATGCCAGACGCAACACAAAAAACGACAAACACTTAGATTAATTGATAAAAGCCCCTGCCTGACAAAACGCAAAACTAAGCCTGTCATGGCAGTGTCTTCTGTTAAAAGGGCAGAGAGCGTATCAGGCAGCGCAAATGTCAGCCTGACCACAGCTAAAAGGAGACAGACCAACAAAATGTGGGCCACGGTCAAAGCTGCCCCGCAACGACATAGAGGAGGCTCCTCCCGACGCAGCAAATAACTGTGCATCAGACGGGTGTGGCCAATGCGGAGCCAACAAAAGACAACTGAGTCTCGGCTATTGGCTCGCATGAATGACCACCACGCAGTCGTCGTCTCCTTGATAGCATGGAGATATGTAGGTGTGGTCAGATTTAGCCATTCAGCGTGTCACCCTCAAAGGGTTCTTCCCAGGTTTCTAAATGGGGATAAACATGCTTTCCCAATATTGCGACGGAAATTCACCCTCCACTCAAATACGGGCGTAAAGGTCGAGGAGGCGTCGCTGGCAGTCCACTGAAAGGGGTTTCAGCATCTGACAGTGGATGCGATCTGGCCCACGAGCGGTATCAGGGCAAGCGGCTAGGGCACTGTGACATTTCCACTCACTGAATGGAACATTGTAGGTTTCAGGATGGTGGTTGCGAAAAGAAAGGCTCCGACCTTCCATCTGCTCTTTAATGGAGCGGAAGGCCAGTGGGTAATTCGCAGAAGAGGAACTCAGAGCAAATTGCTCTGCCAAGCAGTTGGCAATGACGTCGGAGTCAGTACAAAGTGCTCCACTCAGTGAGAGCGCAGGGACGCTGACAGGGGTCCGATAGCCATAGATGCGCCGAATCTTGAACCATACCTACGATAGAGAGACATGGAGGCCAATGGTGGACACATACCGCTCATAGCACTCCTGCTTGTGTTCGTGAAGGATGCGGCGCGCCCGCGCACGGAGCCATTTAAAGGCGACGAGATTTTCTAAAGATGAATGCCTCTTGTGACGCTTGAGCGCCTGCCGACGATATTTAAACGCCTCAGCAATCTCAGTCGACCACCAAGGCACAGTTCGCCGCCGAGGGGACCCAGTAGAACAGGGAATGCAGATTCTGCGGCAGTAACGATGCCGGTGGAGACAGAGTGAACCACTGCAACAATGGCGTCATTAGATAGACGCTCAATAGCAGCAGTGCAGGAGAACAAATCCCAGTCAGCCTTATTCATAGCCCATCTGCTTGGGTGCCCAGAAGAGTGACGTTGTGGCAGTGACAGAAGGATCGGAAAGTGGTCACTGCCACACAGGTCGTCATGCACACTCCATTGGACAGACGGTAAGAGGCTAGGGCTGCAGATCGAAAGGTCAATGGAGGAGTACGTGCGATGCGCCATACTGAAATGTGTGAAGGCACCATCGTTTAAAAGGGAAAGGTCGATTTGTGTCGATATATTCTCAACTGTGTCTCCTCGAACTGTTCCACCGAGCCACCGCACAGAGGGTTATGGGCGTTGAAGTCGTCCAGTAACAAGAAACGTGGCGGCAATGGGGCGATCAGCGTAGCCAGGACATGCTGTGGGACATCATTATTCAGTGGAAGATACAGACTGTAGACAGTAACAGCCTTTGGCGTCCACACCCGAACAGCGACAGTCTCTAAAGGAGTTTGTAGAGGGATGGACTCGCTGTGAAGAGGTTCGCAGCTCTGGAAACCAAGTTTCCTGAAGAGCAATGCAGAAGAGAGGGTGAAGGCTGATAATTTGTCGGAGCACAGCTAGATGCTGGAAGAAACCGCTGCAGTTCCACTGGAGAATGATATTGTCCATGGCTCAGAAAGGAGTGATGGGACTGGGAAGGCAGATTACGCCGCTTGTTCACTCACTGCCACCGATTCAGTACCAGCGTGGGTGACATCCGTGACGTCTGAGGGACTGGCGAGATCAAGGTCTTCCGCAGACACCAGAACCTCGACCTCGTCGTCAGACGCTGAGCTTGTAGGAAGCGGTGCGATGGGTGTCACCGCAATATCGGGATTCTTGGGAACCTTTCTCTTTTTCAGCTTATCTCACTGTGCCTTCGGTGGGTCAGGCTGGGAGGGCTTCACTGGGTCAGTCTCAGGGACGTATGACGACCATGAGACCCTACGACCAGCGACAGGTGGTTGTTTGAGCAACTTGTGGGTGGCCACTTTTAAACCGGTCGTAACTTGCAAATGGAGGGCCCCAAGGGGCGAGAGGAGCCGAAAAACTCTGATGCTTCTCCAGCTGGGAAGGGGGATCTGATGTCCCCATTGGTTGGGGGGGGGGGGGTTGTTGCTCCTGAAATAGAAGGAGCAGGAGCAACAGTGAGTGAAGTGCCCCCCACCATCAAGGGGCAGGTGTGGTTCTCTGGCTCTGAGTGCTGACAGTGTGTGGTGCAGCTATGGGAACTGTAACAGGAGCGACAGCGGCTGCATAAGTTGACGTCATGCGTACTGGATGTAGTTGTTCAATCTTACGCTCGGCCTCAGTGTATGTCAGTCTATCCAGGGTCTTGAATTCCATTATCTTCCGATCCATCTGTAGAATCTTACAGTCCAAAGAGCAAGGGGGATGGCGCTCCCCGCAGTTGACACAGATGGGAGGCGGGACATATGGGGTATCAGGATGGGATGGTCGACCAAAATCGCGACAGATGAGGGTGGAAGCACAGCGAGAAGACGTATGGCCGAAGGTCCAACACTTGAAACACTGCATCGGGGGAGGGATATAGGGTTTGACATAACAACGGCAGACCATCACGTTGACCTTCTCAGGTAATGTGTCACTCTCGAAGGCCAAGATGAAGGCACCAGTGGCAACTTGATGATTCCTTGGAACCTGGTGGACGCGCCTGACAGAATGGACACCCCAACGCTCTAAGTTTGCGCGCAGCTTATCATCAGACTGTAAAAGGAGATCCCTGTGGAAAATAATGCCCTGGACCATATTTAAACTTTTATGGGCGTGATAGTAACTGAAACATCCTCCAGCTTCTTACAAGCGAGCAAGTCTCGTGACTGCACAGGGGATGCTGTTTTCATCAAGACTGAACTGGATAGCGTTTTGGACAAGCCCTCAACCTCCCTGAACTTGTCCTCTAAATGCTCTACAAAGAACTGAGGCTTCACCGATACAAATGATTCCCTATCAGCTCTGGTACAGATGAGATACCTGGGCGAATACGATTCACTGTCATTCTTTGCCTTTTGTTCCTCCCATGGTGTGACCAGGGAGGGGAACGAATTGGGGTCATAAACGTTAGCTTTCAAATGAACCCTAGAACGTTTAGAGAATGCTGGTGGCTGGCCACCAGCAAGAGGAGATGTGCCACGCTTCATTGCGTGACATCCACCCAGATGCCACTTACTCTGACCAAGGGCCCTCCCCACAGGCGCCACCCAGCCACAGCAAAAGCCACCTGGCAGGATGGCCATTGCCAGGAGTCCTGATGCTCCAGGGAGAGGTGCATCTACTCCTTGGCATACGTGTGTGTAAACAGCGCAGGCATGAGTAAATAAGTTTCAAACGTCTGATTACTTTACAAATATTTGGCTGTAAGCGAGAAAAAGTTTATCAAAGGTTTGAATATATGCTTGCAGTTTGTTGGTAGTCGCTAAGTGAACTCATTATAAAACAATGGATAAATACAGTCCCGGTAATTTGCAGGCCGCTTTAAGCAACAGCTAGTTAGTCCCTGCTGTCAGTGTTGATGACGCCATTTCTCCTGGACTGTGTGTCGCAAAACGATATAACTTTGCAGGTGGATTCAGTGGTATGTGTGGATACTGGCTGCAAACTGAGTTGTGAAAAGTGTCACTGCTAAGGAAGTAATAAATCAAAACATCATGCCTGGTGTTAAGGTTTGACTACAAGTAAAGCGAAAGTTTAGTAAGTGATAAACTTTCTTTCTTTCATCATTTTGGTCCCTTCAATCTCACAAACCAACCAACCAACAGTACATCATTTTCTGTGTGGCGGGACTGAGTATCGGCGGGAAAATGTATCCTAAAGGTTTTTAATTATGCGTAAAATGTTGTTGGAAGTCGTTAAGTGTTCACATTCCTAAATACTGGATGAAACACTCAGCGTATTTGCGTGCCGTCAGTTACGCTGCCTCAAACACACAGTTTCTAGCTATAATACTTTCTTATTGTGTTATAATTTCAACATAATGTTATACCTCTTAATGAGTGACTATGGTAAGGTTTTAAACAGTTAAATACGATCAATAGCTACATGAGAAATAGAAATTAAAATTTTATTCTTAGGTAGGTAACCTGCTATCGGTAGTCTTTTCCCGGACAGACCCCTGCTCCGATTCCTCGACTTGTCGTCTTTATGCATAAAAGAGGAGCCATCTCTAGTTAAGAAATGAGTAGTGTGAATATTGTTGCATAATATTTTCTGTATGAGTTTCCTAGTCCGAAGACTCATTTGTTGGGCTGGTCATGGTGGCCGCGCGGATCTAGGCGCTTCAGTCTGGAACCGCGCGACTGCTATGGTCGCTTCAGACATGGATGTGTGTGATATCCTTAGGTTAGGTCTAAGTTGTTCTACGTTCTAGGGGACTGATGACCTCAGATGTAAAGTCCCATTGTGCTCAGAGCCATTTGAACTCATTTGCTGTAGATCAACACTCTAGTTTATCCTCAGCAAGCCGCTTCACCTGCACATAACTAAACCATCCTGCATCTATGTGACACTCCTTATTGTATTCGAGTGTTATCTCTATCGACGATTGTATCCACTTTCCTATATCACCAAACTGACATTGGTGTATTGGGAATGTAGATTACCAACCAACCCTCTGCGGGTTCAGGGGTAAAAATAGGCCCGCGGTATTCCTGCCTTTCGTAAGAGGCGACTAAAAGGAGTCTCAAACGTTTCGGTCTTATGTGATAGTTCCCTCTCGGGTTCGACCTCGATCTTTCTAAATTCTTCCGAAGAGCGAGTCAATTGGGGCAGGGCGCCTTACATGGTGCGCTGTATCTGTCGTGCAATGAGACTTTTAGCTGGCTTTCTGTAGTGGAAATGCTGCCCCACTCGTTTTCCACCTCTTGAGGGAGGATACGTTCGTGGGTGCGATTACAACTGTGCATCGTGCAGTGCTGTTTTTGCTGAGACGATGACCTTGGACATTTTAACACCTGATATCCAACACCGTAGCCTGTCCATTGTGGTGGGGCCGCCATGTAACCTGTTGGTTGTAGTCCCCTGACAACACAGGGATCGCTCTACTGATGCCTGCTTGGTTAACTTCCCACGTATGCCAAGGAGTAGTTGCCTATCCTTCTGGGGTATCGGGACTTCCAGCAACGGCCATCCTGCCAGGTGGCCCTTGCTGAGGCTGGGTGACGCCCGTGGGGAAGGACCTCTGTCTGAGTAGGTGGCATCAGGGCGGATGACCCGCAATGAAGCGTGGTAAATCATCTCTCGGAGGTGGCCAGCCGCCAGCAGTCTCTAAGCGTTCTCGGGCTCAATTTAATGCTGAGAAGTATGATCCAAAAACGCTTCCCTCCCTGGCCACACTGTGGGAGGAGCGTAAGTCTCAGGATGGAGGTAACAGTTATTCGCCCCAATTCTTAGTTTCTACGAGAGCTGATGGGGAGGCTTTTCTATCAACAAAGCCCCAGTTCTTCATTAAGCATTTAGAGGACAAATTTGTGGAGTTGGAGGGCTTGTCCAAAATGCGCTCAGGGTCAGTTTCGTTAAAAGCGGCATCCTCTGCCCAGTCACGCAGGTTACTTGCTTGTGACAAGTTGGGGAATGTTGCCATTATGATCACACCACATAAGAGTTTTAATATGGTCCAGGGAGTTATTTACCATATGGACCTTCTTTTGCAGTCTCAGGACGAGCTGGGTGAAAATTTAGAGCACCAAGGTGTACATTTCGTCCGGCACGTTCATTGAGGTCCGAAGGATAATCAGATTGCTATCGGTGCCTTCATCTTGGCCTTCGAGGGTGAAACATTACCGGAGAAGGTCAAGGTGATGGTCTACCGATGTGACGTCAATCCCTATCTCCCTCCCCCTATGTGGTGTTTTATGTGCTGGACGGTCGGCCATATGTCTTCCTGCTGCACTACCAGCCTCACACGTCGAGATTGCGGACGTCCATCACATCCCAATACTCCATGTGCCCCGCCTCCCATCTGAGTCAACTGCGGAGAGCATCATTCACCTTGCTCGCCAGACTGCAGAATCTTCCAGAAAGAGCGCAAAATCATGGAATATAAGATCCTTGACCGACTGACCTATACTGAGGCAAAAAGGAAATATGAACGACTACATCGTGTGAGAATGACATCTTCCTATGCCACAGCTACAACAACAGTTTCGAAAATTCCAGCTGGATCGACAAGCTGTACAACTCCTCGTGGCTCCTAGATCATGGGGGGCTCTACCCACCTGGTAGCTCCTTCACCACCTACCTCAGGAGCAACAGCCTCCCACCCATTAGCGACATCCATCCCCGCTTCTCAGCCGGAGAAGCGTCCAACTTCTTCTGCTTTTCTCGCTCGTAAGGGGTCCCATGGATCCCTTCCTTCCCAGGATTCCAGGAGCGGGAAGGATGACGCCAGACAGTGGCATAAGTTTCCTCCAGCAGCTGGTCATAGGGCTTCGCGATCCTTCTCTGGCCTGGAGACTGCATCGGTGAATCCCTACCAGCAGGTGAAACCCAAGCTTCAGCGAGGGAAGTCCAAGAGAAAGACCTATAAGGCTAAAGAATTTGCAGCGGCACTGACCCCACCGCACCCTTCGAGCTCTGCGTCTGAGGATGAGGTCGAGATCCTGGCATCCGCTGAGGATCTCGCCAGACCCTCAGACACCATGGATAGCACTTGCATAGGTGGTCAATCGGTGGCAGCAGGTGACACAGTGGCGTAATCTGCCTCCCCAGTCTCTTCCCGCCTCTCTCAGCCATGGACAATGTCATCCTCCAGTGGAACTGCGGAAGTTTCTTCCACCAACTTGCTGAGCTCCAACAACTTCTCAGCCTTCACTCTTTCTTCTGCATTTCTCTTCAAGAAACTTGGTTTCTGGCAATGCAAACCAACGCCGTCAGTGGTTATCGGGGTTATTATAAGTACCGGGCAACTCATGAAAGGGTGTCTCGTGGCGTCTGCACCTATGTCTTTCACTCTCGTCATAGTGAGTCTGTCCCTCTACAGACAACTTTAGAGGCTGTCGCTGTTCGGGTGTGGACGCCACGAGCTGTTTCTGTCTGCAGTCTGTATCTTCCAACAGATGATAATGTCCCGCAGCATGTCCTGAAGGCGCTAATAGCACAATTGCTGCCACCTTTCCTGTTACTGAGCGACTTCAACGCTCATAACCATCTGTGGGGTGGGTCAGTGGCAACAGGTCGAGGCGCCACCATAGAGAATGTATTGACAGAGCTAGACCTTTCGATTTTAAATGATGGTGGCTTCACACATTTCAGTGTGGCGCATGGCACATACTCCGCCATTGACCTTTCGATCTGCAGCCCCTGCCTCTTACCGTATGTGCAACGGAGTGTGTATGACGACCTGTGTAGTAGTGACCACCTTCCGGTCTTTCACTGCCACGGCGTCAGCCTCCCAGGCGCCCTTGCAGGTGTGCTATGAATAGGGATGACTGGGACTTGTTCTCCTCCACGGCCGCTATTGAACCTGTTTCTCATGAAGCCATTGATGCAGTGGTTCACTCAGTCAACACCGGCATCGTTACTGCTGCACATAGCGTTCTCGCTTCTCGCGCCCGGTTTCCTGGGTTCGATTCCCGGCGAGGTCTGGGATTTCTCTGCCTCGTGATGACTGAGTGTTGTTTGATGTCCTTAGGTTAGTTAGGTTTAAGTAGTTCTAAGTTCTAGGGAACTGATGACCATAGATGTTAAGTCCCATAGTGCTCTGAGCCATTTACACCATTTTTCGAACTGCCGCACAAACAGCCATTCCCAGTTATTCTGGGTCCTCTCGGCAGAGGACTGTGCCCTGGTGGTCGCCAGCGATCGCTAAAGCGATTAAAGATCGCAGGCGGGCGCTCCAGCGTCACAAGCGGTATCCCTCAATAAAAAACCTCGTCGCCTTTAAACGGCTCGAGCGCTGGGCCGCTGCATCATTCGCCAACACAAACAGCAGTGCTGGGAATGGTATGTTTCCACCATTGGCCTCCTTTCCTCTCCATCGCTGGTCTGGGCAAAGATTAGATGCCTCTATGGTTATCGGACCCCTGTCAGCATCCATGTGTTCTCACTGAATGTTACAATTTGTACTGACTCTGACATTGTTGCCAACCGCTTATCAGACTATTTTGCTCTCAGTTCCGCATCTGTGAACTACCCACTGAATTTCCGCTCCATCAAAGGGCAGTAGGAACGACGGAACCTTTCATTTCACATGCGCCATCCTGAATCCTACAATGCCCCATTCACTGAGTGGGAATTCCACAGTTCCCCAGACACTTACCTTGATACAGCTCCCAGGCCAGATCGCATCCACTGTCAGGTGCTGAAACACCTCACAGTGGACTACCAGCGACATCTCCTCGACCTCTACTACCGTATTTGGGTCGAGGGTTAGTTCCTGTCGTAATGGCGGGAAAGTATTGTGATCCCCATTTTGAAACCTGGCAATAACCCATTGGAGGTGGACAGCTACCGCCCCATTAGCCTCACCAACGTTCTGTGCAAGTTGCTCGAACGCATGGTGAGCTTTCGGTTGAGTTGGGTACTCAAGTCTCGGGGCCTTCTAGCTCCGTCTCAGGGTGGGATCCGTAAATCCCGCTCTGCCGCCGACAATCTGGTGAGCCTGGAGTCAGCCACCGTACAGCCTTTGCCCGCCGTCAGCACCTCATCGCTGTCATTTTCGGCATATGGAAGGTGTACGATACGACATGGCGCCATCACATCCTCTCTACGCTTCATAGCTGGGGACTTCAGGGACCACTGCCGATTTATATCCGAAATTTTCTGTCGCATCGAACCTTCCACGTGCAAACCCAGCCTCCCTTATTTCCTCCCGAGTTCAGGAGAACGGCGTGCCACCAGCATCTGTTTTAAGTGTCTTGCCGACGAAATTCTTGCTGTGGTGGAGACACATCGCTTTTTGGGTGTGGTTTTTGATGCCCAGTTGACTTGGCTCCCATAAATTCCGCAGCTTAAGCAGAGGTGTTAGCGGCATCTAAATGCTCGGTGATGCTTCAGCCACACCAGCTGGGGCGCCGACCGCTCTACCCTCTTACAGCTCTACCAGGCATTAATCCAGTCCCATCAGGATTATGGGAGCCTGGCTTATGATTCAGCATCCCCATCTGCATAGCGGGTGCTTTACCCAATTCTTCATACTGGGATCCGACTTGCCATTCGTGCTTTCCAGACCAGCTTTGTGGGCAGCATACGTGTGGTGGCAGGTGTCCCTCCACTCCGGTTACAGCGCCAATGTTTACTGGCCGCTTATGCTACGCATGTTGGTAGCTTTCCCGAGCATCCTAACTATCGTCTTCTGTTCCCACAACCGGTCGTCCATCTCCCAGAACGTCCGTCTCGGTCGAGTTGTACGATCGCGGTCCACATCTGAGAGCTTCTCTACGGGCTTAGGGTTTTCCCTCTTCCACCTCCTTTCTGGGCCACTCTGTGTACACCCCCGTGGTGTGTGCCCCGCTCTTGCCTTCGGCTCGAATTGGCACAATGCCCGAAGGACTCTGTCCCTCCAGAGGCCTTCCGCCGCCGCTTTTATATCATCCTAGCCAAGTATCCGGACTCTGGCGTGTTTCACACTGACGGTTCGATGGTTGCTGGTCGTGTCGGTTATGCTCTAACTCTAGGGGACCATTACGAACAACTATCCCTGCCGGCTTTCTGCAGCGTTTTCACCAGTGAGCTGGTCGCCATGTTTCGTGCCCTAGAGTGTATCCGCTCCTGCTCAGGTGAGTCCTTCGTTATCTGTAGCGGCTCCCTGACCAGTTTACGGGCTATCGACCAGTGTTTCCCTCGTTCTCGTCTGGTGATGGCTATCCACGAGTCCCTCCAAGCTCTTGCTCGTTGCGGCCGCTCTGTTGTATATGTGCGGACCCCAGGCCATGTTGGGATACCCGGCAATGAACATGTAGACCGCCTGGCGAAAGAGCCCACCAGTAAATCATCTCTGGATATTGTCCTCCCGGCGACTGATTCGCGGGAAATCTTACGCCGCACAATTTTCGAACTATGGGACACTGAATGGCGCAACCTGACCACACCAAACAACTCTGTCTTATCAAGGAGACGACGGATGTGAGGCGGTTGTCCATGTGAGCCACTCGCAGGGACTCAGTAGGCCTTTGTCAGCTCTACTGTGGCCATACCCACTTCACATACAGCCATTTACTGCGCCATGCGGACCCGCCTCTATGTCGCTGCGGGTCGGCTTTGACGGTGGTACACATTTTGTCGGCCTGTCCACTTTTAACTGTGCTCACATCTCTGTCCAGCACATTTTAACAGACTGCATTTTATACCGTGATGCAAGGGCAGAAGCACAAGTTGATGGGGATCTGCCTTCTGTTTTAGCTAATGATGAGACGTGTGTGTCTAGGGTTTTTAAGTTTTGTGATGTGTCTGGACTCTGGCCTAAACTTTTAGGCTGTAGGTTTTAGTGTATTGCAGAGTGGCTGACTCCTCCCCTTTTTTCCTTGCGGTCAGCAAGCTATTTCCATCTGACACATTGTTTTAGCCCCCTCTATCATTTTCTTCCTGTGTTGTCCATGTTTTACTGCTGACACCCTGCTTAATCCCACGCTTTGGTGTGGGTGAGCACATATTTTTCAACGATTGTTACCCGTGTTTTATGTTCCGTTTTATATTCCTGCACTGGGAATTTTCTTGACACCCGTCTCACTATGTTAGTGAACGGGCGCTGAAGACCTTGCTGTCGTGCGCCCAAAAACCCCTCTACTACTACTACTTTAACTGTGCTCAGGCAGACGTTTCCACTGCCTCATACGCTCCCTGCGCTTTTAACTGATGACTCTGCAGTGAAGGGCTTAGTTTTGTGTTTCATTCCAGCAGGAGGCTTTTATCACATGATCTTAGAGTTTGTCTTTATTTTGTGTTGAGTGTGGCCTTTGGCCTACGGTTTTAGTTTTTAATGTGTTCTCGGTAGTTGGCTTTTCCTTTTTTGTCTCTGTGGTCGGCCAACTACCGTCACACTCTGTGTGGTTTTAATTCATTTTGTCTGTTCTTTGTCTGAGTCTTTCTTGGCCTGTGTCGTCTGTTGTCTCCTTTATTCGTTTTTACCCTGTGTGGGTGTTTTTAAGTTTTGGAACAAGGGACCAATGACCGTAGCAGTCTGGTCCCTTTAATCCCACAAACCAACCAACCAATACGAACCTAATCCTCCTATTAGTCTAGTTGAGTAATAAATTAACATTTTCCCATTTTAGATTCAGTATCTCCTCATTAATTCTTCGGGCTGCCAATCCAAAACAAAGCATTTTTCTGTATACTTGCATTCTGAAAGGTTCACTACTTTTCTCGCCTGAAATGTATATTGTTCATATTTCACTTCTGTAAAAGGCTTTACTAAAGACAAATACCTTAAAAAAGAATTACCTACGTTTAAATTTATATTCAGTGTTAACAGTTATCCCGTTTTCAGGAACGCTGTACTTAGCATTGTCAATGTCCATTTTATATGCATTCTGCTTCGGTCACCAACAGCTAGTTTGCTGCTCAAATGGCCAATCGCATCCTCAGCTTTATGTCCTTCGTTTCCATATGCAATTCCCCCAGCTTCACTTGATTTTATTAGACCACATTAGTCTCATTTTATATATGCTGATGTTGACCTTATAACCTCATTTGAAGACGCTGTTCTTTGTTGTACACATTCCAGTGAGGTTATCTAGCACATCAACAGCGCCTAATTTCTGTACACCACTTACAGAAATCAAAGATATAAGTTTTGTGTACAATTAGATTACAATGTATTACTGTAGCTTAACTTCCAAATATGAATGACTAGTAGAAGAAGTTATTGGTCAGAAACTGGTAGCTAAAATGTGCATGCCCTTTGCTTCAGAATTAAGCACATGGAAGATATTCGAAAACGTGTAGAGCCCATGTATTTCATTGCGAAACTTCTCAGTCACAGAAGAAGATACGTTTTATGTATAAACAGAGTATCATTGTGAGAAATATTATATTAATAAAATCGTTAGCAGAGCTTACAGTAATACAGAATGAAGGAAGAATTAATGAAACAGTCCTGATGGAAGCAGTACTTGTATTTAATTAGTAGTCAACAGTTTTAATCCAAATGCAATTAATTATTGCAGTTATAGTGGCAACAACTGAATACAATTTGTCTTTGCAATATGAGAAAGAGAATTAAATTAACGTTTTACTAATATTACTACCATTTTAATTATTGCTTATAAAATTATAATATTATTACTATTTATTGAAAGAATAACACAAACTTATTTGTATGTTGAGGATAATAGCCTGAATGACTGGATATTGTCAGGCAAAAAGAATGAAATAAATAATTAATTATAACTGGATATATAAATACATGGAAGCGTGTTTCTCTGCAGGAACTTTTATAAGGAACAAAATTTGACTAGGAGACTAGCATCCAAAGGAAGTAATGAAACAAAATATAATACAAACAAGGTGTAAAACGATGCTTAGCAGATTTTAAAATGATCTATCCTCTCTGACAAAAGTATTGCAAAATAGGTAGCATTTTTTCAAGGTAAACTCTCCCAAGTCAAATAATTTTACAGTAATTGTAACCCGTGTATGTATTAAAACTACCACCAGCGTCAGAATTCACACCTGAGTGTCGTACTTACTAGGGAGATAAACTATTCGTTAGGCCACACTGGCACTGTAATTACTACAGCTGCATGGAGTAGACTAGTACGTTAACCTCATCAATACAAGTTGCAACTCATTCCTATTCACCCTGTTATTGAAATAGCACCTTAGAAATGAGCACAGTGGTGTTAGTCCTGCCTGTACCTTAACAATCATATACAGCACACTATTGTTGCTCAATACGTCTCAGGAATACCTACTATATTGCATCAATATATCACATATATCTGTGGCAGGTCTAACCCCATTTTGCTCATAAGGCGCTATTCAAATATATGAGAGACTCAGTGTTATAGATAGGAATATAGAACGGGAATAGCAGTGAGACGGAAATACTGTCAGTGTGGAAGGCACACTAGGGTAGTCCATGCAGCTTTGGTATCCGTAGTGTCAGTGTGACATAACTTGTAGAACATTTCTCTGGTAAGCAGAACACCCAGATTCCTATCCAACCGCTGGTACAAGATTTAACTCTGCTTTGGCCGACATCATAATCATAGGTAAAGGTGAGACTCAGTGTCTCAGGAATACCAACTACATGTGACTAATTGTACAGTAGTACTTTGAGTATCAAAAATATGTAGATATGAAATGGAAATATGTGGATGTATCCTGAAGAAAGGTAAAATGTGTAGATTGGTAGTAGGTAACAAAATTTGCTGTGGCCTACAACATCATCATACATAAAGGTGAGATTCAATGTGTCTCAGGAATACCAGCTACATACGGTTAATTGAACAGTAATACTCTGAATATCAAAAATGTGTAGGTATTTAGTGGAAATTTGTGAATGTATTCTGAAAAAAGGTGAAATGTGTAGATTGGTAGCAGGTAACAAAGCTATATGCAAACTCAAAATTAGTCACCTTCAGGAGACATCAAGCTAATACTGTGTAAAACTGCTTCTAGTCAGCAATTGAAAGAGTCCACAAGCTCCTTCAGCTGCATAGCACACAATTGAAGCCACTCATTTATCCCATGGAGTCATAAAGTTTAGGCAATGCAGGTTGTTATGTTTCAGCCACTTACAGACATTTTGTATGGAGTTAAGATGGGTAATTTAGGGGGTCAGTTGATGCTTGATAGAGTGCCTGAATGTTGGTCAGTGGGATAGGTATGCACATAGTTCTGTGAACATGAATGTTGTTTTCTTAGGAAATGGGAATGTCGCCAGCATACTAAACGATATTTTGGTAATAAACATCCCGATTCAAGTTCACTGTAATCTGAACGAGTCGGCGCAAGGTGTGGAATGTGAAGAACATGAAAAACACCATACCAAAAGGTGTGGCCCTGAACTGCACTGTCCTCACACTACAGATCAAATGTCACATAGCATCGTTGGTGTACTCAACGCCTTGTACTGTTTGAAAAATCAGAGAACCGTAAATCACTGGACTGCACTAAAGGTTCACAGCACCAGGCATATATTATCCAGATATGGTATTGTTAGGATGACCAGAGATGTGTAGCTCTATTTGTCACTGTGTGTAATGAACTCTTGTTAGGCAGTGGACTCTAAAGGCCGGTTGTAAACAGTTATCTCTAAAACTTTTTCGGATCTACCAGCATGTGTAGACAGAAGCAAATATTGTCATTTTTCTAACGAACTGTGTTTGATGAGGCAAGTCCCAGTCCCTGTCGGTTGATATGTTTTCATAGTGACTTTTCTTACACTGTGTTACATAGCTATGGGTTGTACACTATTCATGGTAGACACGTTGGATAGTTGACATTGAGTTACCAACAAACCGAGCAATTTCATTCATAGTGTTGTCGTGGGCACGCCCAGACACAAACTCTTCTGCCATCTGGTCATTTTTCCAGGTCGACCTATCTTATTACATTGATACCACACAACTGATTGACATATAGGATGTGATGAGTACAAGTGCAGATATATTTATATTTGGTTTCTTGACATATGCACACATCAGTGTGTTAGTTGTTTTATCTCTGCATGACACAGTCATCCTGCAAATAAATCACATAGGTGACTGCCTGATGTTATCTATGTTGTTCTAACTGTTCCACTAAGTGGACTGCCACTGTCAGTTGAAACTAATCATTTTGCATCAACTGATGCCCATTTCAACACCTGACCTGCTTCCCAGGAGAGAATAAGCATTAATCGCCTGCTCTTGTCATATGTACTTGGAGATGCTACTCAAACTAAAAACATATGACCTGTAATACCTATAATTATACCCATTAAACCCTTCATGCATCACACGCTACTTATTTGATCCTGTGAACGGTGCCGATTCACATGAACAAATGGTAGCAATCCTGTATCATCTACAGTTCTCCAAAGCGTCCAGTGTGCTCTCTTAAGGTTGTGAGTAGAATTTTGTCCATTGAGTATATCCAGCCCTTTCTGCCATTCTGCTAGGGCTCCGTGTCGAACTATACTATTGCTCTAATTTCACGCAATGGGCTGGGAACATACACCTTCAATGTCGTGACTTACATGATGGGTGGAACATCACATGCCCAGTTTTGCACCATGTACACTGCATCAGGCAGCCAAATTCTTCACTTAAGTCAGTGACTAATATGGTGCACAATGAGATAATGTATAGATTACTTCTTGGAGTGCTGAGGTATCATTGCAGGTTCAGTTCACATTTCACTGTGGAAACTGTACAAATACTATCATGTAGGTGACAGCAGCACTAACAATAGACACAAAGAGAGGCAAATTGATGTCGAAGAAACCTGCAGCGGAGAAGTGTAGTGGTTCCATTTCCAGCCGAAAAATGTCATTTGCTTCACTCTGTCTTAGCAGCGTCTCGGCCTTGTTGAATAACAGAGCCACTCTGACAGCGCGATGGGCTGCAGAAGAGCACACCCAGCCAGTAAGGAGGAGATTCCCCAGCACGAACAGCAGCCAAGTGGATAGCCATACCACGAGTGGACTGCTTAGCTTGTTGGCTCGCGCCATCACCACTCCATAGCTCAGGGTGACGATCATGACGAAGTTGCTACCGGCAGCGAGCAGCAGCGCTGGCCCGAAGTGGCACCACACAGCAGGCCGCAGCGGTGCAGCGCCAGCCGGGCGCGCTGCAACCGCCGCAGTTCGCCGACCTCCACCAGAGGCGCTGCAGACAGCCACGGCCACGTCACTGACTCGTCCAGGTCGTTTACCCCGCGGATCTGCGGCCTCACGCTTCTCAGAAGACGGACGCTCACAGTGCGCAAACGGTCTCTTATTACGAAAACGATGCAGCTGAACTGAGTTCGTCAAACTAAAGAGTATGCTTGGAGGCAAAACACGATGCCTGGCGCCCGAGCTTGTTTGTGAATGTTGTATATGAAAAACATGAGTAGTACGAAGAGATACATCAGAATTTGAACCAACAATGCAGTCCCTGTTAGCTTCATTATACAGTAATGATTTCTGAAATAATTTCTGTCATCAGGGCAAAGAAACGCGTCCACAAGCCCCAAAAGTCGAAAAATTTCTCTCACATACCTGTTTGCAGAAATTAGACATGTCGTCAACATCACAGCCGGCTCAAACCAACTAAGGTACGAAATCAATAAATTAATAACTTGAATCGTCGGTGATTGTCCAGGACGTGACCGTAGACATTTCTCGCTGAAGGTGCAGTATGAGCCAGCCCCCACAATGCAGATCAGCCAGGCAGCTGCTATTTTTACAGCAGCCAATATAATCATCTGTGTGTTGAACTTATTATGTTCTGAAGACGTCTGACGGCCTCATGTCACTGAAGCCAGACCACATACTTGAGCCAGAACATGCAGAGGCCTGATAGCATTTATCAACCTGTAGTCATTCATTGCAAAACACGTTCAACCAGTGTATATCGTCTCACTGCAAATGCTTGTAACTCACTGAGAGAAACCAAATTGCGGTGATATAGGTGTGTATACTTTATCCCATCAAGAAGAAAGTAACACTTCGTAACTTATATTTCATTTCATGTGGTGATGTCATGAAATGATAGATTAGCCACTAATTACAAATACCAATGTGTTAGTTGTAGTGAAACAGTGGGATAGATAGATAATTCTGAACCTTTGGTGCTAGTGAGGAGCTTCCAGTCCCTGAGGCAGACATAGACGTGACGAACGTCTCACTGTGAGCCCAGCATAAGAACACTGCTCTCTTTCTTTCCTATGTAACGCACTTAATGCAGATTAATTTCGATCTCCAGCTCATCAACTGTAATGAACGTGTGGCTGAAAAGGCTTAGTGTACTGTCAACAGCTAAATACCATCAATGGAGAAGCGATCTATATCCAGTTGAGTTAATGTAATGAACAGGCACGACATTGATCCGTAGACATATAGGAAAACCTATTCCTTAAGTATTCATTAATAAATTATTTTAGGAATGCTATATTATAAAAGCTCATGCTCCTGACGAACCAGTATGTGAAACTCAGCATGTGAAAGCCAAGTTTCTTACCATCACAGGAAGGAGCAGAAATTCTGCTATTTAAAATTGCATGCTTAAAAAAATTGATGCGCTATGCTAGAAAGAGCGCAGTTTTCTACACAGAGTTGTAATATATTTCTTCCCACACGCAAATTGGTTTCAGACTGTTTTCACGTGATCGTTGTTTTCTAATTGTAGAGAAAACTGTTTTATCCTTTTCCAGGTACTTCACTCACATCATTCACTATGTGTGTACATTCCTGCTAAAGTTAGGCAAGTATTAGTAATCACGATATAACCAGGTATGTAATTTGATAGGAACAGAAAGCAGCTATTCAGACACTTGAACTACATAGAAGCGCCAAAGAAAGTGGTCCAAACATGTATATTCAAACACAGGGATATGTACACAGGCAGAAGACGGCGCTGCGATAGGCAGCGCCTATGTAAGACAACAAATGTTTGACGCAGTAGTTAGGGAGGTTACAACGGCTTCAGTGGCAGGCTACCAAGATTTAACTGATGTAGATGTAGAGCGTGGTGTTATAGTCGGCGCAAGAGCGGTGGTACACACAATGTCCGAGGTAGCTATGAAATGAGGATCTTCCCGTGCGACCATTTCACGAATTTACTGTGAATATAAAGAATCCGGTAAAATATCAAATCTCCGCCATCGCGGCGGCCGGAAAGACATCCTGCAAGAACAGGACCAACTACGACTGAAGAGAATCTTTTAGCTTGGCGGAAGTGCAACTCTTCCGCAAATTGCTGCAGCTTTCAATGATGAGCCATCAGCAAGCGAACCATTCAACGAAACATCATCGATGTAGGCTTTCGAAGCTAAAGGCTCACTCGTGTACGCTAGATGACTACACGACACAAAGCTTTACGCCTCGTCTCGGCCCGTCACCACTGATTTTGTACTGTTGATGACTGGAAACAAGTTGCCTCGTCAGACGAATCTCGTTTTAAATTGCATCGAGCTGATGGACGTGTACAGGCATGGAGACGACCTGATGTATCTATAGACCCTGCATGTCAGCATGGGACTTTTGAACTTGGTGGAGGCTCTGTAATAGTGTGGGGCGTGTGCAGCCGTAGTAATATGGGACCCCTGATCTACATCTACTTCTACATGATTACTTCGCACAAGGCCTGAAGGATTCAGTGCCTTCGGAGGCCTTCCGCCGCCACTTTCTTTCCATCTTGCAACGTATCAGGGCTCTGGCGCCGTTTACACTGACGGTTCGATGGTTGCTGGTCGTGTCGGTTATGCTCTCACTCTAGGGGACCACTACGAACAACATTCATTGCCGGAGGGCTGCAGCGTTTTCAATGCTGAGCTGGTCGCCATCTTTCGTGCCATAGAGTCTATCCGCTCCTGCTCAGGTGAGTCCTTCATTAACTGTAGCGACTCCCTCAGCGGATTACGAGCTATCGACCAGTGTTTACCTCGCTCTCGTCTGGTGGTCGCTATCCAGGAGTCCCTCCATAACCTTGCCCGTTGCGGCCGCTCTGTGATCTTTGTGTGGATCCCTGGTCATGTCGGCATCCCGGGCAATGAACATGTTGACCGCCTGGCCAAACAGGCCACCAGTGAACCGACTTGGGACATTGGCCTCCCGGAGACTGATTTGCGAGCTGTCTTACGCCGCAAAGAATTCGAGCTTTGGGACACTGAATGGCGCAGTCTGACCACGCCAAACAAACTCCGTCCTATCAGGGAGACGACGACTGTGTGGCGGTCATCCCTGCAAGCCACTCGCAGGGACTCAGTAGTCCTTTGTCGGCTGTGCATTGGCCACACCCGCTTGACATGCAGCCATTTACTGCAGCATGCGGACCCGCCTCCATGTCGATGCGGGTCGGCTTTGACGGTGGTTGACATTTTGTTGGCCTGTCTCCTTTTAACAATGCTCAGGCAGACGTTTGCGGTGCCTGACACGCTCCCTGCCCATTTAACTGATGACACTGCCAAGACAGGTTTAGTTTTGCGTTTCATTTGGGGCGGGGGTTTTAATCATTTAATCTGAGTGTTTGATATGTTATTTTGTGTTGATTCTTGTCTTTGGCCTACAGTTATGGACTGAGTTTTTAATATGTTTCTCAGTGGTTGTCTTTTCCTTTTTTTCTCTATGGTCGGCCAACCACCGTCACACTCTGTGTGATTTTAATTTGTTTTGTCTGATTCCTGTCTGAGTCTGTCTTGTCCTGTGTCGTCTGCCGTCTTTTCTGTTGTTCGTTTTTTATTCTATGTGGGTGGTTTTAGTTTTTGTGGAAAAAGGGACTAATGACCATAGCAGTCTGGCCCCTTTAACCCCCACAAACCAACCAACCACAAACCAACCAACCACAAACCAACCAGCAGACCAACCAACGTGATTGCTCTGCTATTTACAATATAGTGCCTAGCAGAGTGTTTAATGAAGCACCTTCAAGCTCTCTCTCTCTACTAATCCACTCTCGAACAGCACACGTAAAAACGAGCATATAAATTATTCTGTGAGAGGCCTGATTTCTCTTATTTTATAGTGATGATCATTTCTCCCTATGTAGGTGGGTGCCAACAGAATGTTTTTGCAATCGAATAGGGGGAGAGAACTGGGTATCGAAATATCATGAGAAGATCCTGTCGCAGCGGAAAACGCATTTGTTTTAATGATTGCCACTCCAATTCACGTATCATGTCTGTGGTACTATCTCCCCTCCTCCATAATAATACAAAACGAGCTGCCCTTCTTTGTACTTTTTCGAAGTCATCTGTCAGTCCCACCGGATGCGGAACCCACACCGCATAGCGATACTCCAGAATAAGTCGGACAAGCGTGGTGTAAGCAGTCTGTTTAGTAGACCTGTTGCACCTTCTAAATGTTCAGCCAGTGAATCGCAGTCTTTGCCCCCAGCGGGTTCTGGTCTAAGAATAGGCCCGTGGTATTCCTGCCTGTCGTAAGAGGCAACTAAAAGGAGTCTCAGACGTTTTGGTCTGGTTTGATGGTCCCCTGTTGGGTTTGACAGTCATCTCTCAAAATTTTTCCGAAGAACGAGCCGATTGGGGAAGGGCGCCTTACTTGGTGCATTGTGTCCATCTTGCGTTGAGATCTTTCGCCAGCTTATTCGTTGTTGCATTGTAGTCCTGCCTGCTCTCCATCACTTGGGCACGGATATGTTTCTGCATGCAGCTTCCGCCATGCAATGCGCAGTGCCACTTTCTGCACTGACGGCACAATGGAATACATGTCACCTAAAATCCAGCACGGTAGCCAGTCCGTTGTGGTGGGGCCACTATGTACTATGTTGGTTGTAGCCCCCTGACCAAACAGGGATCGCTCTGCAGATGTCTGCGCCGTTTACTCCCCATGTATGCCAAGGAGTAGATGCCCATCTCCGTGGGGCATCAGGACTCCCAGCAATGAACATCCTGCCAGGTGGCCCTTGCTGTGGCATGGTGGCGCCCATGGGGTGGGCCCTTGGTCGGAGTAGGTGGCATGAGGGTGGATAACACGCAATGAAGCGTGGCACATCATCTGTTGCTGGTGGTCAGCCACCAGCAGTCTCTCAGCGTTCGAGGACTCATTTTAAAGGTAACGTTGATGACCCCAAATTGTTCCCCTCCTTGGCCACACCATGGGAGGAACGAAAGGCAATGAAAGAAAGTGAGACGTATTCTCCGAGATATCTCATCAGTAGCAGAGGTGATGGGGAATCCTTTCTATCCGTGAAGCCTCACTTCTTTGTAGAGCATTGAGAGGACAAGTTCAGGGAGGTGGAGGGCTTGTCCAAAATGCGGTCCGGTTCGGTACTGATAAAAACCGCATCCTCCGCCCAGTCATGGGCCTTGCTCGCTTGTAATAAGCTGGGGGATGTTTCCGTTATTGTCACGCCCCACAAAAGTTTAAATATGGTCCAGGGCATTATTTTCCACAGGGATCTCCTTTTACAGTCCGATAACGAGCTGCGCGCCAACTTAGAGCGATGAGGTGTCCATTTCGTCAGGCGCATCCACCGGGGTCCGAGGGATCATCAAGTTCCCACCGTTGCCTTCATCTTGGCCTTCGAGGGTGACACATTACCTGAGAAGGTCAAGGTGATGGTCTACCAATGTGATGTCAAACCCTATTTCCCTCCCCCGATGCAGTGCTTTAAGTGTTGGAATTTCGGCCATATGTCTTCATGCTGTGCTTCCACCATCATCCGTCGCGATTGCGGTCGACCATCCCATACTGATACTCCATGTGCCCCGCCTCCCATCTGTGTCAACTGCGGGGAGCACCATCCCTCTTGCTCGCCGAACTGTAAGATTCTCCAGAAGGAGCAGAAAATAATGGAATACAAGACGCTGTATAGGCTGACCTACACTGAGGCTAAGTGTAAGTTTGAACTATTCCATCCAGTACGCATGATGGCCACAAATGCCGCTACTGTCGCTCCTGTTTCAGTTCCCATAGCTGCGCCATACACCATTAGTTCTCAGAGCCAGAGAATCACACCTGCCCCCTTGATGGTAGGGGGCACTTCACTCCCTGTTGCTGCTGCTCCTCAGAGGCGACACCCCCCCAACCATCAGGGACATGGCTTCCCCCTTCCCAGCTGTACAAGCGTAAGATTTCTTTGGCTCCTCTCGCAAGGAAGGGGTCCCTTGGGGACCTCCCTTCGCAAGTTCCCACTGATACAAAAGCAGACGACCGCAAGTGGCTCAAACAACCACTGTTCCCTGGTCGTAGGGCCTCACGGTCGTCGTCCGTGCCTGACACTGGCCCAATGAAGCCCGCCCAGCCTGAACCACCGAAGGCACAGCGAGATGAGCTGAAAAAGAGAAAGGTACCCAAGAATCCCAACATTGTGGTGGCGCCCGTCCCACCGCTTCCAAGAAGCTCAGCGTCCGAGGACGAGGTCGAGATTCAGGCGTCTGCTGAAGACCAGGATCACGCCGGTCCCTCAGACGCCATGGATGTCACTCGCGCGGGTGCTGAATCGGTGGCAGCGAGTGAACAAGCGGCGTAAATTGCCTTCCCAGTCCTTTCACGCCTTTGTCAGCCATGGACAATATTATACTCCAGTGGAACTGCAGCGGTTTCTTCCACCATCTAGCTGAGCTCCGCCTACTTATCAGCCTTCACCCTTTATTCTGCATTCAGGAAACTTGGTATCCAGCGCTGGCTATCGGGGTTATTATAAAAACCGGGCAGCTTATGAGAGGGTGTCTGGTGGCGTCGGCATCTATGTCCTTCATTCTCTTCAAAGCGAGTCTGTCCCTCTACTAACACCCTTAGTGGCTGTAGCTGTTCGGGTGGGGCCACAGGCTGTTACCATCTGCAGTCCGTACCTTCCACCGGATGCTGATGTTCCGCAGCATGTCCTGGCTGCGCTGCTAGCGCAATTGCCACCGTCTTTCCTGTTACTGTGCGACTTCAAATCCCATATACCTCTGTGGGGTGGTTCAGTGGCAACAGGTCGAGGCGCCAACATTGAGCATTTATTGGCACAGCTACGCCTTTCGATTTTACATGATGATGGTGCCTTCACACACTTTAGTGTGGCGAATGGCACATACTCCGCCATCGACCTTTCAATCTGCAGCCCTAACCTCTTACCATCTGTCCATTGGAGAGTGCATGACGACCTGTGTGGTAGTGACCACTTTCCGCTCTTTTTGTCACTGCCACAGTGTCAGTCTTCTGGACGTCCTTGCAGGTGGGCTATGCATAAGGCTGACTGGGACTTGTATTCCTCCACTGCCACTATTGACCGTATTTCTCATGAAGCTATTGATACGGTGGTTCACTCACTCACCACCAGCATCGTTAATGCCGCAGAATCAGCCATTCGCCGTTCTTCTGTGTCCCCTCGGCAGAGGACTGTGCCTTGGTGGTCGCCTGAGACCGCTGAAGCGATTAAATATCGCCGCCGAGCGCTCCAGCGTCACAAGCGGCATCCCTCTTTGGACAACCTCGTCGCCTTTAAACGACACCATACACGGGCCCGCCGCATTATCCGCCAACACAAGCAGGAGTGCTGGGAGCGGTATGTGTCCACCATTGGCCTCCAAGTCTCTCCATTGTAGGTCTGGGCCGGGATTAGACGCCTCTATGGCTATCGGACCCCTGTCAGTTCCACGTAATGGAGCGGTTTGTACAGCCTCCGATGTAATTGCCAACTGCTTGGCAGAGCATTTTGCTCTGAGTTCCACTTCTGCAAATTATCCACTGGCCTTCCTCTCCATTAAAGAGCGGATGGAACATCGGAGCCGTTCATTTCGTACCTACCATCCTCAATCCTAAAATGTTCCATTCAGTGAGTGGGAATTTCACAGTGCCCTATCCGCTTGCCCTGATACCGTTCCTGGGCCAGACCACATAAACTGTCAGATGCTGAAACACCTTTCAGTGGACTGCCAGCGACGCCTCTTCGACCTTTACACCTGTATTTGATTGGGGGATGAGTTTCCGTCGCAATGGCGGGAAGGTATTGTTATCCCCGTTTTGAAGCCTGGCAAGAACCCTTTGGAGGTGGACGGCTACCGTCAGCCTCACCAGCGTTCTTTGCAAGTTGCTTGAATGGAAGGTGAGTCAGGGGCTGAATTGGGTACTGGAGTCTCGGGGTCTTCTGGCTCCTTCGCAGGGTGGGTTCCGTAAAGGTCGCTCTGCCGCCGTCAGCACCTGGTCGCTATCATTTTCGAAATGCGGAGGGCGTACGAAACTACGTGGCGCCACCACATCCTCTCTACACTTCATGATTGGGGTCTTCGGGGTCCGCTGCCGATTATCATACGCAATTTTCTGGCGCATCGTACCTTACGCGTGCAAGTCGCTGCCTCTCATAGTTCCTCCCGAGATCTGGAGAACGGGGTGCCACAGGGATCTGTTTTAAGTGTCTGCCTGTTTTTAATAGCAATTAACGGGCTCGCTGCGGTGGTGGGAACGCCTGTCTCGGCGTCCTTGTATGCTGACGACTTTTGCCTTTACTATAGCTCTCATGCCATTGAAGCTGCTGAACGTGAGCTGCAGGGCGCTATCCGCAAGGCGCAGCCTTGTGCTGCAGCACATGGCTTTCAGTTTTCAGTTGGCAAAACCTGCGTTATGCATTTCTGCCGGCGACCCACTGTTCAACTGGAGTGGCGGCTTTACCTTGACGGCGAACTTGTAGTTGTGGTGGAGTGGCATAGGTTTCTGGGTGCGATTTTTAATGCCTGGTTGACTTGGCTGCCTCATATTCGGCAGCTTAAATGGATGTGTTGTCGGCTTCTAAATGCTCTACGATGCTTGAGCCACACCAGCTGGGGCGCCGACCGATCTACCCTCTTAGGGATCTACCAGGCGTTAATCCAGTCCCGTCTGGATAATGGGAAACTGACTTATGGTTCAGCATCCCCATCTGTGTTGCAGGTGCTGGACCCAATACTACACAGCGTGATACGTTTTGCCACTGATGCCTTGTGCACCAGCCCTGTGGACAGCATACCTGTGGAGGCAGGTGTCCCTTCACTGCGGTTAAGGCGCCAACATTTACTGGCCGCTTATGCTTCCCATGTTTGTAGCTTTCCCAGGCATCCAAATTACCGTCTCCTGTTCCCGCAGTCAGTCGCCCATCTCCCAGAATGTCGGCCCCAGTCGGGTTGTACGATCGCTGTCCACGTCCGAGAGCTTCTCTCCGGGCTTGGGGTATTCCCTGTTGTATCTCTTTTCCGGGCCCCTCTGCATACACCCCCGTGGTGTGTGCATCACTCTTGCCTTTGCCTCGAATTGGCACAGGGTTGCGCCGTAAGGTGCTTGGGATGTGGAATGATGAGTGGCGTGGCCTGACATCCCTGAATAAACTGCAGGCTGTTAAGGAGTCGACCGATGTGTGGCGGTCCTCCCTGCGGGCTTCTCGCAGGGACTCTGTCGTCCTGTGTCGGCTCCGCCTAATGCACGGCCAACTTTTGCGTCAGGAGGATCCCCCCCTGTGTCGGTGTGGGTCCCGGCTGACGGTCACCCACATTTTGTTGGAGTGTCCCCGACTGCGCACCCTCCGGCAGTCTTTTAATCTCCTGGGCACTTAGCCTTTGTTTTTATGCGACGATGCCTCCTTGGCTGACGGATTGTGTCGTCGGATTGTTGACTCTTTCCCTTTTTTTTGGTTCTCGTGGTTAGTCAACCAGTCTCCGGCCATCTTCTTTTCTTCTGTTTCTTTCTGTCTGGTGTTCATCTGTACTCTTCTCGTCTGTAGTGTTCGTTGCCGCATCTGTGTTCTTTCAGTGCCTGGGGGGGAGTCTCCTTCCCCTTGGGGTTTTACCTGCTCCACAAATTTTCGGCTCTCCAGTTTTTTGGAATGGGGGACTTAAGACCTTAGCTGTTTAGTCCCCCCCCCCCCTTAAACATCCCAACAACCACCACCACCGCACAGGGCCCAAAGGACTCAGTCCCACCGGAGGCCTTTCCCCGACGCTTTTATTCCATCCTAGACACGTATCAGGGCTCTGGCGTGTTTTCACTAACGGTTCGATGGTTGCTGGCTGTGTCGGTAA
This sequence comes from Schistocerca piceifrons, assembly GCF_021461385.2. NCBI lineage: Eukaryota > Metazoa > Arthropoda > Insecta > Orthoptera > Acrididae > Schistocerca > Schistocerca piceifrons. The sequence continues at coordinate 135,969,068 of NC_060138.1, read as the reverse complement.
TGCGCTAACTCTAGGGGACCATTCCGAACAACGTTCATTGCCGACTGGCTGCAGCGTTTACTCTGATGAGCTGGTCGCCACCTTTCGTACCCTAGAGTATATCCGCTCCTGCTCAGGTGAGTGCTTCGTGATCTGTAACGATTCCCTGAGCGGTTTACGCGCTCTCGACCAGTGTTATCCTCGTTCTCGTCTGGTGATGGCTATCCAGGAGTCCCTGCATACTCTTGCCCGTTGCGGCCGTTCTGTGGTCTTTGTGCGGAACCCAGGCCATGTTGGGATACCCGGTAATGAATATGTAGACCGCCTGGCCAGAAAGGCCACTAGTAAACCATCTCTGAACATTGGCCTCCCGGTGACTGATTTGCGAGGGATCGTACGCCGCAAAAGTTTCGAACTTTGGGACACTGAATGGTGCGCCCTGCCTTCACGAAACAAACTTCAGGCCATCAACTAGGCTACCGGTATGTGGCGCTCCTCCTTGTGAGTCTCTCACAAGGAGTCTGTTGTCCTCTACCAGTTGCGTATTGGGCATACATGGGTGACGCACGGCCACCTATTGCAACGTGAGGACCCACCTTTATGTCGCTGCGGCTCCGTTTTCACGGTGGTCCACATTTTATTGGAGTGTCCACTTTTAGCTCTGCTCAGGCAGACGTTCACACTGTCTGACACGCTCCCTGCCCGTTTAACAGATTACTGTGCCATGGTGGACTTAGATTTGCGATTTATTCGGGCAGGGGTTATTATCAGTTAATCTGAGTGTTTTTATGTCCTTTTTATTTTTATTCTGGCTTTTGGCCTACGATTTTAGTCTGAGGTTTTAATGTGTTCTCGGTGGTTGGCTTTTCCTTTTATGTCTCTATGATCGGCCAACCACCGTCACACTCTGTGTGATTTTGCTTTGTCTGATCTCTGTCTGAGTCTTTCTTGTCCTGAGCCGTCCGCTGTCTTTTCAGTCGTTCGTTCTTTAGTCTCTGTGGGTGATTTTATTTTAAAGGGACCAGTGATTGTAGTGGTCTGGTCCCTTCAACCCCCACAAACCAATTAACCAACCGCAGTCTTTGGTTTGCTGCACCCACAATATTATCCATGTGATCGTTCCAACTTAGGTTATTTGTAATTGTAATCCCTAAGTATTTAGTTGAATTTACAGCCTTCAGATTTGTGTGACTTATCGCGTAATCGAAATTTAGCGGATTTCTTTTAGTACTCATGTGAATAAGTTCACACTTATCTTTATTCAGGGTCAACTCCCACTTTTCGCAACATACGGATATTTATCTCAATCATTTTGCCAGTCGTTTTGATCATCTGATGACTTTACCAAACGATAGATGACAGCATCATCTGCAAACAATCTAAGACAGCTACTCAGTTTGTCTCCTGTGTCGTTAATATAGATCAGGAACATTAAAGGGACTATAACACTTCCTTGGGGAACGCCGGATATTACTGTTTTACTCGATGACTTTCTACCTATTACTACGAACTGTGACATTTCTGACAGGAAATCACGAATCCAGTCGGACAAATGAGGCGATACTTTGTAGGCACACAGTTTGTTTAGAAGACGCTTGCTACGAACAGTGTCGGAAGCCTTTTGGAAATCTAAAAATATGGAAACAATTTGACATCCCCTGTCGATAGCACTCATTACTTCATGAGCATAAAGAGCTACTTGAGTTTCACAAGAACGAAATTTCCTGAAACCGCTCAGACTGTGCGTCAATAAATCGTTTTCTTCTAGGTACTTCATGTTCGAATACAGTATATGTTCCAAAACCCTACTGCAAATCGTCGTTAGTGATATAAGCCTGTAATTCAGCGGATTACTCCTACTTCTCTTTTTGCGTATTGGTGTGCCTTGAGCAATTTTCCACTCTTTAGGTACGGATCCTATAACTGTGAGAGGAACATGACTGGTATAGAATCTGGACTGGAGGCCTTGCCTTTATTAAGTGATTTAAGCTGCTTCGTTACTCCCCAGATATCTACTTCTATCTTTCTAACCTTGGCAGTTGTTCTTGATTGGAATTCAGGAATATTTACTTCGTCTTCTTTGGTGAAGGAGTTTCGGAAAACCGTGTTTAAAAACTCTGCTTCAGTGGCACAGTCACTCTGACAGGTGACATGTATATAATTATCCTGTCTGATCACCTGCATCCATTCAGGTTGGAACACCTCCATTGGCCACCAAACTCCCCAGACATGAGCACTATTTAGCATTCCTGGGATGCCGTTCAACGTGCTGTTCAGAAGGGACCTCCGCCCCCTCATACTCTTATGGATTTATGGACAGCCCTGCAGTCAGTTCCCTTCAGCACTACTTCAGACATTTGTCGAGTCCATGCCACGTCGTGTTGCAGCTCTTCCGCGTGCTCACGGGGGTGCTACACTCTTGGGTTTTCATTTTATGAATGATTAAAGGCGTCATACTGAAATAATTAAAAATATTAATGTGAAGATTTTGAAAAGACATATTTCTCTACAGAAGTAAATATGTGGGTTTGTTATAGAACGCTATACCTTTCAATGGGAAATCGTACCGCTACAAAACGCTGAGAGCTATACTGCATGTCAATGTACACAGTCAAAATTTACAAAAATATCGTGTTTTAATCTTCTCTAGTAAAATTGTTTATTTGCTAAGACAGCAAAAAACGATACATCGATTAGTAGTTTGGACCAATCAGATAGCCATTTCACATATAGTAGAAAGCGATGCCTATATCGACTACCGAAGCAAGATGATTCAGTTTACAATTTAAAATTCAAAAATTGTGGTTAGAATATTTATATATTCGATACGCTTATATGTATATATTAAAACCAGAATTTTGGAATTTGGAATTGTAAATATGTTCTAACAAAGCGTTTAGCATCAGTACTCAGTGCAGACCAGGGCCGGCCACGGTGTGTCAAGCTACATGCATGCAGCACGTTTGGTCGTGGGCGGACCAAGGCACGGCCTGTCATTTGGCTTTGTTCAGTCTTTCTCGTAAGTACCCGGAACAGTTTTTTCAGGCTATAAATGTTCCTTTTAAGCTCGGGGACAATAGTACAGGAGCCCACAAGCAAGATTTTTGATTTTTAGCAATACAGCTAAAACCGTATAAAATCGATAGATGTGGTTACCGTAAACTTAAAAAATGCTGATTCCTGAAAGTTTTCGCGTCATGTATGGTCCGACCGAATTTACAAATATGTCAATAAGTTATGGCAAACTGTAGCATAACAATACGTCATATATATGGAAAGTAGCTGAATCATAGGTCTGTCGTTGTTGTTGTTGTGGTCTTCAGTCCTGAGACGGGTTTGATGCAGCTCTCCATGCTACTCTATGCTGTGCAAGCTTCTCCCAGTAACTACTGCAAACTACATCCTTCTGAATCTGCTTAGTGTATTCATCTCTTGGTCTCCCTCTACTTTTTTTACCGTCCACGCTGCCCTGCAATACTAAATTGGTGATCTCTTGGTGCCTCAGAACATGTCCAACCAACCGATCCCTTCTTCTAGTCAAGTTGTGCCACTAATTTCTCTTCTCCCCAATCCTATTCAATACCTCATTAGTTATGTGATCTACCCCTCTAATCTTCAGCATTCTTCTGTAGTACCACATTTCAAAATCTTCTATTCTCTTCTTATCCAAACTATTTATCGTCCATGTTTCACTTCCATACATGGCTACACTCCACACAAATACTTTCAGCAATGACTTACTGACAATTAAATCTATACACGACGTTAACAAATTTCTCTTCTTCAGAAACGCTTTCCTTGCCATTGCCAGTCTACATTATATATCATCTCTACTTCGACCATCATCAGATTTTTGCTCCCCAAATAGCAAAACTTGTGGTGTCACCGCCAGACACCACACTTGCTAGGTGGTAGCTTAAATCGGCCGCGGTCCATTTAGTACATGTCGGACCCGCGTGTCGCCACTGTGTGATCGCAGACCTAGCGCCACCACAAGGCAGGTCTCGATATACGATAGAGCACTCGCCCCAGTTGTACGACGACATTGCTAGCGACAATACGGACGAAGCATTCCTCTCATTTGCCGAGAGACAGTTAGAATAGCCTTCTGCGAAGTCCATGGCTACGACCTAGCAAGGCGCCATTAGCCTTACCTACTTTGAGAGTTATAGTATAAATGTCTCCAGAAGAACGCTGTATTCATCAACGAATAAAGTTAAGTATAAAGCAGCTACGTACTTTTCTTGCTACCATTCAATAGTTATCCTGTTCCAGACTTGACGCCCGTCTGCGTTAGATAGCGTGCCTATCGGCCCCCTCAAAATAACTATGTGTCGGCACTTCTGTCGACACATCAAAACTCCTTTACTACTTTAAGTGTCTCATTTCCTAATATAATTCCCTCAGCATCACCCAACTTAATTCGACTACATTCCATTATCCTCGTTTTGTTTTTGTTGATGTTCATCTTATATCCTCCTTTCAAGACACTGTCCATTCCGTTCAACTGCTCTTCTAAGTCCTTTGCAGTCTCTGACAGAATTAGAATGTCATCGGCGAACCTCAAAGTTTTTGTTTCGACTCCATGGATTTTAATACTTACTCCGAACTTTTCTTTTGTTTCCTTCACTGCTTGCTCAATATACAGATTGAATAACATCGGGGAGAGGCTACAACCCTGTCTCACTCCCTTACCACCCACTGCTTTCGTGTCCCTCGACTCTTGTAACTGCAATCTTGTTTCTGTACAAATTGTAAATAGCCTTTCTCTCCCTGTATTTTACCTCTGTCACCTTCAGAATTTGAAAGAGAGTATTCCAGTCAACATTGTCAAAAGCTTTCCCTAAGTCTACAAATGCTAGAAACGTAGGTTTGCCTTTACTTAGTCTTTCTTCTAAGATAAGTCGTAGGGTCAGTATTGCCTCACGTGTTCCAATATTTCTACGGAATCCAAACTAATCTCCCCCGAGGTCGGCATCTACTAGTTTTTCCATTCATCTGTAAAGAATTCGAGTTAGTATTTTGCAGCCGTGACTTATTAAACTGATAGTTCGGTAATTTTCGCATCTGTCAACACCTGCTTTCTTTGGGATTGGAATTATTACATTCTTCTTGAGCTCTGAGGGTATTTCGCCTGTCTCATATATCTTGCTCACCAGACGGTAGAGTTTTGTCAGGACTGGCTCTCGCAAGGCTGTCAGTAGTTCTAATGGAATCTTGTCTACTCCAAGGGCCTTGTTTCGACTCAGGTCTTTCAGTGCTCTGTCAAACTCTTCACGCAGTATCGTATCTCCCATTTCATCTTCATCTACATATTTCCATAATATTGTCCTCAAGTACATCACCCTTGCATAGACCCTCTATATACTCCATCCACCTTTCTGCTTTGTTTTCTTTGCTTAGAACTGGGTTTCCATCCGAGCTCTTGATATTCATACAAGTGGTTCTCTTTTCTCCTAAGGTCTCTTTAATTTTCCTGTAGGCAGTGTCTATCTTACCCCTGGTGAGACAAGCCTCTACATCCTTATATTTGTCCTCTAGCCATCCCTGCTTAGCCATTTTGCACTTCCTGTCTATCTCATATTTGAGACCTTTGTATTTCTTTTTTTGCCTGTTTCATTTACTGCACTTTTATATTTTCGCCGTTCATCAATTCAGCTCAATATTTCTTCTGTTACCCAAGGATTTCTTGTAGCCCTCGTGTTTTTACCTATTTTATCCTCTGCTGCCTTCACTACTTAATCCCCCAAAGGTACCCATTCTTCTTCTACTGTATTTCTTTCCCCAATTCCTGTCAATTGTTCACTTATGCCCTCCTTGAAACTCTGTACAACCTCTGGTTCTTTCAGTTTATCCAGGTCCCATCTCCTTAAATTTCCACCTTTTTGCAGTTTCTTCAATTTTAATCTACAGTTCATAACCAATAGATTGTGGTCAGAGTCCACATCTGCCCGTGGAAGTGTCTTACAGTGTAAAACCTGGTTCCTAAATCTCTGTCTTGCCATTAAATAATCTATCTGAAACCTGTCGGTATCTCCAGGTTTCTTCCATGTATACAACCTTCTTTAATGATTCTTGAACCAAGTGTAAGCTATGATTATGTTGTACTCTGTGCAAAATTCTACCAGGTGGTTTCCTCTTTCATTTCTTCCCTCCAATCCATATTCACCTACTACGTTTCCTTCTCTCCCTTTTCCTACTACCGAATTCCAGTCACCCATGACTATCAAATTTTCGACTCCCTTCACTATCTGAATAATTTCTTTTATTTCATCATACATTTCTTCAATTTTTTCGTCATCTGCATAGCTAGTTGGCATATAAACTTGTACTACTGTGGTAGGCGTGGGCGTTACTGTCTATCTTGGCGACAATAATGCGTTCACAATGCTGTTTGTAGTAGCTTACCCGCCCTCCTATTTTTCTACTCATTATTAAACTTTCTCCGGCATTACCCCTATTTGATTTTGTATTTGTAACCCTGTATTCGCCTGACCAAAAGTCTTGTTCCTCCTGCCACCGAACTTCACTAATTCCCGCTATATCTAACATTAACCTATCCATTTCCCTTTTTAAACTTTCTAACTGACCTGCCCGATTAAGGGATCTGACATTCCACGCTCCGATCCGTAGAACGCCAGTTTCCTTTCTCCTGATAACGACGTCCTCCTGAGTAGTCCCCGCCCGGAGATCTGAATGGGGGACTAATTTACCTCCGGAATATTTTACCCAAGAGGACGCCATCATCATTTAATCATACAGTAAAGCTGCATGCCCTCGGGAAAAATTACGGCCGTAGTTTCCCCTTGCTTTCAACCGTTCGCAGTACCAGCACAGCAAGGCCGTTTTGGTTAGAGTTACAAGGCCAGATCAGTCAATCATCCAGACTGTTGCCCCTGCAACTGCTGAAAAGGCTGCTACCCCTCTTCATGAACCACACGTTTGTCTGGCCTCTCAACAGATACCCCTCTGTTGTGGTTGCACCTACGGCACGGCTATCTGTATAGCTGAGGCACGCAAGCCTCCCCACCAACGGCAAGGTCCATGGTCCATGGGGAGGATAATACGTCTAAGACATCAAAACAACGTTTATCAAACATCTGTAGTGTAAAGCCAACAAGGAGAAAGAACCCTTTGAAAAATTTAAAAATGAGAGCAACAAACAAAATCATAGCAAACCGTCGAAAAATCTGTTTTACTTGTATATTTGATCAATTAAAACGAAAAAGTCATTTTTCAGAATAAAATCTAAGCACCCTCCGTTTTGAGACCGTTTCGAAAATGTTAAAAAATTCTGCCAATTGTTAATAAAGCATTATGTCTTATAACTGTTGGATATCATAAATTAAGCTTCGCAGACCCAGAGAAACTGGTATCAAGCGAATCTAATCCAGCAACTTACAAATCAGACAACTTCAAAATCGTATGAATCGTATGAATGTAAATATTGTAAGCCATTCAATAATTTACAACCTCAAATTATGAGAAAATTAATAAGGAGCTAACTCGAAATTGTTGTACCGCTGTAAACTGCACAAAAGGTAAGGAGAATGAAAAATACAATTTGTATGTCTTCAACAAAAGTTGATCGCTGTCAGATTCATCAGAGTTATTGCCGTCATCAAAATGACTCACCAGGTAACTACCCAGATCTTCGGTTTGTTCTAATATAGTTAAACTATATACTAACTAACTAATATAGTTAAAACTAATATAGTTAACCAATATAACTAATATAGTTAACCAAAATCATTCTTTTCTTTACAAAAATCTTACAATAAAACTTATGTGAACTGTACGTTTTATGAAAATTGGTTCTTTTTCGAAGATAAGCTCGCTTATTTTGATAGTTGGCTACTGGAAAACCGAGATAAATCGTAATGTTCCTCGTTGTCATACCTTCTGGAATCTGTGAGGTTTGTATATGTCAGATTTTTCGTGTAAGTGTTGCTCAATATTTGTTCAGCACATTGTATTCTCAGCAAATGCTGTTCCAATTCTGTTTCACATGGCTGTAAATTGTAGGCGTCGTGATTAGATACACTGAGATGTAAACTTCTCATTTTGCAGGTTTTTGTAAAAGTCTTTGATCTAGCTGAATCGACATCATGATTTATTTTTCATTGCATAATCTGTGTGTGAGTTCATCTAAGACTGTCGGTAAGTTCATTGTATGGCAAATGTATTTGCCTAAACGTGTGAACGTCTTTTCTAGCTTGCAGAATTTTGCTGCATATAGTCAGTGGCCTATTTTTCCCTAATAAAAGAAAACGGGATTGTAATTGGAGCCAGTTACAGTATTAAAACACGTAGAGACGACCCCAATGTTTCATTGTAATGGCGGGTACTACTACAGCCAACGTCAATCCAAAATTTTGCCGAATTTTGTAGAAGTTCCAAAAATATCAAGACTTATAATGAAAACGTTGCATAGAACTCGAACTCATTGATTAATTTTACAAAATTTGTGAACTATTTATGTATGTACGTCCACATGTTCTTGACAAATTAGATCCTGACTATTTCTTTGACTAACAAAAGCACCTTCATTCCAATATTCACAGCACATGTTGTGGTTATTATGGATAGATTTTTTTGTAATGCTCTGCGCTGTGTAATGTTGTGACCAATTATTAATTAAAATTTTGCGAACTCACAAGGTCTAACATGTGGCTGTCCTCAGAAGTGAATCGAGTGACAGGAGCGTTATATGTAATATTCTCCTAACTTATCTCGGATATAGTCTGTATGCAGATTACTGCACTCATGTCACGTTAAGGAGACACAGTGAACGATTCGATTAACCTTATAAAGGACTGACTGTGATTAGGCTCAGAGTTCGTTATAATGTAGATTTGCATATTGTATTTTAAGATGAAGGAGCTGTGTTCGTGTTGAAAACACGTTTTCCTGATTGCCAGCTTTTGGGTGTGGCGGCCACAGCCAGACACTTTGTGACTGGCAATTCATGAAATTCAATGGGCTCAGCTCAGATTACTGGGCAACAAGTGAAGAGTCAGCCGCCCCTCTCCCCTGTAGGAGGAGTAGTGGCAACTGGGCCTAGTGGCGGGAAGGTGGACAGGTGTGCCGTGGGGGCAGCCATTCAAAGGCCAACTATTCGGCCAATCATTTAGCCAACCCCTGCTGCCGAGCTGGACTGCCCTGACACGTTGGCCATTGTGTTGAACAGTGTTATGGCAGCTGGTTCCAGTGTTTGGGTGGATCGGTCCCCTTGGGCACCACTACCTGCTAGTCCTGACATCTGCCTGCCACCCCACAATTCGTTTTTTCCCTTCTACTGCCATGTGACCGGGGATCAGTAGGGTCTGCCACGCAGTGGCAGCGTTCCGACGCATAGTCAGATGGAAAGGCAACCCACTCAATAGGGGGACTGGTAGGCTCGTCTGCCTGTGAAAATGCAGCTTTATCAAGACACAAGGAAATCTGGTGCAGATGCCAGTAAGTATCCCACATCACTAAAATCAACTCACACCACGGACATTATATCGCCTACAACAAGAGGGCATCCTCACACCAGTTGCTATCAGCCAGTGGGCAACACCCAGGGTCTTTGTAGAAGCTGCTGCCCAAAAACTTATAACTATTTAGAGCTTTTCGTATGCGACTGTCTACAGCTATTAGACAACTGCAAGAAAACCATATTTGTGACACCAGCTGTACGACTTTCTATTTATTTTCTACTAGTTTCGAGTACTACAGTCATTTTCGCAGGAGAAAAATACTGCCCATCAATGGATCAACTAAATATATAATTGGTTCAAATGGCCCTGAGCACTATGGGACTTAACTTGTAAGGTCGTCAGTCACCTAGACCTTATAACTACTTAAACCTAACTAACCTGTGGACATCACACATATCCATGCCCGAATGCCCGAGGCAGGATTCGAACCTGCGGCCGTAGCGGTCGCGGGGTTCCAGACTGTAGCGCCTAGAGCCGCTCTGCCACCACGGTCGGCAAATATACACTCCTGGAAATGGAAAAAAGAACACATTGACACCGGTGTGTCAGACCCACCATACTTGCTCCGGACACTGCGAGAGGGCTGTACAAGCAATGATCACACGCACGGCACAGCGGACACACCAGGAACCGCAGTGTTGGCCGTCGAATGGCGCTAGCTGCGCAGCATTTGTGCACCGCCGCCGTCAGTGTCAGCCAGTTTGCCGTGGCATACGGAGCTCCATTGCAGTCTTTAACACTGGTAGCATGCCGCGACAGCGTGGACGTGAACCGTATGTGCAGTTGACGGACTTTGAGCGAGGGCGTATAGTAGGCATGCGGGAGGCCGGGTGGACGTACCGCCGAATTGCTCAACACGTGGGGCGTGAGGTCTCCACAGTACATCGATGTTGTCGCCAGTGGTCGGCGGAAGGTGCACGTGCCCGTCGACCTGCGACCGGACCGCAGCGACGCACGGATGCACGCCAAGACCGTAGGATCCTACGCAGTGCCGTAGGGACCGCACCGCCACTTCCCAGCAAATTAGGGACACTGTTGCTCCTGGGGTATCGACGAGGACCATTCGCAACCCTCTCCATGAAGCTGGGCTACGGTCCCGCACACCGTTAGGCCGTCTTCCGCTCACGCCCCAACATCGTGCAGCCCGCCTCCAGTGGTGTCGCGACAGGCGTGAATGGAGGGACGAATGGAGATGTGTCGTCTTCAGCGATGAGAGTCGCTTCAGCCTTGGTGCCAATGATGGTCGTATGCGTATTTGGCGCCGTGCAGGTGAGCACCACAATCAGGACTGCATACGACCGAGGCACACAGGGCCAACACCCGGCATCATGGTGTGGGGAGCGATCTCCTACACTGGCCGTACACCACTGGTGATCGTCGAGGGGACACTGAATAGTGCACGGTACATCCAAACCGTCATCGAACCCATCGTTCTACCATTCCTAGACCGGCAAGGGAATCTGCTGTTCCAACAGGACAATGCACGTCCGCATGTATCCCGTGCCACCCAACGTGCTCTAGAAGGTGTAAGTCAACTACCCTGGCCAGCAAGATCTCCGGATATGTCCCCCATTGAGCATGTTTGGGATTGGATGAAGCGTCGTCTCACGCGGTCTGCACGTCCAGCACGAACGCTGGTCCAACTGAGGCGCCAGGTGGAAATGGCATGGCAAGCCGTTCCACAGGACTACATCCAGCATCTCTACGATCGTCTCCATGGGAGAATAGCAGCCTGCATTGCTGCGAAAGGTGGATATACACTGTACTAGTGCCGACATTGTGCATGCTCTGTTGCCTGTGTCTATGTGCCTGTGGTTCTGTCAGTGTGATCATGTGATGTATCTGACCCCAGGAATGTGTCAATAAAGTTTCCCCTTCCTGGGACAATGATTTCACGGTGTTCTTATTTCAATTTCCAGGAGTGTATAATTGTCATACTAGTGCGTCTTAACACAGTCCATATAAATGCGCTGTGCTTTGGCACAATTATTGTAGTTGCATACGTGATGATACCATTACAATTATTAACAGCCGATATGACATGGTGGCAATCACCTATTTCAAGTACTATAATGAAGAAAATATTGCAGCAAATCAACGGTTTCGTTGCAGTAAACTAAGATTTTACCATTTTATGTGGACAAAGTTCACATTTTCATAGAATTGATATGAAATTAGTCGCCACTTCAGCATTGTAAGAAAATATTGTACAGTTGTAAATTTCACCTCTGACACCCCCTGCGGGTTCGGGGCTAAGAATAGGCCCGCGGTATTCCTGCCTGTTGTAAGAGGCGACTAAAAGGAGTCTGAACCGTTTAAGCCTTTAATTTGATGGTCCCTTTGGGGGGTTTGACCACTCTATTTCAAAATTTTTCTGTTAGTGCGTACCATTTGGGGAAGGACGACTTACGTGGTGCATTCTATATCCATCTTGCCCTAAGATCTGGCATAATCGTTATTGTTACGGAGTTGGACCTACACTGAACATCCGGCCACATCAGCAGCAGTGTGTTCCAGGTAGCCTACATTCCCACCACTGTGCACTTCCATCTTTGCTCCCACTATTAATGAATATTCCACACGTGACAACCAACGCGGTAGCTGGTCCGTTGTGGTGGGGTCGTCATGTACCCTCTTGGTGGTATCCCCCTGACTACACAGGGATCGCACTGCTGATGCCTGAGCTTCTACTTCCCCACGTAGGCCGAGGATTAGATGCCTATCCCTCTGGGGCATCGGGACTCTCGGCAAAGGCCATCCTGCCAGGTGGTCTTTGCTGTGGCTGGGTGGCGCCTGTGGGGAGAGTCCCCCTGGTCGCAGTGGGTGGCACAGGGCGGATGACCCGCAATGAAGCGTGGTACATCATCTCTCGCTGGTGGGCCTCCACCAGCAGTCTCTAACCGATAGAGGTCTAACCTCAACGGCAATAAATACGAACTAAGATCATTTCCTCCCCCAGGCCACTCCTTGGGAGGAACGTATGGCTTAAGGAGGCAGTGGAGATTATTCAACCCAGTATCTCGTGAGTACACGAGTCGGTGGTGAATCATTTATGTCGACCAAGCCCCAGTTTTTTGTGGAGTGTTTAGAGGACAAGTTTGGGGAGGTGGACGGCTTGTGCAAAATGCGCTCTGGTTCAGTTGTCAACAAAACAGCATCCTCTGCTCAGTCACGGAGTTTGCTCGCTTGTGACAAGTTGGGAGATGTTTCAGTTAGCATCACGCCCCATAAGACTCTAAACATGGTCCAGCGTATTATCTGCCACAGGGATCTTCATCTGGAGTCCAACGATGAACTACGCGCCAACCTAGAACGACGAGGTGTTCACTTCGACCGGCGCGTCCATCGGGGTCCGAGGGATAATCAGGTAGCCACCGGTGCCTTCATCTTGGCCTTTGAGGGTGATGTCTTACCCGAAAAGGTTAAGGTGATGGTTTACCTTTGTGATGTGAAGCCATATATCCCTTCTCCAATGTGGTGTTTTAAATGCTGCCAGTTCGGGCTCATGTCATCCCACTGTACCTCCAACATCACGTGTCGAGATTGTGGACGTCCTTCGCATCCCAATACTGCATGTGGCCCGCCTCCTATCTGTGTTAACTGCGAAGAACAGCATTCCCCCAGCGCACTGGACTGTAGGATTCCAGAATGAAAGGAAGATAATGGAATACATGACCCTGGACCACCTGACCTACACCGAGTCAAGGCGGATATATGAGCGGCTACATCCTGTGCCAATGACATCAACCTATGACACTGCTGCAACACCGTTCGATCATGTACAGTGTCATCACATACAGTTGGCTCTCAGCTATGTCAGAATTCACCGTCCACCTTGGTTGTGATGGGCGCTTCACTACCTGTTGCTCCTGCTCCATGTACGTCAGGAGCAACACCACTCCAACCATAGGGGACATTAGTTCCCACTTTCCAGCCGGAGAAGCGTGAGACGACTTTGGTCCCTGTCGCCAGGAAGGGGTCGATCTGCGCCCTCCCATCCCAGGTTTTTCCCAGTGCCAAAGCAGACACCCGCAAATTTCAGAAGCAACCACCTGTCACTGATCGTAGGAACTCACGGTCATCGTCCATCCCTGAGACTGACCCACTGAGGCCCTTCCAGCGAGACCCACCACAGGCACAGCGTGCAAAGTAAACGAAGAAAAAGGCTCCCAAGCATCCTGTCATTGCAGTGGTACCTGTCCCACCGCAACCTTCCAACTCTGTGACTGAGGATGGGGTGGAAATTCTTTCAACTGCAGAGGACCAGGATCTCGCCAGTCCCTCAGACGCTAGCTAGACGATACCTGTGGCACAGGCAGTAAATCAGAGGCAGCAGGGACCCAGGAAGTGTAATCTGTCTCTCCAGTCCCTTCCCGCCTTTCTCAGCCATGGACAACGTCATCCTCCAGTGGAACTGCAGTGGTTACTTATACGATCTTGCTGAGCTCCGACAACTTCTCAGTCTTCACCCTTTCTTCTGTATTGCTCTCAGAAATGCAATGTAGAAGCAATGCGAAACCCCACCCTCCGTGGCTATCAGGGTTGTTATAAAAACCGGGCAGCGTATGAAAGAACAATTGCCGCCACCTTTCCTGTTGCTGGGCGACTTCAATGCCCATAACCCACTGTGGGGTGGGTCAGTGGCAACAAGACGGGGCGCCACCATTGAGCATGTATTGGCATAGCTCAATCGTTCCATTTTAATAGATGGTTCCTTGAAACATTTCAGTGTGGCACATGGCACGTATTCCGCCATCGACCTTTCGATCTGCAGCCCTAGGCTCTTACCGTCTGTTCAATGGAGTGTACATGATGTCCTGTGTGTTAGTGACCACGTTCCGATCTTCCTGTCACTGACTCAGCGTCATGAGTACCCTTGCAGGAGGGCTATGAATAAGGCTGACTGGGACTTGTTAACGTCCACTACGCTATTGAGCCTCTTCCTAATGAAGGCATTGATGCGATGGTTCATTCGGTCACCACCGGCATCATTACTGCTGCAGGATCTGCCAACCCCCGTTCTTCTGTGTCCCTCGGCGGAGGAATGTGCTCTGGTGGTCGCCTCAGACCGCTGAGGCAATTAAAGATAGCTGGCGGGCGCTCCAGCGTCACAAACGGCATCCCTCCTTAGAAAACCTTATCGCTTTCAAACGACTCCGCGCGCAGGCCCGCCGCCTTATTTGCCATCGAAAGCAGGAGTGCTGGGAACGGTATATTTCCACCATTGGGCTCCATATCTCTCCATCGCAAGTCTCGGCCAAGATACGGCACCTCTATGGCTATAGGACCCATGTCAGCGTCCCTGCGCCCTCGCCGAATGGAGCAGTTTGTACTGACACCGACGTAATTTCAAACTGCTTGGCAAAGCATTTTGCTCTAAGTTCCGCTTCTCCAAATTACCCACTGTCCTCGCACTCCATTAAAGAGCGGTCGGAACGTCGGAGCCTGTCCTTTTACACCCGCCATCGTGAACCCTACAATGTTACATTCAGTGAGTGGGAACTCCACAGTGCCCTAGCCATTTGCCCTGATACAGATCCCGCGCCAGGTCGCATCCACTGTCAGATGCTGAAGCACCTTCCAGTGGATTGCCAGCGACGCCTCCTCAAGCATTACAACTGTCTCTGGGTCGAGGGTGAGTTTCCGTTGCAATGGTGGGAAAGCATTGTTATCCCCCTTTTGAAACCTGGCAAGAACCCTTTGGAGGTGAACAGCTACCGCCCCATTAGCCTCACCAACGTTCTTTGCAAGTTGCTTGAAGGGATGTTGAGCCGGCAGATTAGTTGGGTACTCGAGCCTAGGGGCCCTCTGGCTCCGTCTCAGGTTGGGCTCTGTAAAGGTCGCTCTGCCGCCAACCATCTGGTGAGCCTGGAGTCAGCGTTTGCCCGCGCCAGCACCTGGTCCAGTCTTTTTTGACTTGCTGAAGGTGTAGATACGACATGGCGCCATCACATCCTGTTTACGCTTCATGGTTGGGGTCTTCGTGGTCCACTGCCGACTTTCATCCGAAATTTTCTGTCGCATCGATCCTTCCGAGTGCAAGTCGCGGCCTCCCATAGTTCCTCCCGAGTTCAGGAGAATGGGGTGCAACAGGGATCTGTTTTAAGTGTCAGCCCGTTTTTAATAGCAATTAACGTGCTCGCTGCAGCGGTAGGACGTCTGTCTCAACATCCTTGTATGCTGACGACATCTGCCTTTACTATAGCTCTATTTGCATTGCAGCTGCTGAACGTCAACTGCAAAGCGCTGTCCTGGGCTGTAGCACGTGGCTTCCAGTTTTCAGCAGCCAAGAACTGCGTTATGCAATTCTACTAGCGATGTACTGTTCACCCAGAGCCATGGCTTTATCTTCCCGGCGACCTTCTTCCTGTGGTGGAGACACATTTGTTTTTGGGAGTGGTTTTTGATGCCCGGTTGACTTGGCTGCTTCATATTCGGCACCTTAAACAGATGTGTTGGCAGCATCTAAATGCTCTGCAATGCTTGAGCCACACCAGCTGGGGCGCCGATCGATCTACCCTCTTACTGCTGTACCAGGCATCACCCTCTGCGTACACCCCCGTGGCGCGTGCCCCGCCCTGGCCTTCAGCTCGGATTGGCACAGGCCCTGAAGGACTCAGTGCCTCCGGTGGTCTTCCGCCGCCACTTTCTATCCATCTTTGCCACGTATCAGGGAAATGGCGTTGTTTATACTGACGGTTCGATGGTTGCTGGTCGTGTCGGTTATGCTCTGACTCTAGGGGACCACTGCAAACAACATTCCTAGCCGGCTGGCAGCAGGGTTTTCACTGCTGAGCCGGTCGCCATCTTTCGGGTCCTAGAGTATATCCGCTCCTGCTCAGGCGAGTCCTTCGTTATCTCTAACCCCCTGCAGGTTCGGGGGTAAGAACAGTCGCACGGTATTCCTGCCTGTCGTAAGAGGCGACTAGTAGAACTCTCAAAAGTTTTGGCCTTAATGTGATGGTCCCCTAAGGGGTTTGACCACTCCATTTCAAAATTTTCCGTTAGTGCGTACCTTATGGGGGAAGAACGCCTTACGTGGTGCATTCTATATCCATCTTGCCGTAGGATCTGGCATATTTGCTACAGTCATGGAGTTGGACTTACACTGAGTTTCCAGCCACATCAGCTGCAGTGTGTTCCAGATAGCCTATATTCCCTCCATTCTGTGCTGCCATCTTTGCTCCCTTTATTAATCGTCATTCGAAACCCGACATCCTGCATGGCAGCCAGTCCATTGTGGTGGGGTCGTCATGTACACTCTAGGTGGTAGCCCCCTGACTACACAGGGATCGCACTGCTGATGCCTGAGCTGCTACCACCCCACGTATGCCGAGGAGTAGATGCCTATCCTTCTGGGGCATGCACTCCCGGCAAAGGTCATCCTGCCAGGTGGCCTTTGCTGTGGCTGGGTGGCACCCGTTGGGAGAGCTCCTGGTTGGAGTGGGTGGCATCAGGGCGGTTGACCAGCAATGAAGTGTGGTACATCATCTCTCGCTTGTGGGCCTCCACGAGCAGTCTCTAAGTGATTGAGGTGGAACCTCAACGGCAAGCAATACAATCCAAGATCTTTTCCCTCCCTGGCCACTCCATGGGAGTAATGCATGGCTAAAGACAGCAGTGGAGATTATTCACCCCAGTACCTTGTCTGTTCACGGGTTGATGGAGAATCGTTTATGCCAACCAAGCCTCAGTTTTTTGTGGAGCATTTAGAGGACAAGTTCTGGGAGGTCGAGGGCTTGTCCAAAATGCGCTCTGGGTCAGTACTCATCAATACAGCATCCTCTGCCCAGTCACAGAAGTTGCTTGCTTGTAACAAGTAGGGGGATGTTTCAGTTAGCATCACGCTGCTTAAGAGTCTCAACATTGTCCAGTGTATTATATTCCACAGGGATCTTCTTCTGCAGTCCGACGGTGAACTACGTGCCAACCTAGATCGACGAGGTGTTCACTTCGTCCGGCGTGTCCATTGGGGTCCGAGGGACAATCAGGTAAGCACCAGTGCTTTCATCTTGGCCTTCGAGGGTGATGTCTTACCCGAAAAGGTTAGGATGATGGATTACCGTTGTGATGTGAAGCCATATATTCCTCCTACAATGCGGTGATATAAATGCTGGAAGTTTGGGCTCATGTCATTTCGCTGTACTTCTAGCATCACGTGTCGAGATTGTGGATGGCCTTCGAATCCCAATACTCCATGTGCCCCGCCTTCTATCTGTGTTAACTGCGGAGAACACCATCCCCCTGCTCGCCAGGCTTTAGGATATTCCTGAAAGAAAGGAAGATAATGGAATAGAAGACCCTCGATCGCCTCTCCTACCCAGAGGCTAGGCGGAAATATGAGCGGCTCCATCCTGTACCTATGACGTCGACCTACGCCGCTACTGCAACGACGGTTCTCCCATCTCCTGTGTCGTCCCGTCCTGTTGCATCTATGGTTCGTCAAAATCCACCAGCCCGCTTGATTATGAGGGGCACTCCCGATCCTGTTGCTCCTGCTCCATCTACTTCAGGAGCAACACCCCCCCCCCCCCAACCATCGGGGACTTCAGTTCCCCCTTCCCAGCCGGAGAAAAGTAAGACATCTTCGGCTACTCTCGCAAGAATGGGGTCCCTTGGAGACCTCCTGTGGCAAGTTCCGACCAGCAGTAAAGCGGACACCCACAAGTGGCTGCAGAGACTGACCCTGTGAGGCCCTCCAAGCCAGAACCACCGAAGTCACAGCGAGAGATGCAGAAAAAGAAGAAAGTCCTCATGAATAACGACATTGTGGCGGCACCCATCCGACCGCTTGCTACAAGCTCTGCATCTGAGGACGAGGTAGAGATTCTGGCGTCAACTGAGGACCTCGATCTCGCCGGTCCCGCAGACACCATGGATAGTACTTGCACAGGTGCCCAATTGGAGGCAGCAGGTGACCCAGCGGCGTAATCTGCCTTCTCAGTCCCTTCACGCCTTTCTCAGCCATGGACACTATCATCCTCCAGTGGAACTGCAGCAGTTTCTTCCACCATCTAGCTGAGCTCTGACAACTTATCAGCCTTCACCCTTTCTTCTGCTTTGCTCTTCAGGAAACTTGGATTCCCGCAATGGGAACCCCCGCCCTCCATGGCTATCGGGGCTATTATAAGAACTGGGCAGCTAATGAAAGGGTGTCTGGTGGCGTCTGTATCTATGTACTTAACTCTCTTCACAGCGAGTCTGTCCCTCTACAAACAGCTTTAGAGGCTGTCGCTGTTCAGGTGTGGACGCCTCACGCTGTTACCGTCTGCAGTCTTTACCTTCCACCGGTCGGTGACGTCGCGCAGCATGTCCTGGCTGCGCTGATAGCCCAATTGCTGCCACCTTTCTTGTTACTGGGCGACTTCAGCGCCCAGAACCACCTGTGGGGCTCCCCTGCGGGTTAGGGGGTAAGAATAGGCCCGTGGTATTCCGGTCTCTCGTAAGAGGCGACTAAAAGGTGTCTCAAACGTTTCGGCCTTATGTGATGATCCCCTGTTGGTTTGACCTCTATATCTCAAAATTTTTCCGAAGAGCGAGCCGACTGGGGAAGGGCGCCTTACTTGATACATTGTGTACATCTTGCGTTGAGAGCTTTCGCCAGCTTATTCATCGTTGCTTTGCAGTCCTGCCCGCTCTACATCTCATGGGCATGTATCCGTTCCTGTGTGCGTTTTCCGCCATGCGATGAGCAGTGCCAGTTTCTGCATGGATGAAATCCATGGACGACATGTCACCTATAATGCAGCTCGGGAGCCGGTCCATTGTGTTGGGGCTGCCATGTAACCTGTTGGTTGTAGCCCCCTGACAACACAGGGATCGCTCTACTGATGCCTGCGTCGTTCTCCCCACAAATTCCAAGGAGTAGATGCCCATCTCCCAGGGGCATCGGGACTCCAGACAATGGCCATCCTGCCAGGTGGCCCTTGCTGTGGCTAGGTGGCGCCTGTGGGGAGGGCCCTTGGTCGGAGTAGGTGGCATCAGGGTGGATGACACGCAATGAAGCGTGGCACATATTCTCTTGCTGGTGGCCACCCACCAGCAGTCTCTAAGCGTTTGAGAGCTCATTTTAAAGGTAACGTTTATGACCCCAAATCGTTCCCCTCCCTGGCCACACCGTGGGAGGAACGAAAGGCAAAGAGTGAAAGTGAGACGTATTCGCCCAGGTATCTCGTCTGTACCAGAGCTGAAGAGGAATCCTTTATATTCAGTAAGCCTCAGAGCTTTGTAGAGCATTTAGAGGACAAGTTTGGGTTGGAGAATGGCTTGTCCAAAATGCGGTCCAGTTCGGTATTGATAAAAACGACATCCTCTGCCCAGTCACGGGCCTTGCCGCTCATAATAAGCTGGGGGATGCCTCCATTGCTATCACGCCCCATGAAAGTTTGAATATGGTCCAGGGCATTATTTTCCATAGGGATCTCCTTTTACAGTCCGATGACGAGCTGCGCGCCAACTTAGAGCGACGAGGTGTCCATTTGGTCTGGCGTGTCCACTGGGGTCTGCGGGATCATGAAGTTGCCACCGGTGCCTTCATCTTGGCCTTCGAGGGTGACACATTACCTGAGAAAATCAAGGTGATGGTGTACCGTTGTGATGTCCAGCCATATATCCCTCCCCCAATGCGGTGCTTCAAGTTTTGGAAGTTCAGCCATATGTCTTCACGCTGTGCTTGCAGCCTCGTATGTCGCGATTGTGGTCGACCATCCCATCCTGATACTCCCTGTCAACTGCGGAGAGCACCATTTGCCTTGCTCGCCAGACTGTTTGATTCTGCAGAAGGAAAGGAAAAGAATGGAAATTAAGACCTTGAACTGACTGACGTACACTGTGGCTAAGCGGAAATGTGATCGGCTTCATCCAGTGCATATGACATCTTCTTATGCCGCGACTGTCACTCCTGCTACAGTTCCAGCAGCTCCAGTCACCTCTCAGAGACGAAGGACCACAACTGCCCCCTTGATGGCGGTGGGCACTAAACTCGCTGTTGCTCCTGCTCATTCTACTTCAGGAGAACCCCGCCCCAACCATCGGCGACATCAGCTCCACCTTCCCAGCCAGAGAAGCGTAAGACTTCTTCGGCTACTCTCGCCAGGAAGGGGTCTCTTGGGGACCTCACTTCGCAAGTTCCGACTGGTACACAAGCGGACACCCGCAAGTGTCCCAAACAACCACCGGTCCCTGGTCCTAGGGCTTCACGGTCGTCGTACATCTCTGAGACTGACCAGTGAAGCCCTCCCAGCCTGAACCACCGAAGGCACAGCGGGATAAGCTGAAATAGAAAAAGGTACCCAAGAATCCCGACATTGCGGCTGCGCCCATCCCACCACTTTCAAGAAGGTCAGCATCCGAGGATGAGGTCGAGATTCTGGCGTCTGCTGAAGACCTGGATCTCGCCCGTCCCTCAGACGCCATGAATGTCACTCGCACGTGTACTGAATTGGTGGCAGTGAGTGAACAAATGGCGTAAATTGCCTTCCCAGTCCCTTCTCGCATTTCTCATCCATGGACTATATCATCCTCCGGTGGATCCACAGCAGTTTCTTCCACAATCTGGCTGCGCTCCGACAACTTATCAGCCTTCAGCCTTTCTTTTGCATTGCTCTTCAGGAAACTTGGTTTCCAGCAATGCGAACCCCCGCCCTCGGTGGCTGTCGGGGTTATTATAAGAACCGGGCAGCTTATGAAAGGGTGTCTGGTGGCGTCTTCTCTATGTCCTTCACTCTCTGCACAGCTGTTACCGTCTGCAGCCTCTACCTTCCACCATATGGTGATGTCCCACAGCATGTCCTTGATGTACTGATAGCCCAATTGCCGCCACCTTTTTTTTTACTGGACGACTTCAACGCCCATAACCCTCTGTGGGGTGGGTCAGTGGCAACAGGTCAAGGCCCACAATTGAGCATTTATAGGCACAGCTCGATCTTTCCATTTTAAGTGATGGTGCCGTCACTCACTTGAGTGTGGCGCTTGGCACGTACTCTACCATCGACCTTTCGATTCGCTGCCCTAGCCTCTTACCTTCTGTCCAATGGAGAGTGCATGATGACCTGTGTGGTAGTGACCACGTTCCGATCTTTCTCTCACTGCCACAGCGTCACTCTTCTGGGCGCCCTTGCAGATGGGCTATGAGTAAGGCTGACTAAGACTTGTTCTCCTCCATTGCCGCTATTGAGCCTCTCTCTAATGACGCCTTGGATGCGGTGGTTCACTCTGGGTCCCCTCTGAGGAGGGCTGTGCCTTGGAGTTCGCCTGAGATCGCTGAGGCGATTAAAGATCGCCAGCGGGCGCTACAGCGTCAGAAGTGACATCCCTCCATAGAACACCTCATCACTTTCAAATGGCTGCATGCGTGTTCCCGTCGCCTTATCCGCCATGCAAGCAGGAGTTCTGGGAGCGGTATGTGTCCACCATCGGCCTCCATGTCTCTCCATCGCCGGTCTTGGCCGAGATCCGACGCCTCTATGACTGTTGGACCCCTGTCAGCGTCCCTGGGCTCTCACTGAATGGAGCAGTTTGTACAGACTCCGACGAAATTGCCAACAGCTTGGCAGAGCATTTTGCTGTGAGTTCTGCTTCTGCGAATTACCCCCAGGCCTTCCGCTCGATTAAAGAGAAGATGGAACGTCAGAGCCTTTCTTTTCGCAACCACACTTCTGAATCCTACAATGCTCCATTCAGTGAGTGAGAAATTCACGGTGCACTCGCCGCTTATCCTCATACCGTTCCTGGGCCAGATAGTGTTGTGACTTGGCAAGACAGCCAAGTCACAATGAGAGGAAGCCGAAAGGCACGCGTTAAGCTCACGCAGATTGGCATGAGGTCTGGAACAGTTAAAGGAATTAATAGTGGCAAATAAAGTACGTAGTTGATGTAGTACTTAACTTTAATCCACAATTGTAGAACATCTCTCTTGACGGTACATGTTATAACCACAATATAAAATAATATCAAATGCAATGGGGCCTTGCTAGGTCGTAGCAAATGACGTAGCTGAAGGCTATGCTAACATCGTCTCGGCAAATGAGAGCGTAGTTGTCAGTGATCCATCTCTGGCTAAGTCGGCTGTACAACTGAGGCGAGTGCTAGTACGTCTCTCTACACCTGCCGTGCGGCGGCGCTCGGTCTGCAATCACTGACAGTGGCGACACGCGGGTCCGGCGTATAATAATGGACCGTGGCCGATTTAAAGGCTACCACCTAGCAAGTGTGGTGTCTGGCGGTGACACCACATTCCTCCCCCGCAAATCGGCGTACGGATGAGTTGTAAGGCTTCCACCAGCCGTGGAGAGGACCCCATGTTGACGTATGCAACGAGGTGGGGAGCCTAACAACAGGCGAGGCTGTGCCACCCGCACCCGGCCATTCGGTCGGAGGGGTGCTAGGAAACGCCTTAAATTCTAGACCAGGGTGCACGCCAACATGCGGTGCATGCGCCCTTAGAGAGACAGGAGGGGCCGAAGGGTCGACCTCCATCGTGTCGGGGTACCCAACGGGCGAAGACATCTGGTCCGGAGCGGGCAAGAGTTTCATGTCGGAGGATAGTTGGTTACGGGAAGCGATCGGCGGCTCGTGACCCAGGGAGGCGCTTGGCGGCTGCAGCGAAGCGTCCACTGCGGGCGTCGCCAGCGGGTGAACAGGCGGCGGCGGCGCGTCGCCATGGGGCAATACGGAAGGCAGCGTCGGTAACACCTGGAGATGAGGCGAGCCAGTAGATGGGTCCCCAGGGCTCTGACCGGACGGCACCGTCGCTGAAAACAGACGGGGAGCGGCAGAACCCGTGTGACGACAGAGGCGCAGCTGATTGAGATGCCGACGCACCTCACCAGAGGCCCCCAAAACCAGATACATAGCGCGGCCGAGGCAACGAAGAATGCGCCCTGCGAGCCAACGCTGCGAACCTCGATACTTGCGATAGTATACAACGTCGCCAGGAGCAAAAACAGGTGGCTGCCGCTGCACAGGAACCTGATGCGACGGATGCAGCAAAGACATCAAGGTTCGATGAGGACGACCGTGGAGCAACTCAGCCGGCGAGCGACCATCTCGGGGCTGAGAGCGATACGAAGACAAAAAGAGCAACAACGCGTCCTCCCGAGAATATGACTCTTTTAACTTGAACATCTGTGACTTGAAAGTCTGGACCAATCGTTCAGTGGCACCGTTTGACAGAGGCGAAAACGGCGCGGATGTCAGATGTTGAATACCACTGGCCTTGCAGAATGACTGAAATTCTGCGGACATGAATTGTGGGCCATTGTGGGAAACAATAGTCTGTGGAAGACCTTCAATACAAAAGATAGCGGATAACGCTTGGATAGTGGCAGATGACGTCGTGGAAGACATCTGGACAACAAAAGGAAAATTACTGAGCGAATCTACCACAACCAACCATCAAGCATTCCAGAATGGACCAGCAAAATCGATGTGTAATCGTTGCCAAGGAGTAGTGGCTTTCGGCCATGCAAAGAATTTCCGCGGTGGGGCGGGTAGTTGTTCGGCACACGCAATGCAAGAAGGGCACATTTTCGTAATCGCAGCATCGATTCCGAACCAAGTACAGGGCTGACGAGCAAGTTGTTTCGTTCGCACTACACCCCAATGTCCTTGGTGGAGAAGCCGTAAGACAGAGGACTGTGACGAACGTGGGACCACGGCCCTGGACTGATCATTATCAGAACGCAACAGCAAAACACCACGTCGTACAAAAAGTCTCTCCTTGTGAGCAAAATATCGGCGAACCAACGGATCCTCGACCTGTGGCTTTGACAAGGGCCATTGAGTAGTAACAAAACGCAAAACTGTAGCAAGGACAGGGTCAGCAGCTGTGGCTGTAGCTACACGACGAAAATCAATCGGAAACGATTCGACCAGGACATCAGTTTCCGCATCAATGAACATGCAAGCAAGTTTGGAGGAATCGAATCCTCTATCCTCAGCAACAGGCAAACGGGACAACGCATCGGCGTTTCCGTGCGTAGCAGTGGACTGATACAAGATATCATAGCGGTACTGCGAGAGGAAAAGAGACCAGTGAATGAATTTCTGCACTGTACGTGGAGGTACAGGCTTGTTCGGATGAAAAGGTGACGTCAAAGGTTTGTGGTCTGTGATGATGGTAAAGTGATGACCATACAAGAAA
The DNA here is from genome assembly GCF_021461385.2 of Schistocerca piceifrons. NCBI lineage: Eukaryota > Metazoa > Arthropoda > Insecta > Orthoptera > Acrididae > Schistocerca > Schistocerca piceifrons. Next base: position 135,944,465 of record NC_060138.1, on the reverse strand, counting down.
TCATGAAACTTAGTAACACCTAATACGAGAACAAAAGCTTCTTTCTCTATCTGTGAATAATTTCTTTGCACAGACGAGAAAAATTTGGACGCAAAGGCAATAGGGCGATCATGCGATCCATCTTTGTGCGCAAGCACAGCACCGATCCCGAAATCCGAGGCATCTACTATCAACAAAAGGGGTTTCTGGGGATCGAATGGCGTAAGGCAAGTATTGGAAAGCAACGCCGATTTCAACTGGCGAAAGGCGCGTTCGCAATCCGTCGTCCACACGAACGGAACACCTTTTTGTTACAGAAAAAGCCAATAGCTCGGCGTGACGGGCAATTCTCACGCGAATGTCTAGTAGCACACCGCGGGCATGATTTCAGCACTGCATTTGCGTGCTTGCGCGGCACACGTAGCGGAGGGCGTGACGCCAGCTGCGCGGACGGGCGCGAGGGCTGTTTACTGTTCCGTGCAGCTTGCCAGGCGGGCCGGTTAACGTGACACACGGCTGGCGAAGTTTCAAATGATTCCTGAGCAAAGTCAAGTGTGTCTTGCCTATCCAATATGTCTATCACATGTTGAAGGGAGGGATAGACTAGTTTCAAAATTTGCTCCCGTATACGAACATCAGAAACATTCTGTGCAATTGCATCACACACCATAGTGTCTGAATAAGGGAGACCACATTGACACTCAAAAGCACAATCCCTAGTAAGGCCTTGCAAGGTTGCAACCCACTCCCGGTAAGTTTGACCGGCCGTACGTTTTGTACAAAAGAACGTATACCTTTTTGCCACTACATTGACTGATTCCTTGAAATATGCATCTAATGCCGACAAAATTTCGTCGTAGGACAGAGTTGCTACGTCGCGCCGGGGAAACAATTTCACTATCACATGGTACATCTGGACGCCGACACACGATAATAAGTGAGGCTGCCACTCATTACCTTGAATTCTGTAGGCGGCGAGATGGAATCCAAATTGGCGTGACCACTCCGTCCAGCTTTCCAGTGCCGCATCAAAATGACGAAAAGGTGGTGCAACTGCATGTTGTGGCTGCGGTAGCAGTGGAGCGGCGGCTGCCACATCGTTTTGCATTGCACGTTGACCCTGGACGAGCTATCCAAGGGCATCCAATAACGCCTGCGTCTGCTGATTCTGCAAGCGATAAAATTCGGACAGTACATCGGGAGGGTGTGGCGAAGCCATGACACAAGTAAATTAGGGCAATACGAACGCTAAATCCTCTTTGGAGAGTCGACGCCAAAAATGTTGTGACTTGGCAAGACTGCCAAGTCACAATGAGAGGAAGCCAGGAGGTGCGCGTTAAGCTCACGCACATTGGCGTGTGGTCTGGAACAGTTAAAGGAATTAATAGTGGCAAATAAAGTATGTAGTTGATGTAATACTTAACTTTAATCCACAATTGTGGAACATCTCTCTTCACGGTACATGTTATAACCACAATATAAAATAATATCAAATGATATGGCGCCTTGCTAGGTCGTAGCAAATGACGTAGCTGAAGGCTATGCTAACTATCGTCTCGGCAAATGAGAGCGTAGTTGTCAGTGATCCATCTCTGGCTAAGTCGGCTGTACAACTGGGGCGAGTGCTAGTACGTCTCTGTAGACCTGCCGTGTGGCGGCGCTCGGTCTGCAATCACTGACAGTGTCGACACGCGGGTCCGGCGTATACTAATGGACCGCGGCCAATTTAAAGGCTACCACCTAGCAAGTATGGTGTCTGGCGGTGACACCACAGATAGCATCCACTGTCAGATGCTGAAACACCTTTCAGTGGACTGCAAGCAACGGCTCCTCGATTTTTACAACCGTATTTGGGTCTAGGGTGAGTTTCCATCGCACTGATGGGAAAGTAATGTTATCCCCATTCTGAAACCCGGCAAGAACCCTTCGGAGGTGGACAGCTATCGTCCCATTAGCCTCACCAACGTTCTTTGCAAGTTGCTTGTATGGATGGTGAGCCTGCGCTTGAATTGTATACTTGAGTCTCAGGGCCTTTTGGCTCGTCTCAGGGTGGGTTCCGTGAAGCCCGCTCCACCGCCGACAAACTGCTGAGCCTGGAGTCGGCTATCCGTACTGCCTTTGCCAGCCGTCGGCACCTGTTCCCTGTCTTTTTCGAAATGCGAAAGGCGTACGATACGACATGGCGTCATCACATCCTTTTTACGCATTATGGATTGGGTCTTTGGGGCACTCTTCCGATCTTCATCCAATATTTTCTGTCGTATCGAACCTTCCGCGTGCGAGTCGCGTCCTCCCGTAGTTCCTCCCGAGTCCAGGAGAACGGGGTACCGCAGGGATCTGTCCTCTGTGTCTGCCTGTTTAAAATTGCAACAAATGGGCCCGCTGCAGCGGTGGGAAATTCTGTCTCCGCTTCCCTGTAGGCTGACGACTTCTGCCTTCACTATAGCTCTATTGGCATTGCAGCTGCTGAATGTCAGCTACAGGGCGCAATCCGTCAGGTGCAGTCTTGGGCTGTAGCTCATGGGTTCCAGTTTTCGGCAGCCAAGACCTGCGTTACGCATTTCTGCCGGCGACACACTGTTCACCCGGTGTTGCGGCTTTATCTTGACGGGGAGCTTCTTGCTGTGGTAGAGTCACATAGGTTTTTAGGTTGTGGTTCTTGATGCCCGGTTGCTTTGGCTGCCTCATATTCGGCAGCTTAAACAGAAGTGTTGGCGGGATCTAAATGCTCTGCGATGCTTGAGCCAGGCATTAATCCAGTCCCGTCTGGCTTATGGGAGGCTGGCTTATGGTTCCCCTTAGGCGTTGCGGGTGCTGGACCCAATTCTTCACAACGGGATACGCCTTGTCACTGGTGCTTTCCGGACCAGCCCTGTGAACAGCTTACTCGTGGAGGCAGGTGTCCCTCCACTGCAGTTACAGCGATACCGTTTACTGGCCGCTTATGCTGCCCATGTTTTTAGCTTGCCCGGGCATCCAAATTATCGTCTTTTGTTCCCGCAATCGGTCGCCCATCTGCCAGAACATCGGCCCCGGTCAGGTAGTCGGATCGCGGTCCGCGTCCGAGAACTTCTCTCCGGGCTTGGTATTTTCCCTGTTCCACCTCCTTTCCTTGCCCCTTTGCATACACCCCTACGGTGTGTTTCTCGCCCTTGCCTTTGGCTCGACTTGGCACATGACTCAGTCCCTCCGGAGGCCTTCTGCCGCCGCTTTTATTCCATCCTAGCCACGTATCAGGGCTCTGGCGTTATATGCTCTGACGATTCGATGGTTGCTGGTCGGATCGCTCATGCTCTATCTCAAGGGGACCATTACGAACAACGATCCTTGCCAGCTGGCTGCAGCGTTTTTACTGCTCAGCTGGTCGCCATCTTTCGTGCCCTAGAGTATATCGAATCCTGCTCAGGTGAGTCCTTTGTTATCTGTAGCGACTTCCTGAGCAGTTTACGAGCTATCGACCAGTGTTTCCCTCGGTCTCGTCTGGTGATGGCTGTCCAGGAGACCCTGCATACTCCTGCCTGTGCGGCCGATCTGTGATCTTTATGTGGACCCCAGGCCATGCTGGGATACCAGGCAATGAAAATGTTGATCGACTAGCGAAAGAGGCCACCAGTAAACCATCTCTGGACGTTTGCCTCCCAGAGACTGATTTGCGGGCAGTCTTACGCCACTAAGTTTTTGCACTGTGGGACGATGAATGGCGGGAACTGACCACACATAATAAACTCTGTGCTGTCAAGGAGACAATGGATGTGTGGCTGTCATCCCTCCGCATTGGCCACTCCCGGCTGACACACAGTTATTTATTGCACCGGGAGGACCCTCCTCTATGTTGATGCAGGGCGGCTTTGACAGTGGCCCACATTTTGTTGTCCTGCCCCCTTTTAGCTGTGGTCAGGCAGACGTTTGCGCTGCCTAATACGCTCCCTGCCCTTTTAACTGATGACCCTGCTATGGCTGGAATTGATTTACGTTTTATTTGGGCAGGGGGGTTTTATCGTTTAATCTGAGTGGGTGTTATGTTATTTTGTTGATTCTGACCTTTGACATACGATTTTAGACTGAGTTTTTAATGTGTCTCTCGGTAGTTGGCTCTTCCCTTTTTTCCTCTATGGTCGGCCAACCACCGCCACACTCCATGTGATTTTAAATTGTTTTGTCTGATCTCTGTCTGAGTATTTCTTGTCCTGTGTCGTTTGCCGTCTTTTCTGTTGTTCGTTTTTTTATTCTCTGTGGGTGGTTTAAGTTTTTTGGAAAAAAGGATGGATGACAGTAGGAGTCTGGTCTCTTTAATCCCATAAACCAACCAACCAACCATTATCTGTAGCGATTCCCTGAGCAGTTTACGAGCTCTTGACCAGTGTTTCCCTCGCTCTCGTTTGGTGATGGCTGTCCAGGAGTCCCTTCATGCTCCTACCCATTGCGGCCGCTCTGTGGTCTTTGTGTGGACTCCCGTCCATGTTGGGAATCCTGGCAATGTACATGTTGACCACCTGGCCAAACAGGCCAAGAGTGAACCAACCCTGGACATTGGCCTTCCGGAGACTGATTTGCGAGCAGTGTTACGACGCATAGTTTTCACACTATGGGACGCTGAATGTCGCGATCTGACCAGACCCAATAAACTGTGTGCTATTAAGGAGACGACAACTTTGTGGCGATCAACCAAGCAGGTCTGTCGCAAGGAGTCTGTTGTCCTATGCCGGCTGCGCATTGGGCATATACGGCTGACGCACAGCCACTTATTGCGCCTTCAGTACCCCCGTCTATGTCGCTGCGGGTCGGCATTGACAGTTGTCCGCATTTTGTTGGCCTGTCCACTTTTAACTGTGCTCAGGCAGACTTTGGCGCGGCCTCGTACGCTCCCTGCCCTTTTAACTGATGACAATGCTATGGCAGGCTTAGTTTTGCGTTTTATTCGGGGAGGGGGCTTTTATAACTCAATCTACGTGTTTGTCCTTTTGTATTGAGTCTGGCCTTTGGCCAACGAATTAAGTCTGAGTGTTTAGTGTGTTTTTTGTTTTGGTGGTTGGGTTTTCCTTTTTCTTGTCTCTATGGTCGGCCAACCACTCTCACACTCTGTGTCATTTTAATTCGTTATGTCTGTTCTCTGTCTGAGTCTGTCTAGTCCTGTGTCGTCTGTTGTCTCCATTATTCGTTTTTACTCTGTGCGGGTGTTTTTGAATTTTGGAACAAGGGCAGTCTGGTCCCTTTAATCCCACAAACCACCCAACCCACCAACCTTTAATCCCACAAACCAACCAACCATCACCTCTGACTCAGATATCATACACTTAGCTGCCAACCAGAAATTCTAGTTCTGTGAGTCACCAGTGAGTGGAAGATTTGGATGGGATTCGGTTAATGAAAAGGGGACATACAATTAAAGGTTTATTTCCCAAAAACAATTAATTAATTGTAATAAATTACACTGTCACTTACAAATTACAGTGACACAAACATATCAAGCTGCATACAATATGAGGTAATAAAAATGTTATATGCCTCATACGTTCACTTAATACATTTAAATTTTATAATGTGAAGCACAAATGTATAATTTACAAAAAATTTTCAGTCGAAGTTACTCCTTCCTATATCTTCTTTAAAGAGTGATAAAATTTCCAAAAGGTATCTCAATTAAAAATGCCCTAAAACCCCTAACACAACAACATGTACATGACTACCTCAAATAATAAATATATGTACGGGAAAGCATAATATTGCTTCCTTACAGAAAGTTTGCTGATTTCAACAGCGCAGACGACGTTCAAACTGTGGGCAACATGGGCTGCTTGCCGGTCAAAACATGTTATGACTGCGGCAGTGGCAAAACTTACAGATTTAATAAAAGAACACAGGCCACCTAGCAATCTTACCAAAATCAGTTTACACAAAGGAGGAAGAGGGGGGAAGGAGACATAATAAATACCATTCACAAGTGCACTTGCCAAACCTAATTCTAAAATACAGTATGAAAGGATCTCAATTAATGACAAAATCCAGGATAGGCCTGGCAATATTGCACCTGAGCGCTAGTAGCCAAAATAAGGATGACAGATACCAAGGTCTGACATCATCTTAGGGCTAACTGGCACAACAAACAAATAAGAATAAAAGAACAGGCAAATGCCAATGCTGAAGAATTTAAATAGGATTAAGTACACGCGAGGCTAAAATCAATTGCTAGCACCTTGGACATCGTCTTAGGCTTAATTGACACTACAAATAAATAAAGATAAAGGACCAGGCAAATGACAATGCCCAGCAATTTAATTAAAAATAAGTAAGCACAAGGCTAAAAACAATTGCTAGCAACTTAACAAGCACACATAAAAATATCAGACTGCTGCCACATCACAAAACGGAACAGGCGCGTACTCTGTCCCCAGAAAGCCAGAGAACCAATAACACAAACTCCAGCAACCGAGCCAGCCTGACCACAGTAATTTCAACTCAGAATCAGGGCGCGTGAGAACAAAGGGTCCACGCAAAACACACACTGCCAAATAATTCAGACCAACAGATACGGATGCCCCCCGGGCGGGAAAACGGGGTCGACGACCGGGTACACACTAGCCGAAAATTCGACACCTAGACTCCGGCCAAAACCGAATCACGCAGAAAATATAAACAACAGCTGAAGTAAGGTGAAACGAACCCCACCACACAGACACACAGGAAGCCTGCCCTGCAGTTCTTACAACTCCTGGGTGCGGAAACCCAAGAGATATCGTGGCACCCTTTTCAGAGGCGGAGAACCTCGAGCGATCGCATGCGCGGATCCAGCAGTTGTCCACTAAAGCACATCACTAACACGCCACACCACCCAACGGCCAAATCAACGAGGCCCACCAACAACAAGACCACACCTCCGTGCTGGGGCGGAAGGCCAAAACCCACCAGCTCGGTGCGAATCCAACTGCCGAGCCGAGCGCGCGCGGTTCCCCTCCCACCCCCCCCCCCACCCCCCCCCCCCCCGAAATACGCTCCATAGGGCAGCAGCCGCCTGGGAGCCTGCGCATGCCGAACCAGACGGAAACAGAAATACAAATCGCTATCGATAGTGCCGCATAGGCAACGCGCCAGAGAAATGGCACAACCAGCTTCGGTAATCTGATTTAGTGAAAAATTCGCCAGAGCTCTTTATCACTGGAAAATACGCAGTTCACTTTCTGTGCTCTACAGCTACACTGTACGAGTAATTTCGTGTGAAAACAATACTTACTAATTGCAGAATTTAATAATGTCGTGCCTTTATGTTATGTATGGGCCCGACCGAAGTTTTTGCACTTTGGGACACCGAATGGCGCAACCTGACCACACAAAACAAATTCAGTCCTATCAAGGAGACAATGGATGTGTAGCGATCATCATTGCGAGCCACTCGTTGGGATTCAGTAGTCCTGTGCCGGCTCCCCATTGGCCACACCCGTTTGACACACAGTCATTTACTGCAGCATGAGGACCCGCATCGAGGACCCGCCTCTATGTCGATGCGGGTCGGCTTTGACGGTGGTCCACATTTTGTAGGACAGTCCACTTTTAAGTGTGCTCTGGCAGACGTTTGCTCTGCCTGATACGCTCCCTGCCCTTTTAACAGATGACACTGCCATGACAGGCTTAGTTTTGCGTTTAATCGCGCAGGGGGCTTTTATCACTTGCTCTAATTGTTTGTCTTTATTTTGTGTTGGGTCTGGCCTTTGGCCTACGGTTTTAGTCTGAGTTTTTAATACGTTTATCAGTGGTTGGCTTTCCCTTTTTTTTTTCTCTCTGATCGGCCAACCACTGTCACACTCTGTGTGATTTTACTTCGTTTTGTCTGGTCTTTGTCTAAGTTTCTCTTGACCTGATGTCGTCTGTCATCTTTTCCTTGTTCGTTTTTATTCTGTGTGGGTGTTTTTAAGTTTTTGAAAAAGGGACCGATGACCGTGGCTGTCTGGACCCTTTAATCCCGCCATAGCAACCAACCAACCTGAAGATGCAGTGCTGTCTGTCTCTTCGCCCTCGCTTGAATTAATCTATCGTCTTGGTTATCACACGTTAGGTGCATTTGGTAAGAGGACTGATCGGCGTTTAAACTGTCTCTCGTTTGAGTTGCCATACTGTTACGTGCCCCCTGCGGGTTAGGGGGTAAGTATAGGCCCGCGGTATTCCTGCCTGTCGTAAGAGGCGACTAAAAGGAGTCTCAAACGTTTCGGCCTTCTGTGATGGTCCCCTCTTGGGTTTGACTTCCTTCTTTTTTTTTTCTTTTTTTTTTTCTTTTCCAAATTTTCGTTGTCAGTGCGTGCCATTTGGGGAAGGACACCTTACGTGGTGATTTTCTATTGGTCCATCATGCTCCACCATCTTGCATGTTACCTATTGTCGTGTGGGGGGGACTACGCCCAACATCTTCTGGGTTGTCCCCTTCTCGCCTTGTGCGCACTCTCCTTCTTCGCGCCTACGACAACTGTGGACCCTTTAAACACCTAAAATCCAGCATGGTAGCCAGTGCGTTGTGGTGGGGTCGTCATGTACCCTCTTGGTGGTAGCCCCCTGACCACGCAGGGATCGCACTACAGATGCCAGAGCTGTTTCCTCCCCATGCATGCCAAGGAGTATGTGCCCATCTTGTCTGGGGCACGGGGACTCCAGGCAACGGGATATCGGCCAGGTACCCGTTGCTTTGGCTGGGTGGCGCCCTTGGGGAGAGCCCTCGTTCGGAGTAGGTGGCATCTGGGCGGATGTGGCGCAATGATGCGCAATAAATCACACCAAGCTGGTGGTCGCACGGCCACCAGCGTCTCTAAGCGTGGTAGAGTAGACTTTGATGCTGCACAATATGACCCTCAGTCGTTCCCCTCGTTGGCTGCGCCATGGGAGGGACGCCGATCTAGTGCCAAGCGGGAGCCTTACGTACCGCAATACCTTGTCTGCAGCAGGACTGATGGTGACTCCTTTCTTATGACGAAGCCTCTGTTTTTTGTGGAACACCTGGAGGATAAGTTTGGGGAAGTGGCGGGGTTGTCTAAAATGAGGAATGGGTCCATCCTCCTCAAGACGTCCTCCCCAGCCCAGTCACGAGCGTTGCTCTTGTGCGATAAGCTGGGTGACGTCCCTGTTACCGTCACTCCCCACAGTAGCTTAAATATGGTCCAGGGGATTATTTACCATCGTGACCTCGTGTTACAATCCGATCACGAGCTGCGAGCCGACTTGGAACGACGTGGTGTACATTTTGTCTGGCGTGTACATAGGGGGCCCAAGACTAACAGGGTGGCCACCGGTGCCTTTATCTTGGCCTTCGAGGGTGATGTCTTGCCCGAGAAGGTCAAGGTGATGGTTTACCGTTGCGACGTGAAGCCATACGTCCCTCCCCCGATGCAGTGCTTCCAGTGCTGGAAGTTTGGGCATATGTCCTCCCGTTGTCCATCCAGTGCTACATGTCGAGATTGCGGACGCCCCTCTCATCCCGATGCTCCATGTGCGCCTCCGCCTGTATGTGTCAACTGTGGGGAGCACCACTCTCCATGCTCGCCGGATTGCCCCGTTCTTCATAAGGAGCGGAAGATCATGGAATTTAAGACCCTGGACCGGCTTACTTATCGAGAGGCAAAACTGAAATATGAAAGGTTGTATCCTGCTTCCATTCGACCATCTTATGCTGCAGCCACGTTATCGTCGCCCACGCGAGCGACGGTTGTCGCCTCAATTGTGCCGCCTTCAGTGGGCCCTCGGGGCCGTGTATCTCTGTCTGCCCCCCTCGTGTCTGGGGGCAAGCCTTCCTCTGTTGCACCCTTAGCAGTTGGGGGCACACCCTCATCTGTCGCTCCCCCCACGCATACTTCGGGAGTGACATCTGCACCACAACCGGGAGGCTCGATTCCTCCCCCTCTTTCTCCGCCGGCGTTGCCCCCGCCGGTTCCTCTCTCGCGGAAGGGGTCCCTCGGGGCTCTCCCTTCCTCCGTTTCTTCTCCTTCCCAGCCAGATGTCAGCCATTGGATGAAGGTTCCGCCACCTGCTGGTCGTAGGGCTTCTGCGTCGTCGTCGGCCGCCGACGATCCTTCAGAGAAGCTCTCCCAGCCCTCTCACCCTAAGGGCCGACGTGAGAAGAAGGAACGGCATGTGTCCAAGAAGAAGGACGTTCCGGCGGTTTCCGCACCGCCTGCTGTACATAGTCCTGGCTCCGGGGATGAGGTGGAGATCCTCGCCTCTGCCGCGGATCTCGCCCTCACGGAACCCTTTGGGGCCTCTCCTATGGACTCAGCTGACTCTCCCCCGGTGGCGGCGGTTGGCTCTGAAGCGCTGTCTGCCTCTTAGTCGCATTCACGCCCTCCCAGTCCCTTCCTGCTTCCATTCTCCATTGGAACTGCGGCGGTTATTTCCGCCACCTGCCTGAACTCCGGATGCTTCTGAGTGATTCCCCTGTTCTCTGCATTGCTCTGCAGGAAACTTGGTTTCCTGCACTGCGGACCCCCGCCCTTCGCGGTTATCGGGGATACTATAAGAACCGTGCTGCCTGTCAACGAGCGTCAGGTGGGGTTTGCCTCTTTGTTCACCACTCTGTCTGTAGCTCGCCAGTACCCCTTCAGACGCCTTTAGAGGCAGTTGCTGCCAGGGTTGTGCTCTCGCCGGCTATTACTATTTGCTCTGTTTACATTCCTCCGGATGGGGAGCTCCCCCGACATGTCTTGGCTGCGCTGCTGGCTCAACTCCCGCCACCATTGCTGCTTCTGGGCGATTTCAATGCCCACAACCCTCTATGGGGTGAGACTGTCTCTGATGACCGCGGTCGGGCCGTGGAGCATTTGTTGGCTCAGCTCGACCTTAGCCTCTTGAACACCGGTGCTCCCACGCATTTCAGTGTTGCCCATGGCTCGTTCTCGGCCATCGATCTCTCTCTTTGCAGCGCCGGACTTGTCCCATCCCTCCACTGGAGGGTGCACCCTGACCTGTGCGGTAGTGACCATTTTCCCATCTGTTTGTCACTACCCCAGTGCCGTTCTTCTGGGCGCTTGCCCCGCTGGGCTCTCCACAGGGCAGACTGTCCGGCTTTTACTTCTGCTGCAGCCATTGAGTCTCCCCCACAGGGTGACATTGACGAGGTGGTCCGTGTTTTAACCACGTCCATCATTTCAGCGGCCGCGGCTGCCATCCCCCGATCTTCTGGCCTCCCTCGGAGGAAGGCTGTACCCTGGTGGTCGCCTGAGATTGCTGAGGCTATTCGCGACCGTCGGCGGGCTCTCCAGCGTCATAGGCGGCACCCGCCTCTCGAGACCCTCATCGCCTTTAAGAGGCTCCGTGCCTTGGCCCGTCGTCTTATTGCATGGCGTAAGCAGGAGTGCTGGGAGCGGTATGTCTCATCCTTGGGCTCCCGTGTCTCCCCCTCACTCGTGTGGTCCCGAATCCGGCGGATTTATGGATACCAGACCCCTATGGGTGTCCCTGGGCTCTCCTTGGACGGCGCTGTCTGCACGGACGCTGCCGCCATTGCTGAACGGCTTGCCGCGCACTTTGCTCAGAGCTCTGCGACTGCATCTTATCCCCCCGCTTTTCGCTCTCTCAAGGAGCGAGCCGAGCGGACGCCGTTCTTATTCCAAACGCGTCGTTCTGAAACATACAAGCTCCTTTCAGCGAGAGGGAATTCCTCGCTGCCCTCGCCGTTTGCCCTGATACAGCACCAGGCCCAGACTGCATCCACGCGCAGATGCTGAAGCATCTCTCCGGGGGCTGCCAGAGACACATTCTCGCGATATTTAATCGCATTTGGAGCGAAGGCGTGTTCCCGTCGCAATGGCGAGAGGGTGTTATTGTCCCCATCTTGAAGCCCGGTGCGGACTCACTGGCGGTGGACAGCTATCGTCCCATTACCCTCACCAACGTTTTGTGCAAATTGCTCGAACGTATGGTGGGGAGGCGTTTGTGTTGGGTCCTTGAGTCGCACGGTCTCCTCGCTCCATCCCAGGGTGGCTTCCGTTGGGGCCGGTCTGCCACGGACAATTTGGTGTGGCTTGAATCTGCTATTCGTACGGCCTTTGCCCGACGTCAGCATCTCGTTGCAGTATTTTTCGATCTGCGGAAGGCATATGACACCACATCGAGGCATCACATCCTCGCCACGTTGTATGCGTGGAGTCTTCGTGGTCGGCTCCCGGCTTTTCTTCAAACCTTTCTATTGCACCGCTCTTTCCGGGTGCAAGTCGGTGCCGCCTCTAGTTCTTCTTATACACAGGAAAATGGGGTCCCGCAGGGCTCGGTGTTGAGTGTGTCCTTATTTCTAGTGGCCATTAATGGTCTGGCTGCAGCCGTGGGGTCGTCGGTGTCTGCTTCTTTGTATGCCGACGACTTCTGCATCTCATTTAGCTCCACGACTACGGGAGTCGCCGAACGCAGGGTGCAGGTAGCCGTTCGGAAGGCAGCATCATGGGCTCTGACTCACGGTTTTCAGTTCTCTGCAGCCAAGACTCCAGTTGTGCACTTCTGCAGGACGGTCCACCCTCATCCTGAACTTTACCTCGACGGCCACCTGCTTGAAGTGGTGGACACTTGCCGCTTCTTGGGACTCGTGTTTGATGCCCGGCTCACATGGGTTCCTCATATTACTCAGCTGAAGCAAAAATGCTGGCGGCACCACAACGCCCTCCGCTGCATTCGCCTCACATCTTGGGGTGCGGATCGCTGCACGCTGCTGCGATTGTACAGAGCCCTTGTGCAGTCTCGGCTTGATTATGGGAGCCTGGCCCATGGGTCTGCATCACCCTCCGTGTTGAAGTTGTTAGACCCCATACACCACTGTGGGGTCCGGCTTGCAACTGGCGCTTTTCGTATGAGCCCCATGGATAGTCTACTGGTGGAGGCCGGGGTTCCCCTTCTGCGGATTCGCCGCCATCGACTGCTCGCCGACTATGCTGTCCACGTGCATTGCTCGCCAGGCCATCCCAATCGTCGCCTGCTTTTCCCTGCCATAGTCCTCCATCTGCCCGAACGGCGACCTAGGTCTGGGCTTTCCGTCGCTGTCCGCGTTCAGTCCCTGCTGTCGGAATTGGGTTCATTCCCTCTTCCGCTTCCCTTCCGGGTCCGTGCACCTACGCCTCCCTGGTGTTTGTCCCGGCCGTCCGTCCATCTGGACTTGGCACAGGGACCCAAGGACTCGGTTCCGCCTGTGGCCCTCCGTCGCCGTTTTCTTGCGCTCCTCGCCTCATTTTCGGACTGTGAGACTGTCTACACTGATGGTTCCCTGGTAGATGGTCGCACTGCCTACTCTATTGCTCATGCTGCCCATTTTGAGCAGCGCTCCTTGCCGGCTGGCTGCAGTATTTTTACTGCAGTGCTGGTGGCCATATAGCGCGCTCTTGAGCATATGCATTTCTGCTCAGGTAGGTCCATCGTGATCTGCAGTGACTCCCTGAGCAGCCTTCAGGCCATCGACCGCTGCTATCCCTCCTCTCCTCTGGTGTCCTCCATTCAGGAGTCTGTTTCCGCCATTGCCCGTTCTGGTCGTTCGGTGGTCTTAGTTTGGACGCCCGGTCATGTTGGCATCCCAGGGAACGAACGTGTAGACAGGCTGGCCAAAGGGGCGATCGACGCCCCGGCTTTGGAGATCGGCCTTACGGCTCGCGACCAGCAGCTGGTGTTGCGCCGTAAGCTGATTGGGATGTGGGCTGCTGAGTGGCATGGCATGACAGCCCCGAATACACTGCAGGCTGTCAAGGGGACGACCGATGTGTGGCGTTCCTCCCTGCGGGATTCTCGCAGGGACTCGGTAGTCCTGTGTCGGCTGCGCATCGGCCATACATACCCGACGCACGGCCATCTGTTGCGTCAGGAGGATCCCCCCTTGTGTCGGTGTGGGTCCCGGCTGACGGTCGGCCACATTTAGCTGGAGTGTCCTCGACTGCACACACTCCGGCAATCTTTTAATCTCCCGGGCACTTTGGCTTTGGTTTTATCCGACGATGCCTCCATGGCTGACAATGTTTTACATTTTATCTGTAGTAGTCCTTTTTATGGTTCGATTTAGGGAGGTCCTGGGCCTTTCCCTTTCTGTGTCTTTTGTCCTTGTGTCTGTTGCTGATCTGGTGTGCCATCAGATGGTTGACTCTTTCCCTGTCTGTGTCTTTTGTCCTTGTGTCTGTTGCTGTTCTGGTGTGCCGTCAGATGGTTGACTCTTTTTTTTTTTTTTTCTCGTGGTCAGTCAACCAGTCTCCGCCCATCCTCCTTTCTTCTGTTTCTTTCTGTCTGGTGTTCCTGTCCTGTTCTTGTCTGTAGTGTTTGTTGCTGCATTTGTGTTCTTTTAGCGCCTGAGGGGACGTCTCCTCCCCCTTTGGTTTTTACCTGCTCCATAGATTTTCGGCTCGCCTGATTTTGGAATGGGGGACTGATGAGCTTCCCTGTTTAGTCCCCCTTAAACATCCCAACAACCACCACCACCACTGTTACGTGAACATAACTCTTGGCTGCCTGTGGCACCGCATATGCAGCTGCAGGGACTTTTCTCAGGTCCATCCTTGGAGCACTGTCTGTGGATCATTCCCTTCTTATTTGGTCTGACTGAGTCAATTGTTTAAAAATTCTTTGTTTAAATTATTCTTATTGCTTGTGGTCTTCAGCCGACAAAGGAAATAAATTCTTCTTAATAACTCCTTCAGCCAACAGTGTAGCTCGTGACAGTTAATTTTTAATGATTGTTTTAAAAATTATTTTGGTTTTTCTCAACGTGTAGTTGTCTTCCTCACTTTTAATTCAGGCTTTAAGCCGGTAATTATTCTGAAGTATTGCTTGTGGCCTCGCCGACATATAATTTTGAATTCTTTCTTAATAAGGCCTTCAGCCATCAGTGTAGCTTGTGTTACAGTCAATTTTTTTTAAATGATTGTTTTCAAAAAAATTTCCTTTAATAAAGTATACATGTTTACGATGCAACCAACGGTAACTAATTAGGCCCTGTCCCCACCGTTTCCTGCTTTCCCGAAGTCCCATGTTTCAGCGACCTTGTCCGCAGCTCGTGGTCGTGCGGTAGCGTATTATCTTCCCGCGCCCGGTTTCCCGGGTTCGATTCCCGGCGGGTCAGGGATTTTCTCTGCCTCGTGATGACTGGGTGTTGTGTGGTGTCCTTAGGTTAGTTAGGTTTAAGTAGTTCTAAGTTCTAGGGGACTGACGACCATAGATGTTAAGTCCCGTAGTGCTCAGAGCCATTTGAACCATTTTTTTCAGCAACCTTTTCACATGAGTGACCTGAATACAAATGACAGCTCCGCCAATGCATTGCCCTTTTATACCTCGTGTATGCCATACAACCGCAATCTCTATACATGCATCTCGCTATCCGACAAGTTTTGTCACGTCATTGTATAATCTCAACACTAAACGTCCACAGCTCGTGGGCTAGTTGCTAGGGTTGCTGTCTCTGGATTACGGCGTCCAGGCTCAAATGGATCTGAGTACTATGGGACTTAACGTCTGAGGTCATCAGTCCCCTAGACTTAGAGCTACTTAAACCTAACTAACCTAAGGACATCACACACATTCATGTCCGAGGCAGGATTCGAATCTGCGACCGTAGCGGTCGTGCAGTTCCAGACTGTAGCGCCTAGAACCGCTCGGCCACCCGGGCCGGCACGGGGTCCAAAGTTCGACTCGCAGCGAGGTTGGGAATTTTCTCTGCCCGGGGACTGGGTGTCTGTGTGGTCCTCATCAATTCATCATCATCATCATCATCACTCATAATAGTGACTAGACTGGACTGGAAAACATTGGTCTGTGTAAAAAGTCGGACTTTGTATGTGCGCTGATGACAGCGCAGTTGAGCGCCCCATGAAGCAATCATCATCATCATCAACAGCACTGAAGAACGCAGTGACGTAAATCAGAAGAAAAGCTGTTACTCCTCTTGTTTTTGTAAACACCTTCCTGCTTTCCTGTTGCTATTATGAAGGTAATTTGTCCAGTAATTTCGCAGAAGTAACGGGTCCAAGAAGTAAGACATGCGATTAACACTGCATCTGATTACAACGAAAACAAGTGTGAGATACGTATCACAAGAATCTTCAGGAGTTGGTTATGACATTTATATCAGGGCTGTGCACGACTGGGTACAGTTGCAGTACGAGAAACCTGCCGCAACGTCATTTAACGACACTGTAGTTACGATGTGCCGCTTTTTAAAAGTTGGAGCTGAAACGTTTTTCTCGTTTCTAATTGTCGGTGATAGTCTACACGACGACTTACCACATAATAGCGTTCTGACAGCAGTCTTGAAGCTGTAATTTCTCGCTGTAATTCTTGAACGTATACGATGAGTCATGACGAATCATTAAGTCTGATTTATATATTAACAGATAAACTCCACAGAGACTGAAGAACGTACATGAAGCTCAAACTGTGTTACGTGAGTCAGTATTCGTAGAGTGTTAGCGATTGGATGTCTGCTGATTAATGTTGAATCCTGCCTAGTCGTCAAAAATGGGGTGTCTATGAAAATGCTTTCTTGAATCGCTAGACAAACAATTTAAAAAATCGTATTAATGAATTTTATTACGATATCATTAACTTTGAATATACACAGATGTGCAAGCAAAGGGCGACAGACAAATTAAGCAAGTTTCTTCAGTATAGACAGTGTTACATAGGACAAGCGAAATGACTATTCTTGAAGCTGTTCTAGAACTGGGCCGCGACCAGTCGGGCGTGGAGCTTATGTTCTCCTTGCGTAGAGGGCGCTTCTGTCTCGTCGTCCCGGAGAGTGGTCGGTGAGTGTGCAGTTGGCTGACGTCTTCTTAACAGCACTCTGTTCTATCGATCCGACTGGTGTGCCAGTATCTGACTTTATGCCGTAAAATATAAACATTCTTATATCTCAAGGGTTCAATAGTTCTTAATGCTGTCCACTTAATTAATAAGTTGTGTACCGACAGGTTTCATGCATTTTTCGCTTTCAAGATCTATCTGTGACACGACAGTTATGGTATACACAGGCTACTTTTCGCTGGCTAAATTTCCTCAATAAATAAAAAATGCAGAACCAATTGCCGCATACATGACCTGTCGCAACTATGAAAGATTGGAGAATGACATTTATGGTCATGGCAGGACTTTCATACACTGCAGTGGTTATTGTAAACTTGAAAGGTAAGATAATCTCTATACCTAAAAGGCAGTGTCCTGACTGACTGACTGACTCCCTCAATGACTCATCACCGCTCAGTCCAAACAGCTAAGAACAGAAAATATGGAAAGGGATTTGATCTTATACGGTAAGCGTTGCTTAAGATGGGATTCATCGAAATTCCTAGTGGATGAAATTAAGGAAGAAATGTTTTTTTTTAAAATATGTCAATACTAATTGTTGTGGAGAAGGCTAATCAAAGGCAGCGTTTATTGGCAGGACAAATAGAAAATGTGACAGATCTACTGAGGAGACTGCCGACACTATGCTTGTCCGTCCTCTTTTAATACTGCTGAGCGGTGTGGGATCCTTACCAGATAGGACAGACGGAAGACATCGAAAAAGATCAAAGAATGGCACCACGTTTTGAATTATCACAAGATATGGGACAGTGTTACAGAAATGAGTAGTTGGAGTTAGCACTCGTAATTTTTTATTTTCCATAAGATTGATCTAATGATCCAGAACCTACAAAATCTAACTACTATCCTTTTACCTCATAATAATATAATATAATAACTATAATAATAATCATTTATCTTGCATACATTTCCCATAGGTGAAAGTAATGTAAATAAATAAATTAGGTAGTTAACTATTATTTTAAAAAAAGCATTTTATAACATTTTCTTAGCCCCAAAAATTGTCCTATTTTCGACTTTTGTGAAAAACGTGTTTTTTAAAAATTATACTAAAGAATAAGTATATATAATTATTTACTTTCCGCTTTAGCAGCCATAATATTATTATGAACTGTTGTTGTAAATGTTTAATACTTTCTGTTAATTTCTCAGTCAAGTATTAACCGATTTTAAAAATTCAAAGTGCTAACATAATCTACGTAAAAAGAGCTATCTAGAAAAAAATATAATAAAATAAATCGGAAATCGTTTCATAAGTAAGGTACTAAAATTTTCACTTTTTATTTTTTCTATCTTTCTTAAAATGTTTCAGAAATGTGTATAAGCATGAAGTTAACACTTTTATAAACTTTTAATTTTTTCATCCATTTATATAGAAGCTAATGTCAATAATTCAAAATTTTCAGTAAGTCATCTATGTTGTGCATCGCATGTAACATTATTTTTACCATGCATAATTACATAAGCAAGTGTATCATTTGGAATTTTATCATTAAAAGTTGCACATAGTTTCATAGTTGTTTTCTGTGTAGCTACAACATTCTTTCTATGTCATATTGATTAAATAAAATGGATAATTATTTATAAAACTAAATGGACTAATATCAATATCTGATTTTAGTAAAGTAATTCTTTTAAAATCAAGAAATGCATCATATGCTTTCAGAAAATTATTTGGCGGATTAATATTCCACATTTCTTGAGGAAAAACTTCATTTCTACCATTTTATAAATAAATATTTTGTAGTTTGTAATGATCAAATAATGACGAATTAACTATTTGATTATTTTTACGATTTGTTTGATATGTAACAAATATGAAGTATAGCACATCAAATTCTGTAAAGTTATAGTAATTTGTAATATACAGTTCAAAACTGTTTTTAGCAGATAATATGGCAGCTTCTTGTGTTGGAAATTCATAAAAAGAAATAGGAATATTCTGATTTTTAA
Source organism: Schistocerca piceifrons (assembly GCF_021461385.2). NCBI lineage: Eukaryota > Metazoa > Arthropoda > Insecta > Orthoptera > Acrididae > Schistocerca > Schistocerca piceifrons. Next base: position 135,925,745 of record NC_060138.1, on the reverse strand, counting down.
GAATAATTTCACGTTGTCAAGATCATAATTTGGTTCATATTTAACAACTGGCACATGAATTTCCATAGATGCTATAACTATTTTTCCTTCTTCAGGAAGTGTATCTTTTATTTCAATTCCGGCATCATTTTTATCAGACCAACATAAAATTGTGTCTCCAGAAGATGAACTATGTTTAAAAATTACAGTTAAATCTCCCATCCACATAATTTCTTTATAATCTTTAAAAAATCCACCAAGTTATGATAGTGGATACAGAACTCCATTTCTTTTACTATTTATTTTTCCTGTATTAATTATATGTCCTTCTAAACTTACTTTGTCAGTAACAGATGAAGTTAAATTAAGTAAGACAGATGAAGAAATAAAAGGATGTTCAATTCTACATAAAGTGTTATTTCCTTTCTTTATCATTATAAAATCAAACAGTTTTGCTACATAATTATCAATTAATTTTTTGTTTGATTTTCCATTATAAGTTGGATAATCTGTGCCATCATTTCCAATAATACTAAAATTCATGTACAATTGTGCATGATTTGGATGAAGCCAGACATCAACAATATTTATTTCAATTTCTGTATCTTTGTTAGGAACATTTAAATTATTTGTAGTTTTCTCATTCACAGGGAATGAATAGAATTGATAACATTCAATTTTATTCATGACACAGTCTAAGATTGTTTTAGCAGTTACTTAATTATTAACGAGAAAACTTATTAGCGTCAGGAAAGCAGACTTCAGTCTGCAACGAAGATATTTGTAAAACAACTGTTACAATAGCAGCATTAAAATCAATTAAATTATCATTTTCTTCAGTTACAGTAACGTCTAAATCTTGAATTGTATTAAAATTAGGAACATTTTCAGGATATTTTGGTTCATAACTTATTGGTCCACCAAATTCTGCATTATGTTTAAATGAAGCAGTAATATTAGTTTCTTTATGAAATTCATCACTATGTTTTACATACATTCCATCAGCAAGATTAAAATTTATATTTATTAATAATGTTAGGAACATCTTTATCTATGGCTTTTTGATTATGTAAAATAATTTGATTACTAAAACCAAGTAAACTTGCAATACTATCGGTCACATCCATATACAATTTTACATCATTTTCAATAACAATTCTGTTTAAAATTTCATCTGCTTTAATATGTCTATTAGGCTTTTTCGAATGAATAAATTTTTCTAAATTTTTAAAACTATATTGACCTATAGGAATTTCTATCGTTTCTTCATCACGATAAAGTTTATTATTTTTTGTTGTAATATTTGGCGTTAAAAAGGTGAATAAAAACCGACTTGTGAAACATTAGTATAACTATCACGTATTGGAACAGTTAATCTTTTAGAAAGGATTGAAGATCTATCACTAAGTTGAAATAGGCGACAGCCAATGCTGTCATTAGATGGCATCAATCTACTCATTTACTTCAGAAAAGAATTATTAAATAAATGAAAAAACAGATTGCGGAATTAAAGTAAGAATTCCAGAAAATAAGTTACAATACAAACATGGTAAACTTTCACCATTCTATTAGATGTGCGATAGTTGGACCAAGTGGTTGTGGAAAAACAACTTTAATGATTGATAATTGTATTTTAGCTCCAGGATGGTTAAATTGGAATAAAATTAATCATTTATAAGTTTATTCAAAAAGCTTAGATCAGTCAAAGTATCAAGAATTTATAAATCAATAGGAAAAAAATTGAAGCCCCCAGCAGGTTCGGGGGTTAGAATAGGCCCACGATATTCCTGCCTGTCGTAAGAGGCGACTCAAAGGAGTCTCAAATGTTTCGGCCTTACGTGATGGTCCCCTCTTGGGATTGACCGCCATCTTTCTAAATTGTTCCGAAGAGCGAGCCAATTGGGGAAGGGCGCCTTACATGGTGCACTGTATCTGTCATGCATTGAGACCTTTTTGCCGGCTTTCTCGTCGTTGCAATGGTGTCCCACTCGTTTTCCACCTCTTGGGAGAGGATATGTCCATGGGTGCGATTACCACGCTGCCCTGTGCAGTGTTGCTTTTAGCTGCGACGACGACCTTATATGTTTTTGCACCTAAGATCCAGCACGGTAGCCAGTCCGTTGTGGTGAGGCTGCCATGTACCCTGTTGGATGTAGCCCCCTGACAACACAGGGATCTCTCTTCTGAGATCGGGCACAGTCCCCCCCTCTGCAGTGCTTGTGGCGTCCAGATTACTGTCCGCCACATTTTACTTGACTGTCTTTTATTCTCTGACCAGAGGGCGGTGGTTTCTTTGCCACCGGATTTGCCCTCTATTTTGAAAGACGACGCAACGTCTGTGTTTAAGGTGTTACGGTTTTGTGTCCTGCCCAATTTGTTGCCACGGCTTTTAGGGAGAGGTTTTTAATGTGCTGCTGGCTGACTGGCTCACCCCGATTTTAGGTAAGAGGTCAACCAGTCACGTCTACCTCCTTGTTTCCCTTCAGTTTCTGTCCTCCCTTCCTTGTGTTTCCTTTCCTTTTTTAGTGCACTCCTCCTCCTCTTGATTTGCCTCTGTATGTGAGGATTTGGAACTGCGTCAGGTCTGTGTCTTTTAGCTGTTCCCCTTGTTCGTTGTTCGTCTTAGTCCCTTCACTGCATGTGTTCCTGTTTTTATGCGTTTGGGCGCTGATGACCCCGCTGTTTTGCGCCCGTAAACCTTAAACACACACACACACACGCTCTTCTGATGCCTGCACCGTTTACTCCCTTGTATGCCAAGGAGTAGATGCCCATCTCCCTGGGGCATGAGGACTCCCAGCAATGGCCATCCCGCCAGGTGGCTCTTGCTGTGGCTGGGTGGCGCCCATAGGGAGGGCCCTTCGTCGGAGTAGGTGGCATCAGGGCGGATGTCCCGCAATGAAGCGTGGTACATCATCTCTTGCTGGTGGCCAGCCACCAGCAGTCTCTAAACGTTCAAGGGCTAATTTAAAGCTCAAGTTTATGACCCCAAATCGTTCCCATCCCTGGCCACACCATGGGAGGAACGAAAGGCGATGTATGACTGTGACATGTATTCGCTCATGTATCTTGTCTGTACCAGAGGTGATGGAGAATCCTTTGTATCCATGAAGCCTCAGTTCTTTGTAGAGCATTTGGAGGACAAGTTTCAGGAGGTGGAGGGCTTGTCCAAAATGCGCTCTATGTCAGTTTTGATAAAAATGGTATCCTCTGCCCAGTCACACAGATTACTTGCTTGTGACAAGTTGGGGGATGTTAACGTTACCATCACCCCACATAAGAGTTTAAATATGGTCCAGGGTATTATTTTCCATTGGGACCTACTTTTGAAGTCTGATGATGAGCTGCGCGCCAGTTTAGAGCGCCAAGCTGTACATTTCGTCCGGCGTGTTCATCGGGGTCCGAGGGACAATCAGGTAGCTACTGGTCCCTTCATCGTGGCCTTCAAAGGTGATACACTACCAGAGAAGGTCAAGGTGATGGTCTACCGATGTGACGTCAAACCCTATATCCCTCCCCCGATGTAGTGCTTTAAGTGCTGGAAGTTCGGTCACATGTCATCTCCCTGTACTTCCAGCCTCACATGTTGAGATTGTGGACGCTCATCTCATCCCGATACTCCATGTGCCCCACCTCCCATCGGTGTCAACTGTGGAGAGGCTCATTCACCTTGCTCGCCGGACTGCAGTATCTTACAAAAAGAACGCAAAATCATGGAATATAAGACCCTGGACCGACTGACCTACACTGAGGCTAAGCAGAAACTGGAACGGCTACATCCCGTGCATGTGATGTCATCTTATGGCTCCACTGTCACTCCTGCTCCAGCTCCTTCAGCTGCAAGGCATACAGTCACCTCTCAGAGTCAGAGGACCTCACCTGCCCACTTGACGATGGGGGCCACTTCCCTCACTGTTGCTCCCACACCAACTACCTCGGGAGAAGCACCATCTCAACCACTGGGGACACCAGTCCCCACTTCTGAGCCGGAGAAGCGTCAGTCTTCTTCTGCTTCTCTCGCTCGGAAGGGATCCCTTGGGTCACTTACTTCCCAGGTTCCAACAAGCGGCACAGCAGACACCAAACAGTGGCTGAAGAAGCCACAAGTTGCTGGTCGTCGAGCTTCGCGATCCTCTTTGGTCCCGGAGACTGACTCCAATAAGCCCTCCCAGCAACGGCAACCAAAGGAACAGCGAGACAAAACGTCACTAAAGACCCGTAAGACTAAGGCACCTGTGGTGGCACCTACTATACCGCTGCCTACAAGCTCTGCGTCTGAGGGTGAGGTGGAGATTCCTGCATCTGCTGAGGACCTCAGACGCAATAGTTAGCAATTGCCCAGTTGCCCCATTGGAGGCAGGAGGTGACCCAGCGGCGTAATTTGCCTTCCCAGTCCCTTTACGACTTTTTCAGCCATGGACAATATCATCCTCCAGTGGAACTGCAGCGGTTTCATCCAACATCTAGCTGAGCTCCAACAGCTTATCAGCCTTCACCCATTCATCTGCATTGTTATTCAGGAAACTTGGTTTCCAGCAATGCAAACCCCCGCCCTCTGTGGTTATCGGGGTTATTATAAGAACCGGGCAGCTTATGAAAGGGTGTCTGGTGCCGTCTGCATATATTTCCTTAACTCTCTGCACAGCGAGTCTGTCCCTCTACAAACACCTTTAGCGTCTGTCGCTGTTCGGGTGTGGACGCCACAGGTTGTTACTGTCTGCAGCCTTTACCTACCATTGGATGGTGATGTCACGCAGGATGTCCTGGCTGCGCTGATCGCCCAACTGCCGCCACATTTCTTGTTACTGGCGACTTCAACGTCCATATCCGTCTGTGGCGTGGGTCGGTGGCGACAGGTCGAGGCGCCAACATTGACCATTTCTTGGCACAGCTCGATCTTTCGCTTTTAAATAATGGTTCCCTCACAAACTTCAGCGTGGCGCATGACAATCCTCCGCCATCGATCTTTCGATCTGTAGCCCTAGCCTCTTACCGTCTGTCCAATGGAGAGTGCATGACGACCTGTGTGGTAGTGACCACTTTCCGATCTTTCTGTCACTGGCACGGCGACACTTTCTTGGCGCCCCAGCCGATGGGCTATGAATGAGGCTGACGGGGACTTGTTCTCCTTCACAGCCGCTGTTGAGCCTCTCCCTAATGATGACATTGATGCGATGGTTCAATAGGTCACCACCGTAATCGTTACTGCCGCAGAATCTTCCATTACCCATTCTTGTGGGTCCCCTCGGAGGAGGACTGTGCCTTGGTGGTCGCCTGAGATCGCTGAGGCGATTAAAGATCGCCGGCGGGCGCTACAGCGTCACAAGCGACATCCCTGCATTGAACACCTCATCACCTTCAAATGGCTGCATGTGCGGGCACGCTGCCTTATCCGCCAAAGTAAGCAGGAGAGCTGGGAGCGGTATGTGTCCACCATTGGCCTCCATGTCTATCCATCGCAGGTCTGGGCCAAGATCCAACGCCTCTATGACTATCGGCCCCTGTCAGCGTCCCTGCACTCTCACTGAATGGTTTGTACAGACTCCGACGAAATTGCCAACAGCTTGGCAGAGCAATTTGTTGTTAGTTCCGCTTCCCACAATTACCCACTGGCCTTCCGCTCAGTTAAAGAGCGGATGGAACGTCGGAGCGTTTCTCTTCGCACCCACCATTCTGAATCCTACAATGCTCCATTTAGTGAGTGGGAATTTCACAGTGCTCTTGCCGCTTGCCCTGATACTGCTCCTGGGCCAGATCGCATTCACTGTCAGATGCTGAAACACCTTTCAGTGGACTGCAAGCGACGCCTCCTCGACCATTACAACCGTCTCTGGGTCGAGGGTGAGTTTCCGTCGCAATGGCGGGAAACCATTGTCATCCCCGTTTTGAAACCGAGCAAGAGCGCTTTGGAGGTGGACAGCTACCGCCACATTAGCCTCACCAACGTTCTTTGCAAGCTCCTCGAACGGATGATGAGCCGGAGCTTGAATTGGGTACTGGACTCTCGAGGCCTTCTGGCTCCTGCCCAGGGTGGGTTCAGTAAAGGACGCTCCGCCCACGACAATCTGGTGAGTCTGGAATCGGCCATCCGTACTTCCTTTTCCCGCCGTGAGCACCTGGTCGCTGTCTTTTTCGACATGCAGAAGGCGTACGATACGACATGGCGTCATCACGTACTTTCTACACTTCATGGATGGGGTCTTTGGGGCCCTCTGCTGACCTTTATCCGAAATTTTATGTCGTATCGTACCTTCCGCGGGCAAGTCGCGGCCTCTCATTCTTCCTCCAGAGTCCAGGAGAATGGGGTACCACGGGATCTGTCTTCAGTGTCAGCCTGTTTTTAATCGCAATAAACAGGCTCGCTGCAGCGGTGGGAAAATCTGTCTCCGCTTCCCTGTATGCTGACGACTTCTGCCTTCACTATAGCTCTCCTGGCATTGCAGCTGTTGAACGTCAGCAACAGGGCGTAATCTGCAGGGCGCAGTCTTGGGCTGTAGCGCATGGTTTTCAGTTTTCGCTGTTATGCATTTCTGCTGGCGCCATGCAGTCCATCCTGAACCGCGCCTTTATCTTGCCGACGAACTCCTAGCTGTGGTTGAGACCCACAGGTTTTTGGGTGTAGTTTTTGATGCCTTGTTGACTTGGCTGCCTCATATTCGGCAGCTTAAGCAGGCTTGTTGGCGGCATCTAAATGCTGTGATATGCTTCAGCCACTCCTGCTGGGGCGCCGACCGATCCACCCTGTTACGGCTCAACCAGGTGTTAATCCAGTCCCGTCTTGATTATGGGAGCCTGGCTTATGGCTCAGCATTCCCATCTGCATTGTGGGTGCTGGACCCAATCCTCCACAGTGGGATACGCCTTGCTACTGGTGCTGTCCGTACCAGCCCTGTGGACAGCATACTTGTGGACGCGGTTGTCCCTCCACTGCGGTTAAAGCGCCAACGTTTGCTGGCCGCTTATGCTGCCTATGTTTTCAGCTTGCCCGGTCATCCTAATAAGCGTCTCTTCGGAATTGGGGCTTTACCTGTTCCGCCTCCTTTCAGGGCACCTCTGCGTACACACCCATTGTTTGTGCCTCGCCCTCGCCTTCAGCTGGAATTGGCACAGGGCCCGAAGGACTCAGTCCCTCCGGAGGCCTTCCGCCGCCGCTTTCTTTCCCTCCTGGGAATGAATCATTGCTCTGGCATTGTGTACACTGACGGCTCGATGGTTGCTGGTCGTGTCAGTTATGCACTTACTCTAGGGGACCATTCCAAACAACGTTCTTTGCGGGCTGGCTGTAGCGTTTACACTGCTGTGTTGGTCGCCATCTTTTGTACCCTACAGTATATCCGCTCCTGCTCAGCAGAGTCCTTCGTGATCTGTAGCGATTCCCTGAGTGGTTTACGAGCTCTCAGCCAGTGTTACCCTCATTCTCGTCTGCTGATGGCTCTCCAGGAGCACCTGCATACTCTTGCCCGTTGTGGCCGCTCTGTGGTCTTTGTGTGGGCCCCGGTGATGTAGGTATCCCAGGCAATGAATATGTGGACCGCCTGGCGAAAGAGGTCATCAATAAACCATCTCTGGACGTTGGCTTCCCAGAGACGGATTTGATAGCAGTCCTCCACCGAAAAGTTTTTGCACCTTGGGATGCTGAATGGCACGATCGGATCACGCCCAATAAACTCCGTGCCACTAGGAAGACGATGACTGTGTGGTGGTCATCCATGCGAGCCAACTGCAGGGACTCAGTCGTCCTTTGTCGGTCTGCATTGACACACAGTTACTTCCTGCATCGGGAGGACCCTCCTCTGTGTTGCTGCGGGGCAGCTTTGACAGAGGCCCATATTTTGCTTGCTGCCCCTTTTTAGCTGTGGTCAGGCAGACGTTTGCGCTGCCTGATACGCTCCCTGCCCTTTTAACTGATGACCCTGCTATGGCTGGCTTAGTTTTATGTTTTATTCGGGCAGCGGATTTTTTATCATTTAATACGAGTGTTTATGTTTTATTTTTTTGTTTTGTGTTGATTCTGGCCTTTGGCCTACAGTTTTAAACTGCGTTTCTAATATGCTCTCGGTGGTTGGCTTTTCCTTTTTTATTCTATGGTCGGCCAACCACCGCCACACTCCGTGTGATTTTAATTTGTTATGTCTGTTCTTTGTCTCAGTTTTTCTTGTCCTGTGTTGTCTGTTGTCTCTATTATCTGTTTTTTACTCTGTGTGGTAGTTTTTAAGTTTTAGAACAAGGGACCGATGACCGTTGCAGTCTGGTCCCTTTAATCCCACAAACAAACCAAAAAAATTGAAGATAAAATTAACGAAAATATTGTTAGTTTTATTGAAAATAAGAAAGAAATTATTCCTTTAGATGAATGTGAAGGTAATTCAGTTGTGGTATTCGATGACTTCCTTTTAGAAAATCAAGATATTGTAAGAGAATATTTTACTAGAGGCAGACACAAAGGTATAGATAGCCGTTATTTAGCTAGAACTTAGTCGAAAATATCTAAACAGTTAGTTAGAGACAATCTGAATATTTTAAATGTCTTCAGACAAGATGATGCAAATTTAAATCATATTTATCATGAATTTGTTGGTGGAGATTTAAAGTTTGATAATTTTAAATAAATGTATAGTAAATGTTGGAATGATGAGTTTGGATTTTTCACAACAAATATGTCTCAAAAACCAAATGGAGGTAAGTTTAGAAATAAAATGCAACATTTCTTAACAACATAAACATAAACCTTAACATTAACATAAACACAAACATAAACATAAATGTTAAACACATACCTGAAACATAAACATCAAACATAACTAATGATTTTTCTCCCTTAAAAAATATTTGCAAAGTATGATGAAAAAGTTGTTAAACAAGCTAAACAAAAAAAAAGATTGTGAAGATTTAAAAGAACAGTTTAAGCTTTGGAAAAAGCAACCAAGAACAGAATATGAAAAATGTAAAAAGGATGATCAACCTGTTATTGATGCTATCGAACAAGTTAAACAAGGATTCGAAGGATTAGGAGGTAATGTACTCAAAGCAATTGCAGGAAGTAGAGAAGTTGAGAAACAAATGAATCCATGTCGTCATCATATAGAAGAATTTGGAAATTTATTGCCAACTAAACCATTAAAAGATTGGTCTGATGATATTCCTGGAAAATATGATTATACATTAAGTGAATCAGAAATTGAAGATGTATTAAATATATACCAAGAAGAAAAAGAATCAAGCAGTCATCAAAATGAAAATAATGAGATAAATGGAACAAAAAGATAAACGTAAGTGAAAGAATGTTAAAGTACATTAATCATAGAGAAGATAAAGTGTTTGGTTTGAAACCGGTTTGCATGTTTAAATATGATGGTAATTTACTTGTTGAATTTAGTGGAGATAAATTAAAAATTGATGTAAAATATATGAAGGTACAGATGGATTACTGAGACTGAGAAACAAAATACTATAGATGATATGAATGAAAAATTCTATGGTAGAGATTTATCAAATTATGGTGATATATTGTATAATTCAGGTCCATTGTATTCTGATAATAATCCAAATAAAATAAGATCAAGTAAAGGTAGTAAGTATAAATATCTGATAAAATAAGTTGTTGATGATTATTTTCCTAACTTAAGAAGACATACTATAAAGATTCAGAACCAAGTACTCCTGAAAAAATAGGTGAAGGTGGAATTGTAAAAATATACACATAAATCAATCGAATACATTTGGACGAATGATGTTAGAAAATTAATTGATAAATTAGCAGTTATTCCTGGCGAATTCTTGCTGCAAATAAGAATTATCATAATGAAGAAGTTAGTATTGCACAAATGATAACAAACAAATTTAGTGATTTTATAATTGATAATACAAAAGGAATTCCATATTTAATAAGATATTTAAATAATCTTCCACATACATTTTGGAAAAGTGATAAGTATGGAAAAGGATTAGTAAAAACTTTAATTAACGAATTGCCGTTAGAAATGCATCTTCCTGGTTATAACTATTGTGGTCCAGGTACAAAGTTAGAAGAAAGATTAGCTAAAGGTGATAAAGGTATAAATCCATTAGATGAAGCTTGTAAAAAACATGATATTGCTTATAGAGGTAATAAAGATTTGGAAAAAAGACATATTGCTGATAAAGAACTTCAATTAGCTGCAAAAGAAAGAGTGTATGCAAATGAAGCTTCGTTTGGGGAAAAAGTTCCAGCAAAAGCAGTTAGAGGAATAATGAATGGAAAAGAAAATTAGGTATGGGAACTAATGTTAATGAAAATGGTTGGAGATTATGAATTTATAAAATCTTTATTAATTTTTAACTATATAAATGAATAACTTTACAATTGGTTATACAACCTAGGGGCAAAACTAAATCAAAGTCATTTAAATTAAAGTTAAGTAATGAACCATTAAATGCAATTAAGCCATTTTTAACATATGTTCAAAAAGAAAGAAAGAAAAGGAAGTCGGTGGAAATTTGCTTGTAACATTAGCTATTCCTGTTGTTAGAAAATTATTGTAATATTATCAAAATAGGGAGATGCTCAAGGATTAACACAACCTGAAGGCAGATTTTTACCATTATTATTAGCTGGATTATCATATTTAGCAACAATTGGTTCTTTAGCTGGTGGATCGGCAGCAATTGCAAATGCAGTTATAAACAAAAAGAAAGCTGATAATGAATTAGAAGAACAAAAACGACGTAACTTAGGAATGGAAAAGGAAGCTGGAACTGGAATAAAGAAAACATATCAAAATTTCGAAGAAGTTATTAATAAATATCGAAATGCATTAAATAATTTTGATATAGAAATTACTAAACAAAAAAAAACATTTTTGTAAGGTATGTATGTTTGAAGAATTACCAAATAAACCACTTAAAATGGAATGTGGTATAGTAAATTTGATACATATGATAATCCTTGTACACATTGGATTTGTTATTACACAATTATAGATAAAAAATTTGTTTTTGATTCATTTGGCGGTAATATACAAAAACAGTTAGTTAATTATTTAGGAAAAGATGAATTATATATTGCAATACAGAAAGAAAATCAAAATTTTGATGAAGTAATATGTGGTCATTTATGTTTATTCGTTTTAAAACTGTTATGTGAAATTTGTAATTTTAAAAATAATTTAGATTCAATAAAAGGACATTTTTGGAAATCAGATACATCTAATTAAAGAAAATGAACATATAGTTAATACAACTACATAAAATTTAGAAAATATTGAAAATATCGAAAATAGTACTAAACAACTACAATCATCAATAGATCTAAAGCTATATAATGCTATTAAACAATTTCATAAAGAATTTAATGTTTTTTTTAAGTAAATAAAGCATATATTGGTTTTAGAGGTAGAAGACTTGCTAATGTAAATCATCCAATTGATGCAAAAGATGTAGTTAACAAATGAAACTTAGAAAAAGATTATGTTACAAAACCTGAATACATAAAATTTGACACAATTTAATAATTATTTTACCAAAAAAGAAATAGAAAAAGCTTTTTCAGATTATTTCACAAAAACAGATTTAACTCCATACTTAGAACAATGAAGTAATCTCAAAGAAAAAGTATATGATAAACAAATAATTGAATTTACATTTATGACAGGTGGTGAACAAAAAATGTACAATTGTTAATATGACTTCATACTTCAAAGAACTACTATTGTTGGTAAAAATTTAAATATAGACTTGAACTTCGATGATTTTGCTATAATAGTCATTGTAGCGAATCAGCTATATAAAATAAGTAATAATATTCAATCAATAATAGGATATAAATAAAATTTTATAAATGTAATATTGAACGATTCTGTGAAAACTGGTCCTGTAGATGTAAATATAATTGTATTTTATGAAATTATTTAAAAATTCAACAATTTAATAAATTGTTTTATCTAAATAAATGGAAAACCATACATCACATGTCTATCCTATTTATTGTTTAAAGTGTAAAAATTTTCTGATACACATAATCCACATAGAGTAACAACTAAAAATTATAGACAAAGAATTGAAGGTCTTTGTACAATATGTAAGTAGAGCAAATTTGTAAAAAAATTATAATGGTGAAGGTCAAAATAATAATATTCGTGAAGAAATAATTAATGAATTACATAAACCAATGAGAAAGAATTTTAAAAGAAGAAATGTTGTTTCTCTTGGTACAGATGATTAATGGCAAGCTGAATTAGTTCAAATGGATTCTGGTAATTTAAAAGATTTTCTAAATTAAATAAAGGTTATAAATATTTTTGAACAATAATAGATGTTATTTCTAAATCTGCATATGCTGTTCTTATTAAAGGTAAAACAACTAATAATTTAGTTGCTGCTTTTCAAAAAAAATTTACAGATAGACAAACAAGTAATTTACAAACAGATAATGGTAAAGATTACCATAAGAAAGAAGTTAAAGAATTAATGGGGAAATATAACATTAATCATTATTCTACTTTTTCAGAATTAAAAGCATCTGTTGTTGAAAATTTTAACAGAACTCTTAAAGAAAAGATATGGAAGAAATTTTCTTTACAAGGAAATTATATATGGATAAACTTAGTTAAAGATGTAATTAATCAATATAATAACACATAACATTCTACCATAAAAATGAAGCCAATAGAAGTAAATGAAAAAAATTTAAAAATAGGTAACATTGTATCTAGAGAAAACGCTAGTCAATTTAAAAAAGGTGATAAAGTTAGAATTAGGAAACCTAAAGATCATTTTGAAAAAGGATACACAGCTAATGGGTCAACAGAAGAAAAGATATAAATGGAAATATAAATGAACAAGGACTACAGATAACGGAATATCCAGATGTGTACTTAGTTGCAAAAGTTTTAAAAAAGAAAGATAATTAAGTTTATGTTAAATGGTTAGATTTAACAATAGTTGGGTAAATAAATATAAAGTTATTTTATAGTAGTTCCGTTTGATGATTTCTAATTATATCATTAATCTATTGTTGTTGTGTATATTTATCCAAAATATTGAAATAGTTCAGGTGAAACTCAGTATTTAAATTTTCTTTCATTCGTTGATACAAATTTATTAAGTTAGGATTATAATTCAATCTTAACATTTCTTCACAATTTGGATGTCTATTTTCGATTTTAAAAAGTTGTTTGTGTACATGTTACTATTGTGTTTTAATGACATAATAAACATATTCACATTGATCATCAAATAATTCTAAAAGAATGAATGTTGGTCTTAAGTTTTCATTAATTATTTTAGGAGATACATGTGGTAATAAATTACTTATTTCTTCATTTCTTTTACCTATTATTTCTGAAGCCATATTAACTGTTTCTCATAGTTTTTCGATTTGTTTTTTATCCAATTTACGTATTCCATGTAAAGATTCTATTTGATATTTATAAGAATCAATCATCTCTTTTCTAATCTTATATTCACCATGTTTTCGAATTGATGGCAAAACTTCTTCATAAACCCTATCTTGAAACTTTTCTGCAAAAGGCATTTTCGATTTCATAACTAGAGAATAGAGAAAAGGTTCATTGATAAATTTTGTTGAATTTTGTATATATTTATGTAGAGCAGACATAGTGCTGCCATAATTCTCGTATGTTTAACAGTATTTTTGTTTAACATTCTCTTTAATAGCATTCCTAGGTCTAACAGATCCTAACAGATCGGCAACTTGATTTGCATAACACCATGGATTATTTTCTTCATCAATAATCATTAAGACTTGCTTATTGTAGTAAGTAAGGTTATTGCTGATGATATCTACAGTTGATTCCATTTAAGAGAAGTATTTTTTATTAGTTTTGCAAAAAATAAACTTTATGTGAATTTATAGTTTGTATTTATGATTAAAGTAAATTAGAGAACATAAGTTTATTTATAAAAACAATAAAAATTATTTCTTATAAATGAAGAACCAAAACGAAATGAAATCTAAAGAAAAAGATACTTATGAACTAATTGAGGTATGTGAAAAAGATATTGATTGTCCTATTCATGTAAGTGATGAAAATAATAATCAATCTGTTAAAACAAGCTGCAATCATATTTTTTCTAAAAGAATGTATTGATGAATGTTAAAGAAAAAAATAACATTGTCCACTTTGTAGAAGTGTTATTAAAAATAAGGAATCAACATTAAAAGATAAATTGGCTGCACTTGATTGTCTAACAATAACTACAAGCTATTTTGATCCTTTATTTGATAGAAATCGGCAATTAAAAATTCAGGAATATGAATCTGCTGATGATTATGATGACGATTATTGGTGATGATAAGTTTTAAATTAATTTATATGAATATTTTAAAATGTAATAAATTTACTTTTTTACAATTCTAATAAACTTTTTTCTATATAAATGGAGCACATTCAAGTTCAGCAAGATTGTTCTCCAAAAACTAAAATCTGTAAATATTGTAGTACAGAGAAATCAATTGTAAATTCGCTTTACAAATGTATACAAAAGATGGATATAGAACTACATCCAGACCATGTTTAAATAAATATAAGGTTGAAAATTATAATATAAATCTAATTCGCTGAATACGTGGTAACAGTGTTGCTAAATATTATTTTGAAGAACATTTAAGACGAAATCCAAGTGAAGAGCATAAAAAAAGGCAAACTGAAGAAAGGCCTATATCTACAATGAATAATGAAGAAGTTATAAGTGAAGGTTAAAAGAAACGTAAAATTTGCCCAGAAATTAAAGATTTAAATGGTTTTTATATAAATCCCTGACATATGGATAAATATAATAATAAATGTAAGAAATGTACTTTAAAATATATTAAGAATAAGAAAGCCTTAACTTTAAATAAAATCCTTTATGATTAATTATCTATCCATCTATTAAATAATAAACTTTTTATTTAATAAAAATAACTTTTTCAAATCTAATAAATTACTTTGTATTAAATTCAAGATCAACTAATAGATTCTTAAATTAAATAATAAACTGCTTGTTTAAAAACTAATTCTCTTTGATTAATTATTTATTAAATAATAATCCTTATCTCCCTAGTAAATAATTATCATATTATTAAACCAATATTTTTTTACAAATCTAATAAATTCTTTTTGTAATAAATAGAAGAGCAAAATGTAAAGTAACATTGCTGTTTAACTAGAACAACTTGCTAATCAACTGCAACAATTTCCTGTTGTAATACTTCATGAATTTTGTAGAATAAATGCTTTAGGAGGATATTCAAGTTTATGTAAAGCTGATTTAATTTGATTTATTATTAGTAATCATTCAATTATTATTAGTAATCATTCAATTATTATTAGTAATCATTCAATTATTTGAATATTGTTACAAGTAATACATCTGTAATAAGTGAAAATATTACAAATATTGTCAAAAACAATAGGTCTAAAACAAGTGAAAATCATAAAAATTATTTAGTTGAAGTAAGAAAAAAATTTAAAAATATCGATAATATGTATATAACTGAACACATTTCTAAAGCAGTGACAGCTGCCACTGAAGAAGTAAGTGATAATCAAACAAATATTGTTAAAAATAATAAAGCTGAAACTAGTGAAAATCTTTGGAAAAAGTTACCATGTTATGCTATTTATAATGTTTTTCTAACTAAAGAAGATAAACCATTAAAAGAAATATATCTTTTTCTACAAATATATTTCTAAAACCCAAAGATAGAAATACAATTAATGAATACTTAGTTGACAAGGCATTTGGAAACAGATTAGAAACTATAAATTTAGAAATAATATGCATGTACTTGATCCTAATAATTTCTTAAATGCAGTAGAAACAAAAATTTGTAAGGTTGTTAAAGACTATTTGAAAGTACATCATAGTGTAATGATAAATTTTAATTTATATTGTGAATATAAGCTACGAACAGCTGAAACAAATGTAAAAGTATAAGAATTTGAAACCCAACACCAACCTATACTATTTTAACGGAAAAAGGTTTTAATAAAAAATTCAAATTTGGTTAAAGAAGTATTTTATAATATATATCTAATTTGCAGGCACAGGGATCCAGATGGTCATTAAAAAGAATAATTAGCTTACAATTAGCAATTAACAAATATGTTCCATTAAGAGGATCATCTTATATTGTGTTAACAGATAAAATTAAAAACAAGGAAGCATGTGTTAATGCAGAAAATAATGTTCAAAAGTGGGTTACAAAATCAGCTTTGTTTCCTGTGGATGATCATTTTGATAGAATAACAAAATATAAAATAGTTGGCCTTGATCTTGATAAAAAATTTTAAAATGTTGAATTTCTGGTACTAGTTGATCATATTCCAAAAATTGAAAAATAATGAATGTACCAATTAATGTTTATTCATTTGATGATGTAGATGAAAATTGTGAAGTGTATTCATTGAAAATAAGAAAATCTAAAAAAGGAAAACATCTAAATCTACTTCATTTTGAGAAAGATAATAATTCACATTACTGTTATATAAAAAATTTATCTAGACTTGTATCAAGTCAAAATACCAAACATGAAACTGTAAAATTTATTTGTGAATTATGTTTACTTCATTTTAATAGTAAAAAACTTAGATGAAGACATAAAATGTTGTTTCACTAATAAACCATTAACTGTTGAAATGCCAGGTGAAGGAGAATCTATAAATTTTAAAAATTATCAATTTACACAAAAAGTTCCATTTGCTATTTATGCTGATTTTTAAAGTTTACTTTTAAAAATGGATAATTGTGAACCAAATGCTGAAACACCATATACCATGAAATATCAAAAACATAAACAGAGTGGGTTTTGTTATTATATTAAATATATATATTAAAATTATAACGATCCAGTTATTTATAGAGGACCAAATTGTTGTAAAAAATTTATAGACTGTATAAAACAAGAAGTTGAAGAAATTGAAAGAATCTATTCTGAAACTGAAGAAATGAAACCACTTACACTTTATGAATATAAAATGTTTCATAAATCTTCAATTTGTACCCTATGTAAATGTCCTTATACAAAAAAGAATAAAAACGTACATCACCATGATCATTTCACTGGAGTGAACTTGGGGGTGGGAGCGAAGTTGAGACCTTTCTGCAAAACCGAGACCGCATCATCACTCAACACCATGCCACTCAAATTGATGACAGTCTTGCACAGAACCTGCAGAGATGGTTTATCAAGGAGACGTGAGAACTTTGCTGTTTGACATCCCGTAGCCTTCTTATGGGCGGAATCAGCTGACACCCAGGTGACACCATCAATCCAATCCCAGGAACAAGAAGTGAACTTACAAGCCAGTTGCAAATGTAGTTTGAGTAATTCCTGTGGGATAAACTCAAGGCTTCGGTGGGTGAATTGCACTCTCTCACGTACCAATGCGAGGCTGGCTCGTTTCTTGATTCTGTTCGCTGCTGCAGAATCGATGTGATGCATAACCTTAGCAAAATTTGGAACAACATTCTCGGAACGACATCTCTTTAGAAAGGCAAACGACATCTACGGTGGCGCAACTTTTCAAATTTCTTCACGCTGCGATACATCTCCTCCCCGTAAAGGTGTATGATGTGACGGCGGAGGGAATGCGCCGCGGTCGGAGGGTATTTAAATCGGCCGCCGCCGCGACCGAACCCAGTTCCCTCTGAGCAGCCATAGCGTACGGATCTCCGTGCCGGCACGTTCACATGAGCTCAGTCCGTCAGTTCACCTGATGATGGCGGCATGTATGATCGCCGAAATATTGTGCCCGTTGGACACTATAGACCGACAGCACACCCGTGGATATTTTGACTATCAAATACGCCGGGAGAAACTCAAGAATCACAATATAATTGGTATAAAGGAGTATATAGATCTAAACACACAGTTGAGAACAAAAGCCACAAATGATTTTGAAAAAGATTTCTATAAATTAATGAATAATTCTGTATTTGGTAAAACTGGAAAATAAAAGATATAGACAAGATATTAAATTAGCTTCAGATGGTAATGTATGTGATATGCTTGTAACTAAGCCAAACTTTAAACATAAAACAATATTTACCAAAAATCTAGCTGCTATTCATATGAATAAACCTAAAATAATATTTAATAAACCTATTTATGTTGTATTAAGTATACTTGATTTAGCTAAAGAATTGATGTACGATTTTCATATTGAGTTATGAAACCGAAATATGGAGAAAATATTGAATAATGTTATCAAGAAACCGATAGTTATATTTACAATAATGAAACCGAAGATTTCTACAAAGATATGAAATCAAAGATTTATTATTTTGATACAAGTGATTATCCAACAGATAATGTGTATAATAATCCAATAATAAACAAGGAAGTTGTTGGTAAAATGAAAGATGAATATAATGGAAAAATAATGGAAGAATTTTGTGCTTGAGATGCAAAGATTTGCGCTTATAAAGTTGGTGACAAAATATAAAAGAAATCTAAAGGAATTAAGAAATGTGCCATTACAAACAAAATAAGTATAGAATATAATAAAGATTTTTTATTTAACAATGTAGAACAATGTAGAATATTTAATTTAATTAAAAGCCCTCATGATAGTAAAAGATATGTTATAGAAAATAGAATAGATACATTACCATATGGTCGTTACACATTACTGAAAATCTAATAAAAATTATTGTATATAAATCTAATAAAATATTTTCTATATAAATGGAGACAATAATCAAGAAGCTCAATAATTTAAATATGTGGAAAGAGATTTAAAAGTTAGTGAGTTAGAGGTCAATGTTTTATATAACGTTACTGGATGTGAATATTTGAAAACTAGATTTGGGGAAAAATTTGTATGGAGCCTAATTATTAGTTTAAAATTACTTTACCAGATAGATACTTGAAAATAATAAGTGGTTGGGATTTTGAAATAATTGGAGAATGACAAATGAAACTGATATATAAAGGAATGAAGAAGCTTAAAAATCAAAATACTGAATATCATGATATAGAATTCACTATGTGAAATTTTTTTAAAAAATTTATTTTTTCTGATTAATTTTATTTTATTTAAATGGACAACACTAAGTGTCAGCTAAAGCAGACTTTAGGATGCGCCAAACCACAATTAAGACAGTGTAGTGAGTGTATGATTAAAAAAAGTATTGAAGAATTTTATAAAGATAAATATGGAACAGGTGGATATAAATATGTATGTAAAGAATTCTGTAAGGAACGTAATAAAATTGAGTTACTTATAAATGTGGTAGGACTGTAAATAAATCTTCCTTCAGAAAACATTTACAAACAACAGTTCATAATAATCTTATGGCTGCTAAAGTGGAAAGTAAAATATTATGTACTTATTCATTAATATAATTTTTAAAAAACACGTTTTTCACAAAAGTCGAAAACAGGACTTTTTTGGGGCTAAAAAAATGTTATGAAAATGCTTTTTTAAAAAATAATAGTGAATTACATAATTTATTTAATTACATTACATTCACCTATGGGAAATTTATGCAAGATAAGTGATTTTTTATTATAGTTATTATTATATAATATAGTATATTATTGTTAGGTAAAAGGGATAGCGGTTAGATTTTGCAGATCTGGATCATTAGATCATTCTTATGGAAAATAAAAAATTCCGAGTGTTCAAGAGCAATTTTTTATTTTTTATACGATTGTCTAGTGGTCCGGAACCTACAAAATCTAAGTAATGATACAGGATTTGGGCTGGAAATCATTAAAAGAAAAGCCTTTCTCGTAGTGATGGAATCTTCTATGAAATTCCTATCACCAACTTTCTCCTCCGAATACGAAAATATTTTGTTGACACCGAACTACGTAGTGAGGAACGATCACCACGACAAAACAAGGGAAATCACAGCTTGTACGAAGAAATATCCCCCTTCGCGTCTGGGGGTAAGAATAGGTACGCGGTATTCCTGCCTGTCGTAAGAGGCGACTAAAAGAAATATCATACGTTTCGGCCTGTTTGTGATGGTCCCCTGTTGAGTTTGACCATTTTTCCAAAGCCATCCGCAGAGCAAGACAATTGGGGAAGGGCGCCTTACATGGAGCATTTTGTCCATGGTGCATTGAGACCTCTAGCCAGCCTTATCGTCGTCGCATTGCTGTCCTGTTCGTTCTCCATCCCTTGGGCGAGGATGTGCTCCTGGGTGCCATTTTCACTATGCACTGTGCAGTGTTCCTTTTTCGGAGACGACGACCATCGGCTTTATGGTATCTAATATCCAGCACGGAAGCCAGTCTGTTGTGGTGGAGCCGCCATGTACCCTGTTGGTTGTAGCCCCCTGACAAGACAGGGATCGTCTACTGATGCCTGCGCCGTTAATTCACCATGTATGCCAATGAGTAGATGCTCATCCATCCTGGGGCACCAGGACTCCCGCCAATGGCCATACTGCGAGGTGGCCCTTGCTGTGACTGAGTGGCGCCCATGGGGAGGGCACTTGGTCAGAGTGGGTGGAAACAGGGCGGATGACATGCAATGAAGCGTGGCACATCCTGTCTTGCAGGTGGCCAGCCACTAGAAGTCTCTAAGCGTTCGAAGGCTGTGAATGACCCCAAACCGTTCCCCTCCATGGTCACACCATGGGAGGAACGAAAGACTATGAATGACAGCGAAAGGTATTCGCCCCGGTATCTCGTTTATACCGAAGCTGATGGGGAATCCTTTGTGTCCATGATGCCTCAGTTCATTGTAGAACATTTTGAGGACAAGTTTCGGGAGGTGGAGAGCTAGTCCAAAATGCGGTCAGGGTCAGTCTTGATATAAACAGCATCATCTGCCCAGTCACGAGCCTTGCTCGCTTCTACGAAGCAGAGGGATGTTTCTGTTACTGTCACCCCCATAAAGGCTTACATATGGTCCAGGGCATGATTTTCCACATAGATCTAATTTTACAGTCCGCTGACGAGCTGTGCGCCAACTAATAGCGACGAGTTATCCATTTCGTCTGGCGCGTCCACCAGGGTCCGAGGGACATCAAGTTGCCACCGGTGCCTTCATCTTGGCCCTCGAGGGTGACGCATTACCTGAGTAGGTCAAGATGATGGTCTAACGTTTGTGATGTCAAACACCCTATCCCTCCTCCAATACGGTGCTTCAAGTGTTGGAAGTTCGGCCATATGTCTTCTCGCTGTGCTTCCAGCCTCATATGTCGCGATTGTGGTCGACCATCCCATCCTGATATATCATGTGCCCCATCCATCATCTGTGTCAACTGCAGAGAGCACCATCACAAGCCCCCTTTGGGTTCGGGGGTAAGAAAAGGCCCACGGTATTCCTGCCTGTCATGAGAGGCGACTAAAAGGATTCTCAACCTCTAAGGGGTTTGACCACCCCATTTCAAAATTTTCTGTTAGTGCATACCATTTGGGGAAGGATGCCTTACGTGGTGCATTCTATAGCCCCACGTAGCATCTGTGTCAACTGCAGGGAGCACCATCCCCCTTGCTCGTCGGACTGTAAGATTCTACAAACAGAACGGAAAATAATGGAATACAAGACGCTGGATAGACTGACATACACTGATGCTAAGCGTAAGTTTGAACGACTACATCCGGTACGCATGACTTCTACTTATGCCGCCACTGTCGCTCCTGTTAGAGTTCCCATAGCTGAACCACACACCGTCAGCACTCAGAGCCAGAGAACCACACCTGCCCCATTGATGGTGGGGAGCACCTCACTTCCTATTGCTCCTGCTCCATCTACTTCAGGAGCAACATCCCCCCAACCATCAGGGACATCAGTTCCCAGTTCCCAGCCAGAAAGTGTAGGACTTCTTCGGCCAGCAACGGATCCCCTGGGGACCTCACTTCGCATGTTACGACTGGTTTAAAACTGGACACCCGCAAGTGGCTCAAACAACCACCCGTCGCTGGTTGTAGGGCCTCACGGTGGTCGTCTGTCCCTGAAACTGACCCGGTGAAGCCCTGAACCACCGACGGCAGAGCGAAGTAAGCTGAACAAGAAAAGGGTACCGAAGAATCCCGACATTGCAATGGCACCCATCCCACCGCTTCCAACAAGCTCAGCGTCCGAGGACGAGGTCGAGATTCTGCCATCTGCTGAAGACCTGGATCTCGTCGGTCCCTCAGACGCCATGGATGGCACTTTCGCTGGTACTGAATCGGTGGTAGTGAGTAAACAAGCGGCGTAAACTGCTTTCCCAGACCCTTCACACCTTTCTGAGCCATGGACAATATCATCCTCCAGTGGAACTGCAGTGGCTTTTCCCATCATCTAGCTGAGCTCTGACAACTTTTCAGCCTTTATCCTTTCTTCTGCATTGCTCTACAGGAAACTTGGTTTCCAGCAATGCGAACCCCCGCCCTCGGTAACTATCAGGTTTATTATAAGAACCGGGCAGCTTATGAAAGAGTGTCTGGTGGCGTCTGCATCTATGTCCTTCAATCTCTTCACAGCAAGTCTGTCCCTCTACAAACACCTTTAGAGACTGTCGCTGTTCGGCTGTGGAAGCCACAGGCTGTTACTGTCTGCAGTATATATCATCCACCGGATGGTGATGTCCCACAGCATGTCCTGGCAGCACTGATCGCCCAATTGCCGCCAGCTCTCTTGTAACTGGGCGACTTCAACGCCCATAACCCTCTGTGGGGTGGGTCAGTGGCAACAGGTCGATGTGCCAATGTTGAGAATCTATTGGCACAGCTCGACCTCTCCCTTTTAAACGATGCTGCCTTCACAGATTTCAGTGTGGCGCATGGCACATACTGCGCCATTGACCTTTCGATCTGCAGCCCTAGCCTCTTGCTTTCTGTCCAATGGAGTGTGCATGACGATCTGTTTGGTAGTGGCCACTTTCCGATCTTTCTGTCACTCTTCTGGGAGCCCTTGCAGATGGCTATGACTGGGACTTGTTTTCCTCCACTGCCGCTATTGACCCTGTTTCTCATGAATCCATTGATACGGTGGTTCATTCAGTCACTACCATCATCATAACTTCTGCAGAATCTGCCATTCCCCGTTCTTCTGGGTCCCCACGGCGAAGGACTGTGCCTTGGTGGTCGCCTGATATCGCTGAAGCGATTAAAGATAACCGGCGGGCGCTCCAGCGTCACAAGCGACATCCGTCCATAGAACACCTCATCCCCTTCAACGGCTGTGTGTGTGAGCCCGCCGCCTTATCCACCAACGGAGGCAGGAGTGATGGGAGCGGTATGTGTCCATCATAGGCCTCCATGTCACTACATCGCAGATCTGGGCCATGATTCGATGCCTGTATGGCTATCAGACCCCTGTCAACGTCCCAGCGCTCTCGCTGAATGGAGCAGTTTGTACTGACTCCGACGTAATTGCCAACCGCTTGGCAGAGCATTTTGCTCTGAGTGTCGCTTCTGCGACTTACCCACTGGCCGTCCGTTCCATTAAAGAGCGGATGGAACGTCAGAGCCTTTCGTTTCGCACCCACCATCCCAAAACCTACAATGTTCCACTCAGTGAGTTGGAATTTCACAGTGCCCTCGCCGCTTGCCCTGATACCGTTCCTGGGCCTGATCGCATCCACTGTCAGATGCTGAAACACATTTCAGTGGACTACCAGTGGCGGCCCCTCGACTTTTACAACTGTCCCTGGGTCGAGGGTATGTTTCTGTCGCAGTGGCGGGATAGCATTGTTATCCCAGTTTTGAAATCTGGCAAGAACCCTTTGGAAGTGGATAGCTATAGCCCCTTTAGCTTCATCAATGTTCTTTGCAAGTTGCTCGAACGGATGGTGAACCGGTGATGGAGTTGGGTACTCGAGTCCCAGGGCCTCCTGGCTCCATCTCAGGGTGTGTTCCGTAAAGGCTGCTCTGCCGCCGACAATCTTTTCAGCCTGGAGTCAGCCATCCCTACGGCCATTGCCCGCCGTCAGCACTTGGTCGCTGTCTTTTTCGACATGCGGAAGGCGTACGATACGACATGGCGTCATCACATCCTCTCTACGTTTCATGGTTGGGGTCTTCCTGGTCCACTGCCGATTATCATTCTAAATTTTCTGTCGCATCGAAGCTACCACGTGCAAGTCGCCGTCTGCCATAGATCCTCACGAGTTCAGGAGAAGGGGTGCCACAGGGATCTGTTTTAAGTGCCTGCCTGTTTTTAATAGCAATTAACGGGCTCGCTGTGGCTCTCAGCGTCCTTTCATGCTGACGACATCTGCCTTTACTACAGCTCTATTGGCATTGCAGCTGCTGAACGTCAGCTACAGGGTGCTATCCGAAGGCGCAGACTTGGGCTGTAGCTCATGGGTTCCAGTTTTTGGCTGCCAAGACCTTTGGTATCCATTTCTGGTGGCGATGCACTGTTAACCCGGAGTCGCGGCTTAAACTTGCTGGCGAACTTCTGCTGTGGTGGAGACACATAGGTTTTTGGGAGTTGTATTTTACGCCCAATTGACTTTGTTGCCTCATATTCGGCAGCTTAAACAGTTGTGTTGGCTGCATCTAAATGCTCTGCGATGCTTGAGCCACACCAGCTGGGGCGCCGACCGATCTACCCTCTTACGGTTCTACCAGGTATTAATCCAGTCCAGTCTGGATTATGGGAGCCCGGCTTATGGTTCAGCATCTCCTTCTGAGTTGCTGGTGCTGGACCCAATCCTTCACAGCGGGATACGCCTTGCCACTGGTGCTTTCTGGACAGACCTGTGGTCAGCATACTTGTGGAGGCAGGTGTTCCTCCACTGCAGTTATGGCTCCAACTTTTGCTGGCCACTTATGCTACGCATGATAGTAGCTTGCCAGGACATCCTAACTATCGTCTACTATTCCCACAGTCGCACGACCATCTCCCAGAACGTCAGCCCCAGTCGGGTTGTATGATCGCGGTCGGCGTCAGAGGGCTTCTCTCTGGTTCCCCTGCTGGTTTGGGGGTAAGAATAGGCCCTCGGTATTCCTGCCTGTTGTAAGAGGCGACTAAAAGGGGGCTCCAACCTTTCGGCCTTATGTGAAGGTCCCCTGATGGATTTGACCTCCGCACCTCAAAATATATTCCGAACAGGGTAGCCCATGCGGGTTCTTGGGTAAGAATAGGCCAGTGGTATATTTGCCTGTCGTAAGAGGCGACTAAATGGAGTCTCAAACGTTTCGGCCTTATGTGTTGGTCCCTTCTCGGGTTTGACCTCCATCTTTCTAAATTGTTCCGAAGAGCAAGCCAACTGGGGAAGGGCGCCTTACATGGTGCACCATATCTGTCGTGCATTGAGACCTTTCGCCGGCTTTCTCGTCGTTGCAATGGTGTCCCGCTCGTTTTGCATCTCTTGGGCGAGGATACGTCCCTGGGTGCGATTACCACACTGCACTGTGCAGTGTTGCTTTTAGCTGCGACGACGACCTTATACACATTTGCACCTAAGATCCAGCATGGTAGCCAGTCAGATGTGGTGGGGCCGCTATGTACCCTGTTGGTTGTAGCCCCCTGACAACACAGGGAATGCTCTACTGATGCCTGCGCCGTTTACTCCCCAAGTATGCCAAGGAGTAGATGCCCATCTCCCTGGGGCATGAGGACTCCCGGCAATGGCTATCCTGCAAGGTGGCCCTTTCTGTGGCTGGGTGGCGCCCATGGGGAGGGCCCTTGGTCAGAGTAGGTGGCATCAAGGTGGATGACACGCAATGAAGCGTGGCACATCATCTCTAGCTGGTGGCGAGCCACCAGCGGTCTCTAAGCGTTCTAGGGCTCATTTTAAAGCTAACGTTTAAGACCCCAAATCGTTCCCATCCCTGGCCACACCATGGGAGGAACGAAAGGCAATGAATGACAGTGACATGTATTCGCCCAGGTATTTCGTCTGTACCAGAGCTAATGGGGAATCCTTTGTCTCCATGAAGCCACAGTTCTTTGTCGAGCATTTGGAAGACAAGTTCGGGGAGGCGGAGGACTTGTCCAAAATGCGCTCTGGGTCAGTTTTGATTAAAACGGCATCTTCCGCCCAGTCACGCAAGTTACTTGCTTGTGACAGGTTGGGGGATGTTAACGTTACCATCACAAACCATAAGACTTTAAATATGGTCCAGGGTGTTGTTTTCTATAGGCACCTACGTTTACAATCTGATGACGAGCTGCGCCCCAACTTAGAGCGTAGAGGTGTTCATTTCGTCTGGCGCGTTCATCGGGGTCCGAGGGACACTCAGGTTGCTACTGGTGCCGGCATCTTGACTTCGAGGGTGATACATTACCAGAGAAGGTCAAGGTGATGGTCTACCATTGTGATGTCAAGCCCTATATCCCTCCTGCGATGCGGTGCTTCAAGTGCTGGAAGTTCGGCATATGTCTTCCCCGTGTACTTCCAGCCTCACATGTCGATATTGCGGACGCCCATCTCATCCCGATATTCCATGTGCTCCGCCTCCCATCTGTGTCAACTGTGGAGAGTCTCATTCACCTTGCTCGCCAGACTGCCGGATCTTACAGAAAGAACGCAAAATCATGGAATATAAGACCCTGGACTGACTGATTTACACTGAGGCTGAGCAGAAATTTGAATGGCTACATCCCGTGCGCATGATGTCATCTTTTGCCTCCACTGTCATTCCTGCTCCAGCTCCTTTAGCTGCACCACAAACAGTCAGCTCTCAGAGTCAGAGGACCTAACCTGAACCCCTTGCCAATGGCGTGCCCTTGTCTCGCGGTTGCTCACACCATGTACCACGGGAGCAGCAGCCAGTAACCCACCGGGGACACCAGTCTTCACTTCCAAGCCAGAGAAGCGTAAGTCTTCTTCGGCTATTCTCGCGCGGAAGGGATCCCTTGGGTCACTCCCTTCCCAGGTTCCTGCCAGTGGCACAGCAGACACTAACCAGAGGCTGAAGTAGCCACAGGTCTCTGGTCGTCGAGCTTCGCGATTAACTTCAGTCCCAGAGACTGACTCGAATAAGCCATCTCAACCACGCCAACCTAAGTAACAGTGAGAGAAAACGACATTCAGGACCCGTAAGAACAAGGCACCTGCGGAGGCACCTACTCCACCGCTACCTGCAAGCTCTGCGTCTGAGGATGAGGTGGAGATTCTTGATTTCGCTGAGGACCTCGATCTCGCTGGTCCCTCAGACGCAATGGACAGCACTTGCACGGGTGCTCCATCGGAGGCAGCAGGTGACCCAATGGCGTAATCTGCCTTCCCACTCCCGTCACGCCTTTCTCAGACATGGCCAAACCATCCTCCAGTGGCACTGCAGCGGTTTCTTCCACCATTTAGCTGAGCTCCTACAACTTATCAGCCTTCACCCCTTCTACTGCATTGCTCTTCAGGAAACTTCGTTTCAAGCAATGCGAATCCCCGCCCTCCATGGCTATCGGGGTTATTTTAAGAACCGGGCAGCTTATGAAAGGGTGTCTGGTGGCGTCTGCATATATATACTTAACTGTCTTCACATCGAGTCTGTCCATCTACAAACACATTTAGAGGTTGTCGCTGTTCTGGTGTGGACGCCACAGGCTGTTACCGTCTGCAACCTCTACCTTCCACCAGATCGTGATGTCGCGCAGCATGTCCTGGATGCGCTGATAGCCGAATTGCCGCCACCTTTCCTGTTACTGGGCGACTTCAACGCCCATAACCCTCTGTGGAGTCGGTCGGTGGCGACTGGTAGAGGCGCCTCCATTGAGAATTTATTGGCAGAGCTCGATCTTTCGCTTTTAAATGATGGTTCATTCACACACCTCAGCGTGGCGCATGACACGTACTCCGCCATCGACCTATCGATTTGCAGCCCTAGCATCTTACCGTCTGTCGCCTGGAGTGTGCATGACGACCTGTGTGGTAGTGACCACTTTCCGATCTTTGTGTCACTGCCACAGCATCAGTCTTGTGGGCAGCCTTGCAGGTGGGCTCTGAATAAGGCTGACTGGGACTTGTTTTCCTCCACTGACGCTATTGAGCTTGTCTCAGGTGATGACATTGATGCGGTGGTTCAATCGGTCACCACCGGCATCGTTACTGCCGCAGAATCTGCCATTCCCCGTCCTTCTGGGTCCCCTCGGCGGCGGACTGTGCCTTGGTGGTCTCCTGAGGTCGCTGAAGCGATTGAAGATCGCCGGCGGGCGCTCCAGCATCACAAGTGTCATCCCTCCATCGAACACCCTATCGCCTTCAAACAGCTGCGTGTGCGGGCCTGCCACCTTATCCGCCAACGCCAGCAAGAGTGCTGGGAGCGGTATGTGTCCACCATTGGCCTCCATGACACTCCATCGCAGGTCTGGGCCAAGATTCGACGCATCTACGGCTTTCAGACCCCTGTCAGCGTCCCTGCGCTCACTGAGTGGAACAGTTTGTACTGACTCCGACGGCATTGCAAACCGCTTGGCAGAGTATTTTGCTATGAGTTCTGCTTCTGCGAATTACCCCCTGGCCTTCCGCTCCATTAAAGAGCGGATGGAACGTCGGAGCCTTTCGTTTCGCACCCACCATCCAGAATCGTACAATGTTCCATTCAGTGAGTGGGAATTTCGCAGTGCCCTAGCTGCATGACCTGATACCACTCCTGGGCTAGATCGCATCCACTGTCAGATGCTGAAACGCCTTTCAGTGGTCTGCCAGCGACGGCTCCTCGACCTTTACAACCGTATTTGCGTCGAGAGTGAGTTTCTGTCGCAATGGCGGGAAAGTATTGTTATCCCCATTCTGAAACCTGGCAAGTTGCTAGAACCGATGGTGAGCTGGCCATTGAACTGGGTTCTGGAGTTTCAGGGCCTTCTGGCTCCGTCCCAGGGTGGGTTCCGTAAAGGCCGCTCCGCCGCCAACAATCTGGTGAGTCTGGAGTCGGGCATCCGTACTGCCTTTGCCCGCCGTCAGCAACTGGTCGCTGTGTTTTTCGACATGCGGAAGGCGTACGATACGACATGGCGTGATCACAACCTTTCTACGCTTCATGGATGAGGTCTTCGGGGTCCTCTGCCGATCTTTCTCCGAAGTTTTCTGTCGTATCGTACCTTCCGCGTGCAAGTCGCGGCCGCCCATAGTTCCACCCGAGTGCAGGAGAACGGTGTGCCACAGGGATCTGTTTTAAGTGTCTGCCTGTTTTTAATAGCCATTAACGGGCTCGCTGCGGCGGTGGGAACGTCTTTCTCAGCGTCCTTTTATGCTGACGACATCTGCCTTTGCTACAGCTCTATTGGCATTGCCTATGCTGAACGTCAGCTACAGGGCGCTATCAGTAAGGTGCAGTCTTGGGCTGTAGCCCATGGATCCAGTTATCGGCAGCCAAGCCCTGCGTAATGCATTTCCGCCAGCGACGCACTGTCGACCCGGAGCCGCGGCTCTATATTGACGGCGACCTCCTTGCAGTGGTGGAATCACATGGTTTTTGGGGGTGGTTTTTGATGCTCGGTTGACATGGCTGCCTCAAATTCGGCAGCTTAAACAGATGTGTTGGCGGCATCTAAATGCTCTGCGCTGCTTGAGCCACACCCGCTGGGGCGCCGACCGATCTACCGTGTTACGGCTCTACCAGGCGTGAATCCAGTCTCGTTTGGATTATGGGAGTCTGTCTTATGGCTCAGCTTCCCCATCTGCCTTGCGGGTGCTGGACCCTATCATCCACAGTGGGATACGCCTTGCCACTGGTGCCTCCCAGACCAGCCCTGTGGACAGCATACCTGTGGAGGGAGGTGTCCGTCCACTGCGGTTACGGCGCCAACGTTTGCTGGGCGCTGATGCTGCCTATGTTTTCATCTTGCTCGGGTATCCTAACTACCCCCCCCCCCCCCCGCTGCTGGTTCCCGGATTAGAATCGGCCCGCGGTATTCCTGCCTGTCGTAAGAGCGACTAAAAGGAATCTCATACGTTTTGGCCTTAATGAGATGGTCCCGTGAGGGGTTTGACAACTAGATTTCAAAATTTTCTGTTAGTGCGTACCATTTGGGGAAGGATGCCTTACGTGGCGCATTCTATATCCATCTTGCCCTAAGATCTGGTACAACTGTTATGGTCATGCAGTTGGCCTTATACCGAGCATCGGGCCACATCAGCTGCTGTGTTTTCTGGGTAGCATACATGCCCTCCATTATGACCTTCCATCTTCGCCCTCCTGACACATATGGATATTTGACACCCGACATCCAGCACAGTAGCCAGTCCATTGTGGTGGGGTCGTCATGTACCCTCTTGTTGGTAGCTCCCTGACTACACAGGGATCACACTGCTTATGCCTGAGCTGCTACCTCCCCACGTATGCTGAGTAGTACATGCATATCCCTCTGGGGCATCGGGGCTCCCGGCAAAGGTCATCGTGCCAGGTGCTCTTTGCTTCATCTGGGTTGCTCCCATGGGGAGAGTCCCTGGTCGGAGTGGGTGGCATCAGGGTGGACGACCCGCAATGAAACGTGGTACATCATCCTTTGCTGGTGAGCCTCCACCAGCAGTCTCTAAGCGATTGAGGCCGAACCTCAACAGCAAGAAATACGAACCAAGATCATTTCCTTCCCTGACCACACCTTGGGAGGAACGTATGGCTTAAGAAGGCAGTGGAGATTATTCACCCCAGTATCTCGTGATATTCCAGAAAGAAAGGAAGATAATGAATATAAGACCCTGGACCACCTGACCTACACCGAGGCAAGGCGGATATATGAGCGGCTACATCCTGTGCCATTGACATCCACATATGCTGCTGCTGCAACACCAATTCGAACCTCTCTCGTGTCGCCACATACTGATGCCTCTCAGCTATGTCAGAATGCACCAGCCCCCTTGGTTGTGGGGGGCACTTCCCCCTCTGTTGCCCCTTCTCCGTCTACTTCAGGAGCAACACCATCCCAACCATCGGGGACATTAGCTCCCCCTTCCCAGCCAGAGAAGCGTGAGACTTCTTCGGCTACTCTAGCCAGGAAGGGGTCCCTTGGGGCCCTCCCATCCCAGGCTTTGCCAGTGCCAAAGCGGACACCCGCAAATTTTTGAATGAACCACCGGTCGCTGGTCGTAGGGCTTCACGGTCGTCGTCCGTCCCTGAGACTGACCCAGTGGGGCCCCTGTGGGGCAAAGCAGTCGAAGAAAAAGGCTCCCAAGCATCGACATTGCGGTGGCACCTGTCCCACCGCAACCTTCCAACTCTGCGTCTGAGGATGAGGTGCAGATTCTGTCGTCTGCTGAGGACCTCGATCTCGCCGGCCCCTCAGACACCATTGATAGCACCAGCACAGGTGCTCAATCGGAGGCAGCAGGCGACCCACCGGCGTAATCTGCCTTCACATTCCCATCACGCCATTCTCAAACATGGACAATATCATCCTCCAGTGGAACTGCAGCGGTTTCTTCCACCATCTAGCTGAGCTCCGACAACTTCTCAGCCTTTCTTCTGCATTGCTTTTCAGGAAACTTGGTTTCCCACAATGCGAACCCCCGCCCTCCGTGGCTATCGGGGTTGTTATAAGAACCGAGCAGCTTATAAAATGGTGTCTGGTGGCGTCTGCATCTATGTCCTTAACTCTCTTCACAGCGAGTCTGTCCCTCTACAAACACGTTTAGAGGCTGTCGCTGTTCAGGTGGGGACGCCACAGGCTGTTACCGTCTGCAGCCTTTATCTACCACCGGCGAGGGTAAGAATAGGTCCGTCGTATTCCTGCCTGTCGTAAGAGGCGACTAATGGGAGTCTCAAATGTTTCGGCCTTATGTGATGGTCCCCTCTCGGGTTGACCTCCATCATTCTAAATTGTTCTGAAGAGCGAGCCGATTGAGGAAGGGCGCCATACTTGGTGCATTGTGTCCATCTTGCGTTGAGAACTTTCGCCAGCTTATTCGTCGTTGGATTGCAGTCCTGCCCGCTCTCCGTCTCTTGGGCATGGATCCGTTCGTGCGTGCACTTTCCACCAAGCGATGAGCTGTGCCAGTTTCTGCACAGATGAAAACCATGGACGGCGTGTCACCTAAAATCCAGCACGGTAGCCAGTCCGTTGTGACTGGGCTGCCAAGTACCCTCTTGGTTGTAGCCCCCTGACAACACAGGGATCGCTCTACTGATGACTGCACTGTTAACTCCCCACATATGCCAAGGAGTAGATGCCCATCTCCCTGGGGCATCAGGACTCCCGGCAATGGCCATCATGCTAGGTGGCCTTTGCTGTGGCTGGGTGGCGCCCATCGGGAGGGCCCTTGGTCGAAGTGGGTGGCATCAGGCGGATGACCCACAGTGAAGCGTGGTACATCATCTCTCGCTGGCGGCCGGCAGTCAGCAGTCTGTAAGCGTTCCAAAGCTCACTTTAAGGCTAATGTGTATGACCCCAAATCGTTCCCCTCCCAGGCCACACCATGGGAGGAATCAAAGGCTATGAATGAGAGCGAAAGATATTCGCCCCGGTATCTCGTCTGTACCAGAGCTGATGGGGAATCGCTTGTCTCTGTGAAGCCTCAGTTCTTTGTTGAACATTTAGAGGACAAGTTCGGGGAGGTGGATGGCTTGTCCAAGATGCGGTCAAGGTCAGTCTTAATAAAAACAGCATCCTCTGCCCAGTCACGAGCCTTGCTCGCTTGTACGAAGCTGGGGGTTGTTTCTGTTACTATCACCCCACATAAAAACTTAAATATGGTCCAGGGAATTATTTTTCACAGTGATCTCCTTTTACAGTCTGATGACGAGCTGCGCGCCAACTTAGAGCGACGAGGGATCCATATCGTCCGGCGCGTCCACCGGGGACCAAGGGATCACCAAGTTGCCACCGGTGCCTTCATGTTGGCCTTCCAGGGTGACACGTTACCTGAGAAGGTCAAGGTGATGGTATACCGTTGTGATGTCAAGCCCTACATTCCTCCCCCGATGCCGTGCTTCAAGTGTTGGAAGTTCGGCCATATGTCTTCTCGCTGTGCTTCCAGCCTCATATGTCGCGATTGTGGTCGACCATCCCATCCTGATGCTCCATGTGCCCCGCCTCCCATCTGTGTCAACTGCGGGGAGCACCATCCCCCTTGCTCTCGGGACTGTAAGATTCTCCAGAAGGAGCGGAAAATAATGGAATACAAGACCCTGGATAGGCTGACCTACACTGAGGCTAAGCGTAAGTTTGAACAACTTCATCCAGTACGTATGACGTCCACTTATACTGCCACTGTCGCTCCTGTTATGGTTCCTATAGCTGCACCACACAACGTTGGCTCTCAGAGCCAGAGAACCACACCTGCCCCCTTGATGGTGGGGGGCACTACACTCCCTGTTGCTCCTGCTCCATCTACTTCAGGAGCAACACCACCCCAACCATCGGGGACATTCGTACCCCCTTCCCAGCCAGAGAAGCGTGAGACTTCTTCGGCTACTCTAGCCAGGAAGGGGTCCCTTGGGGCCCTCCCATCCCAGGCTTTGCCCAGAGCCAAAGCAGACACCCGCAAATTTTTTAAACAACAACCGGTCGCTGGTCATAGGTCTTCACAGTCGTCGTCTGTCCCTGAGACTGACCCAGTGGGGCCCTCCCAGCTAGACGCTCCAAAGGCACAGCGTGAAAAGCAGTTGAAGAAGAGGGCTCCCAAGCCTCCTGACATTGCGGTGGCACCTGTCCCACCGCAACCTTCCAACTCTGCGTCTGAGAATGAGGTGGAGATTCTTGCGTCCGCTGAGGACCTCGATCTCACCAGTCTCTCAGACACAATGGATGGCAACTGCACGGGTGCTCCATCGGAGGCAGCAGGTGACCCAGCGGCGTAATCTGCCTTCCCAGTCCTGTCACGCTTTTCTCAGCCATGGACAATACCATCCTCCAGTGGAACTGCAGCGGTTTCTTCCACCATCTAGCTGAGCTCCGACACCCTTCACCCTTTCTTCTGCATTGCTCTTCAGGAAACTTGGTTTCCGGCAAAGCGAACCCCCGCCCTCCGTGGCTATCGGGGTTATTATACGAACCGGGCAGCTTATGAAAGGGTATCTGGTGGCGACTGCCTCTATGTCCTTCACACTCTGTACAGCGAGTCTGTCCCTCTCCAAACACCTTTAGAGGCTGTCGCTGTTCGGGTGTGGACGCCACAGGCTGTTACCGTCTGCAGTCTTTACCTTCCACCGGATGGTGATGTCTCGCAGCATGTCCTGGCTGTACTGCTAGCCCAATTGCCGCCACCTTTCTTGCGACTGGGCGACTTCAACGCCCATAACCCTCTGTGGGGTGGGTCAGTGGCAACAGGTCGAGGCGCCACCGTTGAGCATTTATTGTCACAGCTCGATCTC
The DNA here is from genome assembly GCF_021461385.2 of Schistocerca piceifrons. Taxonomy (NCBI): domain Eukaryota; kingdom Metazoa; phylum Arthropoda; class Insecta; order Orthoptera; family Acrididae; genus Schistocerca; species Schistocerca piceifrons. Next base: position 135,891,637 of record NC_060138.1, on the reverse strand, counting down.
TCGATTTTAAATGATGGTGCCTTCACACACTTAAGTGTGGCGCATGGCACATACTCCGCCATTGACCTTTCGATCTGTAGCCTTTGCCTCTTACCGTCGGTCCACTGGAGTGTGCATGACGACCTGTGTGGTAGTGACCACTTTCCGATCTTTATGTCACTGCCACAGCGTCAGTCTTCTGGGCGCCCTTGCAGGTGGGCAATGAATAAGGCTGGCTGGAAGTTGTTCTCCTACATTGCCGCTATTGGGCCTCTCTCTAATGATGACATTGATGCGGTGGTTCAATCGGTCACCACCGGCATCGTTACTGCCACCGAATCTGCTGTGCCTGAGATTGCTTAGGCGATTGAAGATCGCCAGCGGGCGCTCCAGCGTCACAAGCGGCAACCTACTTTAGAAAACCTCGGCGCCTTCAAACGGCTGCGTGCGCGAGTCCATTTCCTTATCCGCCAAGGCAAGCAGGAATGCTGGGAACGGTATGTGACCACCATTGGCCTCCATGTCAGTCCATCGCATGTCTGGGCCAAGATTCGACGCCTCTATGGTTATCGGACCCCTGTCAGCGTCCCTGCGCTCTCACTGAATGGAGCAGTTTGTACTAACTCCGACGTAATTGCCAACCGCTTGGCAGAGCATTTTGCTCTGAGTTCCGGTTCTGGCAATGACCCAGTGGCCTTCCGCTCCATTAAAGAGTGGATGGAACGTCGGAGCCTTTCGTTTCGCACCCACCATCCAGAATCGTACACTGTTCCATTCAGTGAGTGGGAATTTCACAGTGCCCTAGCCACTTGGCCTGAAACCGCTCCTGGGCCAGATCGCTACCACTGTCAAATGCTGAAACGCCTTTTAGTGGACTGCCAGCGATGGCTCCTCGACCTTTACAACCGTATTTGGGTCGAGGGTGAGATTCCGTCGCATGGGCATGAAAGTAATGTTATCCTTATTCTGAAACCAGGCAAGAACCCTTTGGAGGTGGACAGCTACCATCCCATTAGCCTCACCAACGTTGAACGGATGGTGAGCCGGCGGTTGAACTGGGTACTGGAGTCTCGGGGCCTTCTGGCTCCATCTGAGGGTGGGTTCCGTAAAGGTCGCTCCGCCGCCGACAATCTGGTGAGCCTGAAGTCGGCAATCCGTACTGCCTTTGCCCGCCGTCAGCACCTGGTCGCTGTCTTTTTCGTCATGTGGAAGGCGTACGATACGACATGGCTTCATGACATCCTTTCTACACTTTATGGATGGGGTCTTCGGGGCCCTCTGCCGATTTTTATCAGGAATTTTCTGTCGTGTCGTACCTTCCGCCTGCAACTGGCGGCCTCCCATAGTTCCTCCCGAGTTCAGGAGAACGGTGTGCCACTGGGATCTGATTTAAGTCTCTGCCTGTTTTTAATAGCCATTTACGGGCTCACTGCGGCGGTGGGAACGTCATAGGTTTTTGGGGGTGGTTTTTGATGCTCGGTTGACTTGGCTGCCTCATATTCGGCAGCTTAAACAGACGTGGTCTCGGCATCTAAATTTTCTTCGATGCTTGAGCCACACCCGCTGGGGCGCCGACTGATCTACCCTGTTACGTCTCTACCAGGCGTTAATCCAGTTTCGTCTGGATTATGGGAGCCTGTCTTATGGCTCAGCATTCCCATCTGCGTTGCGGTTGCTGGACCCAATCCTCCACAGCGGGATACGCCTAGCCACTGGTGCTTTCTGGACCAGCCCTGTGGACAGCATACTTGTGGAGGTGGTTGTCCCTCCACTGCGGTTACAGCGCCAACGTTTGCTGGCCGCTTATGCTGCCCATGTTTTCAGCTTGCCCGGTCATCCTAATAAGCGTCTACTGTTCCCACAGTCGCACGTCCGTCTTCCAGAACGTCGGCCCAGGGCTGGATGTACGACTGCGGCCCGTGTAAGAGAGCTTCTCTCCGGGCTTGGGGCTTTACTTCTTCCGCCTCCGTTCTGGGCACCTCTGCGTACTCCCCTGTGGTGTGAGCCTCGCCGTCGCCTTCAGGTGGAATTGGCACGGGGCCCGAAGTTCTCAGTCCCTCCGGAGGCCTTCCGCCGCCGCTTTCTTTCCATCCTCGCAACGTATCAGGGCTCTGACATTGTTTACACTGATGGCTCGATGGTTGCTGGTCGTGTCGGTTATGCGCTCATTCTAGGGGACCATTTTGAATAACGTTTATTGCCGACTGGTTGCAGCGTTTACACTGCTGAGCTGGTCACCATCTTTCGTACCCTAGAGTATATCCGCTCCTGCTCAGGTGAGTCCTTCGTGATCTGTAGCGATTCCCTGAGCAGTTTACGAGCTCTCGACCAGTGTATCCCTCGTTCTTGTTTGGTGATGGCTATCCAGGAGTCCCTGCATACTCTTGCCCGTTGCGGCCGTTCTGTGGTCTTTGTTTGGACCCCAGGCCATGTTGGGATACCCGGCAATGAAAATAATGACCGCCTGGCGAAAGAGGCCACCTGTACACCATCTCTGTACATTGGCCTCCCGGAGAGTTATTTGAGGGCAGTCTTAACGCCGCTAAGTTATCTCGCTTTGGGACGCTGAATGGCGCTGTCTGGCCACCCCTAACAAACTCCGTGCCGTCAAGGAGACGACGACTGAGTGGCGCTCCTCCTTGCGAGTCTCTCGCGAGGAGTCTGTCGTCCTCTGCCGACTGCGCATTGGGCACACACGGATGACCCACGGCCCCTTATTGGACGGTGGGGACCCACCTCTATGTCGCTGCGTCTCCGTTTTGTCTATGGTCCACATTTTGTTGGAGTGTCGCCTTTTAGCTGTGCTCAGGCAGACGTTTGCGCTGGCTAACACGCTGCCTGCGCTTTTGATAGATGACTCTACCATGGTGGACTTAGTTTTGCGTTTTATTCGGGCAGGGGTTTTTATCATTTAATCTAAGCGTTTATGTTTCTTAGTGTTGATTCTGGCTTTTTGCCTCCGATTTTAAACTGAGTTTTTAATGTGTTCTCGGTGGTGGGCTTTTACTTTTTTTTTCTCTATGGTCGGCCGACCACCGTCACACTCTGTGTGATTTTAATTTGTTTTGACTGATCTCTGTCCGAGTCTTTCTTGTCCTGTGTCGTCTGACGTCTTATCTGTTGTTCGTTTTATTTTATTCTCTGTGGGTGATTTTAGTTTTTTGGAAAAAGGGACCGATGACCATCACAGTCTGGTCCCTCTAACGCCCACAAACCAACCAGCCAAAATCCGGTCTGGTACGGTATTGACAAAAAGGGATCCTCTGCTGAGTCACGGGTCTTGCTCACTTGTAATAAGCTG